>NC_073259.2:55887500-56512500 GCF_029289425.2 Pan paniscus | reverse complement strand
TGTACACACTGCTTGTGGATATTTGGAGCTCTTTGAGGAATTCGTTGGAAATGGGATACCTTCATAAAAATACTAGGCAGAAGCATTCTCATAAACTGCTTTGTCTTGTGTGCATTCAACTCACAGAGTTGAACCTTTCTTTTGAGAGAGCAGTTTTGAAACAGTCTTTTTGTAGAATCTGCAAGTGGATTTTTGGAGACTTTTGAGGCCTTTGTGGGAAACCAGAATATCTTCACATAAAAACCAGACAGAAGCATTCTCAGAAACTTCTTTCTGATGTGTGCATTCAACTCACATAGTTGAACCTTCCTTTTGAGGGAGCAGTTTTGAAACAGTCTTTTTCTAAAATCTGCAATTGTTCATTTAGAGCATTTTGAGGCCTATGTTGGAAAAGAGAATAACTTGGCATGAAAACTAGACAGAAGCATTCTCAGAAACTTCTTTCTGATGTGTGCATTCAACTCACAGATTTGAACATTTCTTTTGATAGAGCAGTTTTGAAACACTACTTTTGTACAATCTGCTTGTGGATATTTGGAGCTCTTTGAGGAATTCTTTGGAAACGGGATACCTTCACATAAAAACTAGACAGAAGCATTCTCAGAAACTGCTTTGTCTTGTGTGCGTTAAACTCACGGAGTTGAACATTTCTTTTGATAGAGCAGTTTTGATACACTCCTTTTGTATAATCTGCTTGTGGATATTTGGAGCTGTTTGAGGAATTCGTTGCAAACGGGATACCTTCACATAAAAATTAGACAGAAGCATTCTCAGAAACTGCTTTGTGATGTGTGCATTCAACTCACAGAGTTGAACCTTTCTTTTGAGAAAGCAGTTTTGAAACAGTCTTTTTGTAGAATCTGCAAGTGGATTTTTAGAGACTTTTGAGGCCTTTGTGGAAAACCAGAATATCTTCACATAAAAACTAGACAGAAGCATTCTCAGAAACTTCTTTGTGATGTGTGCATTCCACTCACATAGTTGAACCTTCCTTTTGAGGGAGCAGTTTTGAGACAGTCTTTTTGTAGAATCTGCAATTGCTCATTTAGAGCGTTTTGAGGCCTATGGTGGAAAAGGAAATATCTTCACGTAAAAACTAGACAGAAGCATTCTCAAAAACTTCTTTGTTATGTGAGCGTTCAATTCACATAGTTGAACCTTTCTTTTGATAGAGCAATTTTGAAACACTCCTTTTGTAAAATATGCTAGTGGATCATTGGAGATATTTAAAGCCTTCGTTACAAACGGGAATATCTTCACTTAAAAACTAGATAGAAGCATTCTCAGAACGTTCTTTGTGATGTGTGCATTCAACTCACAGAGTTAAACCTCTCTTTTAATAGAGAAGTTTTGAAACAGTCTCTTTGTAGAATCTGCCAGTGTTCATTCGTAGCGCTTTGAGGCCTATGGTGAAATGGAAATATCTTCACATAAATACTAGACAGAAGCATTCTCAAAAACTACTTTGTGATGTGTGCATTCAACTGACAGTGTCGAACCTTTCTTTTGATAGAACAGTTTTGAAAAACTCTTTTTGTAAATTCTGCAAGTGCTCATTTGTAGCGCTTTGAGACCTTCGTTGGAAATGGGAATATCTTCTCATTAACACTAGAAAGAAGCATTCTCAGAAACTGCTTTGTGATATCTGCATTCATCTCACAGAGTTGAAGCTTTCTTTGGATAGAGCAGTTTTGAAATAGTCCTCTTGTAGAATCTGCAAGTGTTCATTTGGAGCGATTTGAGGCCTATGGTGAAAAAGGGAATATCTTCCCATAAAAACTAGACAGAAGCATTCTCAGAAACTTCTTTGCCATGTGTGCATTTAACTCACAGAGTTGAACTTTGCTCTTGACAAGGCAGTTTTGATACAGTGTTTTTATCGAATCTGCAAGAGTATATTTTGAGCGATTTGAAGCCTATGGTAGAAAAGGGTATATCTTGGCGTGAAAACTAGAAAGTAGCATTCTCAGAAACTTCTCTCTGATGTGTGCATTCAGCTCACAGAGTTGAACATTTCTTTTGATAGAGCAGTTTTGAAACACTACCTTTGTACAATCTGCTTGTGGATATTTGGAGCTCTTTGAGGAATTCGTTGGAAATGGGATAACTTCACATAAAAATGAGACAGAAGCTTTCTCAGAAACTGCTTTGTCTTGTGTGCATCCAACTCACAGAGTTGAACATTTCTTTTGGTAGAGCAGTTTTGAAACACTGCTTTTGTAGAATCTGCTTGTGGATATCTGGAGTTCTTTGAAGAATTCGTTGGAATCGGGAAATCTTCACATAAAATCTAGACAGAAGAATTGTCAGAAACTGCTTTGTGATGTGTGCATTGAACTCACAGAGTTGAACCTTTTTTTTGATAGCGCAGTTTTGAAACACTCTTTTTGTAGAATATGCAAGTGTTCATTTGGAGGGCTTTGAGGCCTACATTGGAAAAGGAAATATCTTCACATAAAAACTGGACAGAAGCTTTCCCAGAAATTTCTCTGTGATGTGTGCATTCAAGTCACAGAGTTGAATCTTTCTTTTGATAGAGCTGTTTTGAAACACTCGTTTTGTAGAATCTGCAAGTGTTCATTTGGAGGGCTTTGAGGCCTACATTGGAAAAGGAAATATCTTCACATAAAAACTGGACAGAAGCTTTCCCAGAAATTTCTCTGTGATGTGTGCATTCAAGTCACAGAGTTGAATCTTTCTTTTGATAGAGCTGTTTTGAAACACTCGTTTTGTAGAATCTGCAAGTGTTCACTTGGAGCGCTTTGAGGCCTTCATTAAAAACGGGATTATTTTCTCATAAAAACCAGATGGAAGCATTCACAGAAATGGCTTTGTGGTGTGTGCATTCAACTCGCAGAGTTGAACCTTTCTTTTGATAGAGCAGTTTTGAAGCATCCTTTTGTAGAATCTGCAAGTGTTCATTTGGAGCAATTTGAGGCCTGTGGTGGAAAAGGGAATATCTCCTCATATAACCTAGATAGAAGCATTCTCAGGAACTTCTTTGCCATGTGTGCATTCAACACACAGAGTTGAACTTTTCTTTTGACAGAGCAGTTTTGAAACAGTGTTTTTGTAGTACCTGCAAGTGCATAATTGGAGCGATTTGGGGCCTGTGGTGGAAAAGCGTATATCTTTACATGAAAACTAGACAGAAGTATTCTCAGAAACTGCTTTGTGATGTGTACATTTAACTCAAAGAGTTGAACCTTTCTTTTGATAGAGCAGTCTTAAAACACTCCTTTTGTCGAATCTGCTAGTGGATATTTGGAGCTCTTTGAGAACTTCATTGGAAACGGGTATATCTTCACATAAAAACTAGACAGAAGTATTCTCAGAAAGTTTTTTCTGAGTTCAACTCACAGAGTTGAACCTTTCTTTTGATAGAGCAGTTTTGAAACAGTCTTTTTGTAGAATCTGCAATGTTCAATTGGAGTGCATTGAGGCCTATGGTGGAAATGGAAATATCATCACATAAAAACTAGACAGAAGCATTCTCAGGAACTTCTTTTAGATGTGTGCATTTAACTAACAGAGTTGAAACTTTCTTTTGATGGAGCAGTTTTGACATACTCCTATTGTAGAATCTGCTTGTGGATATTTGGAACTCCTTGAGGAACTCGTTGGAAAAGGGATATCTTCACATAAAAATTACGTGGAAGCATTCTCTGAAAGTTCTTTGTGATGTGCGCATTCAACTCACAGAGCTGAACCTTTCTTTTTAGAGAGCAGTTTTGAAACAGTCTCTTTTAGAATCTTCAAGTGGATATTTGGAGCGATTTGAGGCCTATGGTGGAAAAGGAAATACCTTCACATAAAAACTTGACAGAAGCATTCTCAGGAACTTCTTTGAGATGTGTGCATTCAGCTAACAGAGTTGAACCTTTATTGTGATAGAGCAGTTTTGAAATACTCCTTTTTTAGAATCTGCTATTGGATATTGGGAGATTTTTGAGGCCTTCATTGGAAATGGAAATATCTCCACCTAAAAATTAGACAGAATCATTCCCGGAAATTTCTTTGTGATGTGTGCATTCAACTAACAGAGTTGACACTTTCTTTCGATAGTGGAGTTTTTATACCATCTTCCTGTGGAATCTGCAAGTGTTCATTTGGAGCGCTTTATGGCCTATGGTGGAAAATGAAATATCTTCACCTAAAAAACAGACAGAAGCATTCTCAGAAAGTTCTCTGTGATGTGTGCATTCAACTCACAGAGTTGAACATTTTTTTTGGTAGAGCAGTTTTGAAACACTCCTTTTGTAGTATCTGCTTGTGGATATTTGGAGTTCTTTGAAGAATTTGTTGGAATCGGGATATCTTCACATAAAATCTAGACAGAAGCATTCTCGGAAACTGCTCTGTGATGTGTGCATTGAACTCACAGAGTTGAACCTTTCTTTTGATAGAGCAGTTTTGAAACACTCTTTTTGTAGAATATGCAAGTGTTCATTTGGAGGGCTTTGAGGCCTACATTGGAAAAGAAATATCTTCACATAAAAACTAGACAGAAGCTTTCCCAGAAACTTCTCTGTGATGTGTGCACTCAACTGACAGAGTTGAACCTTTCTTTTGCTAGTGGAGTTTTGAAACAGTCTTTTTGTAGAATCTGCAAGTGTTCATTTGTAACATTTTGAGGCCTTCTTTAAAAAAGGGATTATCACCTCATAAGAACTAGACAGAAGCATTCACAGAAATGGCTTTGTGTTGTGTGCATTCAACTCACAGAGTTAAACCTTTCTTTTCATAGAGCAGTTTTGAAACATCCTTTTTGTAGAATCTGCAGTGTTCATTTAGAGCGATTTGAGGCCTGTGGTGGAAAAGGGAATATCTCCTCATAAAAACTTGACAGAAGCATTCTCAGAAACTTTTTTTGCCGTGTGTGCATTCAACACACAGAATCGAACCTTCCTTTTGACAGAGCAGTTTTGAAACAGTGTTTTTGTAGAATCTGCAACTGCATAATTGGAGCAATTTGAGGCCTATGGTGCAATAGGGTATATCTTCACATGAAAACTAGACAGAAGTATTCTCAGAAACAGCTTTCTGATGTGTACATTTAACTCAAAGAGTTAAACATTTCTTTTAATAGAGCAGTTTCCAAACACTCCTTTTGTAGAATCTGCTAGTGGACATTTGGAGCTCTTTGAGACCTTCGTTGGAAACGGGTATATCTTCACATAAACCTAGACAGGAGCATTCTCAGAAAGTTCTCTGTGATGTGGGCATTCAACTCACAGAGTTAAACCTTCCTTTTGATAGAGCAGTTTTGAAACAGTCTTTTTGTAGAATTTGTAAGTGTTCATTTGGAAGGCTTTGAGACCTATGGTCAAAAGGAAATATCTTCATATAAATAGTAGACAAAAGCATTCTCAGAAACTTCTTTGTGTCGTGTGCATTCAACTAACAGAGTTGAAGCCTTCTTTTGATAGAGCAGTTTTGAAAAACCCCTTTTATAGGATCTGAAAGTCTTCATTTTGAGCGCTTTGAGGCCTATGGTGGAAAAGGAAATATCTTCACATAAAAACTAGACAGAAGCATTCTCAGAAACTTCTTTGTGTCGTGTGCATTCAACTAACAGAGTTGAAGCTTTCTTTTGTTAGAGTAGTTTTGAAACACTCTTTTTGTAGAATCTGCAAGTGTTCATTTGGAGCGCTTTGAGGTCTTCATTGGAAATGGGAATAACTTCTCATAAAAACTAGATAAAAGCATTCTTAGAAACTTCATTGTGATGTGTGCATTCAATTCACAGAGTTGAACCTTCCTTTTGACAAAGCTGTTTTGAAACAGTGTTTTCGTATAATCTGCAAGTGGATATTTGGAGCCATTTGGAGCCATTTGAAGCCTATCGTGGAAAACGGAATGCCTTCACATAAAACCTAGACAGAGGTATTCTCAGGAACTTCTTTGAGATGTGTGCATTCAACTCACAGAGTTGAACCTTTCTTTTGGAAGAGCATTTTGAAACAATCTTTTTGTAGATTCTGCAAGTGTTCATTTTGAGCGCTTTCAGGCCTATGGTGGAAAAGGAATTATCTTCACATGAAAACTAGACAGAAGCATTCTCAGGAACTTCTTTGAGATGTGTGCACTCAACTAACAGTTGAAACATACTTTTGATAGAGCAGTTTTGACACACTCCTTTTGTATAATCTGCAAGTGGATATTTGGAGCGATTTGAAGCCTATGGTGGAAAAGGGAATGCCTTCACATAGTACCTAGACAGAAGCATTCTCAGGAGCTTCTTTGAGATGTGTGCATTCAACTCACAGAGTTGAACCTTTCTTTTGATGGAGCAGTTTTAAACACTCCTTTTGTAGAATCTACTACTGGATATTTGGAGATATTTGAGGCCTTCTTTGGAAACGGGAATATCTTCACATAAAAACTAGACAGAAGCATTCTCAGGAAGTTCTTTCTGATGTGTGCATTCAACTCACAGATCTGAACCTTTCTTTGGATAGAGCAGTTTTGAAACAGTCTTTTGGTAGAATCTGCAAGTGTTCATTTGGAGCGCTTCGAAGCCTGAAGTGGAAAAGGAAATATGTTCACATAAAAACTAGACAGAAGCATTCTCAGAAACTGCTCTGTGATGTCGGCATTCAACTCACAGAGCTGAACCTTTCTTTTCAGACAGCAGTTTGAAAATCTGTTTTTGCAGAATCTGCCAGTGGATATTTGGAGCGCTTTGAGGCCTATGGTGCAAAAGGAAATATCTTCACATAAGAACTAGAAAGAAGCATCCTCAGAAACTTCTTTCTGATGTGTGCATTCAGCTCACAGAGTTGAAACTTTCTTCTGATAGAGCAGTTTTGAAACAGTCTTTTTGTAGAATCTGCAATGTTCAATTGGAGCGCATTGAGTCCTATGGTGGAAACGGAAATATCTTCACATAAAAACTTGACAGAAGCATTCTCAGAAACTTCTTTCAGATGTGTGCATTCAACTAACAGAGTTGAAACTTTCTTTTGATAGAGCAGATTTGACACACTCCTTTTGTAGAATCTGCTTGTGGATATTTGGAACTCTTTGAGGAACTCGTTGGAAACGGGATATCTTCATATAAAAATTACATGGAAGCATTCTCAGAAAGTTCTTTGTGATGTGCGCATTCAACTCACAGAGGTGAATCTTTCTTTTTAGAGAGCAGTTTTGAAACAGTCTTTTTTAGAATCTGCAAGTGGATATTTGGAGTGATTTGAGGCCTATAGTGGAAAAGGAAATACCTTCACATAAAACCTAGACAGAAGCATTCTCAGGAACTACATTGAGATGTGTGCATTCAACTAACGGAGTTGAACCTTTATTATGATAGAGTAGTTTTGAAATACTCCTTTTTTAGAATGTGCTATTGGATATTTGGAGATTTTGAGGCCTTCGTTGGAAATGGAAATATCTTCACCTAAAAACTAGACGGAAGCATTCTCAGAAAGTACTTCGTGATGTGTGCATTCAAGTGACGGAGTTAACCCTTTCTTTTGATAGTGGAGTTTTTAAACAGTCTTTTTGTAGAACCTGCAAGCGTTCACTTGGAGCGCTGTATGGCCTATGGTGGAAAATGAAATATCTTCACCTAAAAACCAGACAGAAGCGTTCTCAGAAACTTCTCTGTGATGTGTGCATTCAACTCACAGAGGTGAACCTTTCTTTTGATAGAGCAGAGTTGAAACAGCCTTTTTGTAGAATCTGCAAGTGTTCATTTGGAGTGACTTGAGGCCTATGGTGGAAAAAAGAATATCTTCTCATAAAAACTAGACAGAAGCATTCTCAGAAACTTCTTTGCCATGTGTGCATTTAACTCACAGAGTTGAACCGTCTCTTTGACAGAGTAGTTTTGAAACAGTGTTTTTCTAGACTCTGCAAGTGGACATTTTGAGCCATTTGAGGCCTAAGGTGGAAAACAAAATATCTTCACATGAAAACTAGACAGAAGCATTGTCAGAAAATTTTTGCTGTGTGCATTCAACTCACAGAGTTTAAACTTTCTTTGATAGAGCAGTTTTGAAACACTCCTTCTGTACAATCTGCTTGTGGATATTTGAGCTGTTTGAGGAATTCGATGCAAACGTGATATCTTCACATAAAAATTAGACAGAAGCATTCTCAGAAACTGCTTTGTGATGTGTGCATTCAACTCACAGAGTTGAACCTTTCTTTTGAGAGTGCAGTTTTGAAACAGTCTTTTTGTAGTATCTGCAAGTGGGTTTTTGGAGACTTTTGAGGCCTTTTTGGAAAACCGGAATATCTTCAAATAAAAACTAGACAGAAGCATTCTCAGAAACTTCTTTGTGTCCTGTGCATTCAGCTTACTGAGTTGAAGGTTTCTTTTGATAGAGCATTTTTGAAACACTCTTTTTGTAGAATCTGCAATGTTCATTTGGAGCGCTTTGAGGTCTTCGTTGGAAACGGGAATAACTTCTCATAAAAACTAGACAAAAGCATTCTCAGAAACTTCAATGTGATGTGTGCATTCAATTCACAGAGTTGAACCTTCCTTTTGACAGAGCTGTTTTGAAACAATGTTTTTGTATAATCTGCAAGTGGATATTTGAAGCGATTTGAAGCCTATGGTGGACAAGGGAATGCCTTCACATAAAACCTAGACAGAAGCATTCTCAGAAACTACTTTGCCATGTGTGCATTTTACTCACAGAGTTGAACTTTGCTTTTGTCATGGCAGTTTTGATACAGTGTTTTTATCGAATCTGCAAGTGTATATTTGGAGCGATTTGAGGCCTATTGTGGAAAAGGGAATATTTTGGCATGAAAACTAGAGATAAACATTCTCAGAAACTTCTTTGTGATGTGTGCATTCAACCCACAGAGTTGAACCTTTCTTTTGATAGAGCAGATTTGAAACACTCCTTTTGTACAATCTGCTAGTGGATATTTGGAGATGTTTGAGGCCTTCGTTGGAAACGGATATATCTTCACATAAAAACTAGACAGAGGCATTCTCAGGAACTTCTTTGAGATGTGTGTATTCAACTCACAGAGTTGAATCTGTCTTTTGATAGAGCAGTATTGAAACACTCCTTTTGTAGAATCTGCTTGTTGATATTTGGAACTCTTTGAGGAATTCTTTGGAAACGGGTATCTTCACATAAAAACTAGACAGAAGCATTCTCAGAAACTTCTTTGTGATGTGTGCATTCAACTCAAAGGCTTGAGCCTTCCTTTTGATAGAGCAGTTTTGAAACAGTCTTTTGTAGAATCTGCAAGTGTTCTTTTGGATCGATTAGAGGCCTGTGGTGGGAAAGGGAATATCTTCTAATAAAAACAAGACAGAGGCATTCTCAGAAACTTCTTTGCCATGTGTGCATTCAACTCACAGAGGTGAACCTTTTTTCAGAGCAGTTTTGAAACGGTGTTATTGTAGAATCTGCAAGTAGATATTTGGAGCAATGTGAGGCCTATTCTGGAAAAGGAAATATCTTCACATAAAAACTAGACAGAAGCATTCTCTGGAACTTCTTTATGATGTGTGAATTCATGTAACAGAGATGAACCTTTCTTTTGATAGAGCATATTGGAAACGCTCCTTTTGTAGAATCTCCTAGTGGATATTTGGAGATTTTTGAGGACTTCTTTGGAAACGGGAATATCTTCACATAGAAACTACACAGAAGCATTCTCAGGAACTTTTTTGAGATGTGTGCATTCAACTCACAGATTTGAACCTTCGTTTTTATAGAGCAGTTTTGAAACACTCCTTTTGTAGAATCTGCTTGTGGATATTTAGAGCTCTTTGAGTAATTCGTTGGAAACAGGATATCTTCAAATAAAACTAGACAGAAGCATTCTCAGAAAGTGCTTTGTGGTGTGTGCATTCAACTCACAGAGTTGAACATTTCTTTGGATAGAGCAGTTTTGAAACAGTCTTTTTGCAGAATCTGAAGTGTTCATTCGGAGCACTTTGAGGCCTTTGGTGGAAAAGGAAATATTATCACATATATACTAGACAGAAGCATCCTCAGAAACTTCTTTGTGATGTGTGCATTCAACTCACAGAGATGAACCTTTCTTTTGATAGAGCGGTTTTGAAACAGTCTTTATGTAGAATCTGCAAGTTGATATTTGGAGCGATTTGAGGCCTATGGTGGAAAAGGGAATATCTTCTCATAAAAATTAGACAGAAGCATTCTCAGAAAATGCTTGGTGATGTGTACATTCAACTAACGGATTTGAACCTTTCTTTTGATAGAGCAGTTTTGAAACACTCTTTTTGTGAAATATGCAAGTGTTCATTTGGAGCGCTTTGAGGTCTGTGGTGGAAAAAGAAATATCTTCAATATCTTCACATAAAAACTAGACAGAGGCAGTATCGGAAACTGCTTTGTCTTATATGCATTCAACTCACAGTGTTGAACATTTCTTTTGATACAACAGTTTTGAAACACTCCTTTTATTGGATCAGCAAGTGTTCGTTTTGAGCTCAGTGAGGCCCATGGTGGAAAAGGAAATATCTTCACACAAAAACTACACAGAACCATTCTCAGAGAATACTTTGCAATGTGTGCATTCAACTCACAGAGTTGAACCTTTCTTTTGATAGAGCATGTTTGAAACATTCCTTTTGTAGAATCTGTTAGTGGATATTTGGAAATGTTTGAGGACTTCGTTGGAAACGGGTATATCTTCATATAAAAACTAGAGGCAAGCATTCTCAGGAACTTCTTTGTGATGTGTGCATTCAAATCACAGAGTTGAACATTTCTTTTTATAGAACAGTTTTGAAACACTCCTTTTGTAGCATCTGCTTTTGAATATTTGGAGGTCTTTGAGGAATTCCTTGGAAACTGTATATCTTCACATAAAACTTGACAGAAGAATTCTCAGAAAGTTCTTTGTGATGTGTGCATCCAACACACAGACTTGAATGTTTATTTTGATAGAGCACTTTTTAAACAGTCTTTTAGTAGAATATGAAAGTGTTCACTTGGAGTGATTTGAGCCCTATGGTGGAAAAGGGAATATCTTCTAATAATAACAAGACAGAAGCATTCTGAGAAACTTCTTTGCCATGTGTGCATTCAACTCACAGAGTTGAATCTTACTTTTGACAGAGCAGTTTTGAAGCAGTGTTTTGTAGAATCTGCAAGTGGATAATTGGAGCGATATGAGGCCTAAGGTAGAAAAAGAAATATCTTCACATAAAAACCAGATAGAAGCATTATCTGGAACTTCTTTGTGATGTGTGCATTCATGTAACAGAGATGAATCTTTCTTTTGATAGAGCAGACTTGAAACACTCTTTTTGTAGAATCTGCTAGTGGATATTTGGCGATTTTTGAGGCCTTCATTGGAAACGGGAATATCTTCACATAAAAACTGGACAGAAGCATTCTCAGGAACTTTTTTGATATGTGTGCATTGAACTCACAGAGTTGAACATTACTTTTGATAGAGCAGTTTTGAAGCACTCCTTCTGTAGAATCCACTAGTGGATATATAGAGCTGTTTGAGTAATTCATTGGAAATGGGATATCTTCACATAAAAACTTGACAGAAGCATTCTCAGAAAGTTCTTTGTGATGTGTGAATTAAACTCACAGAGTTGAACATTTCTTTTGATAGAGCAGTTTTGAAACAGTCTTTTTGTAGAATCTGCAAGTGTTCATTCAGAGCGCTTTGAGGCCTATGGTGGAAAAGGACATATCTTCACATAAATAGTAGACAGGAGCATCCTCAGAAACTTCTTTGTGATGAGTGCATTCAACTTACAGAGTTGAACCTTTCTTTTGATAGAGCAGTTTTGAAATACTCTTTTTGTAGAATCTGCAAGTGTTCCTTTGGAGTGCTTTGAGGTCTATGGTGGAAAAAGAAATATCTTAAATAACTTGACATAAAAACTAGACAGAAGCCTTCTCAGAAACTTCTTTGTGATGTGTGCATTCAACTCACAAAGGTGAACCTACCTTTTGAGAGAGCAGTTTTGAAACAGTCTTTTTGTAGAATCTGCAACTGGATATTTGTAATGATTAGAGGCGTACGGTGGAAAAGGAAATATCTTCCCATAAAAACTAGAAAGAAACATTCTCAGGAATTTCTTTGAGATGCGTGAATTCATTAAACAGAGTTGAACCTTTCTTTTGATAAAGCAATTTTGAAACACTCCTTTTGTAGAATCTGCTTGTGGATATTTGGAGATTTTTGAGGCCTTCATTGGAAACGGGAATATCTTCACATAAAAACGAGACAGAAGCATTCTCAGAAACATCTTTGTGATGCGTGTATTCAACTCACAGAGTTGAACTTTTCTTCTGATAGAGCAGTTTTAAAACACTCCTTTTGTAGAATCTAATTGTGGATATTTGGAGCTCATTGAGAAATTCGTTGGAAACGGGATAACTTCACATAAAAACTTGACAGAAGCATTCTCAGAAACTCCTTTGTGATATGTGCATTCAACGCAAAGAGTTGAACCTTTCTTTTGATAGAGCAGATTTGAAGCACTCTTTTTGTATAATATGCAAGTGTTCATTTCGAGTGCTTTGAGGCCTGTGGTGGAAAAGGAAATATCTTCACATAAAACTAGACTGAAGCATTCTCCAGAACTTCTTTGAGATGTGTGCATTCAACTAAGAGAGTTGAATCTTTCTTTTGATAGAGCAGTTTTGAAACAGTCTTTTTGTAGAATCTGCAAGTGTTCATTTGGAGCACTTTGAGGCCTATGGTGGAAAGGTAAATATATTCACATAAAAACTAGACAGAAGCATTCTCAGAAAGTTATTTGTGATGTGTGCATTCAACTCACAGAATTGAACCTTTCCTTTGATAGAGCAGTTTATAAAGTCTTTTTGTAGAATCTGTAAGTGTTCATATGGAGTGATTTGAGGCCTATGTTGGAAGAGGGAATATGTTCTTATAAAAATTAGACAGAAGCATTCTCAGAAACTTCTTTGCCAGTGTGCATTCAACTCACAGTTTTGAAACTTCCTTTTGACAGAGCAGTTTTTAAAAAGTGTTTTTGTAAAATCTGCAAGTGGATATTTTTAGCGTTTGGAGTCCTAAGGTGGAAAAGGGAATATCTTCACATGAAAAATAGACAGAAGCATTCTCGGTAACTACTTTGTGTTGTGTGCATTCATCTCACAGAGTTGAACCTTTCTTTTGATAGAGCAGTTTTGAAACACTCTTTTTTTACAATCTGCTTGTGGATATTTGGGGCTCTTTGAGGAATTCGTTGGAAACGAGATATCTTCACATACTTGACAGAAGCATTCTCAGAAACTGCTTTGTGATGTGTGGATTCAAATCACAGAGTTGAACCTTCCCTTATAAAGAGCAGTTTTGAAACACTCTATTTGTAGAATCGGCAAATGTTCATTTGGAGCACTTTGAGGCCTATGCTGGAAATGTAAATATCTTCACATAAAAACTAGACAGAAGCCCTCTCAGAAAATTCTTTGTCATGTGTGCATTCAACTCACAGAGTTGAACCTTCCTTTTGGGAGAACAGTTTTGAAACAGTCTTTTTGTAGAATTTGCAAATGGATATTTGGAGCGGTTTAAGGACTAAGGTGAAAAAGGAAATATATTCAAATAAAAACCAGACCGAAGCATTCTCAGAAAATTCTTTATGATGTATTCATTCAACTCACGGAGTTGACCCTTTCTTTTGATAGAGCAGCTTTGAAACACTCTTTTTGAAGGATCTGCAAGTGGATATTTGGAGTGCTTTGTGGCCTATGGTGGAAAAGGAAATATCTTCACATAAAAATTAGACAGAAGCATTGTCCGAAACTTCCTCATGATGTGTGCATTCAACTCACAGAGTTGAACATTTCTTTTGACACAGCAGTTTTGAAACACTCTTGGTAGAATCCGCAAGTGGATATTTGGATCATTTTCAGGCCTTTGGTGGTAAAGGTAATATCTTCACATAAAAACTAGACAGAAGAATTCTCAGAAACTTCTTCAAGATGTGTGCATTCAGCACCCAGAGTTGAACCTTTCTTTTGATAGCACAGTTTTGAAACACTCTTTGGTAGGATATACAAGAGTATATATGGAGCGATTTGAGGCCTGTTGTGGAAAAGGAAATATCTTCAAATAAAAACTGGACAGAAGCGTTCTCAGAAACTTCTTGGTGATTGGTGCACTCAACTCACAGAGTTGAAACTTTCTTTTGATAGAGCAGTTTTGAAACACTCTTTTTGTAGAATCTGCAAGTGGATATTTGGAACACTTTCAGGCTTTTGGTGGAAAGGGAAATATCTACACATAAAAACTAGACAGAAGCATTCTCAGAAACTTCTTTGTGATGTGTGCATTCAGCTCAAAGAGTTGAACCTTTCTTTTGATAGAGTGGTTTTGAAACACTCTTTTTCTAGAATCTACAAGTGTATATTTGGAGTGCTTTGAGGCCTATGGTGGAAATAGAAATATCTTCCCATAAAAACTAGACAGAAGCATTCTCAGAAACTTCATTGTGATGTGTGCATTCAGCTCACACAGTTCAACCTTTCTTTTGATTGAGCAATTTTGAAAAACTCTATTTGTAGAATCTGCAAGTGGATATTTGGAGCGCTTGAGGCCTGTGGTGGAAAAGGAAATATCCTCACATAAAAAGTAGGCAGAAGCACTCTCAGAAACTTCTTTGTGATGTGTGCATTCAGCTCACAGAGTGGAACCTTTCTTTTGATAGAGCAGTTTGGAAACACACTTTTGGTAGAATATGCAAGTGTGTATTTGGAGCGCTTTGAGGACTATGGTGGAAAAGGAAATATCCTCACATAAAATCTAGACAGAGGCACTCTCAGAAACTTCTTTGTCATATGTGAACTCAATACACAGATTTCAACCATTCTTTTGATAGAGCAGTTTTGAAACACTCTTGGTAGTAACTGCAAGTGTACATTTGGAGCGCTTTGAGTCCTATGGTGGAAAAAGTAATGTCTTCACAAAAAAACTCGACAGAAGCATTCTCAGAATCTTCTTGATGATGTGTGCATTCATCTCACAGAGTTGAATCTTTCTTTTGATAGAGTAGTTTTGAAACACTCTTTTTGTAGAATCTGCAAGTGGATATTTGGAGCACTTTGAGGCGTATGGTGGAAAAGGAAATACCTTCACATACAAACTAGACAGAAGCATTCTAAGAAACTTCTTGGTGATGTGTGCATTCAACTCACAGAAGTAGAACTTTGTTTTGATGGAGCAGTTTTGAAACATTCTTTTCTAAAAGCTGCAAGTGGATATTTGGAGCGCTTTGATGCCTATGGTGGAAAAGGAAATATCTTCACATAAAAACTAGACAGAAGCATTCTCAGAAACATCTTTGTGATGTTTGCATTCTACTGACAGATTTGAACCTTTCTTCATTTAGAGCAATTTAGAAACACTCTTTGTAGAATCTGCAACTGGATATTTGGATAGCTTTGAGAACAATGGTGGAAAGGGAAATATCTCTACATAAAAACTAGACAGAAACATTCTCAGAAACGTCTTTGGGATGTGTGCATCGAACTTATAGATTTGAATATTTCCTTTGATAGAGCATTTTCGAAACACTCTTTTTGTAGAATCTGCAAGTGAATATTTGGAGCACTTTGAGGCCTATGGTGGAAAAGGAAATGTTTTCACAGAAAAAGTAAAGAGAAGCATTCTCAGAAAATTGTTTTTGATGTGTGCATTCAACTCACAGAGTTGAACCTTTCTCTTGAAAGAACAGTTTTGAAACACACTTTTGGTAGAATCCGCAACTGGATGTTAGGAGGGCTTTGAGTCCTATGGTGGAAAAGGAAATATCTTCACATAAAAACTAGACAAAAGCATTCTCAGAAACTTCTTTGTGATGTGTGTCTTCAAAGCACAGAGTTGAACCTTTCTCTTGATAGAGCAGTTTTCAAACAATCCTTTTGTAGAATCTGCAAGTGGGTATTTGGAACCCTTTGAGTCCTACTGTGGAAAAAGAAGTATCTTCACTTAAAAACTAGACAGAAGCATTCTCACAAACATATTTCTGATGTGTGCATTCAACTGAAGGCTTGAAACCTTCTTTTGATAGAGCAGTGTTGAAATAATTTTTTTTCTACAATCTGCAAGGTGATATTTTGAGGGCTTTGAGGCCTATGCTGAAAAAGGAGATATCTTCACATAAGAAGTAGACAGAAGCATTCTCAGAAACTTTCTTGTGATGGGTGCATTCAGCTCACAGAGTAGAACCTTTCTTTTCATTGAGCAGTTTTGAAACACTCTTTTGGTAGAATGTGCAAGTGGTTATTTGGAATGCTTTGATACCTCTGGTGGAAAAGGCAATATCTTCACATAAAAAGTCGACAGAAGCCATCTCAGAAAGTATTTGTGATGTCTGCATTAAACTCAAAGAGTTGAACATTTCTTTAGATAGAACAGTATTGAAACACGCTTTTTGTAGAATCTGCAAGTGGATATTAGGAGGGCTTTGAGGCCTATGGTGGAAAAGGAAATAAGTTCCCATAAAAAGTAGACAGAAGCATTCTCAGAAACTTCTTTGTGATGTGTGAATTTAGCTCACAGTGTTGAACCATTCTTTTGATATATTAGTTTTGAAACACTCCTTTTGTAGAATCTGCAACTGGATATTTAGAGTGCTTTGATGCCTATTTTGGCAAAGGAAATATCCTCACATAAAAACTTGACAGAAACACTCTCAGAAACTTCTTTGTGATGTGTGCATTCCCCTCACAGAGTTGAACATTTCTTTTCATAGAGCAGTTTTGAAACACTCCTTTTGAAGGAACTGTTACTGGATATTTGGAGCGATTTGAGGCCTATGGTGGAAAAGGAAATATCTTCACAAAAAAACTAGACAGTAACATTCTCAGAAACTTCTTTGTGATGTGTGCATTCAAGTAACAGAGATGAACTTTCATTAGATAGAGCAGCTTTGAAACCCTCTTTTTGTAGAATCTGCAAGTGGATATTTGGAGCGCTTTGAGGCCTAAGGTGAAAAAAGAAATATCTTCACATAAAAACTAGACAGAAACATTCTCAGAAATAACTTTGGATGTGTGCATTCAACTAATAGTGTTGAACTTTTCTTTTGATAGAGCAGTTTTGAAACACTCTTTTTGTAGAATCTGAAAGTGTATATTTGGAGTTCTACGAGGCCTATGGTGGAAAAGGAAATATCTTCGCATAACAACTAGACAGAAGCATTATCAGAAACTTCTTTGTGATGTGTGCATTCAACTCACAGAGCTGAACCTTACTTTTGATGGAGGAGTTTTGAAACACTTTTCTTGAAGGATCTGCAAATGGATATTTGGAGCGCTTTAAGGCCTTCTGTGGAAACGGGAATATCTTCATATAAAAACTGGACAGAAGCATTATCAAAAGATTCTTTGTGATGTGTGCATTCAACTAACAGAGTTGAACCTTTTTTTTTTTTTTTTTTTTTGATAGAGCAGTTCTGAAACACTCTTTTTGTAGAATCTGCAAGTGGATACTTGGAACGCTGTGATTCCTATGGTGGAAAGGGGAATATCTTCACATAAAAAGTAGACAGAAGCACTCTCAGAAACTTCTTTGTGATGTGTGCATTGAAATCACAGAGTAGAACCTTGTTTTTGATTGAGCAGTTTTGAAACACCCTTTTTGTAGAATCTGGTAGTGGATATTTCGTGCGCTTTGAGGCCTACGGTGGAAAAGTATATATCCTCACCTAAAAACTAGACAGAAGCATTCTCATAAACTTCCTTGTGATGTGTCCATTCAGCTCACAGAGTTGAAACTTTCTTTTTGTAGAGCAGTTTTGAAAAGCTCTTTTTGTAGAATCTGCAAGTGGATATTTGGAGATCTTTGAGGCCTATGTGGAAAAGGAAATGTCTTTACATAAAAACTAGATAGAAGCATTCTTAGAAACTTCTTTCTGATGTGTGCATTCAACTAACAGAGTTGAACCTTTCTATTAATAAAGCAGTTTTGAAACACTCTTTTTGTAGAATATGCAAGTGCATTTTTGGAGTGCTTTGAGGCCTAGGGTGGACACGAGAATATCTTCACATGAAAACTAGACAGAAGCATTCTCAGAAACCTCTTTGTGATGTTTGCATTCAAATGACAGAGTTGAACCTTTCTTTTGATAAAGCAGTATTAAAACACTCTTTGGTAGAATATGCAAGTGGATATTTCAAGCGCTTGAGGCCTATGCTAGAAAAGGAAATATCTTCACATAAAAACTAGACAGAAACATTCTCAGAAACTTAGTTGTGATGTGTGCATTCAACTCACAGAGTTGACACTTAATTTTGATAGAGCAGTTTTGAAACACTCTTTTAGTAGAATCTGCAAGTGCGTATTTGCAGCGCCTTGAGGCCTATGGTGGAAAAGGATACATCATCACATAGAAACTAGGTAGAAACACTCTCAGAAACTTCTTTCTGATGTGCGCATTCATCTCACACAATTGAAACTTTCTTTTGATTGAGCAGTTTTGAAATACACTTTTTGTAGAATCTGCTAGTGGATCTTTGGAGCACTTAGTAATGTACAGTGGAAAAGAAAATATCTTCACATAAAAGCTAGATGGAAGTATTTCCAGAAACTTCTTTGTGATGAGTGCATTCAACTCACAGAGTTGAACCTTTCTTTTATAGATCAGTTATAAAACACTCTTTTTGTAGAATCTGCAAGTGGATATTTGCAGCACTTTTAGGCCTATGTCAGAAAAGGAAATATCTTCACATAAAAACTAGACAGAAGCATTCTCAGAATCTTTTTTGTGATGCCTGCATTCAACTCACAGAGTTGAACGTTTCTTTTGATAGAACAGTTTTGAAACACTCTTTTTGTAGAATCTGCAAGTGGATATTTGGAGCGCTTTGACGCCTGCGGTGGAAAAGGAAGAATCTTCCCATAAAAACTAGACAGAAGAATTCTCAGAAACATCATTGTGATATGTGCATTCAACTCACAGAGTTGAAATTTTCTTTTGATAGAGCAGCATTGAAACACTCTTTGTGTAGAATCTGCATGGGGTTATTCTGAGGGCTTTGAAGCCTATGGTGGAAAAGGAAATGACTTCACATAAAAACTAGACAAAACCATTTTCAGAAACTTCTTTGTGATGTGTGCATTCAACTCACAGATTTGAACCTTTCTTTTGATAGAGCAGTTTTGAAACACTCTTTTTGTAGAATCTGGAAGTGGATATCTGGTGCACTTTGAAGCCTATTTTGGAAAAGGTTATATCCTCACATAAAAACTAGACAGAAGCTCTCTGAAACTACTTTGTGATGTGTGCATTCAAGTCTCAGAGTTGAACCTTTCCTTTGACAGAGCTGTTTTGAAACACTTCTTTTGTAGAATCTGCTTGTGGATATATGAGACTTTTTGAGGAATTCATTGGAAGTGGGCTATATTCAGAAAAAACTAGAAAGAACTATTCTCAGAAAGTTCTTTGTGATATGTGCATTCAACTCACAGAGTTGAACATTTTTTTTCATAGAGCAGATTTGAAATATTCTTTCTGTATAATCTGCAAGTGTTCATTTGGGGCGCTTTGAGGCCAAAGGTGGAAAAGGAAATATCTTCACATGAAAACTAGACAGAAGCATTCTCAGAAACTATTTTGTGATGTGTGCATTCAATTCACAGAGTTGAACCTTTCTTTTGATAGAGCAGTTTTGAAACACCCCTTTTACAGGATCCGCTTGTGGGTATTTGGAGCTCTTTGAAGAATTTGTTGTAAACGGGATATCTACACATAGAAACTAAACAGAAGCATTCTCAGAAACTGCTTTGTGATGTGTGCATTCAACTCACAGAGTTGAACCTTTCTTTGGATAGAGCAGTTTTGAAAAACTCTTTTTGTAGAATCTGCAATTCTTCATTTGGAGCGCTTTGAGGCCAATGGTGTAAAAGAAAATGTCTTCGCATAAAAACTAGACAGAAGCATTCTCAGAAACTAACTTGTGATGTGTACATTTAACTCATCGAGTTGAACCTTCCTTTTGAGAGATCAGTTTTGAAAGAGTCTTTTTGTAGAATCTGCAATTGGATATTTGGAGCGATTTGAGGCCTACAGTGGAAAAGGAAATATCTTCACATAAAAACAAGACAGAAGTATTCTCAGGAACTTCTTTGTGATGTGTGCATTCAACTAACAGATTTGAACCTTTCTTTTGATAGCGCAGGTTTGAAACACTCCTTTTGTAGAATCTGCTAGTGGCTATTTGGAGATTTTTGAGGCTTCGTTGGAAACAGGAATATCTTCACATAAAAACTAGATAGAAGCATTCTCAGAAACTTCTTTCTGATGTGCGCATTCAACTAACAGAGATGAACATTTCTTTTGATAGAGCAGTTTTGAAACACTCACTTTGTAGAATCTGCTAGTGGATATTTGGAGAGTTTTGAGGCCTTTGTTGGAAACATGGATAACTTCCCACAAAAACTGTACAGAAACATTCCCAGAAAATACTTTGTAATTTGGGCATTCAACTCACAGATTTGAACCTTTCTTTTGATAGAGCAGTTTTGAAACAGTCTTTTTGTAGAATCTGCAAGTGTTCATTTGGGGCGCTTTGTTGCCTATGGTGGAAAAAGAAATATCTTCACATAAAAACTAGACAGAAGCATTCTCAGAAACTTCTTTGTGATGTGTGCATTCAGCTCACAGAGTTGAACCTTTCTTTGGATAGTGAAGTTTTGAAACACTCTTTCTGTAGAATCTGCAAGTGTTCACTTGGAGTGCTTTGAGGCCAATGGTGGAAAAGGAAATATCTTCACATAAAAACCAGACAGAAGGATTCTCAGAAACTGCTTTTTGATGTGTGCATTCAACTCACAGAGTTGAACTTTTATTTGGATAGAGCAGTTTTGAAACACTCTTTTTGTAGAATCTGCAATTCTTCATTTGGAGCACTTTGAGGTTAATGGTGTAAAAGAAAATGTCTTCACATAAAAACTAGACAGAAGCATTCTCAGAAACTGCTTTGTGATGTGTGCATTCAACTAACAGAGTTGAACCTTTCTTTTCATAGAGCAGGTTTGAAACACTCTTTGTGTAGAATCTGCTAGTGGATATTTGGAGCTCTTTGAGGCCTTCGTTGTAATCCGGAATATCTTCACATAAAAACTAGAGAGAAGCATTCTCAGAAACTGCTTTGTGATGTGTGCATTCAACTCACACGGTTGAACCGTTCTTTGGATAGAGCAGTTTTGAAACACCCCTTTTGTAGAATCTGCAGGTGTTCATTTGGAGCGCTTTGAGGCCAATGGTGGGAAAGGAAATATCTTCACATAAAAACTAGACAAAAGCATTCTCAGAAACTTCTTTGTGATGTGTGCATTCAACTCTCAGAGTTGAACCTTCCTTTTGATAGAGCACTTTTGAAACCGTCCTTTTGTAAATCTGCAAGTGGATATTTGGAGTGCTTTGAGGCCAACCGTGTAAAAAGAAATATCTTCAAATAAAAAGTAGACAGAAGCATTCTCAGAAACAATTTTGTGATGTGTGCATTCAACTGACAGAGTTGACCCTTTCTTTTGATAGAGCAGCTGTGAGGCACTCTTTGTGTACAATCTGCAAGTGGATATTTGGAGTGCTTTGTAGGCGATGGTGAAAAGGAAATATCTTCCCATAAAAACTAGACAGTAGCATTCTCTGAATCTTCATTGTGATGTTTACTTTCAAGTCAGAGAGTTGACCCTTTCATTTGATAGACCAGTTTTGAAACAATCTTTTTGTAGTATCTGCAAATGGATATTTTGATCGCTTTGTTGCCTATAGTTGTAAAGGAAATATCTTCACATAAAAATTAGACAGAATCATTCTGAGAAACTTCTTTGTGATGTGTGCATTCATGTCACAGAGGTGAACCTTTCTTTTAATTGAGCAGTTTTGAAGCACTTTTTTGTAGAATCTGCTAGTGGATATTTGGAGCTCTTTGAGGCTTTCGTTGTAAACCGGAATATCTTCACATAAAAACTAGAAAGAAGCATTCTCAGAAACTGCTTTGTGATGTGTGCATTCAACTAACAGAGTTGAACCTTTCTTTTCATAGAGCAGGTTTGAAACACTCTTTGTGTAGAATCTGCTAGTGGATATTTGGAGCTCTTTGAGGCCTTCGTTGTAATCCGGAATATCTTCACATAAAAACTAGAGAGAAGCATTCTCAGAAACTGCTTTGTGATGTGTGCATTCAACTCACATGGTTGAACCGTTCTTTGGATAGAGCAGTTTTGAAACACCCCTTTTGTAGAATCTGCAGGTGTTCATTTGGAGCGCTTTGAGGCCAATGGTGGGAAAGGAAATATCTTCACATAAAAACTAGACAAAAGCATTCTCAGAAACTTCTTTGTGATGTGTGCATTCAACTCTCAGAGTTGAACCTTCCTTTTGATAGAGCACTTTTGAAACCGTCCTTTTGTAAATCTGCAAGTGGATATTTGGAGTGCTTTGAGGCCAACCGTGTAAAAAGAAATATCTTCAAATAAAAAGTAGACGGAAGCATTCTCAGAAACAACTTTGTGATGTGTGCATTCAACTGACAGAGTTGACCCTTTCTTTTGATAGAGCAGCTGTGAGGCACTCTTTGTGTACAATCTGCAAGTGGATATTTGGAGTGCTTTGTAGGCGATGGTGAAAAGGAAATATCTTCCCATAAAAGCTAGACAGTAGCATTCTCTGAATCTTCATTGTGATGTTTACTTTCAAGTCAGAGAGTTGACCCTTTCATTTGATAGACCAGTTTTGAAACAATCTTTTTGTAGTATCTGCAAATGGATATTTTGATCGCTTTGTTGCCTATAGTTGTAAAGGAAATATCTTCACATAAAAATTAGACAGAATCATTCTGAGAAACTTCTTTGTGATGTGTACATTCATGTCACAGAGGTGAACCTTTCTTTTAATTGAGCAGTTTTGAAGCACTTTTTTGTAGAATCTGCAAGTGGATATTTGGAGCATTTTGAGGCATATGATGGAAAAGGAAATATCTTCACTTAAAAACTAGACAGAAACATTCTCAAAAACTTCTTTGTGACGTGTACATTCAACTCACAGAGTTGAACTTTCTTTTGATTGAGCAGTTTGGAAACATTCCTTTTGTAGCATCTGCAAATGGATATATGTAGCTCGTCGAGGCCTATAGTTCAAAAGGAAATATATTCACATAAAGACTAGACAGAGGCATTCTGATAAACTTGTTTGTGATGTGTGCATTCATCTCACAGAGTTGAACGTTTCTTTTGATTGAGCAGTTTTGAACCTCTCTTTTTGTAGAATCTGCAAATGGATATTTGGAACGCTTTGTGGCCTATGGTGTAAAAGATAATATCTTCCCTAAAAACTAGACGGAAGCATTCTGAGAAACTTCTTTGTGATGTGTGCATTCATCTCAGAGAATTGAATCTTTCTTTTGATTGAGCAGTATTGAAACACTTTTTTGTGGAATCTGCAAGTGGATATTTGGAGTGGTTTAAGGCCTATTTTAGTGAAGGAAACATCTTCACATAAAAACTCGGCAGAAGCAATATCAGAAACTTCTTTGTGATGTGTACATTCAATTCATAGAGTTGAACCTTTGTTTTGATGGAGTAGTTTGAAGAACTCTTTCTGAAGTATCTGAAAATGGATATTTGGAGCGCTTTGAGGCCTATATTTGAAAAGGAAATATCTCCACATAAAAACAGTGACAGAAGCATTCTGAGAAACTTCTTTGTGATGTGTGCATTCATCTCACTGATTTGTATCTTTCTGTTGATAGAGCAGTTTTGAAACACTCTTTTCGTAGAATCTGCAAGTGGATATTTGGACTGCTTTGAGGCCTGTGGTTTAAAAGGAAATATCTGTACATAAAAACTAGACACAAACATTCTCAGAAACTTCTTTGTGATGTGTGCATTCAACTCACAGAGTTGAACCTTTCTTTTGATAGAGCAGTTTTGAAACACTCTTTTTGTAGAATCTGCAAGTGGATGTGTGGAGTGCTTTGAGGCTTATGGTGGAAAAGGTAATATCTTCACATAATAACTTGACAGAAGCTTTCTCAGTAACTTCTTTGTGATGTGTGCATTCATCTCACAGAGTTGAAACTTTCTTTTGACTGAGCAGCTTGGAAACACTCTTTTTCTTGTATCTGCAAATGGAGATTTGGAGCATTTTGTGGCCTATAGTTGAAAAGGAAATATCTCCACATAAAAACTAGACAGAAGCATTCTCAGAGAATTCTCTTTTATGATGTGCTTTGAACTCACGGAGTTGAACCTTCGCTTTGATTGAAGAGTTTGAAAACATTCTTTTTGTAGTATCCGCAAATGTATATTTGGTGTGCTTTGAGGTCTATGGTTGAAAAGGATATATCTTCACATCAAAACTAGGCAGAAGCCTTCTGAGAAACTTTTTTGTGATGTGTGCATTCATCTCACAGAGTTGAATGTTTCTTTTGATTGAACAGTTTGGAAACACTATTTTGCAGAATCTGTTAGTGGATATTTGGAGCGCTTTGATGCCTATCATGGAAAAGAAAATGTCTTCACATAAAAACTAGAAAGAAGCATTCTCAGGAACTTGTTTGTGATGTGTACATTCAACTCACAGAGTCGAACCTTTCTTTTATTGAGCATTTTGGAAAGCCTCTTTTTGTAGTATCTGCAAATGGATATTTGGAGCACTTTTAGGCCTATTGTTGAAAAGAAATGTTTCACATAAAAACTAGACAGAAGCATTCTGAGAAACTTCTTTCTGCTGTGTACATTCATCTCACACTTTTGAACCTTTCGTTTCATTGAGCAGTTTTGAAAATCTCTTTTTCTAGAATTTGCAAGTGGATATCTATAGTGCTTTGAGGCCTATGGTGGAAAAGGAAATATCTTCACATAAATAATAGACAAAAGCATTCTGAGAAACTTCTTTGTGATGTGTGCATTCATCTCACAGAGTTGAATGTTTCTTTTGATTGAGCAATTTGGAAACACTATTTTTATAGAATCTGGAATTCAATATTTGGCGGGATTTGAGGCCTATGATGGAAAAGGAAATATCTTCACATAAAAACTACACAGAAACATTCTGAGAAACTTATTTGTGATGTTTGCATTCAACTCAGAGAGTTGAACTTTTTTTTTTGATTCAGTTTTAGAAACATTCTTTTTGTAGAATCTGCAAGTGGATATTTGGAGCCCTTTGCAGCCTATGGTGGAAAAGGGAATAACTTCACATAAATACTACACAAGAGCATTCTGATAAACTTCTTTGTGATGTGTGCTTTCTACTCACAGAGTTGAACATTTCTTTTGATTGAGCAGATTTGAAGCACTCTTTTTGTAGAACCTGCATGTGGATATTAGGAGTGCTTTGTGGCGTATAGTGCAAAACGAAATATCTTCACATAACAACTAGACAGAAGCATTCTGAGAAACTTCTACAGTCTTTTTTTAGAATCTGCAAGTGGATATTAGGAGCGCTTTGAGGCCTATTGTGGAAAAGGAAATATCTTCACATAACAACTACACAGAAGCATTTTGAGAAACTTCTTTGTGATATGTGCATTCATCTCACAGAGTTTAAACTATCTATTGATTGAGCAGTTTTGAAGGAATCTTCTTGTAGAATCTGGAAGTGGATTTCTGGAGCGCTTTGTGGCCTATGGTGGTAAAGGAAATGTCTTCACATAAAAACTACACAGGAGCATTCTGAGAAAGTTCTTTGTTATGTGCATATTCAACTCACAGTGTTGAACCTATTTTTTGATAGATCACTTTTGAAACTCTCTTTTTGTTGAATCTGCAAGTGGATATTTGGAGCCCTTTGTGGCCTGTTGTGGAAAAGGAAATAACTTTCCATAAAAAGTACACTGAAGCATTCTGAGAAACTTCTTTGTGATGTGCGCATTCATCTCACAGAGTTGAACCTCTCTTTTGATTGAGCACATTGTAAACAATCTTTTTGTAGAATCTGCATGCGGATATTTGGAGTGCTTTGGGGCCTATTGTGGAAAAGGAAATATCTTCACATAAAAACTACACAGAAGCATTCTGAGAAACTTCGTTATGAAGTGGGCATTCATCTCACAGAGTTGAAACTTTCTTTTGATTGAGCAGTTTTGAAACACTCCTTTTGTAGAATCTGCAAGTGGATATATGGAGAACTTTGAGGCCCATGATGGAAAAGGAAATATCTTCACCTAAAAACAAAACAGAAGCATTCTGAGAAACTTCTTTCTGATGTGTGCTTTCATCTCACAGAGTTGAACCTTTCTTTCGATTGAGCAGTTTTGAATCTGCAAGTGTATATTTGCAGCGCTTTGTGGCCTATGGTGGAAAAGGAAATATCTTCTCATAAAAACTACACAGAGGCATTCTGGGGAACTTCATTGTGATGTAGGCATTCATCTCACAGGGTTGAACCTTTCTTTGCATTGAGCAGTTTTCAAACACTCTTTTCATAGAATCTGCAAGTGGATATTTGGAACGCTTTGAGACCTATGGTGGAAAAGAAAATATCTTCACTTAAAACTAGACAAAAGCATTCTCAGAAACTTCTTTGTGATGTGTGCACTCAACTCACAGAGTTGAACATTTCATTTGATAGAGCAGTTTTGAAACACACTTTTTGTAGTATCTGCAAGTGGATATGTGGAGCAACTTCAGGCCTACGGTGGAAAAGGAAATATCTTCACATAAAAATTAGACAGAAGCATTCTCAGAAACTTCTTTGTGCTGTGTGCATTCAACTCACAGAGTTGAACCTTCCTTTTGGTAGAGCAGTTTTGAAACACTCTTTTTGTAGAATCTATAAATGGATATTTGGAGTTCTTTGAGGCCTCCCATAGAAAGGAAATATCTTCACATAAAAAAAAAAGACAGAAGCATGCTCAGAATCTTCTTTGTGAGGTGCGCATTCAACTCACATGGTTGAAGCTTCCTTTCGATAGAGCAGTTTGAAACACTTTTTTTGTAGACTCTGCCAGTGGATATTTGGAGTGCTATGAGGCCTACGGTGGAAACGGGAATATCTTCACATAAAAACTAGACAGAAGAATTCTCAGAAATTTCTTTGTGAGGTGTGCATTCAACTCACAGAGTTGAAACTTCCTATTGATAAAGCAGTTTTGAAACACACTTTTTGTAGTATCTGCAAGTGAATATTTGGAGCACTTTGAGGCCTTCGGTGGAAACGGAAATATCTTCACGTAAAAACTAGAAAAAAGAATTCTCAGAAACTTCTTTGTGATGTGTGCATTCAACTCACAGAGTTGAACCTTTGTTTTGATAGAGCAGTTTTTAAACACTCTTTAGTAGAATCTGCAAGTGGATATTTGGAGCGCTTTGAGGCCTATGGAGGAAAAGGAAATATATTCCCACAAAAACTAGACAGAAGCATTCTCAAAAACTACTTTGTGATGTGTGCATTCAACTCACAGAGTTGCAACTTTCTTTTGATTGAGCAGCTTTGAAACACTATTTTTGTAGAATCTGCAAGTGGATGTTTGGAACGGTTTGAGGCCTACAGTGGAAAAAGAAACATCTTCACATAAAAACTAGACAGAAGCATTCTCAGAAACTTCTTTGTGATGTGTGCATTCAACTCAGAGATTTGAACCTTCCTTTTGATAGAGCAGTATGGAAACACTCATTTTGAAGAATCTGCAAGTGGATATTTAGAGTGCCTTCAAGCCTATGGTGGAAAAGGAAATATCTTCAAATAAAAGCTAGACAGAAGCATTCTCAGAAACTTCTTCTTGATGTTTGCATTCAAATCAGAGAGTTGAACTCTCCTTTTGATTGAGCAGTTTTGAAACACTCTTTCTGTAGAATCTGCAAGGGGATATTTGGAGCGCTTTGAGGCATACGGTGGAAAACTAAATATCTTCATATAAAAACTAGACAGAAGAATTCTCAGAAACTACTTTGAACTCAGAGTGATGAACCTTCCTTTTGATAGAGCAGCTTTGAAACATTCTTTTTGTAGAATCTGCAAGTGAACATTTGGAGCACTTTGAGGCCTATGGTAGAAAAGGAAATAACTTCATATAAAAACTACACAGAGGCATTCTCAGAAAGTGAATTGGGAGGTGTGCATTCGACTCACAGAGTTGAACCTTCCTTTTGATGGAGCAGTTGTGAAACACTCCTTTTGTAGAATCTGCAAGTGGATATTTTGAACGCTTAGAGTCCAATGGTGGAAAAGTAAATATCTTCACATATAAACTAGACAGAAGCATTATCCGAAATTTCTTTGTGATGTGTGCATTCAACTCAGAGAGTTGAACATTCCTCTTCACACAGCAGTTTTAAAACAGTCTTTTTGTAGAATCTGCAAGTGGATGTTTGGAGCACTTTGATACCTATGCTGGAAAAGGTAATATCTTCACATAAAAACTAGAAAGAAGCATTCTCAGAAACTTCTTTGTGAGGTCTGCATTCAACTCACATGGTTGAAGCTTCCTTTTGATAGAGCAGTTTGAAACACTCTTTTTGTAGAATTTGCCAGTGGATACTTGGAGTGCTATGAGGCCTATGGTGGAAACGGGAATACCTTCACATAAAAACTAGACAGAAGAATTCTCAGAAACTTCTCTGTGAGGTGTGCATTCAACTCACAGAGTAGAACCGTTCTTTTGATAGAGGAGTTTTGAAACACTGTTTTAGTAGAATCTGCAAGTGGATATTTGGAGCGCTTCGAGGCCTATGGAGGAAAAGGAAATATATTCCCACAAAAACTAGACAGAAGCATTCTCAAAAACAACTTTGTGATGTGTGCATTCAACTCACAGGGTTGAAAATTTCTTTTGATTGAGCAGCTTTGAAACACTATTTTGGTAGAATCTGCAAGTGGATGTTTGGAAAGGTTTGAGGCCTACGGTGGAAAAGGAAACATCTTCACATAAAAACTAGACAGAAGCATTCTCAGAAACTTCTTTTTGATGTGTGAATTCAACCACAGAGTTGAACATTTCTTTTGATAGAGCAGTTTTGAAAGACACCTTTTGTAGAATCTGCTTGTGGATATTTGGAGCTCTTTGAGGAATTCGTTGTAAACAGGATATCTTCACATACAAACTAGAAGCATTCTCAGAAACTGCTTTGTGATGTGTGCATTCAACTCTGTGAGTTGAGAGAGTAGTTTTGAGAGAGTAGTTTTGAAACAGTGTTTTTGTGTATCTGCAAGTGGATATTTGGAGCTCTTTGGGGCCTATGGTGGAAAAGAAAATATCTCCACAGAAAAAATAAACAGAAGCATTCTCAGAAACTTCTTCGTGATTTGTGCATTCAACTCACAAGGTTGAACCTTTCTTTTGATACAGCAGTTTTAAAACACTCTTTTTGTAGAATCTGCAAGTAGATATTTGGAGGGCTTTGGGGCTTATGATCTAAAAGGAAATATCTTCAAAGAAAAAGTAGACAGAAGCATTCTCAGAAACACCTTTGTGATGTGTGCATTCAACTCATAGAATTGAACCTTTCTTTTGATAGAGCAGCTTTGAAACATTCTTTTTGTAGAATCTGCAGGTAGATCTTCGGAGCGCTTTGAGGCCATTGGTGGAAGAGAAAATATCTCCACATGAAAATGAGACAGTAGCATACTCAGAACCATCTTTGTGATGTGTGCATTTAACTCACAGAGTTGAACATTTCTTTTGATAGAGCAGTTGTGAAACACTCTTTTTGTAGAATCCTCAAGTGTTTATTTGGAGCCCTTTGAGGCCTACAGTGGAAAAGGAAGTATCTTCACAAAAAAACTAGACAGAAGCATTCTCAGAAACTTCTTTGTGATGTTTGCCCTCAACTCAGAGAGTTGAACCTTTCTATTGATAGAGCAGTTTTGAAACAGTCTTTTGTAGAATCAGAAGTGGATATTTCGAACGATTTGAGGCCTATGGTGGAAAAGGACATATCTTCACATAAAAACTAGACAGAAGCATTCTCAGAAACTTCGATGTGATGTAAGCATTCAACTCACAGAGTTGAACATACCTGTTCATAGAGCAGTTTTGAAATACTCTTTTGGTAGAATCTGCAACTGGATATTTGGAGTGCTTTGTGTCCTTTGTTGGAAACGGGAATATCTTTACATAAAAGCTTCAGAGAAGCATTCTCAGAAACTTCTTTGTGATTTGTGCACACACCTCACAGAATTAAACCTTTCTTTTGATAGAGCAGTTTTGAAACTCTCTTTTTGTAGCATCTCCACCTAGATATTTGGAGTGATTTGAAGCCTATGGTGGAAAAGGAAATAACTTCACACAAAAACTAAACGGAAGCATTCTCAGAAAGATCATTGTGATGTGTGCATTCAGCTCACAGAACTGAATCTTTCTTTTGATAGAGCAGTATTGGAACACTCTTTTTGTAGAATCTGCAATTGGATATTTGGATAGGTTTGAGGCATATGGTGGAAAAGGAAATATCTTCACATAAATACTAGACAGATGCATTCTCAGAAAGTACTTTGTGATGTGTGCATTCAACCCACAGAGTTGAACCTTTCTTTTGATAGAGCAGTTTTGAAACACTCTTTTTGTTGAATCTGCAATTGGATATTTGGAGGGCTTTGAGGACTATGGTGGAAAAGGAAATATCTTCACATAAAAACTAGACAGAAGCATTCTCAGAAACTTCTTTATGATGTGTGCATTCAACTCACAGAGTTGAACATTTCTTTTGATAGAGCTGTTTTGAAACACTCATTTTGTAGAATCTGTAAGTGGATATTTGGAATGCTTTGAGGCCTTTCGTGGAAAAGGATATATTTTCTCATAAAAACTAGACAGATGCATTCTCAGAAAGCATTTTGTGATGTGTGCATTCAACTCACAGAGTGGAAACTTTCTTTTGGTAGAGGGCAGTTTTGAAACACTCTTTCTGTAGAATCTGCAGGTGGATATTTGGAGTGCTTTGAGGCCTAAGGTGGAAAAGGAAATATCTTCACAGAGAAAGTAAACAGAAGCATTCTCAGAAACTTTTTTGTGATGTGTGCATTCAACTCACAAAGTTGAACCTTTCTTTTGATACAGCAGTTTTAAAACATTCTTTTTGTAGAATCTGCAAGTAGATATTTGGAGCGCTTTGTGCCTTATGCTTCAAAAGGAAATATCTTCACAGAAAAAGTAGACATAAGCATTCTCAGAAACATCTTTGTGATGTGTGTATTCAACTCACAGAATGGAACCTTTCCTTTGATAGAGCCGTTTTGAAACACTCTTTTTGCAGAATCTGCAGGTGGATCTTCGGAGCGCTTTGAGGTCAATGGTGGAAAAGAAAATATCTCCACATGAAAATGAGACAGTAGCATTCTCAGAATCTTCTTTGTGATGTCTGCATTCAACTCACAGAGTTGAACATTTCTTTTCATAGAGCAGTTTGGAAACACTCTTTTTGTAGAATCTGCAAGTAGCTATTGGGAGAGCTTTAAGGCCTATGGTGGAAAAGGAAATATCTTCCCATAAAAACTAGAAGGAAGCATTCTCAGAACCAAGTTTGTGATTTGTGCATTTAACTCACAGAGTTGAAACTTTCCTTTGATAGAGCAGTTGTGAAACACTCTTTTTGTAGAATCCGTAAGTGTATATTTGGAGCGTTTTGAGGCCTATGGTGGAAATGGAAATATCTTCACATAAAAACTAGACAGAAGCATTCTCAGAAACTTCTTTGTGATGTCAGCATTCAACTCACAGGGTTGAACCTTTCTTTTGATTGAGCGGTTTTGAAACATTCTTTTTGTAGAATCTGCAACTGGACATTTGGAGTGCTTTGAGTCCTTTGTTGGAAACGGGAATATCTTTACATAAAAACTTGAGAGAAGCATTCTCAGAAACTTCTTTGTGATGTGTGCATACACCTCACAGAATTGAACGTTTCTTTTGATTGAGCAGTTTTGAAACTCTCTTTTTGTAGCATCTCCACCTAGATATTTGGAGTGCTTTGAGGCCTATGGTGGAAAAGGAAATATCTTCACATAAAAAGTAAACAGAGGCATTCTCAGAAACATCATTGTGTTGTGTGCATTCAGCTCACAGAACTGAATCTTTCTTTTGATATAGCAGTATTGAAGCACTCTTTTTGTAGAATCTGCAATTGGATATTTGGATAGGTTTGAGGCATATGGTGGAAAAGGAAATATCTTCACGTAAAACCTAGACAGATGTATTCTCAGAAACTAGTTTGTGATGTGTGCATTCAACCCACAGATTTGAAACTTTCTTATGATAGAGCAGTTTTGAAACACTCTTTTTGTAGACTCTGCAATTGGATATTTGGAGGGCTTTCAAAACTAAGCAGGAAAAGGAAATATCTTCACATGAAAACTAGACAGAAGCATTCTCAGAAACTTCTTTGTGATGTGTGCATTCAACTCACAGAGTTGAACCTTTCTTTTGAGAGAGCAGTTTTGAAACAGTCTTTTTGTAGAATCTGCGAGTGGATATTTTCAGCGCTTTGAGGCCTATGGTGGAAAAGGAAATATCTTCACAATAAAACTAGACAGAAGCATTCTCAGAAACTTCTTTGTGATGTGTGCATTCAACTCACAGAGTTGAACCTTTCTTTTGGTACAGCTGTTTCGAAACACTCTGTTTGTAGAATCTGTAAGTGGATATTTGGAACGCTTTGAGTCCTTTCGTGGAAAAGGAAATATCTTCACATAAAAACTAGACAGATGCATTCTCAGAAAGCACTTTGTGATGTAGCATTCAACTAACAGAGTTGAACCTTTCCTTTGATAGAGCAGTTTTGAAACACTCTTTATGTAGAATCTGCAATTGGATATTTGGAGGGCTTTGAGGACTATGGTGGAAAAGGAAATATCTTCACATAAAAACTAGACAGAAGTATTTTCTGAAACTTCTTTGTGATGTGTGCATTCAACTCACAGAGTTGAACCTTGCTTTTGATAGAGCAGTTTCAAAACACTCATTTTGTAGAATCTGTAAGTGGATATTTGGAGCGCTTTGAGGCCTTTCATGGAAAAGGAAATATCTTCACATAAAAACTAGACAGAAGCATTCTCAGAAACTTCTCTGTGATTTGTGCATTCAACTTCACAGAGTTGAACCTTCCTTTTGAGAGAGCAGTTTTGAAACAGTCTTTTTGTAGAATCTGCGAGTGGATATTTGGAGTGCTTTGAGGCGTATGGTGGAAAAGGAAATATCTTCACAATAAAACTAGACAGAAGCATTCTCAGAAACTTCTTTGTGATGTGTGCATTCAACTCACAGAGCTGAACCTTCCTTTTGATAGAGCAGTTTTGAAACACTCCTGTTGTAGAATCTGCTAGTGGATATTTTGAGCTCCTTGAGGCCTTCGTTGGAAACGGGAATATCTTCACAGAAAAACTAGACAGAAGCATTCTCAGAAACTTATTTGTGATTTGTGCATTCAACTCACAGAGTTGAAACTTCCTTTTAATAGAGCAGTTTTGAAACACTCTTTTTGTAGAATCTGCAAGTGGATATTTGGAGCACTTTGAGTCCTATGGTGGAAAAGGAAATATCTTCACAAAAAAACTAGACGGAAGCATTCTCAGAAACTACTTTGTGATGTCTGCATTCAACTGACAGTGTTGAACCTTTCTTCTGATTGAGCAGTTTTGAAACATTCTTTTTGTAGAATCTGCCAGTGGATATTTGGAGGTCTTTGAGGCATATGGTTGAAAACGAAATATCTTCCCCAAAGAAACTAGACTGAAGCTTTCTTAGAAACTTCTTTGTGATGTGCCATTTCAACTCACAGAGCTGAACCATTCTTTTGATAGAGCAGTTTTGAAACAATCTTTTTGTAGAATCTGCAATTGGATGTTTGGAGTGCTTTGAGGCCTATCCTGGAAAAGGAAATATCATCACATAAAAACTAGACAGAAGAATTCTGAGAAACTTCTTTGTGATGTGTGCATTCATCTCACTGAGTTGAATCTCTTTTTTGATTGAGTAGTTTGCAAGCACTCTTTTTGAAGAATCTGCCTTTGGACACTTGGAGCACTTTGCAGCCTATGGTAGAAAAGTAATATCTGCACATAAAATCTAGACAGAAGCAAGCTGAGAAACTTCTTTGTGAAGTGTGCATTCACCTCACAGAGTTAAATCTCTCTTTTGATTGGGCACTTTTTAAACTCTTTTTGTAGAATCTGCAAGTGGACATTTGTAGCACTTTGAGGACTATGTTGGAAAAGGAAATATCTTCACATGAAAACTAGACAGAAGAATTCTGAGAAACTTCTTTGGATGTGTGCATTCATCTCATAGAGTTGAACCATTCTTTTGAATGACCAGTTTTGAAATACTCTTTTTGTAGGATCTGCAAGTGGACATTTCAAGTGCCTTGAGGCCTTCCGTGGAGAAGGAAATATCTTCACAGAAAAAATAGACAGAAGAATTCTGAAGAACTACTTTTTGATGTGTGGGTTCATCTCACAGAGTTGAACCTTTCTTTTGATTGAGAAGTTTTCAAACTCTCTTTCTGTAGAATCTTCATGTGGACATTTGGAGCACTTTGCAGCCTGGTAGAAAAGAAAATATCTTCACATAAAATCTAGACAGAAGCAACCTGAGAAATCTCTTTGTGATGTGTGCATTCATCTCACAGAGTTAAAATTTTCTTTTGATTGAGCAGTTTTCAAACTCTCTTTTTGTAGAATCTGAAAGTGGACATTTTTAGCACGTTGCGGCCTACAGTGGAAAAGGAATTATCTTCACATAAAATCTAGACAGAAGCAAACTGAGGAACTTCTTTGTGATGTGTGCGTTCATCTCACAGAGTTAAACCTTTGTTCTGATTGAGCAGTTTTGAAACTCTTTTTGTACAATCTGCAAGTGGACATTTGGGGTGCTTTGAGACTATGGTGGAAAAGGAAATATCTTCACATAAAAACTAGACAGAAGAATTCTGAGAAACTCCTTTGTGATGTGTGCTTTCATCTCACAGCGTTGAACCTTTCTTTTGATAGAGCAGTTTGGAAACACCCTTTTGGGAGAATTTGCAACTGGACATTTGGAGCGCTTTGCGGCCTATGGTAGAAAAGGAAATGTCTTCACATAAAATCTAGACAGAAGCAATCTGAGAAACCTCTTTGTGCAGTGTGCATTCATCTCACAGAGTTAAACCTTTCCTTTGATTGAGCAGTTTTGAAAATCTCTTTTTGTGGAATCTGCAAGAGGACATTTGGAGCGCTTTGAAGCCTATGGTAGAAGAGGAAATATCTTCACATAAAATGTAGACAGAAGCAATCTGAGAAACTTCTTTGTGATGTGTGCTTTCATCTCACAGAGTTAAACCTTTCTTTTGATTGAGTAGTTTTCAAACTCTCTTTTTGTAGAATCCTCAATTGGACATTTGGAGCGCTTTGTGGCCTGTGGTAAAAGAGGAAATATCTTCACATAAAATCTAGACAGAAGCATTCTCAGAAAATTCTTTGAGATCTGTACATTCATCTCACGGAGTTTAACCTTTCTTCTGATTGAGCACTTTGGAAACTCTCTTTTTGCAGAATCTGCAATTGGACATTTTGATCGCTTTGAGGCCTATGGTGGAAAAGGATATATCTTCACAGAAAAACCAGATAGAAGAATTCTGAGAAACTAGTTTTTGATTTGTGTGTTCATCTCACAGAGTAGAACCTTTCTTTTGATTGTGCAGTTTGGAAACCCTCTTTTTGTAGAATTTGCAAGTGGACATTTGGAGTGCTTTGCATCCTATGGTAGAAAAGAAAATATCTTCATATAAAATCTAGACAGAAGCAACCTGAGAAACTTCTTTGTGATGTGTGCATTCATCTCACAGAGTTAAACTTTTCTTTTGATTAAGCAGTTTTCAAACTCTCATTTGTAGAATCTGCAAGTGGACATTTGGAGAGCTTTGCAGCCTATGGTGGAAAAGGAATTATCTTCACATAAAAACTAGACAGAGGCAATCTGAGAAACTTCTTTGTGATATGTGCGTTCATCTCACAGAGTTGAAACTTTCTTTTGATTGAGCAGTTTTTAAACACTCTGTTTGGAAAATCTGCAATTGGACATTTGGAGGGTTTTGTGGCCTGCGGTAGAAAGACAAATATCTTCACATAAAATCTAGACAGAAGCAACCTGAGAAACTTGTTTGTAATGAGTGCATTCATCTCACATAGCTAAATCTTTCTATTAATGGAGCAGTTTTGAAAATCTGTTTTTGTAGAATCTGCAAGTGGACATTTTGAGCACTTTGAGGCCTGTGGTGCAAAAGGAAATATCTTCACATAAGAACTGGACATAAGAATTCTGTGAAACTTCTTTCTGATGTGTGCGTTCATCTCACAGGGTTGAACCTTTCTTTTGATTGAGCAGTTTGGAAACACTCTTTTTGTAGAATCTGCAAGTGGACATTTGGAGCACTTTCTGGCCTACGGTAGAAAATGAAATATCTTCACATAAAATCTAGACAGAAGCAATCTGAGAAACTTCACTGTGATGTGTGCTTTCATGTCAAAGAGTTAAGCCTCTCTTTTGATTGAGCAGTTTTGAATATCTCTTTTTGTAGAATCTGCAACTCAACATTTGGAGTGCTTAGAGGCTTATGTTGGAAAAGAAAATATCTTCACATAAAAACTAGACAGAAGAATTCTGAGAAACATCTTTGTGATGAGTGCATTCATCTCTAAGAGTTGAACGTTTCTTTTGATTGAGCAGTTTTGAAACTCTCTTTTTGTAGAATCTGCAAGTGGACTTTTGGAATGTTTTGAGGCCTATGGTGGAAAAGGAAATACTTCACATAAAAAGTAGACCAAAGAATTCTGAAAAACTTCTTTGTCATGTGTGCCTTCATCTCCCAAAGTTGGAGCTTTGCTTTGATTGAACAGTTTTGAAACTCCCTTTTTGTAGAATCTGCAAGTGGACATTTGGTGCGCTTTGAGGCCTATGGTGGAAAAGGAAATATCTTCACATAAAAACTAGACAGAAGAATTCTGGAAACTTCTTTTGATATGTGCATTCATCTCACAGAGTTGAAACTTTCTTTTGTTTGAGCAGTTTGGAAACACTCTTTATGTAGAATCTGCAAGTGGACATTTGGAGAGCTTTGTGGTTTATTGTAGAAAAGGAAATATCTTCACATAAAATCTAGACAGAAGAATTTGGAGAAACATCTTTTTGATGGGTGCATTCATCTCACAGAGTTAAACCTTTCTTTTGATTGAGCAGTTTTGAAACTCTCTTTTTGTAGATTCCGCAAGTGTACATTTGGAGTGCTTTGAGGCCTATGGTGCAAAAGGAAATATTTTCACATAAAAACTAGAGAGAAGAATTCTGAGAAACTTATTTGTGATGTGTGTGTTCATCTCAAATTGTTGTACGTTTCTTTTCATAGAGCAGTTTGGAAATACTCTTTTTCTAGATTCTGCAAGTGGCTATTTGGAAGGCTTTATGGCTTGTAGTAGAAAGGGAAATATCTTCACCTAAAAACTACACGGATGCATTCTCAGAAACTTTTTAGTGATGTGTGCCTTCATCTCACAGAGTTGAATATTTCCTTTGATTGAGCAGTTTGTAATCTCTCTTTTTGTAGAATCTGCAAGTGGATATTTGGGGAGATTTGAGGACTGTGGTGGAAAAGAAAATATCTTCACATAAAAACTAAACAGAGGAATGCTCAGAAACTTCTTTGTGATGTGTGAGTTCATTTTACAGAGTTGAACTTTTCTTTTTATTGAGCAGTTTGGGAACACGGTTTTTGTAGAATATGCAAGTGGACATTTGGGGAGCTTTGTGGCCTATGGTAGAAAAGGAAATATCTTCACACAAAATCTAGACAGAAGCAATCTGACAAACTTCTTTGTGATGTGTGCAATCATCTCACAGAGTTAAACCTTTCTTTTGAATGAGCAGTTTTTAAAATCTCTTTTTGTAATATCTGCAAGGGACATTTGTAGCACTTTGAGGCCTATGGTTGAAAAGGATTTGTCTTCACATGAAATCTAGACAGAAGCAATCTGAGAAACTCCTTTGAGATGTGTGCATTCATCTCACAGAGTTAAACCTTTCTTTTGATTGAGCACTTTGGACACTCTGTTTTTGCAGAATCTGCAAGAGGACATTTTGATGGCTTTGTGGCCTATAGTGGAAAAGGAAGTATCTTCACATAAAAAGAAGACAGAAGAATTCTGAGAAACTTCTTTGTGATGTGGGCGTTCATCTCACAGAGTTGAAACTTTCTTATGATTGAACAGTTTGGAAACACTCTTTTTGTAGAATCTGCAAGTGGACATTTAGAACGGTTTGCGGCCTATGGTAGAAAAGGAAATATCTTCACATAAAATCTAGACAGAAGCAATCTGAGAAACTTCTTTGTGATGTGTGTGTTTCCAAACTGCTCAATTAAAAGAAAGGTTCAACTCTGTGAGATGAATGCACACATCACAAAGAAGTTTCTCAGAATGCTTCTGTGTAGTTTTTACATCAAGATATGTCCTTTTCCACCATTGGCCTCAAAGCGCTTCATATATCCACTTGCGGATTCTACAAAAAAAGTTTTTATAAACTGCTCAATCAAAGGAAATGTTCAAATCAGTGAGTTGAATGCACATATCACAAAGAAGTTTCTCAGAATGCTTCTATGTAGTTTTTATGTGAAGATATTTCCCTTTCCACATTAAGCCACAAAGTGCTGGAAATATTATTCACTTGCAGATTCTAGAATAAGAGTGTTTCCAAACTGCCCAATCAAAAGGAAGGTTCAACTCTGTGAGATGAATGCACTCATCAGAGAGAAGTTTCTCATAATGCTTCTGTGTAGTTTTCATGTGAATACATTTCCTTTTCCACAATAGGCTACAAAGCGCTCCACATATCCACTTGCAGATTCTTCAAAAACAGTGTTTCCAAACTGCTCAATCTAAAGGAAGTTTTAACTCTGTGAGATGAATACACACATCACAAATAAGTTTCTGATAATGCTTTCATGTAGTTTTTATGGGAAGATATTTCCTTTTCCACAATAGGCATTAAAGCTCTTCAAATATCCACTTGCAGATTCTATAAAAAGAGCGTTTCAAAACTGCTCAATCAAAAGAAAGGTTCAATTCTGTGACATGAATGCACACATCACAAACAAGTTTCTCAGAATGATTCTGTGTAGTTTTCATGTGAAGATAAATCCCATTCCAAAATAGTTTGCAAAGGGCTCCAAAGAGCCACTTGCAGATTCTACAAAAAGAGACATTCGAAAAAGCTCAATCAAAGATAGGTACAACTCTGTGAGTTTAAAGTACACATCACAAAGAAGTTTCTCAGAATGCTTCTGCATAGTTTTTATGTGAAGATATTTCCTCTACCACAATAGGCCTCAAAGCACTCGAAATATCCACTTGCAGATTCTGCAAAAAGAGAGTTTCCAAACTGCTCAATCAAAAGGAAGGTACAACTCCATGAGATGAATGCACACATCAGAAAGTAGTTTCTCAGAATGCTTCTGTGTAGTTTTTATGGGAAGATATTTTCTTGTCAACAATTGGCCTAAAAGCACTACAAATATCCACTTGCAGATTCTAAAAAAGAGTGTTTCAAAACTGCTCAATCAAAGGAAATATTCAACTCTGTGAGATGAAGGCATACATCACTGAAAAGTTTCTGAGAATGCATCTGTGTCGTTTTTAGGTGAAGATATTTCCCTTTCCACAATAGGCCTCAAAAGTCTTCAAATATCCACTTGCAGAGTCTATAAAAAGAGTGTTTCAAAACTGCTCAACCAAAAGAAAGTTTCAACTCTGTGAGTTGAATGCAAACATCATGAAGAAGTTCCTCAGAATGCTTCCGTGTAGTTTTTATGTGAAGATATTTCCTTTTCCATGAAAGGCCTCAAAGTGCTCCAAATATCGACTTGCAGATTCTACAAAAAGAGTGTTTCAAAACTGCTCAATCAAAAGAAAAATCGGACTCTGTGAGATGAATGGACACATCACAAAGAAGTTTCTGAGAATGCTTGTGTGTAGTTTCTATGTGAAGATATTTCCTTTTCCAATATAGACCTCAAAACCCTCCCAATATCCACTTACAGATTTTATAAAAAGAGTGTTTCAAAACTGCTCAATCAAAAGAAAGCTTTAACTCTGTTAGATGAATGCATACATCACAAAGAAGTTTCTCAAAATGCTTCTGTGAAGTTTTTATGTGAAGATATTTCCTTTTCCACCATAGGCCTCAAAGGGCTTCAAATATCCTGTTGCAGATTCTATAGAAAGAGTGTTTCCAAGCTGCCCAATCGAAAGACGGTTTTAACTCTGTGAGATGAATGCACACATCACAAAGAAGTTTCTGAGAATGCTTCTCTGCAGTTTTAATGTGAAGATATTTCCTTTTCCACAAATTGCCTCAAAGTGATTCACAAATCCACTTGCAGATTCTATAAAAAGAGTGTATCAAAACTGCTCAATCAAAAGAAAGGTTATGATCTGTGAGTTGAATGCACACATCACAAAGATGTTTCTCAGAATGCTTCTATGTAGTTTTTATGTGAAGACATTTCCTTTCCCACAATTGACCTCAAAGGGCTCCAAATATCCACTTGCAGATTCTATAAAAAGAGGGTTTATAAATTGCTCAGTCAAAAGAAAGTTTGAACTCCGTAAAATGAATGCACACATCACAAAGAAGTTTCTCAGAATGCTTTTGTGTAGTTGTTATGTGAAGATATTTCCTTTTCCATGATAGGCCTCAAAGCTGTCCATATATCTACTTGCAGATTCTAAAAAAAGTGTGTTTCCAATCTGCTCAAGCAAAAGAAAGTTTCAACTCTCTGAGATGAATGCACACTTAACAAGTAAGTTTCTGAGAATGCTTCTGTTGCTTTCATGTGAAGATGTTTCCTTTTCCACAATAGGCCTCAAAGCGCTTCAAATATCCAATTGCAGATTCTATAAAACTAGTGTTTCAAAACTGCTCTATCAAAAGGAAGGTTCAACTCTGTGAGATGAATGCACACATCACAAAGAAAGATCTCTGAATGCTTCTGTGTGGTTTTTATGTGAAGGTATTTCCCTTTCCAAAAAAGGACACAAAGGGCTTCAAATATCCACTTGCAGATTCTACCAAAAGAGAGATTCAAAGCTGCTCAATCAAAAGATAGGTTCAACTCTGTGAGTTGAATGCACACATCAAAAATAAGTTTATCAGAATTCTTCTGTGTAGTTTTCATGAGAAGATATTTGCTTTTCCAACGTAGGCCTCATAGCACTCCAAATATCCTATTGAAAATTCTACAAAAAGAGTGTTTCCAAACTGCTCAAAGAAAGGTTCAACTCTGTGAGATGAATGCATACATCACAAATAAGTTTCTGAGAATGCTGATGTGTAGTTTTAATTTTAAGATATATCTTTTTCCACAAAAGGCCTCAAAGCCCTTCCCATATCCACTTGCAGATAATATAAAAAGAGTGCTTCAAAACTGCTCAATCAAAAGAAAGGTTCAACTCCGTGAGTTGAATGCACACATTACAAACTACTTTCTGGGAATGCTTCTGTCTAGTTTTATGTGAAGACATTTCCTTTTCCACCCTAGGCCTCAAAACGATCCAAATATCGGCTTGCAGACTCTACAGAAAGTACGTTTCAAAACTGCTCAATCTAAAGAAAAGTTCACATCTGTGAGTTGAATGCACACATCACAAAGATGTTTCTGAGAATTCTTCTGTCCAGTTTATATGTGAAGATATTTCCTTCTCCAACATAGGCCTCAAAGCGCTACAAATATCAACTTGCAGATTCTATAAAAAGAGAGTTTCAAAATGCTCTATCAAAAGAAAGGTTCAACACTGTGAGTTGAATGCACAAATCACAAAGAAGTTTCTGAAAATGCTTCTGGGCATTTTTATGTGAGGATACTTTCTTTTAAATCGTAGGCCTCCAAGCACTCCAAATATCCACTTGCAGATTCTACAAAAAGTGTGTTTCAAAACTGTTCAATCAAAAGAAAGATTCAACTCTGTGAGTTGAATGCACACGTCACAAAGAAGTTTCTGAGAATGCTTCTGTCTAGTTTTTATAAGAAAGTATTTCCTTTTCCACCACAGGCCTCAAAGCACTCCAAATATCCACTAGCAGATTCTACAAAAAGAGTGTTTCAGAATTCCTCAATCAAAAGAGCCATTTAACTCTGTGAGTTCAATGCAAACATCACAAAAATGTTTCTTAGAATGCTTCTGGCTAGTTTTTATGCAAAGATGTTTCTTTTTCCACCATTGGCCACAAAATGCTAAAAATATCCACATGCAGACTCTACAAAAAGAGCGTTTGAAAACTGCTCTTTCAAAAGAAAGTTTAAACTCTGTGAGTTGAATGCTCACATTACAAAGAAGATTCTGAGAATGGTTCTTTCTAGTTTTTATGTGAAGATGTTTCCTTTTCCACCCTAGGCCTCAGAGCGCTCCAAATATACACTTCCAGACACTACAAAAAGTGCGTTTCAAAACTGCTCAATCAAAAGAAAGGTTCAGCTCTGTGAGTTGAATGTACACATCACAAAGAAGTTTATGAGACTGCTTCTGTCTAGTTTTTGTGTGAAGATGTTTCCACTTCAACTATAGACCTCAAAGCACTCCAAATATTCACTTACTGTTTCTACAAAAAGAGTATTTCAAACTGCTCAATCAAAAGAAAGGTTCAACTCAGTGAGTTGAATGCACACATCACAAAGAAGTTTCTGAGAATACTTCTGTCTAGTTTTTATATGAAGATATTTCCTTTTCCACCTTATGCCTCAAGTTGCTCCAAATATCCACTTGCAGATTCTACATAAAGAGTTTTTCAAAACTGCTCAATCAAAGGAAAGGATCAACTCTGTGAGCTGAATGCACACATCAGTAAGAACTTTCTGAGAATGCATCTATCTAGTATTTATGTGAAGATTTTTCGTTTTTCACCATAGGCCTCAAAGTGCTCCAAATATCCACTTGCAGATTCCACAAAAAGAAAGATTCAAATCTGCTCAATCAAAAGAAAGTTTCAACTCTGGGAGTTGAATGCCCATATCACAAAGTAACTTCTGAGAATGCTTCTTTCTTGTTTTTAGCTTAAGATATTTCCTTTTCCACCATAGTCCTCAAAGCGCTCCCAATATCCACTTGCAGATTCTACAAGAAGAGTGTTTCAAAACTGCTCTATCAAAAGAAAAGTAAAACTCTGTGAGCTGAATGCACACATCACAAAGAAGTTTCTGAGAATGCTTCTGTCTAGTTTTTATGCAAAGCTATTTCCTTTTCCACTACTGGCCTTAAAGCCCTCAAAATATCCATTTGCAGATTCTACAAACAGAGTGTTTCAAAACTGCTCTATCAAAGGAAAGGTTCAACTTTGTGAGTTGAATGCATACATCACAAAGTAGCTTCTGAAAATGCTTCTGTCTTATTTTTATGTGAAGATATTTGCTTTTGCAGCATAGACCTCAAAGCACTCCAAATATCCACTTGCAGATCCTACAAAAAGAGTGTTTTAAATCTGCTCTATCAAAAGAAAGGTTCAACTCTGTGAGTTTAATGCACACATCCCAAAGAACTTACTGAGAATGGGTCTGCATAGTTTTTATGTGAAGATATTTCATCTTCAACCATAGACCTCTAGGTACTCCAAATATACACTTGCAGATACTACAAAAAGAGTGTTTCAAACTGCTCCATCAAAAGAAAGGTTCAACTCTGTGACTGAAATGCCCACATCACAAAGAAGTTTCCCAGAATGCTTCTGTGTAGTTTTTATGTGAAGATATTTTTTTTTTCCACCACTGGCCTCAAAGCGCTCCAAATATCCACTTGCAATTACTAAAAAAAGAGTGTTTCAAAACTGCTCTATCAAAAGAAATGTTCAGCTCTGTGAGTTGAATGCACACATCAAAAAGCTGTTTCTGAGAATACTTCTGTCTAGCCTTTATGTGAAGACATTTTCTTTTCCACTGTAGGCCTCATAGCGCTCCAAATATCCACAAGCAGATTCTACAAAAACGTTGCTTGAAACTGCTCTAACAAAAGAAATATTCAACACTGTGATTTAATGCACACATCACAAAGAAGTTTCATAAATTGCTTTTGTCTAGTTTTTGTGAAGATATTTCCTTATCCATGGAAGGCCTCAAAGTGCTCCAAATATCCACCTGCAGATTCTACAAAAAAACTGTTTCAAAACTGCTCTGTCAAAAGGAAGGTTAAACACTGTGTGTTGAATGCACACATCACAATGAAGTTTCTGAGAATGCTTCTGTCTAGTTTTTTTGTGAAGACATTTCCTTTTCCACCATTGGCACCAAAGTGCTAAAAATATCCATTGCAGATTCTATTAAAAGATTGTTTCAAAACCGCTCTATCAAAGGAAAGGTTCAACTCTGTGAGTTGAATGCACACATCACAAAGAAGTTTCTGAGATTGTTTCTGTCTAGCTTTTATGTGCAGATGTATCCTTTTCCACCATAAGACTCAAAGCGCTCCAAATAACCACTTGCAAATTCTACAAAAAGAGTGTTTCTAAACTGCTCCATCAAAAAATAGGTTCAACTCTGTGAGTTGAATTCACACATCACAAAGTTGCTGAGAATGCTTCTGGCAGGTTTTTATTTGAAGATATTTCCTTTTCCACCATTGGACTCAAAGCGTTAAAACTATGCACTTGCAGATTCTACAAATAGTGTGTTTTAAAGCTGCCCTATCAAAAGAAAGGTTCAAGTCTCTCAGTTGAATGGACAGATCACAAATTAGTTTCTGAGAATGCTTCTGTCTAGTTTTTATGTGAAGATATTTCCTTTTCCTCCATAGGCCTCAAAGAGTTGCAATTATCCACTTGCAGTTACTACAAAAAGAGTGTTTCAAAACTGCTCAATCAAAAGTGAGTTTCCACAGTGTGAGTTGAATGTAGAAATCCAAAAAAACTTTCTAGGAATGCCTCTGTCTAGTTTTTATGTGAAGATATTTCCTTTTCCATAGTAGACCTCAAAGCCCTCCAAGTATAAGATTCCAGATTACACAAAAAGTGTGCTTCAAAACTGCTCATTCAAAAAAAAGGTTCAACTCTGTGAGTTGAATTCACACACCACAGAAAAGTTTCTGAGAATTCTTTTGTCTGGTTTTTATCTGAAGATCTTTCTTTTTCCACCGTAGGTCTCAAAGCCTTCCAAATATCCAGTTACAGATTCTACAAAAAGTGTGTTTCAAAACTTCTCAATCAAAATAAAGTTTCAACACTGTGAGATGAATGCTCGCATCACAAAGAAGTTTCAGAGAATGCTTCTGTTTTTATGTGAAGATATTTCCTTTTCCACAATAGGCCTCAAAGCGCTCTAAATATGCACTTGCAGACCCTACAAAAACACTGTTTCAAAACTGCTCTATCAAAAGAACGGTTCATCTCTGTGAGTTGAATGCACACACCATAAAGAAGTTTATGAGAATGCTTCTGTCTAGTTTTTATGTGAAGATATTTCCTTTTCCACTGTATTATTCAAAGCACTCCAAATATCCAGTTGCAGATTCAACAAAAAGTGTGTTTCAAAACTGCTGATTCAAAAGAAAGATTCAACTCTGTGACTTGTGTGCATACATCACAAAGAAGTTTCTGAGATTGTTTCTGTCTAGTTTTTATGTAAAGATATTTCCTTTTCCAGTGTAGGACTCAAAGCGCTCCAAATATCCACTTGCAAATTCTACAAAAAGCGTGTTTCTAAAGTACTCCATCAAAAGAAAGGTTCAACTCTGTGAGTTGAATTCACACATCACAAAGAAGTTGCTGAGAATGCTTCTGTCTCGTTTTTATTTGAAGAAATTTCCTTTTCCACCTTTGGACTCAAAGCACTAAAGCTATCCACTTGCAGTGTCTGCAGAAACACTGTCTCAAAACTGGTCTATCAAAAGAAAGTTTCATCTCTGAGAGTTGAATTCACACATCACAAAGAAGTTGCTGAGAATGCTTCTGTCTAGTTTTTATTTGAAGATATTTCCTTTTCCACCATAGACCTCAAAGCTTTCCAATTATCCACTTGCAGATTGTACAAAAAGAGTGTTTCAAACTGATCAATCAAAAGAGACATTCCACAGTGTGAGTTGAATATACAAATCACAAAGAAGTTCCTGAGAATGCTTCTGTATAGTTTTTATGTGAACATATGTCCTTTTCCACAGTAGGCCTCAAAGTGCTCCAAATATAAGCTTCCAGATTCCACAAAAAGTGTGTTTCAAAACTGCTCAATCAAAAAAAAAGGTTCAACTCTGTGAGTTGAATTCACAAATCACAAAGAAGTTTCTGAGAATGCTTCCATATAGTTTTTATGTGAAGATATGTCCTTTTCCACAGTAGGCCTCAAAGCACTCCAAATATAAGCTTCCAGATTCCACAAAAAGTGTGTTTCAAAACTGCTCAATCAAAAAAAAGGTTCAACTCTGTGAGTTGAATTCACAAATCACAAAGAAGTTTCTGAGAATTCTTCTGCATGGTTTTTATGTGAAGATATGTCCTTTTCCACAGTAGGCCTCAAAGCACTCCAAATATAAGCTTCCAGATTCCACAAAAAGTGTGTTTCAAAACTGCGCAATCAAAAAAAGGGGTCAACTCTGTGAGTTGATTTCACAAATCACAAAGGAGTTTCTGAGAATGCTTTTTTCTGGTTTTTATGTGAATATATTACTTTTTCCACCATAGGCCTCAAAGCCCTCTAAATATCCAGTTGCAGATTTTACACAAAGAGTGTTTCAAAACTGCTCAATCAAATTAAAGGTTCAACACTGTGAGATGAAAGCACACATGACAAAGTAATTTCTGAGAAGGCTTCTGTCTAGTTTTTATGTGAAGATATTTCTTTTTCCACCATAGGCTTCAAAGCACTCTACATATACCCTTGCGGATCCTACAAAAACACTGTTTCAAAACTGGTCTATCAAAGGAAACGTTCATCTCTGACAGTTGAATGCACACATCACAAAGACGTTTATGAGAATGCTTCTGTCTAGTTTTTATGTGAAAATATTTCCTTTTCCAACGTAAGATTCAAAGCACTCCAAATATGCAGTTGCAGATTGTACAAAAAGTGTGTTTGAAAACTGCTGAATCAAAAGAAAGGTTCAATTCTGTGAGATGAATGCTGACATCACAAAGAAGTTCCTGAGAATGCTTCTGTCTTGTTTTTATGTGAAGATATTCCCTTTTCCACCATAGGCCTCAAAGCCCTCCAAATGTCCATTTGCACATTCTACAAAAACAGTGTTTCAAAAATGCTCTATCAAAAGACAGGTTCAACTCTGTGATTTGAAAACACACATAACAAAGAAGTCTCTGAGAATGCTACTGTCTAGTTTTAATGTGGAGATATTTCCTTTTCCACCATGGCCTCAGAGCACTCCAAACACCCACTTGAAGATTCTTCAAAAACAGTGTTTCCAAACTTCTCTATCAAAAGAAATGTTCAACTCTGTGAGATGAATGCACACATCACAAAGAAGTTTCTGAGAATGCTTCTGTCTAGTTTTCATGTGTAGATATTTCCTTTTACACCTTAGGTTTCAAAGTGCTCCAAATATCCACTTGCAGAATCTACAAAATCATGTTTCAAAACTGCTCAATCAAAGAAATTTTCAGCTCTGTGAGTTGAATGTGCACATCACTAAGATGTTTCTGAGAATGCTTCTGTCTAGTTTTTAGTTGTTGATATTTCTTTTTCCACAGCAGGCCTCAAAGAGCTCAGAATATCCACTTGCAGATTCTACAAAAAGAGTGTTTCAAAGCTGTTCTATCAAAAGAAAGGTTCAACTCTGTGAGCTGAATGCACACATCACAAAGAAGTTCCTCAGGGTGCTTCTGTCTAGTGTTTATGTGAAGATATTTCCTTTTCCACCATAGGCCTGAAAGCGATCCAAATATCTACTTGCAGATTCCACAAAAAGACTGTTTCAAAACTGCTCTATCAAAAGGAAGGTTCAACTCTGTGAGATGAATGTGCACACCACAAAGAAATTTTTGAGAATGCTTTTGTCTAGTTCTAACGTGAAGATATTTTCTTTCCCAGTGTATGCCTCAAAGCGCTCCAAATATATGCTTGCAGATTCTACAAAAAGAGTGTTTCAAAACTGCTATATAAAAAGAAAGGTTCAACTCTGTGAGTTGAATGCACACCTCCTAAAGAAGTTTCTGAGAATGCTTCTGTCTAGTTTTTATGTGAAGATATTCCGGTTCCGTCGTAGGCCTCAAAGCACTACAAATATTCATTTATATATTCTACTAAAAGTGTGGTTCAAAACTGCTCTACCAAAAGAAATATTCAACTCTTTTAGTTCAAAGCAAACATAACAATCAAGTTTCCAAGAATGTTTCTGTATAGTTTATATGTGAAGATATATCCTTTTCCACCATAGGCCTCAAAGCGCTACAAATATCCACTTGCAGGTTCTACAAAACGAGTGTTTCAAAACTGCTCTATGAAAAGAAAGGTTCAACTCTGTTAGTTGAATACACACATCACAAAGAAGTTTCTGAGAATGCTTCTGTCTAGTTTTTATGTGAAGATATACCATTTCCAACAAAGGTCTCAAGGAGCTCCAAATATCCACTAGCAGATTCTACAAAAGGAGTGTTTCAAAACCGCTCCATCAAAAGAAATGTTCAACTCTGTTAATTGAATGCACACATCACAAAGAAGTTTCTGAGAATGCTTCTGTCTGGTTCTTATTTGAAGGTATTCCCTTTCCTACCATAGGCCTCAAATCGCTCCAAATATCCACTTGCAGATTCTACAAAAAGACTGTTTCAAAACTGTGCTCTCAAAAGGAAGGTTAAACTCTGTGAGTTGAATGCACACATCACAAAGAAGTTTCTAAGAATGCTTTTGTCTCGTTTTAATGTGAAGATATTTCCTTTTCCAACATAGGCCTCAAAGTGCTCCAAATGAACACGTGCAGATTTTCCAAAAAGAGAGTTTCAAAACTGCTCTATCAAAAGAAAGTTTCAACTCTTTGAGTTGAATGAGCACATCACAAAGGACTTTCTGAGAATGCTTCTGTCTAGTTTTTATGTGAAGATATCCCCGTTTCCAACGAAGGCCACAAAAATCTCCAAATATCCAACAGCAGATACTTCAAAAGGAGTGTTTCAAAACTGCTCTATTAAAACAAATGTTCAACTCTATTAGTTAAATGCACACATCACATAGTAGTTCCTGAGAACACTTCTGTCTACTTTTTATGTGAAGATATTACCTTTTCCACCATGGGCCTCAAAGTGCTCCAATTGAAAACTTGCATATTCTACAAAAAGAGTGATTCAAAACTGCTCTATCAAAAGGAAGGTTCAACTCTGTGAGTTGAATGAGCACATCAGAAAGAACTTTCTGAGAATTCTTCTGTCTACTTTTTATGTGAATATATTCTCATTGCCAGCGAAGAAGGCCTCAAAGAGCTCCAAATATCCACTAGCAGATTCTACAAAAGGAGTGTTTCAAAACTGCTCTATGACAGGAAAGGTTCAACCCTGTGAGTTGAATGCACACATCACAAAGAAGTTTCTGGGAATGTTCTGTGTAGTTTTTATGTGAAGATATTTCCTTTTCCACCATAGGCCTCAAATCGCTCCAAATATCCACTTGCAGATTCTACAAAAACACTGTTTGAAAACTGCTCTATCAAAAGTAAGGTTCAACTCTGCTAGTTGAATGCCCACATCACAGAGAAGTTACTGAGAATGCTTCTGCCTAGTTTTTATGTGAAGATATTTCCTTTTCCACCATAGTCCTCAAAGTGCTCCAAATGAACACTTGCACATTCTACAAAAAGACTGTTTGAAAACTGCTGTATCAAAAGAAAGTTCAAATCTGTGAGTTGAATGAGCCAATCCAAAGCAGTTTCTGAGAATGCTTCTGCAAATTTTTATGTGAAGATATTCCCCTTTCCAAGGAAAGGCCTCAAAATCTCAAAATATCCACTGAGACATTCTACAAAGGAGTGTTTCAACACTGCTGTATGAAAAGAAAGGTTCAACTCTGTAAGTTGAATGCACACATCACAAAGAAGTACCTGAGAATGCTTCTGTCTAGTTTTTATGTGGAGATATTTCCATTTCCACCATAGGCTTCAAATCGCTCCAAACATCCAATGCAGATTCTACAAAAAGACTGTTTCAAAACTGCTCTTCAAAAAGGAAGGTTCAACTCTGGGAGTTGAATGCACACATGATGAAGCAGTTTCTGAGAATTCTTCTGTCTAGTTTTTACGTGAAGATATTTCCTTTTCCACCATGGGCCTCAAATCGCTCCAAATATCCACTAGCGGATTCTACAAAAAGACTGTTTCAAAACTGCTCTATCAAAAGGAAGTTTCGAGTCTGTGAGTTGAATGCACACATCACAGAGAACTTTCTGAGACTGCTTCAGTCTAGTTTTTATGTGAAGATATTCTCATATCCAACGAAGGCCTCAAAAATCTCCAAATATCCAGCAGCAGATTCTACAAAAGGGGTTTTTCAAAACTGCTCTATCAAAAGAAAGTTTCAACTCTGTGAGTTGAATGCACACATCGCAAAGAAGTTTCTGAGAATGCTTTTGTCTAGTTTTTATGTGAAGATATTCCCGTTTCCAACGAAGGCCTCAAAGAGCTCCAAATATCCACTAGCAGATAATTCAAAAGGAGTGTTTCAAAACTGCTCTATCAAAAGATAGGTTCAATTCTGTGAGTTTAATGCATGCATGATAAAGCAGTTTCTGACAATGCTTCTGTCTAGTTTTTATGTGAAGATATTTCTTTTTCCACCATAGGACTCAAATCGCTCTAAATATCCAATTGCTGATTCTACAAAAAGACTGTTTCAAAACTACTGTCTCAAAAGGAAGATTCAACTCTGTGAGTTGAATGCACACATCACAAAGAAGTTTCTGAGAAATCTTCTGTCTAGTTTTTATGTGAAGATATCCCATTTCCAACGAAGGCCTCCAATAATTCCAAATATTCACAATCATATTCTACAAAAAGAGTGTTTCATAACTGCTCTATAAAAAGAAAAGTTCAACTCTGTTAGTTGAATGCACACATCACAAAGAAGTTTATGAGCATTCTTCTCTCTAGTTTTTATGTGAAGATATTTCCTTTTCTACCATAGGCCTCAAAGCGCTCCAAATGAACACTTCCAGATTATACAAAAAGATTCTTTCACAACTACTCTATCAAAAGAAAGGTTCAACTCTGTGATCTGAATGCACACATGACAAAGCAGTTTCTGAGAATACTTTTGTCTGGTTTTTATGTGAAGATATTTCCTTTTCCGCCATAGGCCTCAAATCGCTCTAAATATCCACTTGCTGATTCTAGAAAAAGGCTGTTTCAAAATTCTCTCAAAAAAGGAAGGTTCAACACTGTGAAATGAATACACACATCACAAAGAAGTTTCTGAGAATCCTTCTGTCTTGTTTTTATGTGAAGATATTTCCTTTTCCACCATAGGTCTCAAATCACTCCAAATATACACTTGCAGATTCTACAAAAAGACTGCTTCAAAACTGCTCTATTAAAAGGAAGGTTCAACTCTCTGAGTTGAATGCACACATCAGAAAGTAGTTTCTGAGAATGCCTCTGTCTAGATTTTATGTGAAGATATTTCCTTTTCCACCATAGACCTCAAAGCGCTCCAAATGAACACATACAGGTTTTACAAAAACAGCGTTTCAAAACTGCTCTATCAAAAGAAAGGTTCACCTCTGTGAGTTGAATGCACACATCACAAAGAAGTTTCTGAGATTGCTTCTGCTGGTTTTTTATGAAGATATTCCCGTTTCCAACAAAGGCCACAGAGAGCTCCAAATATCCACTAGCAGATTCTACAAAAGGAGTGTTTCAAAACTGCTCTATCAAAAGAAAGGTTCAACTTTCTTGCTTGAATGCACACATCACAAAGGAGTTTCTGAAAATTCTTCTGTATAGTTTTTATGTGAAGATATTTCCTTTTCCACCATAGGCCTCAAGTCGATCCAAATATACACTTGCAGATTTCACAAAAACGTTGTTTCAAAACTGCTCTCTCAAAAGGAAGGTTGAATTCTGTGAGTTGAATGCACACATCACAAAGCAGTTTCTCAGAATGTTACTGTCTAGTTTTTATGTGAAGATATTCCCGTATCCAATGAAGGCCTCAAAGAGCTCCAAATATCCACAAGCAGATTCTGCAAAAGGAGTGTTTCAAAACTGCTCTATCAAAACAAAAGTTCAACTCTGTGAGTTGAATGCACACATCACAAAGAATTTTCTGAGAATGCTTCAGTCTAGTTTTTATGTGAAGATATTTCCTTTTCCACCATAGGCCTCAAAGCACTCAAAATGAACACTGGCAGATTATACCGAAAGAAAGCTTCAAATCTGCTCTTTCAAAAAAAAGGTTCAACTGTGTGAGATGAATGCATAAATCACAAAGAAGTTTCTGAGAATGATTCTGTCTAGTTTTTATGTGAAGATATTTCCTTGTCCACTATAGGCGTCAATGTGCTCCCAATGAACACTTTCAGATTCTACAAAAAGAGTGTTTCTAAACTGATCTATCAAAAGAATGGTTCAACTCTGTGAGTTGAATGCACACATCACAATGCAGTATCTCAGAATGCTTCTATCTAGATTTATGTGAAGTTTTTCCCATATCCAACGAAGGACTCAAAGACCTCCAAATATCCACTAGCAGATTCTACAAAAGGAGTGTTTCAAATCTGCTCTATCAAAAGAAACGTTCAACTCTGTGAGTTGAATGCACACATCATAAAGTAGTTTCTGAGAATTCTTCTGTCTAGTTTTATATGAAGATATTTCCTTTTGCACCATAGGCCTCAAATCGCTCCAAATATCCACTTGCAGGTGCTACAAATAGACTGTTTCAAAACTCCTCTCTCAAAAGGAAGATTAAACTCTGTGAGTTGAAGTCACACATCAAAAAAGAATTTCTGAGAATGCTTCTGTCTAGTTTTATGTGAAGATATTCCCATATCCAACGAAGGACTCAAAGAGCTCCAAATATCCACTACCAGATTCTAGAAAAGGAGTGTTTCAAAACTGTTCTATCAAAACAAAATTTCTACTCTGTTAGTTGAATGCACACATCACAAAGAAATTTCTGAGCATGCTTCGGTCTAGTTTTTATGTGAAGATATTTCCTTTTACAACATAGGCCTCAAATCACTCCAAATATCCACTTGCAGATTCTACAAAAAGATTATTTCAAAACTGCTCTCTCAAAAGCAAGATTCAACTCTGTGAGTTGAATGCACACATCACAAAGAAGTTTCTGAGAATGGTTCTGTCAAGTTTTTATGTGAAGATATTTCCTTTTCCATGATAGACCAAAGCGCTCCAAATTAACAGTTGCAGATTCTTCAGAAAGAGTGTTTCAAAACTGCTCTAGCAAACGAAAGGTTCAACTCAGTGAGTTGAATGCACATATCACCAAGAAGTTCCTGAGAATGATTCTGTCTTGTTTTTATGTGAAGATATTTCCTTTTCCACCAAAGGCCTCAAAACTCTCCAAATATCTACTTACAGATTCTACAAAAAGACTGTTTCACAACTGCTCTATCAAAAGAAAGATTCAACTCTGTGAATTGAACACACACATCACAAAGTTGTTTCTGAGAATGCTTCTGTCAAGTTTTTATGTGAAGATATTGCCTTTTCCACTATAGTCCTCAAAGCGCTCCAAATGAACACTTGCTGATTCTACAAAAAGGGGGTTCAAAACTGCTCTATCAATAGAAAGGTTCAACTCTGTGAGTTCAATGCACACATCCAACGAGCTTTCTGAGAGTGTTTCTGCTTATTTTTATGTGAAGGTATTCCCGTTTCCAACGAAGGCCTCAAAGAGCTCCAAGTATCCACTAGCAGATTCTACAAAAGGAGTGTTTCATTGCTCTATCAAAAGAAACGTTCAAATCTGTTAGCTGAATGCACACATCACAAAGAAGAATCTGAGAATCCTTCTGTCCAGTTTTTCTGTGAAGATTTTTTTTTATCCACCATAGGCCTCAAATCGCTCTAAATATCCACTTGCAGATTCTACAAAAAGAATGCTTCAAAACTGCTCTGTCAAAAGGAAGGTTCAACTCTGTGAGTTGAATGCGCACATCACAAATAATTTTCTGAGAATGCTTCTGTCTAGATTTTATGTGAAAATATTTCCTTTTCCATCATAGACCTGAAAGTGCTCCAAATGAACACTTACAGGTTTACAAAAAGAATGTTTCAACACTGCTCTATGAAAAGAAAGGTTCACCTCTGTGAGATGAATTCACACATCACAAAGAAGGTTCTGATATTGCTTCTGCTGGTTTTTGTATGAAGATATTTCCGTTTCCAACGAAGGCCACAAGGAGCTCCAAATATCCACTAGCAGATTCTACAAAAGGAGTGTTTCAAAACTGCTCTATCAAAAGAAAGGTTCAACTTTTTTGCTTGAATGCACACATCACAAAGGAGTTTCTCAGAATGCTTCTGTCTAGTTTTTATGTGAAGATATTTCCTTTTCCACCATAGGCCTCAAAGCACTCCAAATATCCACTAGCAGATTCTACAAAAAAGCTGTTTCAAAACTGCTCTCTCAAAAGGAAGTTTGAACACTGTGAGTTGAATGTACACATCACTAAGAAGTTTCTCAGAATCCTTCTGTCTAGTTTTTATGTGAAGATATTCCCGTATCCAACGAAGGCCTCAAAGAGCCCCAAATATCCACTAGCAGATTCTGCAAAAGGAGTGTTTCAAAACTGCTCTATCAAAACAAAGGTTCAACTCTTTGAGTTAAATGCACACATCACAAAGTATTTTCTGAGAATAATTCTACTTTTATATGGAGATATTTCCTTTTCCAACATAGGCCTCAAATCGTTCCAAATATCCACCTGCATATTCTTCAAAAAGACTGTTTCAAAACTCCTCTCTCAAAAGGAAGGTTCAACTCTGTGAGTTGTATGCACACATTACAAAGAATTCCTGAGAATGCTTAGTTCTAATTTTTATGTGAAGATATTCCCGTTTCCAATGAAGGCCTGAAAGAGCTCCAAATACCCACTAGCATATTCCACAAAAGGAGTGTTTCAAAACTGCTATATCAAAAGAAAGTTTTAACTCTGTGAGTTGAATGCCCACATCACGAATTAGTTTTGGAGAATGCTTCTATCTAGTTTTTATTTGAAGATATTTCCTTTTCCACCATAGTCCTCAAATCGCTCCAAATATCCACTTGCAGACACTACAAAAAGACTGGTTCAAATCTGCTCTCTATAAAGGAAAGTTCAACTCCGTGAGTTGAATGCACACATCACAAAGAAGTTTCTGAGAATGCTTCTGTCTAGTTTTTATGTGAAGATTTTCCCTTTTGCACCATAGTCCTCAAATCGCTCCAAATATCAACTTGCAGATTCCACAAAAAGACCGTTTCAAAACTGCTCTCTCAAAGTGAATGTTCAACTATGTGAGTTGAATGCACACACATGACAAAGAAGTTTCTGAGAATGCTTCTGTCAAGTTTTCATGTGAAGATATTTCCTTTTCCACCACAGGCCTGAAATCGCTCCTAATTTCCATTTGCAGATTCCACAAAAGGACTTTTTAGAAACTGCTCTCTCAAAAGAAAGGTTCAACTCTGTAAGTTGAATGCACACATCACAAAGTAGTTTCTGAGAATGCTTCTGTCTAGTTTTTATGTGAAGATATATCCATTTCCACCATACGCCTGAAATCGTTCCGAATTTCCACTTGCATATTCTACAAAAAGACTGTTTCAAAACTGCTCTCTCAAAAGGAATGTTCAACTCTGGGAGTTGAATACACACATCTCAAAGAAGTTTCTGAGAATGCTTCTGTCTAGTTTTTATGTGAAGATATTCCCTTCACCACCATAGGCCTCAAGGCGCTCCAAATCAACACTTACAGATTCCAAAAAAAGGGGGTTTCAAAACTGTCTTATCAATAGAAAGGTTCATCTCTGTGAGTTGAATGTACACATCAGAGAAAAACTTTCTGAGAATGCTTCTGTCTAGTTTTTATGTGAAGATATTTCCTTTTCCACAGTAGGCATCAAAGCCCTCCAAATATCCACTTGCATATACTACAAAAAGAGTCTTTCAAAACTGTTCTATCAAAAGAAATATTCAACTCTGTAGTTATATGTACACATCACTAAGAAGTTGCTGAGAACGCTTCTGTCTAGTTTTAATATGAAGATATTTTCTTTTAAACCATAGGCCTCAAAGCGCTATAAATATCCATCCTGCAAATTCTACAAAAAGAGTTTTCAAAACTGCTGTATCTAAAGAATGTTTCAACTCTGTGAGTTGAATGCACACATCACAAAGAAGTTGCTGAGAATGCTTCTGTCTAGTTTTTATGTGAAGATATTTCCTTTTCCACCATAGACTTCAAAGCGCCCCAAATATCCACTTGCAGATTCTACGAAAAGAGTGTTTCAAAACTGTTCTATCTAAAGAAAGGTTCAACTCTGTGTGTTGATTGCACACGTCACAAAGAAGTTTCTGAGAATGCGTCTGTCTAGTTTTTTTGTGAAGATACATCCTTTTCCACCATAGGCCTCAAAGTACTCCAAATATCCACTTACAGATTCTACCAAAAGAATGTTTCAAAACTGCTCTATCAAAAGAAATATTTGACTCTGTGAGTTGAATGCACACATCACAAAGGAGTTTCTGAGAATGCTTCTCTCTAGTTTTTATATGAAGATATTTTCTTTTCCACCATAGGCCTCAAAGCGCTCCAAATATCCACTTGCAGATTCAACAAAAAGAGTTTTTCAAAACTGCTTTATCAAAAGAAAAGTTCAACACTGTGGGTTAAATGTACAGATCACAAAGACGTTTTTGAGAATGATTCTGTCTTCTTTGTATGTGAAGATATTTCCTTTTCCACCATAGGGCTAAAAGCGCTCCAAGTATCCACTTGCTGATTCTACAGAATGAGTGTTTCAAAACTGCTCAATCAAAAGAAAGATTCAACTCTGTGAGTTGAATGCAAACATCACAAAGAAGTTTCTGAGAATGCTTTTGTCTTGTTTTTATGTGGAGACATTTCCTTTTCCATTATATTGCTCAAAGCCCTCCAAATATCCAGTTGAAGATTCTACAAAAACAGTGTTTCAAAACTGCTCTATCAAAAGAAAGATCCAACTCTTTGAGATGAATGTACACATCACAAAGAAGTTTCTGAGAATGCTTGTGTATAGTTTTTATGTGAAGATATTTCATTTTCCCCCATAAGCCTCAAAGTGCTCCAAATACTTGCTTGCGGATTCTACAAAAAGGGTGTTTCAAAGTTGCGCTATCAAAAAAAGTTTCAACTCTGTGATTTGAAAGTGCACATCATAAAGAAGATTCTGAGAATGATTCAGTCTAGTTTTTATGTGAAGATATTTCCTTTTCCACCGTAGGCCTCCACGTGCCTCAAATAATCACTTGCGTATTCTACCAAAGGAGTGTTTCAAATCTGCTCTATCAAAAGGAAGGTTTAACTCTGAGAGTTGAATGCACACAGCACACAGAAGACCTCAAAGAGCTCCAAGTATCCACTTGCAGATTCTACAAAAAGAGTGTTTCAAAACACTTTTCGATGTGTGCATTCAACTAATAGGGTTGAAACTATTTTTTGATTGAGAGGTTTTGTATCTCTCTTTTTGTAGAATCTGCAAGTGGATATTTGGAGCCCTTTGAACCGTATGCTGGAAAATGAAATATCTTAAAATAAAAAGTACACAGAAGCATTCAGAGAAATTTCTTTCTGATGTGTGCTTTCACCTCACAGTGTTGAACTTTTCTTTTGATAGAGCAGTTTTGAAACACTCCTTTTGTATAATCTGCTAGTGGATATTTGCAACTCTTCGAGGCCTTCATTCAAAACGGGAATATCTTCACATAAAAGCTAGAGAGAAGCATTCTCAGAAAGTTCTTTGTGATGTGTGCATTCAACTCACAGAGTTGAATCTTTCTTTTGATTGAGCAGTTTTGAAGCACTCTTTTTGTAGGATTTGTAAGTGGATATTTGGAGGGCTTTGAGGTCTATTTTGGAAAAGGAAATATATTCACATAAAAACTACACAGAAGCAATCTGAGAAACTCTTTGTAATGGGTGCAGTCAACTCACAGAGTTGAACCTATCTTTTGATTAAGCAGCTTTGAATCTCTCTTTTTGCCCTGCAAGTGGATTTTTGGAGCACTTTGTTATGTACTGTGGAAAAGCAAATATCTTCACATGAAAATTACACAGAAGCATTCTGAGAAACTTATTTTTGAGGTAAGCCCTCAACACACAAAGTCGAACCTATCTTTTGATTGAGCAGTTTTGAATCTCTTTTTTTGCGGAATCTGCAAGTGGATATTTGGAGAGCTTTGAGGCCTATTGTGGAAAAGGAAAAATATTCACTTAAAAACTACAGAGAAGCTTTCTGGGAAACTTTTTGTGATGGGTGCATTCAGCTCACACAGTTGCAACTATCTTTTCATAGAGCAGTTTTGAATCTCTCTTTTTGTAGAATCTGAACATAGATATTTGGAGCCATTTGCGCCCCATGTTGGAAAAGGAAATATATTCAAATAAAAACTACACAGAAGCATTCTGAGAAATTTCTTTGTGATGTGTGCATTCATCTCACATTGTTGAAACTTTCTTATGATTGTGCAGTTTTGAAACATTCTGTTTGTAGATTCTGCAAGTGGATATTTGGAGTGCTATGAGGCCTATTATGCAAAAGGAAATATCTTCACATAAAAACTACACAGAAGCATTCTCAGAAACTTTTTCCCTTTGTGTGCATTCATCTCACAGAGTTGAACATTTCCTTTGACTGAGCAGCTTTGAAACAGTCTTTTTGTAGAATCTGCAGTTGTATATTTGGATCACTTTGAGGCCTATTGTGGAAAAGGAAATATCTTCACAGAAAACTACACAGAAGCATTCTGAGGAACTTGTTTGTGATGTGTGCATTCATCTCATAGAGTTGAACCTATCTTTTGATAGGGCAGTTTTGAAACTCCCTTTTTGTAGAATCTGCAAGTGGATATTTGTAGCCCTTTGCGGCCTATGGTGCAAAAAGAAATATCTTCACTTAAAAACGCAACAGAAGATTCTGAGAAACTCCATTGTGATGTGTGCATTCATCTCACAGAGTTGAAACTTTCTTTTGATTGAGCAGTTGTGAAACACTATTTTTGCAGAATTTCCAGGTGGATATTTGAAGCGATTTGTGGCATATGGGGGAAAATGAAATATCTTCACATAAAAACTACACAGAAGCATTCTCAGAAACTTCTTTGTGATGTGTGCATTCATCTCACAGAGTTGAACCTATCTTTTGATAGAGCAGTTTTGAAATTCTCTTTTTGTAGAATCTACAAGTGGATATTTGGAGCAGTTTTCTGGCAATGGTGGAAAAGGAAATATATTCACATAAAAACTACACAGAAGCCTTCGGAGAAACTTCTTTGTGAGGTTTGCATTCATCTCACAGAGTTGAACCTCACTGTTGATTGAGCTGTTTGGAAACACTCTTTTTGTAGAATCTGCAAGTGGATATTTGGAGTACTTTGAGGCCTATTGTGGAACAGGGAATATCTTCACATAAAAACTACACAGAAACATTCAGAGAATCTTCCTTGTGACTTGTGCATTTATCTCACAGAGTTGAAATCTCTTTTGATTGAGCAGTTTTGAAATACTCTTTTCATAGAATCTGCAAGTGGATATTTGGAGTGCTTCGAGGCCTATGTTGGAAAAATGAAATGTCCTCACATAAAAACTACACGGATTCATTCTGAGAATCTTCTTTATGATGTGTGCATTCAGCTTGCAGAATTGAACCTGTCTTTTCATAGAGCCGTTTTGAAACTCTTTTTGTAGAATCTGTAACTGGCTATTTGTTGCCCTCTGTGATCAATGGTGGAAAAAGAAATATCTTCCATAGAAACTACACAGAAGCATTCTGAGAAATTCTTGGTGATGTGAGCACTCATCTCACAGAGGTGAACCTTTCATTTGAGCAGTTTTGATACACTCTTTTTGTATAATCTGGAAGTGGATGTTTGTATCGCTATGAGGCCTATTGTGGAATAGAAAATATCTTCACATAAAAACTACACAGGAACATTCTCAGAAACTTCTTTGTTTTGTGTGCATTCATCTCACAGAGGTGAAACTTTCTTTTCTCTAAGCAGTTTTGAAACACTCTTTTTGTAGAGTCTGCAATTTGATACCTGGAGAGCTTTGAGGGTTCTGGTGGAAAAGGGAATATCTTCACATAAAAACTACACAGAAGCATTCTGAGAAACTTATCTGTGATGTACGCATTCATCTCACAGAGTTGAACCTATCTTTTGATAGGGCAGTTTTGAAACTCACTTTTTGTAGAATTTGCAAGGGGATATTTGGAGCCCTTTGCCACCTCTGTTGGAAAAGGAAATATCTTCACAAAAGAAATTACACAGAAGCATTTTGAGAAACTTCTTTATGATGTGTGCATTCAACTCACAGAGTTGAACCTATCTTTTTATAGAGCAGTTTTGAAACTCTCTTTTTGTAGAATGCACAAGTGGATATTTGGAGACCTTTGTGGCCTACGGTGGAAAAGGAAATATCTTCACATAAAAATACACAGAAGCATTTTGAGGAACTTCGTTGTGATGTGTTCATTCATCTCACAGAGTTGAACCTCTCTTTTGATTGAGCAGTTTTGAAACCCTCCTTTTGTACAATCTTCAATGGATATCTGGAGCGCTTTGAGGCCTACTGTGGAAAAGGAAATATCTTCGCATAAAAACTACACGGAGGGATTCTCAGAAACATCTTTGTGATGTTTGCATTCATCTCAAAGAGTTGAACCTTCCTTTTGATTGAGCAGTTTTGAAACACTCTTTTTGTAGAATCAGCAACTGGATATTTGGAGCGCTCTGAGGCCTGTGGTAGAAAAAGAAATATCTTCACATAAAAACGACACAGAAGCAATCTGAGAAACTTCTTTGTGATGTGTGCATTCATCTCACAGAGTTGAACCTATCTTTGGATAGGGCAGTTTTGAAACTCACTTTTTGTAGAATCTGCAAGTGGATATTTGGAGCCCTTTGCGGCCTATTGTGGAAAAGGAAATATCTTCACATAAAAACTGCACAGAAGCATTCTGAGAAATTTCTTTGTGATTTTTTACATTCATTTCACACAGTTGAAACTTTCTTTTGATTGAGCAGTATTGAAACACTCCTTTGTAGAATCTGGAAGTGGATATTTGGAGGGCTTTGAGTCCTATTTTGGAATAAAAAAATATCTTCACGTAAAAATTACACAGAAGCATTCTCAGAAACTTCTTTTTTATGTGTGCATTCAACTCAAAGAGTTGAACCTATCTTTTGATTGAGCAGTTTTGAATCTCTCTTTTTTCAGTATCTGCAAGTGGATATTTGGAACGCTTTGAGGCCTACTGTGGAAAAGCAAATATCTTCACATAAAAACTACACAGAAGCCTTCGGAGAAACTTCTTTGTGAGGTTTGCAATCAACTCACAGAGTCGAACCTCTCTTTAGAATGAGCAGTTTTGAATCTGTCTTTTTGCAGAATCTGCAGGTGGATATTTGGAGCCCTTTGCGACCTATGGTGGAAAGGTAATATCTTCAAATCAAAACTGCACAGAAGCATTCTGAGAAACGTCTTTGTAAGGTGTGCATTCACCTCACAGGTTTGAAGCTATATTATGATTGAGCAGTTTTGAAACACTCTTTTTGTAGAATCTGCAAATGGATATTTGGAGCGCTTTGAGTCCAGTTGTGGAAAAGCACATATCTTCAAATAAAAACTACACAGAAGCATTCTGAGAAACTCCTTTGTGATGTGTGCATTCATCTCACAGTGTTGATCCATTCTTTTGAGAAGTTTATTATTATTATTATACTTTAAGTTTTAGGGTACATGTGTACAATGTGCAGCTTATTTACCTATGTATACATGTGCCATGCTGGTACGCTGTACCCAATAACTTGTCATCTAGCATTAGGTATATCTTTTCAGCAGTTTTTAAACACTCTTTTTGTAGGATCTCCAAGTGGATATTAGGAGCGCTGTGACGCCTATGGGGGAAAAGCAAATGTTTCCACATAAAAACTACACAGAAGCATTCTGAGAAACTTCTATGTGTTGTGTGCTTTCATCTCACAGTGTTGATCCCTTCTTTTGATTGAGCAGTTTTGAATGACTGTTTTCATAGAATCTGGAAGTGGATATTTAGAGCACTTTGAGACTTACTGTGGAAAAGCCAATATCTTCACATAAAAACTACAGAGAAGCATTCTGAGAAATTACTTTGTGATGTGTGCATTCACATCACAGAGTTGAGCCTTTCTTTTGATGGAGCAGTTTTGAAACACTCTTTTTGTAGAATTTGCAAGTGGATGTTTTGAGCGATTTGAGGCCTATTGTGGAAAAGGAAATGCCTTCACATAAAGACTACACAGAAGCATTCTCAGAAACTTCTTCCTTTTGTGTGCATTCATCTCACAGAGTTGAACATTTCTTTTGATTGAGCAGCTTTGAAACAATCTTTTTGTAGAATCTGCAAGGGGATATTTGGATCGCTTTGATGCCTATTGTGGAAAAGGAAATATCTTCACATAAATACTACACAGAAGCATTCTGAGAAACTTCTTTGTGATGTGTGTATTCATCTCATAGAGTTGAACCTATCTTTTGATAGAGCAGTTTTGAATATCTTTTTGCAGAATCTGCAAGGGGATATTTGGATCGCTTTGATGCCTATTGTGGAAAAGGAAATATCTTCACATAAAAACTACACAGACAGATTCACAGAAACCTCTTTGTGATGTGTGCATTCATCTCACAGAGTTGAACCTTTCTTTTGATTGAGCAGTTTTGAAACACTCTTTTTGTAGAATGTGCAACTGAATATTTGGAGCACTCTGAGGCCTCTGGTGGAAAAAGAAATATCTTCACATAAAAACTACACAGAAGCAATCTGAGAAGCTTCTTAGTGATGTGTGCATTCATCTCACAGAGTTTAACCTATCTTTTGATGGAGCAGCTTTGAAACTCTCTTTTTGTAGAATCTGCAAGTGGATATTTGGAGCCATTGGCAGCCTATGGTGCAAATGGAAATAGCTTCACTTAAAAACTACACAGAAACATTCAGAGAAACTTCTTTGTGATTTTTTGCATTCATTTCACAGAGTTGAACCTTTCTTTTGATTGATCAGTTTTGAAACACTCTTTTTGTATAATCTGGAAGTGGATATTTGGAGGGCTTTGAGTCCTATTTTGGAAAAGGAAATATCTTCATATAAAAACTGCACAGAAGCATTCTGAAACACTTGTTTGTTATGTGTGCATTCAACTCACAGAGTTGAACCTATCTTTTGATTGAGCACTTTTGAATCTCTCATTTTTCAGTATCTGCAAGTGGATATTAGGAGCCCATTGCAACCTATGGTGGTAAAGGTAATATCTTCAAATAAAACTACACAGAAGCATTATGAGAAACTTTTTTGTGAGGTGTGCATTCATCTCACAAGGTTGAACCTATCTTATGATTCAGCAGTTTTGAAACACTGCTTTTGTAGAATCTGCAAGTGTATATTTGGAGCACTTTGAGTAGAATAGTTGGAAAGGACATTTCCTCACATAAAAACTGCAGAGAAGCATTCTGAGAAACTACCTTGTGATTTGTCCATTCATCTCACAGAGTTGAAACTTTCTTTTGATTGAGCAGTTTTGAAACACTGTTTTTGTAGAATCTGCACGTGGATATTTGGAGTGCTTTGAGGCTTAATGTGGAAAAGCAAATATCTTCACATAAAAACTACACAGATGCATTCTGAAAAACTTCTTTGTGAGGTGTGCATTCAACACACGGAGTTGAAAATATCTTTTCATTGAGCAGTTTTGAGTCTCCTTTTACAGAATCTGCAAGTGGATATTTGGAGAGCTTTGAGGCCCATTGTGGAAAAGGAAATATCTTCACATAAAAACTACACAGAAGATTTCTGTAAAACTTCTTTTTGAAGGGTGCATTCAACTCACAGAGTTCAACCTGTCTTTTGATTGAGCAGTTTTGAATCTCTCTTTTTGTAGAATATGTAAGTGGATATTTGTAGCACTTTCTGCCCTATGGTGGAAAAGGAAATATCTTCAAATAAAAACTACACAGAAGTATTCTGAGAAATTTCTTTGGGATGTGTGCATTTATCTCACAAGGTTGAACCTATCTTATGATTGAGCAGTTTTGAAACACTCTCTTTGTAGAATCTGAAAGTGGATATTCGGAGGGTTTGAGGCCTATTGTGGAAAAGGAAATATCGTCACATAAAAACTTCACAGAAACATTCTGAGAAACTTCTTTGTGATGTGTGTATTCAACTCACAGAGTTGAAACTATCTTTTGATTGAGCAGTTTTGAATCTCTTTTTGTGGAATCTGCAAGTGGATGTTAGGAGCCCTTTGCATCCTATGGTAGAAAAGGAAGTATCTTCAAATGGAAACTACATAGAAGCATTCAGAGAAACTTCTTTGTGATGAGTGCATTCATTACACAGAGTTGAAGCTTTATTTTGATTGACCAGTTTTGAAAAACTCTTTGCTTGGAATCTGGAAGTGGATATTTGGAGGGCTTTGAGGCCTATTTTGGAAAAGGAAATAACTTCACATAAAAACTACACAGAAGCAATCTGAGAAACTTCTTTGTTACGTGTTCATTCAACTCACAGCATTGAACTTGTGTTTTGATTGAGCAGTTTTGAAACTCTCCTTTTGCAGAATCTGCAAGTGGATATTTGGAGTTCTTTGTGGCCTACTATGGAAAAAGAAATGTCTTCACATAAAAATTACATAGAAGCATTCTGAGAAACTTCTTTGTGATGGGTGCATTCAACTCACAGAGTTGAACCTGTCTTTGATGGAGCAGTTTTGAATCTCTCTTTTTGTAGAATCTGCACGTGGATTTTCTGAGCCCTTTGCACCCTATGGTGGGAAAGGAAATATCTTCAAATAAAAACTACACAGAAGCATTCTGAGAAATATTTTGTGATGTGTGCATTCATCACACAGGGTTGAACCCATCTTATGATTGAGCAGTTACCAACCACTCTGTTTGTGGAATCTGCAGGTGGATATTTGGAGCGCTATGAGGCCTACTGTGGAAAAGCAAATATCTTCACATAAAACCTACACAGAGGTATTCTGAGAAACTTCTTTGTGATTTTGTGCATTCATCCCACGGAGTTGAACTTTCTTTTGATTGAGCAGATTTGAAACACTCTTTTTGTAGAATCTGCAAGTGGATATTTGGAGGGCATTGAAGCCTATTGTGCAACAGGAAATATCTTCACATAAAAACTACACAGAAGCATTCTGAGAAACTTCCTTGTGATGTGTGCATTCATCTCACAGAGTTGAACTTCTCTTTTGATTGAGCAGTTTTGAAACACTCTTTTTGTAGAATCTCCAAGTGGATATTTGGAGCGCTTTGAGGCCTATTGTGGAAATGGAAATATCTGCACATTAAAATTACACAGAAGCATTCTGAGAAACTTCTTTGTGATGTGTGCATTAATCTCACGGAGTTGAATCTTTCCTTTGATTGAGCTGTTTTGAAACACTTTTTTTGTAGAATCAGCAAGTGGATATTTGGAGCACTTTGAGGCCTATGATGGAAAAGGGAATATCTTCAGAAAAAAACTGCACAGAAGCATTCTGAGAAAGTTCTTTTTTTTAATTTTATTATTATTATACCTTAAGTTTTAGGGTACATGTGCACAATGTGCAGGTTAGTTACATATGTAGACATATGACATGTTGGTGTGCTGCATCTATTAACTCGTGATGTAGCATTAGGTATATCTCCTATAGCTATCCCTCCCCCCTCCCCCAACCCCACAATCGTCCCCAGAGTGTGATGTTCCCCTTCTTGTGTCCATGAGTTCTCATTGTTCAGTTCTCACCTGTGAGTGAGAAGATGCGGTGTTTGGTTTTTTGTTCTTGTGATAGTTTACTGAGAATGATGATTTCCAATTTCATCAATGTCCCTAAAAAGGACATGAACTCATCATTTTTTATGGCTGCATAGTATTCCATGGTGTATATGTGCCACATTTTCTTAATCCAGTCTATCATTGTTGGACATTTGGGTTGGTTCCAAGTCTTTGCTATTGTGAATAGTGCCACAATAATCATACGTGTTCATGTGTCTTTATAGCAGCATGATTTATAGTCCTTTGGGTATATATCCAGTAATGGGATGGCTGGGTCAAATGGTATTTCTAGTTCTAGATCCCTGAGGAATCCCCACACTGACTTCCACAATGGTTGAACTACTTTACAGTCCCACCAACAGTGTAGAAATGTTCCTATCTCTCTACATCGTCTCCAGCACCTGTTGTTTCCTGATTTTTTAATGATTGCCATTCTAACTGGTGTGAGATGGTATCTCATTGTGGTTTTGATTTGCATTTCTCTAATGGGCAGTGACGGTGAGCATTTTTTCATGTGTTTTTTGCCGGCATAAATGTCTTCCCTTGAGAAGTGTCTTTTCATGTCCTTTGCCCACTTTTTGATGGGGTTGTTTGTTTTTTCTTGTAAATTTGTTTGAATTCATTGTAGATTCCGGATATTAGCCCTTTGTCAGAAGAGTAGGTTGTGAAAATTTTCTTCCGTTTGTAGGTTGTCTGTTCACTCTGATGGTAGTTTCTTTTGATGTGCAGAATCTCTTTAGTTTAATTAGATCCCATTTGTCAATTTTGGCTTTTGTTGCTATTCCTTTTGGTGTTTTAGACATGAAGTCCTTGTCCATGCCTATGCCCTGAATGGTAATGCCCAGGTTCTCTTCTAGGGTTTTTATGGTTTTAGGTCTAACATGTAAGTCTTTAATCCATCTTGAATTAATTTTTGTATAATGTGTAAGAAAGGGATCCAGTTTCAGCTTTCTACATATGGCTAGCCACTTTTCCCAGCACCATTCATTAAATAGGGAATCCTTTCCCCATTCCTTGTTTTTCTCAAGTTTGTCAAAGATCAGATAGTTGTAGATATGTGGCATTATTCCTGAGGGCTCTGTTCTGTTCCATTGATCTATATCTCTGTTTTGGTACCAGTACCATGGTGTTTTGGTTACTGTAGCCTTGTGGTATAGTTTGAAGTCAGGTTGCATGATGCCTCCAGCTTTGTTCTTTTGGCTTAGAATTGGCTTGGAGATACGTGCTCTTTTTTGGTTCCATATGAACTTTAAAGTAGTTTTTTCCAATTCTGTGAAGAAAGTCATAGGTAGCTTGATAGGGATGGCATTGAATCTATAAATTACCTTGGGCAGTATGACCATTTTCACGATACTGATTCTTCCTACCCATGAGCATGGAATGTTCTTACATTTGTTTGTATCCTCTTTTATTTCATTGAGCAGTAGTTTGTAGTTCTCCTTGAAGAGGTTCTTCACGTCCCTTGTAAGTTGGATTCCTAGGTATTTTATTCTCTTTGAAGCAGTTGTGTAGACTTCCTCTTTTCTGAATTGAATGCCCTTTATTTCCTTCTCCTGCCTAATTGCCGTGGCCAGAACTTCCAACACTATGTTGAATAGGAGTGGTGAGAGAGGGCATCCCTGTCTTGTGCCAGTTTTCAAAGGGAATGCTTCCAGTTTTTCCCCATTCAGTATGATATTGGCTGTGGGTTTGTAATAGATAGCTCTTAATATTTTGAGATACATCCCATCAATACCTAATTTAGTGAGAGTTTTTAGCATGAAGAGTTGTTGAATTTTGTCAAAGGCCTTTTCTGCATCTATTGAAATTATTATTTTGTTTTTTTCCTTTGGTTCTGTTTATATGCTGGATTACATTTATTGATTTGCATATATTGAACCAGCCTTGCAACCCAGGGATGAAGCCCACTTTATCATAGTGGATAAGCTTTTTGATGTGCTGCTGGATTTGGTTTGCCAGTATTTTATTGAGGATTTTTGCATCAATGTTCATCAAGGATATTGGTCTAAAATTCTCTTTTTTTGTTGTGTCTCTGCCTGGCTTTGGTATCAGGATGATGCTGGCCTCATAAAATGAGTTAGGGAGGATTCCCTCTTTTTCTATTGATTGGAATAGTTTCAGAAGGAATGGTACCAGTTCCTCTTTGTACCTCTGGTAGAATTCGGCTGTAAATCCATCTGGTCCTGGACTCTTTTTGGTTGATAAGCTATTGATTATTGCCACAATTTCAGATCCTGTTATTGGTCTATTCACAGATTCAACTTCTTCCTGATTTAGTCTTGGGAGAGTGTATGTGTCGAAGAATTTATCCATTTTTTCTAGATTTTCTAGTTTATTTGCGTAGAGGTGTTTGTAGTATTCTCTGATGGTAGTTTGTATTTCTGTGGGATCGGTGGTGATATCCCCTTTATCATTTTTTTATTGCATCTATTTGATTCTTCTCTCTTTTCTTCTTTATTATTCTTGCTAGCGATCTATCAATTTTGTTGATCCTTTCAAAAAACCAGCTCCTGGATTCATTAATTTTTTGAAGGGTTTTTTGTGTCTCTATTTCCTTCAGTTCTGCTCTGATTTTAGTTATTTTTTTGCCTTCTGCTAGCTTTTGAATGTGTTTGCTCTTGCTTTTCTTGTTCTTTTAATTGTGATTTTATGGTGTCAATTTTAGATCTTTCCTGCTTTCTCTTGTGGGCATTTAGTGCTATAAATTTCCCTCTACACACTGCTTTGAATGCATCCCAGAGATTCTGGTATGTTGTGTCTTTCTTCTCGTTGGTTTCAAAGAACATCTTTATTCTGCCTTCATTTCGTTATGTACCCAGTAGTCATGCAGGAGCAAGCTGTTCAGTTTCCATGAAGTTGAGCGCTTTTGAGTGAGTTTCTTAATCCTAAGGTCTAGTTAGATTGCACTGTGCTCTGAGAGACAGTTAGTTATAATTTCTGATCTTTTACATTTGCTGAGGAGAGCTTTACTTTCAAGTATGTGGTCAATTTTGGAATAGGTGTGGTATGATGTTGAAAAAATGTATATTCTGTTGATTTGGGGTGGAGAGTTCTGTAGATGTCTATTAGGACCACTTGGTGCAGAGCTGAGTTCAATTCCTGGGTATCCTTGTTAACTTTCTGTCTCATTGATCTGTCTAATGCTGACAGTGGGGTGTTAAATTCTCCTATTATTATTGTGTGGGAGTCTAAGTCTCTTTGTAGGTCACTCAGGACTTGCTTTGTGAATCTACGTGCTCCTGTATTGGGTGCATATATATTTAGCATAGTTAGCTCTTCTTGTTGAATTGATCCCTTTACCATTATGTAATGGCCTTCTTTGTCTCTTTTGATCTTTCTTAGTTTAAAGTCTGTTTTATCAGAGACTAGTATTGCAACCCCTGCCTTTTTTTTTGTTTTCCGTTTGCTTGGTAGATCTTCCTCCATCCTTTTATTTTGAGCCTATATGTGTCTCTGCACGTGTGATGGGTTTCCTGAATACAGCACACTGATGGGTCTTGACTCGTTATTCAATTTGCCAGTCTGTGTCTTTTAATTGGAGGATTTAGTCCATTTACATTTAAAGTTAATATTGTTATGTGTGAATTTGATCCTGTCACGATGATGTTAGCTGGTTATATTGCTCATTGGTTGATGCATTTTCTTCCTAACCTCGATGGTTTTCATAATTTGGCATTATTGGCAGTGGCTGGTACCAGTTGTTCCTTTCCATGTTTAGTGCTTCTTTCAGGAGCTCTTTTAGGGCAGGCCTGGTGGTGACAAAATCTCTCAGCATTTGCTTCTCTGTAAAGTATTTTATTTCTCCTTCACTTGTGAAGCTTAATTTGGCTGGATATGAAAGTCTGGGTTGAAAATTCTTTTTTTTAAGAGTGTTGAATATTGGTCCCCACTCTCTTCTGTCTTGTAGAGTTCCTGCCGAGAAATCCTCTGTTAGTCCGATGGGCTTCCCTTTGTGGGTAACCCAACCTTTCTCTCTGGATGCCCTTAACATTTTTTCCTTCATTTCAACTTTGGTGAATCGGACAATGATATGTCTTGGAGTTGCTCTTCTCGAGGAGTATCTTTGTGGCATTCTCTGTATTTCCTGAATCTGAATGTTGGCCTGCCTTGCTAGATTGGTGCAGTTCTCCTGGATAATATCCCGCTGAGTGTTTTCCAACTTGGTTCCATTCTCCCCTTCAGTTTCAAGTACACCAATCAGACGTAGATTTGGTCTTTTCACTTAGTCCCATATATCTTGGAGGCTTTGTTTGTTTCTTTTCATTCCTTTTTCTCTTAACTTCCCTTCTTGCTTCATTTCATTCATTTCATCTTCCATCACTGATACCCTTTCTTCCAGTTGATTGCATTGGCTCCTAAGACTTCTGCATTCTTCATGTAGTTCTCGAGCCTTGACTTTCAGCTCCATCAGTTCCTTTAAGCACTTCTCTGTATTGGTTATTCTAGTTATACATTCGTCTAAATTTTTTTCAAAGTTTTCAACTTCTTTGCCTTTGGTTTGAATTTCCTCCTTTAGCTTGGAGTAGTTTGATCGTCTGAAGCCTTCTTCTCTCAACTTGTCAAAGTAATTCTCCATCCAGCTTTGTTGCATTGCTGGTGAGGAGCTGTGTTCCTTTGGAGGAGGAGAGGCACTCTGCTTTTTAGAGTTTCCGGTTTTTCTGCTCTGTTTTTTTGCCATCTTTGTGGTTTTATCTACTTTTGGTCTTTGATGCTGGTGATGTACAGATAGGTTATAGATGTGGATGTCCTTTCTGTTTGTTAGTTTTCCTTCTAACAGACAGGACCCTCAGCTGCAGGTCCGTTGGAGTTTGCTAGAGGTCCATTCCAGACCCTGTTTTCCTGGGTACCAGCAGAAGTGGCTGCAGAACAGCAGATTTTCGTGAACCGTGAATGCTGCTGTCTGATCATTCCTCTGGAATTTTTGTCTCAGAGGAGTACCCGGCCGTGTGATGTGTCAGTCTGCCCCTACTGAGGGGTGCCTCCCAGTTAGGTTGTTCGGGGTTCAGGGGTCAGGTACTCACTTGAGGAGACAGTCTGCCTGTTCTCAGATCTCCAGCTACGTGCTGGGAGAACCACTGCTCTTTCCAAAGCTGTCAGACAGGGACATTTAAGTCTGCAGAGGTTACTGCTGTCTTTTTGTTTGTCTGTGCCCTGCCCCCAGAGGTGGAGCTTAAAGAGACAGGCAGGCCTACTTGAGCTGTGGTGGGTTCCAACCAGTTCGAGGTTCCTTGCTGCTTTGTTTACCTAAGCAAGCCTGGCCAATGGTGGGCTCCCCTCCCCCAGCCTTGTTGCCACCTTGCAATTTGATCTCAGACTGCTGTGCTAGCAATCAGCAAGACTCCGTGGGTGTAGGACTCCCTGAGACAGGTGCAGGATATAATCCCCTGGTGCACCGTTTTTTAACCCCATCAGAAAAGCGCAGTATTACGGTTGGAGTGACCCGAATTTCCAGGTGCCCTGTGTCACACCATTCTTTGACTAGGAGAGGGAATTCCCTGACTCCTTGCGCTTCCTGAGTGAGGCAATGCCTCGCCCTTCTTCGGCTCACGCATGGTGCACTTCACCCACTGACCTGCACCCACTGTCTGGCACTACCTAGTGAGATGAGCCCAGTACCTCAGATGGAAATGCAGAAATCACCCATCTTCTGCATCACTCACACTGGTAGCCGTAGACCGGAGTTGTTCCTATTCAGCCACCATGGCTCCAGACCCCCTCTGAGAAACTTCTTTGTGATGTGTGCATTTGTCTCACAGAGTTGAAACTTTCTTATGATTCAGGAGTTTTCAAACACTCTTTTTGTAGCATCTGCAAGAGGATATTTGGAGGGACTTGATGTTTATTATGGAAAGGAAATATCTTCACATAAAAACTACACAAAAGCATTCTGAGAAAGTTCTTTGTGACGTGTGCATTCGACTCACAGAGTTGAACCTTCCTTTTGATTGAGGACTTTTGAAACACTCGTTTTGTAGAATCTGTGAGTGGATATGTGGAACGGTCTGATGCCTATGGTGGAAAAGGAAATGTCTTCATATAAAATTTCACAGAAGCATTCTGAGAAACTTCTTTGCAATATGTGCATTCATCTCACAGATTTGTACCTTTCTTTGATTGAGCAGTTTGGAAACATTCTGAGTTTCTGAGAATGCTTCTGTCTACTTTTTATGTGAAGATATTTCCTTTTCATCTATAAACCTCAAAGCACTCCAAATATTCATTTGCAGATATTACAAAATAGTGTTTCCAAACTGCACAATCAGAAGAAAGTTTCAACACAGTGACTTGAATGCACACATCAAAAATAAGTTTCTGAGAATGCTTCTATCTAATTTTTATGTGAAGATATTTCCTTTTACACCATAGACCTCAAAGGGCTCCAAATATTCCCATGCAGATTTTACAAAAAGGGTGTTTCTAAACTTCTCAATCAAAAGAAAGGTTTAGCACTGTGAGATGACTGCACGCATCAAAAAGAAGTTTCTCAGAATGCTTTTGTCTAGTTTTTATGTGAAGATATTTACTTTTCAACTACAGGCCTCAAAGTGCTATAATATCCATTTGCAGGTACTCCAAAAAAGAGTGTTTTGAAACTGCTCAATCAAAAGAAAGGTTCAACTCTGTGATTTGAAAGCACACATCACAAAGATGTTTCTGAGAATGGTTCTGTCTAGATTTTTTGTGAAGATATTTCCTATCCCAACATAGGCCTCAAAGCTATCCAAATATACACTTGCAGATTATACAAAAAGTGTATTTCAATACTGCTCAATAAAAGAAAGGTTCAACTCTGTGAGACGAACACACCCATCACAAAGATGTTTCTGAGAATGTATCTGTCGAGTTTTTATGTGAAGATATTTGCTATTCCAAGGTAGGCCTAAAGCCCTCCAAATATCCACTTGCAGATTCCACAAAAAAGAGTGTTTCAAAACTGCTCAATCAAAATAAATTTTCGATTCTGTGTGATGAATGCATACATCACAAGGAGGATTCTCAGAATGCTTCTCTTTGGTTTTTATGTGAAGATATTTCCTTTTCAGGTATAGGCCTCAAGGCACTCCAAATATCCACTTGCAGATACAACAAAAAGAGTGTTTCCAAACTGCTCAGTCAAAACAAAGATTCAACCCTGTGGGTTGAATGCACACATCACAAAGGGGTTTCTGAGAATGCTTCTGTCTAGTTTTTATGTAAGGATATTTAATTATCCACCAAATGCCTCAAAGTGCTCCAAATATTCAAATGCAGATTCTACAAAAACAGTGTTTACAAACTGCTCAGTCAAAAGAAAGGTTCAACTCTGGGAGTTGAATGCACACATCACAAAGAACTTTCTGAGAATACTTCTCTCTAGTTTTTATCTGAAGATATTTCCTTTGCCAATAGAGAATGCAGTCGCTCCAAATATCCACGTGCAGATTCTACAAAAAGTGTGTTTCAAAACTGCTCAATAAAAAGAAAGGTTCAACTCTGTGAGATGAATGCACACATCACAAAGAAGTTACTCAGAATGCTTGTTTTTAGTTTTTGTGTGAGGATATTTCCTTTTCAGCTATAGGCCTCAAAGTGATCCTAATATCCATTTGCAGATAGTACAAAAACAGTGTTTCCAAACTGCTCAATCAAAAAAAAGGCTCAACTCTGAGAGTTGAATGCACACGTCACAAAGAACTTTCTGAGAATGCTTTTGTCTAGTTTTTATGTGAAGATATTTCCTCTTCCACCAGAGGCTGCAATCTCTCCAAATATCCACTTACAGATTCTACAAAAAGAGTATTTCAAAACTGCTCAATCAAAATAAAATTTTAACTCTGTGAGATGAATACACACATCACAAAAAACTTTCTCAGGATCCTTCTGTCTAGTTTTTATGTGAAGATATTCCCTTTTCAGCTATAGGCTTCAAAGCACTCCAAATATCCATTTTCAGATTCCACAAAAAGTTTGTTTCCAAACTGCTCAATCAAAAGAACGGTTCAACTCTGTGAGTCGAATGCACACATCACAAACAAGTATCTGAGAATGCTTCTGTCTAGTATTTATGTGAAGATATTTCCTTTTCCACCATAGGCCTCAAAGCGCTCCAAATATCCAATTACAGATTCTACAAAAACAGTTTTTCAAAGCTGCTCAAACAAAAGAAAGGTTCAACTCTGTGAGAGGAATGCACACATCACAAAGAAGTTTCTCAGAATGCCTCTGTCTGCATTTATGTGAATATATTTCCTTTTCAGCTATAGGCCTCAAAGCACTCCAAATATCCATTTTCAGATACCACAAAAAGAGAGTTTCCAAACTGCTCAATGCAAAAGAGAGGATCAATTCTGTGAGGTGAATGTACACATCACAAAAAGTTTCTGAGAATTCTTCCATCTAGGTTTTATGTGAAGATATTCCCTTTCCACCATAGACACAAAGCGCTCCAAATAGCCACATGCAGATTCTACAAAAAGAGTGTTTCAAAACTGCTCAATCAAAAAAAAGTTGAACTTTGTGAAATGAATGCACACATCACAAAGAGATTTCTCAGAATGCTTCTGTCTAGTTTTTATGTGAAGATATTTCCTTTTCAAGAATAGGCTGGAAAGCAATCCAAATATACATTTGCAGATACTGCAAAAACAGTGTTTCCAAACTGCTCAATCAAAATGAAGGTTCAACTCTGTGAGTTAAATGTACACATTGCAAAGAAGTTTCTGAGAATGCTTCTGTCTAGTTTTTATGTGAAGATTTTTCCTTTCTAACCATAGGCCTCAACGCGCTCCAAATATCCACTTGCAGACTACAAAAAGAGCGTGTCAAAACTGCTCAATAGAAGAAAGGTTCAACTCTGTGAGATGAAAGCACTCTTCACAAAGAAGTTTCTCAGTATCCTTCCGTCTGGTTTTAGGTGAAGATATTTCCTTTTCCACCATAGTCCTCAAAGCACTCCAAATATCCACTTGCGGATACTACAGAAAGAGTGTTTCAAAAGTGTTCAATCAAAAGAAAAGTTCAACACTCTGAGATGAATGCACACAGCACAAAGAAGTTTCTGAGAATTTTTTGTCTAGGTTTTATGTAAAGATAATTCCTTTTCCACCATAGGCCTCAAAGCGCTCGAAATATCCATCTGTAGATTCTACAAAAAGAGTGCTTCAAAACTGCTCAATCAAAAGAAGTTTCAACTCTGTGAGGGGAATGCACACATCACAAAGAATTTTCTGAGAATGCTGCTGTCTAGTTTTTATGTGAAGATATTTCTTTCTCAACTACAGGACTCAAAGCACTCCAAATATCCATTTGCAGATACTGCAAAAAGAGTGTTCCCAAACTGCTAAATCAAAAGAAATGTTCAACTCTCTGAGTTGAATCAACACATCACAAAGAAGTTTCTGAGAATGCTTCTGTCTTTTTTTTATTTGAAGATATTTCCTTTTCCACAATAGGACTCAAAGTGCTACAAATATCCACTTGCAGATTCTACAAGAGTGTTTCAAAACTCCTCAATCAAAAGAAAGTTTCCACTTTGTGAGTTAAATGAACACATCACAAGGAAGTTTCTGAGAATGCTTCTGTCTAGTTTTTATGTGAAGATATTTCTTTTACAACCATAGGCCACAAAGGGCTCCAAATAGCCAATTGCAGATTCTCCAATAAGAGTGCTTCAAAACTGCTCAATCAAAAGAAAGGTTAAAGATTGTGAGATGAATGCATGCATCACAAAGAAGTTTTTCAGAATGCTTCTGTCAAGTTTTTATGTAAAGATATTTCCTTTTCAGCTACATGCCTCAGAGTGCTCCAAATATCCATTTGTAGATACTACAAAAAGAGTGTTTCCAAACTGCTCAAAATAAACAAAGCTTCAACTCTGTGAGTTGAATGCACACATCACAAAGAACTTTCTGAGAATGTTTCTGTCTAGTTTTCATGTGAAGACATGTCCTATGCCAATAGAGGATGCAATCGCTCCAAATATCCACTTGCAGATACTGCAAAAACAGTGTTTCAAAACTGCTCAATCAAAAGAAAGGTTCAACTCTGTGAGATGAATGCACAAATCACAAGGAAGTGTCTCAGAATGCTTCTGTCTAGTTTTTAAGTGAAAATATTTCCTTTTCAACTATAGGCCTCTAAGTGCTCCAAATATTCATCTGCATATACTACAAAAAGAGTGTTTGCAAACTGTTCAATCAAAAGAAAGGTTCAACACTGTGAGGTGAATGCACACATCACAAAGAAGTTTCTTAGAATGCTTCTGTCAAGTTTTTATTTGAAGATATTTCATTTTCCACCAGAGGCCTCAAAGCACGTCAGATATCCACTTGCAGATTCCACAAAAAGAGTGTATCAAAGGTGCTCAATCAAAAGAAATATTGAACTCTGTGAGATGAATGCACACATCACAAAGAAGTTTATCAGAATGCTTCTGTCTAGTATTTATGTGAAGATATTTCCTTTTCACCTATAGACCTCAAAGCACTCCAATTATCCATTTGCAGATATTACAAAAAGAGTTTTTCCAAACTCCTCGATGAAAAGAAAGTTTTGACTATGTGAGATGAAAGCACACATCAAAAAGTAGTTTCTCAGAATGCTTCTGTCTAGTTTTTATGTGGAGATATTTCCTTTTGTATTGTAGGTCTCAAAGCGCTCCAAATATACACTTGTAGATTCTACAAAAAGAGTGTTTCAAAACTGCCCAACCAAAAGAAATATTCAACTCTGTGAAATGAATGCACACATCACAAAGAAGTTTCTGAGAATACTTCTGTCTAGTTTTTAAGTGAAGATATTTCCTTTTCAACTATAGGCCTCAAAGCGCTCCAAATATCCTTTTGCAGACACTTCAAAAAGAAAGTTTCCAAACTTCTCAATCAACATAAAGGTTCAACTCTGAGTTGAATGCACACATCACAAAGTAGTTCCTCAGAATGCTTCTTTTTAGTTTTTATGTGAGGTTGTTTCCTTTTCCACCATAGGCCTCAAAGCGTTACAAATATCCCCTTGCAGATTCTGCAAAAAGAGTGTTTCAAAACTGCTGAATCAGAAGAAAGTTTCAACTCCATGCGTTGAATGCACTCATCAGAAAGAAATTTCTGAGAATGCTTCTGTTGAGTTTTTTTGTGAAGATATTTCCTTTTCCACCATAGGCCTCAAAGCACTCCAAATCTCCAGTTGCAGATCCTACAAAAAGACTGTTTCAAAACTTCTCAGTCAGAAGAAATGTACAACTCTGTTAGGTGAATGCACACATCACAAAGAAGTTTCTCAGAAGGCTTCTGTCTAGTTTGTATGTGAAGATATTTCCTTTTCAACTCTAGGCCTCAACGCACTCCAAATATCCATTTGCAGATACTACAAAAAGAGTGTTTCCAAACTGCTCAATCAAAAGAAAGTTTCAAGTCTTTGAGTTGAATGCACACATCACAAAGAAGTTTTTGAGAATGTTTCTGTGCAGTTTTAATGTGAAGATATTTCCTTTTCCACCATAGGCCTCAAAGCGCTTGAAATATCCATTAGCATATTCTACAAAAAGAGTGTTTCTAAACTGCTCAATTAAAAGAAAGATTCAACTCTGTGAGATGAATGCACATATCACAAAGAAGTTTCTCAGAAGTCTTCTGTCTAGTTTTTATGTGAAGATATTTCCTTTTCATCTGTAGGCCTCAACACACTCCAAATATCCATTTGCAGATACTACAAGAAGAATGTTTCCAAACTGCTCAATCAAAAGAAAGTTTCAAATCTTTGAATAGAATGCACATGTCACAAAGAAGTTTTTGAGAATGCTTCTGTGTAGTTTTCATATGAATATATTTCCTTTTCCACCATAGGCCTCAAAGCACTCCAAATATCCACTTGCAGATTCTACAAAAAGAGGGTTTCTAAACTGTTCAATCAAAAGAAATATTCAACTCTGTGAAATGAATGCACACATCACAAAGAAGTTTCTGAGAATGCTTCTGTCTAGTTTTTATGTGAAGATATTTCCTTTTCAACTATAGGCCTCATAGCACTTCAAATATCCATTTGCAGATACTACAATGAGACTGTTACCAAAGAGTTCAATCAGAAGAAAGATTCAAATCTGTGAGTTGAATGCTCACATCACAACGAAGTTTCTGAGAATGCTTCTGGCTAATTTTTATGTGAAGATATTTCCTTTTCCACCATTAACTTCAAAGCGCTCCAAATATCCACTTGCATGTCCTACAAAAAGAGTGTTTCAAAACTGCTCAATCAAAAGAAAGGTTCAACTCCGAGAATAATGCACACATCAGAAAAAGTTTCTGAGAATTCTTCTGTCTACATTTTATGTGAAGATATTTCCTTTTCAATTACTGGCATCAAAGCGATCCAAATATCCATTTACAGACACTACAAAAAGTTGTTTCCAAACTGCTCAATCCAAAGAAAGGTTCAAATCTGTGAGTTGAATGCACACATCACAAAGAAGTTTCTGAGAATGTTTCTGTCTGCTTTTTATGTGAAGATATTTCCTCTTCCACCTTAGGACTCAAAGTGCTCCAAACGTCCAATTGCAGATTCTACAAAAAGAACGTTTCCAAACTGATCAATCTAAAGAAATTTTCAACTCTTTTCGATGGATGCACACATCAGAAAGAAGTTTCTCAGAATACTTCTGTCTAGTTTTTAGTTGCAGATATTTCCTTTTCAAGTACAGGCATGAAAGGCCTCCAAATATCCATTTGCAGATATTACGAAAAGACTGTTTCTGAACTGTTCAATCAAAAGAAAGTTTCAACTCTGTGAGTTCAATGCACACATCACAAAGAAGTTTCTGAGAACACTTCTGTCTAGTTTTTATATGAAGATATTTCCTTTTCCACCATAGGTCCCAAAGCGCTCCATATATCCACTTGCAGATTCTACAAAAAGAGGTTTTCCCAACTGCTCAATCAAATGAAAGGGTCAACTCTGTGAGATGAATGCACACATCACAAGGAATTTTCTCAGAATGCTTCTGTCTAGTTTTTATGTGAAGATATTTCCTTTTCAACTAGAGGCCAAAAAGCGCTCCAAATATCCATTTGCAGATACTACAATGAGACTGTTTCCAAACTGTTCAATCAAAAGATACGTTCAACTCTGTGAGTTGAATGCTCACAACACAACGAAGTTTCTGAGAATGCTTCTGTCTGTTTTTTATGTGACGATATTTCGTTTTCCACCATGGGCTTTAAAGCGCTCCAAATATCCACTTGCAGATTATACAAAAAGAGTGTTTCAGAACTGCTCAATCGAAAGAAAGGTTCAACTCTGTGAGATGAATGCACACACCAGAAAATGTTTCTGAGAATTCTTCTGTCTACATTTTATGTGGACATATTTCCTTTTAAAATATTGGCCTCAAAGCACTCCAAATATCCATTTGCAGATGATACAAAAAGAGTGTTTCCTAACTGCTCAATTGAAAGGAGGGTTCAACTCTGTGAGTTGAATGCAAACATCACAACGTAGTTTCTGAGAATGCTTCTGTCTAGTTTTTATGCGAAGATATTTCATTTTCCACCTTAGGCTTCAAAGCATTCCAAATATCCACATGCAGATCCTACAAAATGGATGTTTCCAAAATGATCAATCTAAAGAAATTTTCAACCCCTTGAGATGAATGCCCACATCAGAAGGAAGTTCCTCAGAATGCTTCTGTAGAGTTTGTAGTTGAAGATATTTCCTTTTCAAGTATAGGCCACAAAGGGCTCCAAATATCCATTTGCAGATATTACAAAAAGACTGTTTCTGAACTGTTCAATCAAAAGAAAGTTTCAACTCTTTGAGTTCAATGCACACTTCACAAAGAAGTTTCTCAGAATGCTTCTGCCTAGTTTTTCTGTGAAGATATCATTTTCCACCATAGGACTCAAAGCGCTCCAAATATCCACTTGCAGATACTACAAAAAGAGTTTTTCCAAACTGCTTAATCAAATGAAAGGTTGAACTCTGTGAGATGAATGCACACATCACAAACAAGTTTCTTGGAATACTTCTGTCTAATTTTTATGTGAATGTATTTTCTTTTCAACTATTGACCTCAAAGCGCTCAAAATATCCATTTGCAGATACTACCAGAAGGTGTTTCCAAACTGCTCAATGAAAAGAAAGTTCAATTCTGTGAGTTGAATGGACACATCACAAAAAAGTTTCTGAGAATGCTTCTGTCTAGTTTTTATGTGAAGATATTTCCTTCTCCACGATAGGCCTCAAAGCACTCCAAGCATCCACTTGCAGATTCTACAAAAAGAGTGTTTCAAAACTGCTCAATGAAAAGAAAGGTTGAGCTCTGTAAGATGAATGCACACATCACAAAGAAGTTGCTGAGAATGATTCTGTCAGATTTTTATGTGAAGATATTTCCTTCTCCACCATAGGCCTCAAAGCCCTTCAAATATCCACTAGCATATTCTACAAAAACAGTCTTTCTATACTGCTCAATTAAAAGACTGGTTCAACTCTGGGAGATGAATGCACACGTCACAAAGAAGTTTCTGAGAATGCTTCTGTCAAGTTTTTATGTTAAGATATTTCCTTTTGCACCATAGGCCTCAAAGTGCTCCAAATATCCACTTGCAGATTATTCAAAAAGAGTGTTTTCAAACTGCACAATTGAAAGAAAGGTTCAACTCTGTGAGATGAATGCACACATCAGAAAGAAGTTTCACAGAATGCTTCCATCTAGTTTATAGGTGAAGATATTTCCTTTTCAACTATGGGCCACAAATGGCACAAAATATCCACTTGCAGATACTACAAAAACACTGTTTTGTAACTGTTCAATCAAAAGAAACGTTCAACTGCCTGATTTCAATGCATGCATCACAGAGAAGTTTCTGAGAATGCTTCTGTCTAGTTTTAATGTGAAGATATTTCCTTTTGCACCATAGGCCTCAAGCCTTTCAAGTATCCACTTGCAGATTCTGCAAAAAGCGTTTTTCCAAACTGCTCAATCAAAAGAAAGGTTCAACTCTGTGAGATGAATGCACACATCAGAAGGAAGTTCCACAGAATGCTTCTGTCTAGTTTATAGGTGAAGATATTTCCTTTTCAACTATGGGCCACAAATGGCACGAAATATCCACTTGAAGATACTATAAAAACACTGTTTTGTAACTGTTCAATCAAAAGAAAGTTTCAACTCTCTGATTTCAATGCATGCATCACAAAGTTTCTGAGAATGCTTCTGTTTAGTTTTAATGTGAAGATATTTCCTTTTGCACCATAGTCCTCAAAGCCTTTCAAATATCCACTTTCATATTCTGCAAAAAGAGTTTTTCCAAACTGCTCAATCAAAAGAAAGGTTCAATTCTGTGAGATGAATGCACACATCACAAAGAAGTTTCTCAGAATGCTTCTGTCTACACTATATGTGAAGATATTTCCTTTTCATCTATTGGCCTTAAACCGCTCAAAATATCGATTTGCAGATACTACAAAAAGGGGATTTCCAAACTGCTCAATCAAAAGAAATGTTCAATTCTGTAAGTTGAATGCACACAACACGAAGAAGTTTCTGAGAATGCTTCTGTGTAGTTTTTATGCGAAGATATTTCCTTCTCCACCATGGTCCTCAAAGCACTGTAATTATCCACTTGCAGATTGTACAAAAATAGTGTTTCAAAACTGCTCCATCAAAAGAAAGTTTCAACTATGTGAGATGAATGCATGCATCACAAAGAAGTGTCTCAGAATGCTTCTGTATAGTTTTTATGTGAAGATATTTCCTTTTCCACCATAGGCCTCAAAGCGCTCCAAATATCCACTTGGAGATTCTACAAAAAGAGTGTTTCCGAACTGTTCAATCAAAAGACAAGTTCAACTCTGTGAGTTCAATGCACACATCACAAAACAGTTTTTGAGCATGCTTCTGTCTCGTATTAATGTGAAGAGGTTTCCTATTCCACCACAGGCCTCAAAGTGCTCCAAATATCCACTTGCAGATCCTACAAAAAGAGTGTTTCAAAACTGCTCAATCAAAACAAAGGTTCAACTCTGTGTGACGAATGCCCACATCACAAAGGAGTTTCTGAGAAGGCTTCTGTCTGGTTTTAATGTGAAGATATTTCCTATTCCACCATAGGCCTCACAGCACTCCAAGTTTCCACTTGCAGATTCGACAAAAATAGTGTTTCAAAACTGCTTAATCAAAAGAAAGGTTCAACCATGTGAGGTGATTGCACACGTCACAAAGAAGTTTCTCAGATTGCTTCTGTCTAGTTTTTATGTGACAATATTTCCTTTTCAAGTATAGGCCTCAAAAGGCTCCAAATGTCCATTTGCAGACACTAGAAAAAGAGTATTTCCAAACTGCTCAATCAAAAGGAAGGTTCAACTCTGTGAGTTGAATGCACACATCACAAGGAAGCATCTGAGAATGCTTCTGTCCAGTTTTTATGTGAAGATATTTCCTTTTCCACTAGAGTCCTCAAAGTGCTCCAAATTTCCACTTGCAGATTCCATTAAAAGACTGTTTCCAAACTGCTCAATCCAAAGAAATGTTCAAAACTGTGAGCTGAATGCACACATCACAAAGAAGTTTCTGAGAATGCTTCTGTCTTGTTTTTATGTGAAAATATTTCCTTTTCCACCATAGTCCTCAAAGCACTCCAAATATCCACTTCCAGATTCTACAGAAAGGGTTTCCAAATTGCTCAATCAAAAGAAATGATCAACTCTGTGAGATGAATGCATATGACACAAAGAAGTTTCTCAGAATGCTTCTGTCTAGTTTTTAGGTGAAGATATTTCCTTTTCAACTAGAGGCCAAAAAGCGCTCCAAATATCCATTTGCAGATACTACAGAAAGACTGTTTCCAAGCTTTTCAATCATAAGAAAAGTTCAACTCTCTGAATTCAATGCACATATCACAAAGAAGTTTCTGAGAATTGTCCTGTCTGGTTTTTGTTTGAAGATATTTCCTTTTCCTCCACAGGACTCAAATCGCTCCAAATATACACTTGCAGATTCTACAAAAAAAGTGTTTCCAAACTGCTCAATCAAAAGAATGTTTCAACTATATGTGATGAATGCACACATCACAAAGAAGTTTCTCAGAATGCTTCTCTCAACTTTTTATATGCAGACAATTCCTTTTCAAATAAGCCTCAAGGTGCTCCAAATATCCATTGGCATTTTGAGGACCATTTGGTGCTTTGAGGACCATGGTTGTGAAGGAAATATCTTCGCATAAAAACTACACAGAAGCATTCTCAGAAACTTCTTCGTGTTGTGTGCATTCAACTTACAGAATTGAACATTTGAATAGATATCCAAATATCTATTCCATCAAAGGAAAGGGTCAAATCTGTGGGTTCAGTGCACACTTCACAATGAAGTATATGAGAATGCTTCTGTCTAGTTTTTGTGTGAAGATATTTCCTTTTCCACCACAGGCCAGAAAGCCTTCCAATTATCCACGTTCAGATCCTACTAAGAGTGTTTTGAAACTGCTCATTAAAAGAAAGTTTCAAATCTGTGAGATGAATGCACACATAACAAAGACGTTTCTCAGAATGCTTCTGTGTAGTTTTTATGTGAAGATATTTCCTTTTCTACAATAGGCCTCAAAGCGCTCCAAATATCGACTTGAAGATTATACAAAATGAGAGTTTCAAAACTGCTCCATCAAAAGATATGTTCAACTTTGTGAGTTGAATGCACACATCACAAAGGAGTATCTCAAAATTCTTCTGTGTAGTTTTTATGTGAAGATATTTCCTTATCCACTATTGGCTTCAAAGGGCTCCAAATATCTTCTTGCAGATTATACAAAAAGAGAGTTTTAAAACTCCTCTACCAACAGATAGGTTCAACTCTTGAGAGTTGATTGCACAAATCACAAAGAAGTTTCTCATAATACTTCTATGTAGTTTTTATGTGAAGATATTTCCTTTTCCACCACATGCCTCAAAGTGCTCCAAATATCCAGTTGCAGGCTCTACAACAAGAGTGTTTCCAAACTGCTCAATCAAAAGAAAGGTTCACCTCTGTAAGATGAATGCACACATCACAAAGTAGTTTCTCAGAATGCTTCTGTGTAGTTTTTATGTGAAGATATTTCATTTTCCGCAATAGGCCTCAAAGCCCTCCAATTATCCACTTGCAGATTCTACAAAAAGAGTGTTTCAAAACTGCTCAAAGGTATGGTTCAACACTGTGAGATGAATGCATACATCACAATTAAGTTTCTCAGAATTCTTCTGTGTACTTTTTATATGAAGATATTTCCTTTTCCACAATAGGCCTCAAAGGGCTGCAAATATCCTCTTGCAGATTCTACTAAAAGAGTTTGCAAACTGTTCAATCAAAAGAAAAGTTCAACTCTGTGTGATGAATGCACACATCACCAAGTACTTTCTCAGAATGCATCTGTGTAGTTTATATGGGAAGATATTTCCCCTCCTCTGCTGGCCACAAAGGGCTTCAAATATCCACTTGCAGAAGCTATGAAAAGAGTGTTTCATAGCTGCTCAATTGAAAGAAAGGTTCAATTCTTTTAGACGAATGCACACATCACCAAGAAGTTTCTCAGAATGCTTCTGTCTAGTTTTTATATGAAGATATTTCCTTTTCCACAGTAGGCCTCAAAGCACTCCAAATATCCACTTGCAGATTCTACAAAAAGAATGCTTCCAAACTGCTCAATCAAAAGAAAGGTTCAGAGAGGGCACCCAAGATGGCTGAATTGGAACAGCTCTGGTCTACCACTCCAAGCATGAGCGACACTGAAGATGGGTGATTTCTGCTTTTCCATCTGAGGTAAGTGGTTCATCTCTTTGGAAGTGCCAGACAGTGAGTGCAAGACAGCCGGTGCAGCTCACCATGTGTGAGCCAAAGCAGGGCGAGGAATTACCTCACTTGGGAAGTGCAAGGGTTCAGGGAGTTCCCTTACCTAGTCAAAGAGAGTGGTGACAGAAGGCACCTGGGAATTCAGGTCACTCCCACAACAATACTGTGTTTTTCAACAGGCTTAGAAATCGGTGCACCAGGAGATTATATCCAACACCTGGCTCAGGAGTCTTACACCCATGGAGTCTCACTGATTGCTAGCACAGCAGTCTGAGATTGAACAGCAAAGCGGCAGTGAGGCTGGGGGTGGGTCGTCCGCCATTGCCCAGGCTTGCTTAGGTAAACAAAGCAGCTGGGAAGATGGAACTGGGTGGAGCCCACCACAGTTCAAGGAGGCCTGCCTGCCTCTTCAGGCTCCACCTCTAGGGGCAGGGCACAGACAAACAAAAAGACAGCAGTAACCTCGGAAGACTTAAATGTCCCTGTCTGACAGCTTTGAATAGAGCAGTAGTTCTCCCAGCATGCAGATGAATGTCTGAGAATGGGCAGACTGCCTCCTCAAGTGGGTCCCTGACCCCTGATCTCCGAACAGCCTAACTGGGAGGCACCCCTCAGTAGGGGCAGACTGACACATCACACAGCTGGGTACTCCTCTGAGACAAAACTTCCAGAGGAATGATCAGACGGCAGCATTCAAGATTCATGAAAATCCATGGTTCTGCAGCCACCACAGCTGGTACCCAGGCAAACAGGGTCTGGAATGGACCTCTATCAAACTCCAACGGACCTGCAGCTGAGGGTCCTGTCTGTTAGAAGGAAAACTAACAAACAGAAAGGACATCCACACCAAAAACCCACCTGTACATCACCATCATCAAAGACCAAAAGTAGATAAAATGACAAAGATGGGGAAGAAACAGAGCAGAAAACCTGGAAACTCTAAAAAGCAGAGCACCTCTCCTCCTGCAAAGGAACACAGCTCCTCACCAGCAATGCAACAAAGCTGGACGGAGAATGACTTTGATGAGTTGAGAGAAGAAGCCTTCAGATAATCAAACTACTCCAAGCTAAAGGAGGAAATTCAAACCAAAGGCAAAGAAGTTGAAAACGTTGAAAAAAATTTAGACAAATGTATAATTAGAATAAACAATACAGAGAAGTGCTTAAAGGAACTGATGGAGCTGAAAGTCAAGGCTCAAGAACTATGTGAAGAATGCAGAAGCCTCAGGAGCCGATGCAATCAACTGGAAGAAAGGGTATCAGTGATGGAAGATGAAATGAATGAAATGAAGTGAGAAGGGAAGTTTAGAGAAAAAAGAATAAAAAGAAATGAAAAAAGCCTCCAAGAAATATGGGACTATGTGAAAAGACCAAATCTACGTCTCACTGGTGTACATGAAAGTGACGGGGAGAATGGAACCAAGTTGGAAAGCACTCTAGAGGATATTATCCAGGAGAACTTCCCCAATCTAGCAAGGCAGGCCAACATTCAGATTCAGGAAATACAGAGAATGCCACAAAGATACTCCTCGAGAAGAGCAACTCCAATATACATCATTGTCAGATTCACCAAAGTTGAAATAAAGAAAAAAATGTTAAGGGCAGCCAGAGAGAAAAGTTGGGTTACCCACAAAGGAATGCCCATCAGACTAACAGCGGATCTCTCTGCAGAAACTCTACAAGCCAGAAGAGAGTGGGGGCGAATAGTCAACATTCTTAAAGAAAAGAATTTTCAACCCAGAATTTCATATCCAGCCAAACTCAGCTTCACAAGTGAAGGAGAAATAAAATACTTTACAGGCAAGCAAATGCTGAGAGATTTTGTCACCACCAGGCCTGCCCTAAAAGAGCTCCTGAAGGAAGCACTAAACATGGAAAGGAACAACAGGTACCAGCCACTGCAAAATCATGCCGAATTGTAAAGACCATCGAGGCTAGGAAGAAAATGCATCAACTAACGAGCAAAATAGCCAGCTACCATCATAATGAAAGGATCAAATTCACACATAACAATATTAACTTTAAATGTAAATGGACTAAATGCTCCAATTAAAAGACACAGACTGGCAAAATTGACAAAGAGTCAAGACCCACCAGTGTGCTGTATTCAGGAAACCCATCTCACGTGCAGAGACACATATAGGCTCAAAATAAAAGGATGGAGGAAGATCTACCAAGCAAGTGGAAAACAAAAAAAAGGCAGGAGTTGCAATCCTAGTCTCTAATAAATCATACTTTAAACCAACAAAGATCAAAATAGACAAAGCATGCCATTACATAATGGTAAAGGGATCAATTCAAGAAGAAGAGCTAAATATCCTAAATATAAATGCACCCAATACAGGAGCACCCAGATTCACAAAGCAAGTCCTGAGTGACCTACAAAGAGACTTAGACTCCCACACAATAATAATGGGAGACATTAACACCCCACTGTCAACATTAGACAGATCAGTGAGACAGAAAGTTAACAAGGATATCCAGGAATTGAACTCAGCTCTGCACCAAGTGGACCTAATAGACATCTACGGAACTCTCCACCCCAAATCAACAGAATATACATTTTTTTCAGCACCACACCACACCTATTCCAAAATTGACCACATACTTGGAAGTAAAGCTCTTCTCAGCAACTGTAAAAAATCAGAAATTATAACAAACTGTCTCTCACACCACAGTGCAAGCAAACTAAGAATCAGAGTTAAGAAACTCACTCAAAACCTGCTCAACTACATGGAAACTGAAAACCTGCTCCTGAATGACTCCTGGGTACATAACGAAATGAAGACAAATATAAAGATATCCTTTAAAACCAACCAGAACAAAGACACAACATACCAGAATCTCTGGCACAAATTCAAAGCAGTGTGTAGAGGGAAATTTAGAGCACTAAATGCCCACAAGAGAAACCAGGAAAGATCCAAAATTGACACCGTAACATCACAACTAAAAGAGCTAGAGAAGCAAGAGCAAACACTTTCAAAAGCTAGGAGAAGGCAAGAAATAACTAAAATCAGAGCAGAACTGAAGGAAATAGAGACACAAAAAACCCTTCAAAAAATTAATGAATCCAGGGGCTGGTTTTTTGAAAAGATCAACAAAATTGATAGACTGCTAGCAAGACTAATAAAGAAGAAAAGAGAGAAGAATCAAATGGAAGCAATAAAAAATGACAAAGGGGATATCACCACCAAGCCCTTAGAAATACAAAGTACAAACAGAGAAAACTACAGACACCTTTACGCAAATAAACCAGAAAATCTAGAAGAAATGGATAAATTCCTCGACACATAAACCCTCCCAAGACTAAACCATGAAGAAGTTGACTCTCTGAATAGACCAATAACAGGATCTGAAATTGTGGCAATAATCAATAGCTTACCAAACAAAAAGAGCCCAGGACCAGATGGATTCACAGCCGAATTCTACCAGAGGTACAAGGAGGAACTGGCACCATTACTTCTGAAACTATTCCAATCAATAGAAAAAGAGGGAATCCTGCCTCACTCATTTTATAAGGCCAGCTTCATCCTGATAACAAAGCCGGGCAGAGACACAAACAAAAAAGAGAATTTTAGACCAATATCCCTGATGAACATTGATGCAAAAATCCTCAATAAAATACTGGCAAACCAAATCCAGCAGCACATCAAAAAGCTTATCCACCATGATCAAGTGGGCTTCATCCCTGGGATGCAAGGCTGGTTCAATATATGCAAATCAATAAATGTAATCCAGCATATAAACAGAACCAAAGACAAAAACAACATGATTATCTCTATAGATGCAGAAAAAGCCTTTGACAAAATTCAACAACCCTTCATGCTAAAATCTCTCAATAAATTAGGTATTGTTGGGACGTATCTCAAAATATTAAGAGCTATCTATGACAAACCCACAGCCAATATCATACTGAATGGGCAAAAACTGGAAGCATTCCCTTTGAAAACTGGCACAAGACAGGGATGCCCTCTCTCACCACTCCTATTCAACATAGTGTTGGAAGTTCTGGTCAGGACAATTAGGCAGGAGAAGGAAATAAAGGGTATTCAATTAGGAAAAGAGGAAGTCAAGTTGTCTCCGTTTGCAGATGACATGATTTTATATCTAGAAAACCCCATTGTCTCAGCCCAATATCTCCTTAAGCTGATAAGCAACTTCAGCAAAGTCTCAGGATAAAAAAATCAATGTACAAAAATCACAAGCATTCTTATACACCAATAACAGACAAACAGAGAGCCAAATCATGAGTGAACTCTCATTCACAATCACTTCAAAGAGAATAAAATATCTACGAATCCAACCTACAAGTGACGTGAAGGACCTCTTCAAGGAGAACTACAAACCACTGCTCAAGGAAATAAAAGAGGATGCAGACAAATGGAAGAACATTCAATGCTCATGGGTAGGAAGTATCAATATGAAAATGGCCATACTGCCCAAGGTAATTTATAGATTCAATGCCATCCCCATCAAGCTACCAATGACTGTCTTCACAGAATTGGAAAAAACTACTTTAAAGTTCATATGGAACTAAAAAAGAGCCCACATTGCCAAGCCAATTCTAAGCCAAAAGAATAAAGCTGGAGGCATCAAGCTACCTGACTTCAAACTATACTACAACGCTACAGTAACCAAAACAGCATGGTACAGGTACCAAAACAGAGATATAGATCCGTGGAACAGAACAGAGCCTTCGGAAATAATGCCACATATCTACAACTATCTGATCTTTGACAAACCTGAGAAAAACAAGCAATGGGGAAAGGATTCCCTATTTAATAAATGGTGCTGGGAAAACTGGCTAGCCATATGCAGAAAGCTGAAACTGGATCCCTTTCTTACACCTTATATAAAAATTAATTCAAGATGGATTAAAGACTTAAATGTTAGACCTAAAACCATAGAAACCCTAGAAGAAAACGTAGGCATTACCATTCAGGACATAGACATGGCCAAAGACTTCATGTCTAAAACACCAAAAGCAATGGCAACAAAAGCCAGAATTGACAAATGGGATCTAATTAAACTAAAGAGCTTCTGCACAGCAAAAGAAACTACCATCAGAGTGAACAGGCAACCTACAAAATGGGAGAAAATTTTCACAACCTACTCATCTGACAAAGGGCTAATATCCAGAATCTACAATGAACTCAAACAAATTTACAAGAAAAAAGAAACAATCCCATCAAAAACTGGGCAAAGGATATGAACAGACACTTCTCAAAAGAAGACACTTATGCAGCCAAAAGACACATGAAAAATTGCTCATCATCACTGGCCATCAGAGAAATGCAAATCAAAACTGCAATGAGATACCATCTCACACCAGTTAGAATGGCAATCATTAAAAAGTCAGGAAACAACAGGTGCTGGAGAGGATGTGGAGAAATAGGAACACTTTTACACTGTTGGTGGGACAGTAAACTAGTTCAACCCTTATGGAAGTCAGTGTGGTGATTCGTCAGGGATCTAGAACTAGAAATACCATTTGACCCACCAATCCCATTACTGGGTATATACCCAAAGGTCTATAAATCATGCTGCTATAAAGACACATGCACACGTATGTTTATTGCCGCTCTATTCAAAATAGCAAAGACTTGGACCCAACCCAAATGTCCAACAATGATAGACTGGATTAAGAATATGTGGCACATATACACCATGGAATACTATGCAGCCATAAAAAATGATGAGTTCATGTCCTTTGTAGGGACATGGATGAAATTAGAAATCACCATTCTCAGCAAATGATCACAAGGACAAAAAACCAAACACTGCATGTTCTCACTCACAGATGGGAATTGAACAATGAGAACACATGGACACAGGAAGGGGAAAATCACACTCCGGGGACCCTTGTGGGGTGGGGTGAGTCGGGTGGAATAGCATTAGGAGATATACCTAATGCTAAATGAAGATTTAATGGGTGCAGCACACAAGCATGGCACATGTATACATATGTAACTAACCTGCACATTGTGCACATGTACCCTAAAACTTAAATAATAATAAAAAAAAGAAATGTTCCACACTGTGAGATGAAAGCATACATCACAAAGAAGTTTCTGAAAATGCTTCTGTGTAGTCTATATGGGAAGATATTTTCCCTTCCACCACCAGACACAAAGGGCTCCAAATATCCACTTGCAGATTCTAAGTAAAGAATTTTTCAAAACTGCACAATCAAAAGAAAGATTCAACTCTGTGAGATGAATGCACACAAAACAAAGGAGTTTCTGAGAATGTTTCTGTGTAGTTTTTATGTGAAGAATTTTCTTTTACACCATGGGCCTCAAAGCACTCCAGATATCCACTTGCAGATTCTTCGAAAAGAGTTTTTCAAAATTGCTCAATCAAAACAAATGTTCAACTCAGTGAGTTGAATGCTCACATCACAAGGAAGTTTCTCAGAATGCTTCTATGTAGTTTTTATGTGAAGATATTTCTTTTTCCACAATAGGCCTAAAAGCACTCCAAATATCCACTTGCAGATACTACAAAAAGAGAGTTTCAAAACTGCTGTATCAAAAGAGAGGTTCAACTGTGTGAGACGAATGCACACATCACAAAGAAGTTCCTCAGAATGCTTCTGTGTAGTTTTTCTGTGAAGATATTTCCTTTTCCACCATCAGCCTAAAAGCTCACCAAATATCCACTAGCAGATTCTACAAAAAGAGTGTTTCAAAACTGCTCAAAGAAAAGAATGGTTCAGCTCTGTGATATGAATTCAGACATCACAAGGAAGTTTCTCAGAATGCTTCTGTGTAGTTTTTATGTGAAGATATTTCCTTTTGAACAATAGGCCTCAAAGGGCTCCAAATATCCACGTGCAGATTCTACTAAAAGATTGTTTCCAAAATGCTCAATCAAAACAAAAGTTCAACTCTGTGAGATGAATGCACACATCATAAAGAAGTGTTTGAGAATGCTTCTGTGTAGTTTTTATGTGAAGATATTTCCTTTTCCACAATAGACTTCAAAGGACTCCAAATATCCACTAGCAGGTTCTACTAAAGAGTGTTTCCAAACTGCTCAATCAAAAGAATGGTTCAACTCTGTGGGATGAATGTATACATCATAAAGAAATTTCTCAGAATGCTTCCATGTAGTTTTTATGTGAAGATATTTCCTTCTCCACCTTAGGCCTCAAAGTGACCCAAATATCCACTTGCAGATTCTACAAAAAGAGTGTTTCAAAAGTGCTCAATCAAAAGAAAGGTTCAAGTCTGTGTGATGAATGCATACAAAATGAAGAGTTTCTCACAATGCTTCTGTTTAGTTTTTATGTGAAGATATATCCATTTACATTATAGGCCACAAAGGTATCAAAATATTCACTTGCAGATACTACTAAAAGAGAGTTTCAAAACTGCTCTATCAAAAGATAGGTTCAACTCTGTGAGTTGAAAGCACACATCACAAAGAAGTTTCTCAGAATGCTTCTGAGTAGTTTTTATGGGAAGATAATTCCTTTTCCACCATTGGCCTCAAAACACTCAAAATATCCACTTGCAGATGCTACAAAAAGAGTGTTTCAAAACTGCTCAATCATAAGATAGGTTCAACCCTGTCAGATGAATGCATACACCACAAAGAAGTTTCTCAGAATGCTTATGTTCAGTTTTTATGTGAAGATATTTCGTTTTCCACAATAGGCTTCAAAGCGCACCAAATATCCACTTGCAGATTCTAGAAAAAGAGTGTTTCAAAACTGCTCAAACCAAAGAAAGGTTCATATCTGTGAGATGAATGCACAATCAAAAAGAAGTTACTCAGAATGCTTCTGTGTAGTTTTTATGTGAAGATATTTCCTTTTCCACAGTAGGCCCCCAAGGGCTAAAAATATCCACTTGCATATTATGCTAAAAGAGTGTTTCCAAACTGCTCAATCAAAAGAAGGGTTCAACTCTGTGTGATGAATGCACACATCACCAAGAAGTTTCTGAGTATTCTTCTGTGTACTTTTCATGTGAAGATATTTCCTTTTCCACAATAGTCCTCAAAGCACTCCAAATATCCACTTGCAGATTCTACAAAAAGCGTGTTTCAAAACTGCTAAATGAAAAGAGATGTTCAACTATGTGAGATGAATACACACATGACAAACAAGTTTCTCAGAATGCATCTGTGTAGTTTTCATGTGAAGATATTTCCTTTTCCACCATAGGCCGCAAAGAGCTCCAAATATTAACTTGTAGATTCTACAAAAGGGAGTTTCAAAAATGCTCTACTAAAAGATCGGTTCATCTCTGTGTGATGAATGCTCACATCACAAAGATGTTTCTCAGATTGATTCAGTGTAATTTTTATGTGAAGATTTTTCCTTTTAAACCATAGGCCACAAAGCACTCCAAATATCCACTTGCAGATTCTACAAAAAGAGTGTTTTCAAACTGCTCAATCAAAAGAGAAATTTAACTCTGTGAGATGAATGTACACATCACAAAGTAGTTTCTCAGAATGGCTTGGTGTACTTTTTATTGAAGATATTTCGTTTTCCAGCATGGGCCGCAAAGGTCTCCAAATATCCACTTGCAGATTCTACAAAAAGAGAGTTTCAAAACTGCTCCATCTAAAAAAAGTTCAACTCTGTGAGTTGAATGCACACATCACAAAGAGATTTCTCATAATGCTTCTGTGTAGTTTTTATGTGAAGATATTTTTCTTTCCATCATATGCCACAAAGGGCTCCAAATATCTACCTGCAGGTTATACAAAAAGAGCGTTTCAAAACTGCTCTATCAAAAAATATGTTGAAATATGTGGGAGGAATGCACACATCACAAAGAAGTTTCTCAGAATGCTTCTGTGCAGTTTTTATAGGAGGATATTTCCTTTTCCACCATAGGCCACAAAGGACTCCAAGTAATCACTTGCAGAGTCTACAAAAAGAGTTTCAAAACTGCTCTATCAAATGACAGGTTCAACTCTGCGAGTTGAATGCACACATCACAAAGAATTTTTTCAGAATGCTTCTGTTAAATTTTTATGTGAAGAAGTTTCTGAGAATTCTTCTGTGTAGCTTTTATGTGAAGATTTTTCCTTTTCTACCATAGGCCACAAAGGTCTCCTAATATCCACCTGCAGATTCTACAAAAACAGTGCTTCAAAACTGCTCAATCAAATGAAACTTTCAACTCTGTGAGATGAATGCACACATCACCAAGAAGTTTCTCAGAATACTTACGTGTAGTTGTTATAGGAAGATATTTCCTTTTCCACCAACAGCCACAAAGGGCTCCGAATAAGAAGTTATAGTTTCTACCAAAAGAAAGTTACAAAACTACTCTATCAAAAGAAGGTTTAACTATGTGAGCTGAATGCACACATCACAAAGAAGTTTCTCAGAATGCTTCTGTGTAGTTTTTATGTGAAGATATTACCTTTTCCACCATTGGCCTCAAAGCGCTCCAAATATCAACTTCCAGATTCGACAAAAAGAGTGTTTCCAAACTGCTCAATCAAAAGAAATATTCAACTATGTGAGATAAATGCACACATCACAAACAAGTTTCTCAGAATGCATCTGTGTAGTTTTTATGTGAAGATATTTCCTTTTCCACAAGAGAACCCAAAGCACTCCAAATATCCACTTGCAGATCCTACAAAATGAATATTTCAAAATTGCTGCATCAAATGAAGTCTTCAATTCTGTGAGTGAAAGCACACATCACGAAGAAGTTTCTCAGACTGCTTCTGTGTAGTTTTTATTGGAAGATATTTCCTTTTCCTACGTAGTTAACAAAGGGCTTCAAATAATGATTTGCAGATTCTACAAAAAAAGAATTTCAAAAATGCTGTATGAAAAGATAGGTTCAGCTCAGTCTGATGAATGCACACATCACAAATAAGTTTCTCAGAACACTTCTGCATAGTTTTTATGTGAACATATTTCCTTTTCCAACACAGGCTGCAAAGAGCTCCAAATATCTACTTGCAGATTCTACAAAAAAGGAGTTTCAAAACTGCTCTATCAAAAGATAGCTTCAACTCCGTGAGTTAATCGCACACATCACAAAGAAGTTTCTCAGAATGCTTCTGTGTAGATTTTATGTGAAGATATTTCCTTTTCCACCATAGGCCTCGAAGCTCTCTGAATATCCACTTGCAGATTCTACGAAAAGAGTGTTTCCAAACTGCTCATTCAAAGGAAATGTTCAATTCTGTGAGAAGAATCCACACATCACCAAGAAATTTCTGAGAATGCGTCTGTGTAGTTTTTCTGTGAAGATATTACTTTTTCCACAATAGAAGTCAAAGAGCTCTGAATATCCACTTGCAGGTTCTACAAAAAGAGTGTTGCAAAACTGCTCAATCAAATGAAAGACTCAACTCTGTGAGATTAATGCACACCTCACAAGGAAGTTTCTAGAATGCTTCTGTGTAGTTTTTATTGGAAGATAGTTCCTTTTCCACCATGTGAAACAAAGGGCTCCAAATAACCACTTACAGTTTCTATAAAAGAGAGTTTCAAAACTGCTCTATAAAACATAGGTTCAACTCTGCGACTTGGATGCAGTCATCACAAATAAATTTCTCAGAATGATTCTGTGTAATTTTTATGTGAAGATATTTCCTTCTCCACCAGAGGCCTCAAAGGGCCCCAAATATCCACTTGCAGATTCTACAAAAAGAGTGTCAAAACTGCTCAATCAAAAGATAGGTTCAACTCTGTAAGATGAATGCACACAAAACAGATGAGTTTCTGATAATGCTTCTGTGTAGTTTTATGTGAAGATGTTTCTTTTTCCACAATAGGCCATAAAGTGCTCCAAATGTCCACTTGCAGATTCTACAAAAAGAGTGTTTCCAGACTGCTCAATCAAAAGAGAGGTTTAACTCTGTGAGATGAATGCACTCATCACAAAGAGGTTTCTCAGAATGTTACTGTGTAGTTTTTATGTGAAGATATATCCTTTTCCACCATAGGCTGCAAAGGGCTCCAAATATCCACTTGCAGATTCTACAAAAATAATGTTTCAAAACCGCTCTATCAAATGATAGGTTCAACTCTGTGAGATGAATGCACACATCACAAAGAAGTTTCTCAGAATGCTTTTTGGTAGTTTTATGTGAAGATTTTTCTTTTTAAACCATAGGCCTCAAAACGCTCCAAATATCCACCTGCAAATTCTACAATAAGAGTATTTCAAAACTGCTCAATCAAAAGAAAGCTTCCACTCTCTGAGATGAATTCACACATCTCAAAGAAGTTTCTCAGAATACTTCTGTGTAGTTCTATGTGAAGATATTTCTTTTTCCACAATAGGCCTCCTAGGGCTCGAAATATCCACTTGCAGCTTCTACTAAAAGATTGTTTCCAACTATTCAATCAAAAGAAAAGTTCAACCCTGTGTGATGAATGCACACATCAAAAAGTAGTTTCTGAGAATGCTTCTGTGTAGTTTTTATGGGAAGATATTTCCCCTTTCAACACCGGCCACAAATGGCTCCAAATATCCACTTGCAGATTCTAAAAAAAGAGAGTTTCAAAACTACTGTATCAAAACATTGGTTCAACTCTGTGAGATGAATGAACACATCACAAAGAAGTTACTCAGAATGCTTCTGTGTAGTTTTTATGTGAAGATATTTCCTTTTCCACCAGAGGCCTGAATTCGCTCCAAATATCCACTTGCAGATTCTACAAAAAGAGTGTTTAAAAACTGCTCAATCAAAAGAAAGGTTCAACTCTGTGGGATGAAGGCACACAAAACAAAGAAGTTTCTGAGAATGCTTCTGTGAACTTTTTATGTGAGGATATTTCCTTTCCACCGTAGGCTGCAAAGGGCTCCAAATATCCACTAGCAGATTCTACAAAAAGAATGTTTCAAAACTGTTCTATCAAAAGAAATTTTCAAGTCTGTGAGATGATTGCACACACAAAAAAGAAGTTTCTTAGAATGCTTCTGTGTAGTTTTTATATGAAGAGATTTCTTTTTCCACCATAGGCCACAAAGGCCTCCAAATATCCACTTGCAGATTCTACAAATAGAGATTTGCAAAACTGCTCTATCAAAAGATAGGTAAAACTCTTTGAGTTGAATGCAGACATCACAAAGAAGTTTCACAGAATGCTTCTCTGTAGTTTTTATGTGACGACATTTCCTTTTCCACGATAGGCCACAAAGCGCTCCAAATAACTACTTGCAGATTCTACAAAAAGCGTTTTTCCAAACTGCTCAATCAAAAGAGAGGTTCAACGCTGTGAGATGAATGCACACATCACAAAAAGTTTCTCAGAATGTTTCTGTGTAGTTTTTATGTGAAGATAATTCCTCTTCCACCATAGATCTCAAAGGACTCCAAATATCCACTTGCAGATTCTTCAAAATGAGAGTTTCAAAACTGCTCTATCAAAAGATTGGTTCAACCCTGCAAGTTGAATGCAAACATCACAAAGTAGTTTCTCAGAATGCTTCTGTGTAGTTTTTATGTGAAGATATTTCCTTTTCCACTGTATGTCTCAAATCACGCCAAATAGCCATTTGCAGATTCTACGAAAACAGTGTTTCAAAACTACTCAATCAAAACAAAGTTCAACTCTGTGAGATGAATTCTTACATCACAAAGAAGTTTCTCAGAATGCTTCTGTGTAGTTTTTATGTGAAAATATTTCCTTTTCCACAATAGGCCTCAAAGTGATCCAAATATCCACTAACAGACTCTACAAAAAGAGTGTTTCCAAACTGCTCAACCAAAATAATGCTTCAACTCTGTTTGATGAATGCACATATCACAGAGTAGTTTCTCAGAATGCTTCTGAGTAGTTTTTATGTGAAGATACTTCCTTTTCCACAATAGGCCTCAAAGTGCTCCATATATCCACTTGCAGATACTATGAAAACAGTGTTGCCAAACTACTCAATCAAAAGAAGTGTTCAAATCTGTGAGATGAATGCACACATAACAAAGAAGTTTCTCAGAATGCTTCCGTATAGTTTTTATGGGAAGATATTTCCTTTTCCACCATCAGCCACAAAGGACTCCAATAACCACTTGCAGATTCTATGAAAAGAGAGTATCAAAACTGCTCTATCAAAAGATAGGTTCAGCTCAATGAGATGAATGCACATTTCCTGAAGAGGTTTCTCAGAATGCTTCTGTTTAGTTTTTATGGGAAGATATTTCTGATTCCACCTCAGGCCTCAAACTCCTCCAAATATCTAATTGCAGATTCCACAAAAAGAGAGTTTCAAAACTACTCAATCAACTGAAAGTTCAACTCTGTGAGATGAATGCACACATCACAGTGAAGTTTCTCAGAATGCTTCTGTGTAGTTTTAATGTGAAAATATTTCCTTTTCCACCATAGGCCTTAAAGTGCTCTAAATATCCAATTACAGATTCCACAAAAAGAGAGTTTCAAAACTGCTCAATCAACTGAAAGGCTTAACTCTGTGATTGGTCTACAAATTAGAAAGTAGTTTCTCAGAAAGCTTCTGTGTAGTTTTTATGTGAAGATATTTCCTTATCCACCTTCGGCCACAAAGGGTTCCAAATAACCACTTGCAGATTCTACAGAAAGAGAATTTCAAAACTGCTCTATCAAATGATAGCTTCAACTCAGTGAGATGAGTGCACACATCACAAAGAAGTTTCTCAGAATGCCTCTGTATAGTTTTTATGGAAAGATATTTCCTTTTTCACCATACACCTCATAGCACTCCAAATATCCACTTGCAGATTCTACAAAAAGAGTTTTTCAAAACTGCTATATAAAAAGAAATATTCAATTCTGTTAGATGAATGCACACATCACAAAGAAGTTTCTCAGAATGCTTCTGTGTAGTTTTTATGTGAAGATATTTCCTTTTCCATGATAGGCCTCAAAGCACTCCAGACATTCACTTGCAGATTCTACAAAAAGATTGTTTCAGAGCTGCTCAATCTAAAGAAAAATTCAACTCTGTGAGATGAATGCATACATCACAAAGATGTTTCTAGGAATGCTTCTGTGTAGTTTTTATGTGAAGATATTTCCTTTTCCACAATAGGCCTCTAAGCACTCCAAATATCCACTAGCAGATTCTACTAAAAGAGTGTCTCCAAACTCCTCAATCAAAAGAAAGGATCAACTCTGTGAGATGAATGCACACATCACAAAGAAGTTTCTCAGAATGCTTCTCTGTAGTTTTTATGTGAAGATATTCCTTTTCCACCTTAGTCCTCAAAGTGCTCCAAATTTCCACTTGCAGATTCTACAAAAAGAGGTTTTCAGAACTCCTAAATCAAAAGAAAGTTTCAGCACTCTGAGATGAATGCACACATCACAAAGAAGTTTCTCAGAATGCTTCTGTGTAGTTTTTATGTGAAGATATTTCCTTTTCCAACATAGGCCTTCAAGGGCTCCAAATACCCACTTGCAGATTCCACTAAAAGAGTGTTCCCAAACTGCTCAATCAAAAGAAAGTTTCAACTCTGTGAGATGAATGCACACATCACAAGGAAGTTACTGACAATGTTTCTGTGTAGTTTTTATGTGAAGTGTTTCCTTTTCCACAGTAGGCCTCAAAGCGCTCCAAATATCCACTTGCAGATTCTGCAAAAAGATTGTTTCAAAAATGCTCAATCAAATGAAATATTCAACTCTGTGAGATGAATGCACACATCACAAAGAAGTTTCTCAGAATGCTTCTTTGTGTTTTTTTATGGGAAGATATTTCCTTTTCCACCATCGGCCACAAAGGACTCCAAATAATCACTTGCAGACTCTACAAAAAGAGAGTTTCAAAACTGCTCAATCAAAAGGTAGGTTAAACTCTGCGAGTTGAAGGCAAACATCAAAAAGAAGTTTCTCAGAATGCTTCTGGGTAGTTTTTATGAGAAGATACTTCCTTTTACACCGTCTTCCACAGAGGGTTCCAAATAACCACTTGCAGATTCTACAAAAAGAGAGTTTCAAAGTGGCTCTAACAAAAGATAGCTTCAACTCTGCAGGTTGAATGCCCACATCACAAAGAATTTTCTCAGAATGCTTCTATGTTGTTTTTATGTGAGGATATTTCCTTTTCACCATAGGCCTTAAAGGGCTCCAAATATCCTCTTCCAGATTGTACAAAAACAGTGTTTCAAAGCTGCTCAATCAAAAGAAATGTTCAAATCTGTGGGATGAATGCACATATCAGAAAGAAGTTTCTCAAAATGCTTCGATGTAGTTTTTATGTGAAGATATTTCCATTTCCACCATAGGCCGCAAAAGGCTCAAAATATCCACTTGCAGATTCTACAAAAAGAGAGTTCCAAAACTGCGCTATCAAAAGATAGGTTCAACTCTGTGATTTGAATGCACATATCACAAAAATTGTCTCAGAATGCTTCTGTCTAGTTTTTATTTGAAGGTACATTCTTTTCCACCATTGTCTGCAAAGGGCTCCAAATAACCAGTTGCAGATTCTACAAAAGGAGAGTTTCAAAAGTGCTCTATCAAAATATAGGTTCCACTCTGTGAGATGAATTCATACATCAAAAAGAAGTTTTTCAGAATGCTTCTGTGTAGTTTTTATGTGAAGATATTTCTTTTTATACCATGGGCCTCAAAGCACTCCAAATATCCACTTGCAGATTCTACAAAAAGAGTGTTTCAAAACTGCTCAATCAAAAGAAAGGTTCAACTCTGTGAGATGAATGCACACATCCAAAGAATTTTCTCAGAATTCTTCTGTGTAGTTTTTGTCTGAATATATTTCCTTTTCCACCAAAGTCCACAAAAAGCTCCAAATATCCACTTGCAGAATCTACAAAAAGAGGGTTTCAAAACTGCTCTATCAAAAGATAGGCTCAACTCAATGAGTTAAATGCAAACATCACAAAGTAGTTTCTCAGAATGCCTCTATGCTGTTTTTATGTGAAGATATTTCCTTTTCACCATAGGCTTTAAAGGGCTCCAAATATCCTCTTCCAGATTGTATGAAAACAGTGTTTCAAAGCTGCTCAAAGAAAAGAAATGTTCAAATCTGTGGGATGAATGCACATATCAGAAAGAAGTTTCTCAAAATGCTTCAGTGTAGTTTTTATGTGAAGATATTTCCATTTCCACCGTAGGACGCAAAGGGCTCCAAATATCCACTTGCAGATTCTACAAAAAGAGTGTTTCAAAACGGCTCTATCAAAAGACAGGTTCAACACTGTGAGTTGAATGCACACATCACAAACAAGTTTCTCAGAATGCCTCTGTGTAGTTTTTATGTGAAGATATTTCCTTTTCCACAATAAGCTGCAAACAACTCCAAATATCCATATGCAGATTCCACAAATAGAGAGTTTCAAAACTGCTCTTTCAAAAGATAGGTTCAACTCTGTGAGATGAATGTACACATCACAAAGAAGTTTCTCAGAATTCTTCTGTGTACTTTATATGTGAAGATGTTTCGTTTTCCACAATAGGCCTCAAAGCGCTATAAATATCCACTTGCAGGACCTACGAAAAGAGTGTTTCCAAACTGCTCAATCAAAAGAATGGTTCAACTCTGTGAGATGAATGCACACATCACCAAGTAGTTTCTGAGAATCCTTTTGTGTAGTTTTTATGGGAAGATATTTCCATTTCCACAATAGGCCCCAAAGCGCTCCAAATAACCAGCTGCAGATTCCACAGAAAGAGTGCTTCAAAACTGCTGTATCAAAAGAAATGTTCAACTCTGAGAGACGAAGTCACACATCACAAAGTATTTTCTCAGAATGCTTCTGTGTAATTTTTATGGGAAGATATTTCGTTTTCCACCATTGGCCACAAAGGGCTCCAAATAACCACTTGCAGATTCTACAAAAGAGAGTTTCAAAACTGTTCTATCAAAAGATATGTTCAACTCTGTGAGACTAATGCACACAAAATGAAGTAGTTTCTCAGAATGCCTCTGTGTAGTTTTTATGTGATGATATTTCCTATTTCATCTTAGGCCATAAAGGGCTGACAAATATCCCTCTGCAGATTCTATGAAAAGACTGTTTCCAAACTGCTCAATCAAAAGAAAGGTTCAACTCTGTGAGATGAATGGACACATCACAAAGAAGTTTCTCAGAATGCTTTGGTCTAGTTTTTATGTGAAGATAATTCTTTTTCACTGTAGGCCTCAAAAGGCTCAGAAATATCCCTTTGCAGATTGTACAGAAGACTGTTTCAAAACTGCTCAATCAAAAGAAAGTCTCAACTCTGTGAGATGAAAGCACACAGCACAAAGAAGTTTCTCAGAAAGCTTCTATCTAGTTGTTATGTGAAGATATTTTCTATTTCACCATTGGCCTCAATTGGCTCACAAATATCCCTTTGCAGATTCTACACAAGGACGGTTTCCAAACTGTTCAATCAAAAGAAACCTTCAACTCTGTGAGATGAATGCAGGCATCACAAAGAAGTTTCTCAGAATTCCTCTGTCTAGTTTTTACGTGAAGATATTTCCTTTTTCACAATAGGCCTCAAAGTGCTCCAAATATCCATTTACAGATTCTAGAAAAAGACTGTTTGCATACTGTTCAAACAAAAGACTGGTTCAGCTCTGTGAGATGAAAGCACACATCACGAAAAAGTTTCTCAGAATGATTCTGTCTAGTTTTTATGTGAAGGCATTTCCTATTTGACCATAGGCCATAAAGGGCTCAAAATTGTCCCTTTGCAGATTCTACAAAAAACTCTTTGCAAACTGTTCAATAGAAAGAATTGTTCAACTCTGTGAGATGAAAGCACAAATCACAGTGAAGTTTCTCAGAATGCTTCTGTCTAGTTTTTTTGTCAAGATCTTTCTTTCTCATCATAGGCCTCAAACGTTTCAGAAATATCCCTTTGCAGATTGTACAAAGAGACTGTTTCCAAACTGCTCACTCAAAAGTAAGGTTCAACTCTGTGAGATGAATGCAGGCATTACAAAGAAGTTTCTCAGAATGTTTCTGCCTAGTTTTTACGTGAAGATATTTCCTTTTTCACCATAGGCCACAATGCACTCCAAATATCCATTTACAGATTCTACAAAAAGACTGTTTCCAAACTGCTCAATCAAAAGAAAGGTTCAACACTGTGAAATGAAAGTCTACATCACAAAGTAGTTTCTCAGAAATTTCTGTGTAGTTTTTATGTGAAGATATTTCCTATTTCACCATAGGCCATAAAGGGCTCACAAATATCCCTTTGCAGATTCTACAAAAGGAGTCTTTCCAAACTGCTCAATCAAAAGAAAGTTTCAACTCTGTGAAATGACAGCACACATCACAAAGAAGTTTCTCAGAATGCTTTTGTCTAGTTTTTATGTGAAGATATTTGTTATTTCACCCGAGGACACAAAGGACTCACAAGTATCCCTTTCCAGATCCTACCAGATGTCTGTTTCTAAACTGCTCAATCAAAAGACTTATTCATCTCTATGAGATGAATGCACACATCACAAAGAAGTTTCTTAGAATGTTTTTGCCTAGTTTTTAAGTGAAGATATTTCCTTTTTCACCATATGCCTTAAACTGCTCAGAAATATCCCTTTGCAGATTGTACAAAAAGCACTGTTTCCAAACTGCTCAATGAAAAGAAATGGTCAACTCTGTGAGATGAATGCAAACTTCCCAAAGAAGTTTTTTAAAAAGCTTCTGTCTAGTTTTTATGTGGAGATATTTCCTGTTTCACCATAGGCCTCAAACTGCTCACTAATATCCCTTTGCAGATACTAGAAAAAGACCGTTTCCAAACTGCTCACTCAAAAGAAAGGCTAAACTCTGTGAGATGAATGCACACATCACAAAGATGTTTCTCAGAATGCTTCTGTCTAGCTTTTATGTGAAGATATTTCCTTTTTCACCACAGGCCACAAACTGCTCATGGATATCCCTGTGCATATTCTACAGAAAGACTGTTTCTAAACTGCTCCATCAAAAGAAAGGTTCAACTCTGTCAGATGAATGCAAACATCAAAAAGAAGTTTCTCAGAAAGTTTCTGTCTAGTTTTTATGTGAATATATTTCCTTTTTAACCACAGGCCTCAAATCATTGCATATATCCCTTTGCAGATTCTACAAAAACACTGTTTACAAACTGCTCCATCAAAAGAAAGGTTCAAATCTGTGAGATGAATGCACACATCACAAAGATGTTTCTCAGAAAGCTTCTGTTTAGTTTTTATGTGAAGTTATTTCCTATTCCACCATAGACCTCAATGGGCTCACCAATATCCCTTTGCAGCTTCTACAAAACGACTGTTTCCAAACTCCTCAATGAAAAGAAAGGTTCAGCTCTGTGAAATGAATGCACACATCACAAAGAAGTTTCTCAGAATGCTTCTGTGTAGTTTTTAGGTGAAGATATTTCCTTTTCCACAATAGGACTCAAACTGCTCCAAATATCCACTTGCAGATACTACAAAAAGAGTGTATCCAAATGACTCAATCAAAAGAGAAGCTCAACTCTGTGAGATGAATGCACACATCACAAAGAAGTTTCTCAGAATGCTTCTGGGTAGTTTTTAGGTGAAAATATTTCCTTTTTCACCATAGGCTGCAAAGGGCTCCCAATAACCACTTGCAGATACTAGAAAAAGAGAGTTTCAAAACTTTTCTATCAAAAGATAGGTTCAACCCTGTGAGATGAATTCACACATCACAAACTAGTTTCTGAGAATGCTTCTGTGTAGTTTTTATGTGAAGATATTTCCTTTTCTACAGTAGGGCTCAAAGCGCTCTGAATATCCACTTGCAGATTCTACAAAAAGAGTGTTACAAAACTGCTCATAAAATTAAATGTTCAACTCTGTGAGATGAATGCACACATCACAATGTAGTTTCTCAGAATGCTTATGTGTAGTTTTTATGTAAAAATATTTACTTTTCCTCCATAGGCCGTAAAGGGCTCCAAATAATCACATGCAGATTCTACAAAAAGAGTTTCAAAACTGGTCTATCAAAAGATAGGTTAACTTCAGTGAGATGAATGCACACATCACAAAGAAGATTCTCAGAATGCTTCTGTGTAGTTTTTATGTGAAGATATTTCCTTTTAGACAATAGACAACAAATCGCTCCAAATATCCACTTGGAGGTTCTACAAAAAGAGTGTTGCCAAACTGCTCAATCAAAAGAGAGTTTCAACTCTGTGAGATGAATGCACACACCACAAAGATGTTTCTCAGAATGATTCTGTGTAGTTTTTATGGTGAAGATATTTCCTTTTCCACATTAGGCCTCCAAGGGCTCCAAATATCCACTTGCAGATTCTACCAAAATAGAGTGTTCCAAACTGCTCAATCAAAAGAGTTTCAACACATTGAGATGAATGCACACATCACAAAGAAGTTTCAGGGAGTTTTTCTGTGTAGTTTTTATGTGAAGAGATTTCCTTTTCCACCTTTGGCAACAAAGGGATCCAAATAACCAATTGCAGACTCTACAAAAAATGAGGTTCCAAACTGCTCTATGAAAAGATAGGTTCAGCTCTGCTAGTTGAATGTACACAATCAGAAAGAAGCTTCTCAGAATGCCTCTGTGTAGTTTTTATGTTAAGATATCTCCTTTTCTGCCATAGGCCTCAAACGGCTCCAAATATCCACTTGCAGATTCTTCGAAAAGAGTGTTTCAAAATTGCTCAATCAAAACAAAAGTTCAACTCTTTGAGATGAATGCACACTAAACAAAGGAGATTCTGAGAATGCTTCTGTGCAGTTTTTAAGTGAAGATATTTCCTTTTCCACAATAGACCTCAAAGCGATCCAAATGTCCACTTGCAGATTCTACAAAAAGATTGTTTCAAAACTTCTCAATCAAATGAAAGGTTCAACTCTGTGAGATGAATTGACACATCACAAAGAAGTTTCCCAGAGTGCTTCTGTGTTGTTTTTATGGGAAGATATTTCCTTTTCCAACATCGGCCACAAAGGGCCCCAAATAACCACTTGCAGATACTACAAAAACAGTTTCAAAACTGCTCTATCAGAAGACAGATTCAAACCTGAGAGTCGAATACACACATCACAAAGAAGATTCTCAAAATCCTTCTTTGTAATTGTTATGTGAAGATATTTCCTTTTCCACCATAGGCCTCGAAGCACTCCAAATATTAAATTTCAGATTCTACGAAAAGAGTGTTTCAAAACTGTTCAATGAAAAGAAAGGATCAACTCTATGAGATGAATGCACACATGACAAAGAAGTTTCTCAGAATGCTTCTGTGTAGTTTTTATGTGAAGCTATTTCCTTTTCTACAATAATCTTCAAAGCGTTCTAAATATCCACTTGCAGAATCTACGAGAAGAATGTTTCAAAACTCCTCAATTAAAAGAAAAGTTCAACGCTGTGAGATGAACACACACATCAAAAAGAAGTTTCTCAGAATGCTTCTGTGTAGCTTTTATGTGAAGATATTTCCTTTTAAACGATAGGCTTCAATGCATTCCAAATATCCACTTGCAGATTGTACTACAAGATTATCTCAAAACTGCTCAATCAAAGAAAGGTTCAACTCTGTGTGATGAATGCACACATCACTAAAAAATTTCTAAGAAGGCTTCTGTGTAGTTTTCTCATGAAGATATTTCCTTTTCCACAATACACCTCAAAGCACTCAAAATATCCACCTGCAGATTCTACAAAAACAGCCTTTCAAAACTCCTCAGTCAAATGAAATATTCAACTCTGTGAGTTGAATGCACACTTCACAAAGTAGTTTCTCAGAATGCTTCTGTGTAGTTTTTATGTGAAGATAATTCATTTTGCACCTTAGTCCTCAAAGGGCTGCAAATATCCACCTTTAGGTTCCTCAAAAAGAGTGCTTAAAAACTGCTCAATAAAAAGAAAGTTTCAAGTCTCTGAGGTAAATGCACATATCACAAAGAAGTTTCTCAGAATGCTTCTGTGTAGTCTTTATGTGAAAAGATTTCCTTTTCCACAATAGACCTCCCATGGCTGAAAATACACACTTGCAGAGTCTACTAAAAGAGTGTTTGCAAACTGCTCAATAAACAGAAAGATTCATCTCTGTGAGGTGAATGCACACAGCACAAAGAAGTTTTTCAGAATGCTTCTGTGTAGTTCTTAAAAGAAGATATTTCATTTTATCACCATAGGCCTCAAAATGCTGCAAATATCCACTTGCAGATGCTACGAAAAGAGTGTTCCCAACTGCTCAATCAAAAGGAAGATTCAGCTCTGTGAGATGAATGCACACATCACAAAGAAGTTTCTCAGAATGCTTCTGTGTAGTTTTTAGGTGAACATATTTCCTTTTCCACCAAAGAACTCAAAGTGCTCCGAATATCTACCTGCAGATTCTACAAAAACAGTGTTTCAAAACTGCTCAATCAAAAGAAAGGTTCAACCTTATGAGTTGAATGCACTCATCACAAAGAAGTTTCTGAGAATGCTTCTGTCTAGTATTTCTGTGAAGATATTTCCTTTTCCACCATCAGCCACAAAGGGCTCCGAATAACCACTTGCAGATTCTACAAAAAGAGTGTTTCAAAACTGCTCAATCAAATGAAAGGTTAAACTCTGTGAGATGAATGCACACATCAAAAAGAAGTTTCTCAGAATGCTTCTGTACAGTTTTTATCAGAAGAGGTTTCCTTTTCCACCATCGGCCAAAAAGGTCTCTACATAACCCCTTCTAGATTCTACAAAAAGAGAGTTTCTAAACTGCACTATAACAAGATAGGTTCAAACCTAGGAGTTGAATGCACACATCACAAAGAAGTTTCTCTCAATGCTTCTGTGTAGTTTTTATGTGAAGATATTTCCTTTTCCACCATAGGCCTCGAAGCACTCCAAATATTAAATTTCAGATTCTACGAAAAGAGTGTTTCAAAACTGTTCAATGAAAAGAAAGGATCAACTCTATGAGATGAATGCACACATGACAAAGAAGTTTCTCAGAATGCTTCTGTGTAGTTTTTATGTGAAGCTATTTCCTTTTCTACAATAATCTTCAAAGCGTTCTAAATATCCACTTGCAGAATCTACGAGAAGAATGTTTCAAAACTCCTCAATTAAAAGAAAAGTTCAACGCTGTGAGATGAACACACACATCAAAAAGAAGTTTCTCAGAATGCTTCTGTGTAGCTTTTATGTGAAGATATTTCCTTTTAAACGATAGGCTTCAATGCATTCCAAATATCCACTTGCAGATTGTACTACAAGATTATCTCAAAACTGCTCAATCAAAGAAAGGTTCAACTCTGTGTGATGAATGCACACATCACTAAAAAATTTCTAAGAAGGCTTCTGTGTAGTTTTCTCATGAAGATATTTCCTTTTCCACAATACACCTCAAAGCACTCAAAATATCCACCTGCAGATTCTACAAAAACAGCCTTTCAAAACTCCTCAGTCAAATGAAATATTCAACTCTGTGAGTTGAATGCACACTTCACAAAGTAGTTTCTCAGAATGCTTCTGTGTAGTTTTTATGTGAAGATAATTCATTTTGCACCTTAGTCCTCAAAGGGCTGCAAATATCCACCTTTAGGTTCCTCAAAAAGAGTGCTTAAAAACTGCTCAATAAAAAGAAAGTTTCAAGTCTCTGAGGTAAATGCACATATCACAAAGAAGTTTCTCAGAATGCTTCTGTGTAGTCTTTATGTGAAAAGATTTCCTTTTCCACAATAGACCTCCCATGGCTGAAAATACACACTTGCAGAGTCTACTAAAAGAGTGTTTGCAAACTGCTCAATAAACAGAAAGATTCATCTCTGTGAGGTGAATGCACACAGCACAAAGAAGTTTTTCAGAATGCTTCTGTGTAGTTCTTAAAAGAAGATATTTCATTTTATCACCATAGGCCTCAAAATGCTGCAAATATCCACTTGGAGATGCTACGAAAAGAGTGTTCCCAACTGCTCAATCAAAAGGAAGATTCAGCTCTGTGAGATGAATGCACACATCACAAAGAAGTTTCTCAGAATGCTTCTGTGTAGTTTTTAGGTGAACATATTTCCTTTTCCACCAAAGAACTCAAAGTGCTCCGAATATCTACCTGCAGATTCTACAAAAACAGTGTTTCAAAACTGCTCAATCAAAAGAAAGGTTCAACCTTATGAGTTGAATGCACTCATCACAAAGAAGTTTCTGAGAATGCTTCTGTCTAGTATTTCTGTGAAGATATTTCCTTTTCCACCATCAGCCACAAAGGGCTCCGAATAACCACTTGCAGATTCTACAAAAAGAGTGTTTCAAAACTGCTCAATCAAATGAAAGGTTAAACTCTGTGAGATGAATGCACACATCAAAAAGAAGTTTCTCAGAATGCTTCTGTACAGTTTTTATCAGAAGAGGTTTCCTTTTCCACCATCGGCCAAAAAGGTCTCTACATAACCCCTTCTAGATTCTACAAAAAGAGAGTTTCTAAACTGCACTATAACAAGATAGGTTCAAACCTAGGAGTTGAATGCACACATCACAAAGAAGTTTCTCTCAATGCTTCTGTGTAGTTTTTATGTGAAGATATTTCCTTTTCCACCATAGGCCTCGAAGCACTCCAAATATTAAATTTCAGATTCTACGAAAAGAGTGTTTCAAAACTGTTCAATGAAAAGAAAGGATCAACTCTATGAGATGAATGCACACATGACAAAGAAGTTTCTCAGAATGCTTCTGTGTAGTTTTTATGTGAAGCTATTTCCTTTTCTACAATAATCTTCAAAGCGTTCTAAATATCCACTTGCAGAATCTACGAGAAGAATGTTTCAAAACTCCTCAATTAAAAGAAAAGTTCAACGCTGTGAGATGAACACACACATCAAAAAGAAGTTTCTCAGAATGCTTCTGTGTAGCTTTTATGTGAAGATATTTCCTTTTAAACGATAGGCTTCAATGCATTCCAAATATCCACTTGCAGATTGTACTACAAGATTATCTCAAAACTGCTCAATCAAAGAAAGGTTCAACTCTGTGTGATGAATGCACACATCACTAAAAAATTTCTAAGAAGGCTTCTGTGTAGTTTTCTCATGAAGATATTTCCTTTTCCACAATACACCTCAAAGCACTCAAAATATCCACCTGCAGATTCTACAAAAACAGCCTTTCAAAACTCCTCAGTCAAATGAAATATTCAACTCTGTGAGTTGAATGCACACTTCACAAAGTAGTTTCTCAGAATGCTTCTGTGTAGTTTTTATGTGAAGATAATTCATTTTGCACCTTAGTCCTCAAAGGGCTGCAAATATCCACCTTTAGGTTCCTCAAAAAGAGTGCTTAAAAACTGCTCAATAAAAAGAAAGTTTCAAGTCTCTGAGGTAAATGCACATATCACAAAGAAGTTTCTCAGAATGCTTCTGTGTAGTCTTTATGTGAAAAGATTTCCTTTTCCACAATAGACCTCCCATGGCTGAAAATACACACTTGCAGAGTCTACTAAAAGAGTGTTTGCAAACTGCTCAATAAACAGAAAGATTCATCTCTGTGAGGTGAATGCACACAGCACAAAGAAGTTTTTCAGAATGCTTCTGTGTAGTTCTTAAAAGAAGATATTTCATTTTATCACCATAGGCCTCAAAATGCTGCAAATATCCACTTGGAGATGCTACGAAAAGAGTGTTCCCAACTGCTCAATCAAAAGGAAGATTCAGCTCTGTGAGATGAATGCACACATCACAAAGAAGTTTCTCAGAATGCTTCTGTGTAGTTTTTAGGTGAACATATTTCCTTTTCCACCAAAGAACTCAAAGTGCTCCGAATATCTACCTGCAGATTCTACAAAAACAGTGTTTCAAAACTGCTCAATCAAAAGAAAGGTTCAACCTTATGAGTTGAATGCACTCATCACAAAGAAGTTTCTGAGAATGCTTCTGTCTAGTATTTCTGTGAAGATATTTCCTTTTCCACCATCAGCCACAAAGGGCTCCGAATAACCACTTGCAGATTCTACAAAAAGAGTGTTTCAAAACTGCTCAATCAAATGAAAGGTTAAACTCTGTGAGATGAATGCACACATCAAAAAGAAGTTTCTCAGAATGCTTCTGTACAGTTTTTATCAGAAGAGGTTTCCTTTTCCACCATCGGCCAAAAAGGTCTCTACATAACCCCTTCTAGATTCTACAAAAAGAGAGTTTCTAAACTGCACTATAACAAGATAGGTTCAAACCTAGGAGTTGAATGCACACATCACAAAGAAGTTTCTCTCAATGCTTCTGTGTAGTTTTTATGTGAAGATATTTCCTTTTCCACCATAGGCCTCGAAGCACTCCAAATATTAAATTTCAGATTCTACGAAAAGAGTGTTTCAAAACTGTTCAATGAAAAGAAAGGATCAACTCTATGAGATGAATGCACACATGACAAAGAAGTTTCTCAGAATGCTTCTGTGTAGTTTTTATGTGAAGCTATTTCCTTTTCTACAATAATCTTCAAAGCGTTCTAAATATCCACTTGCAGAATCTATGAGAAGAATGTTTCAAAACTCCTCAATTAAAAGAAAAGTTCAACGCTGTGAGATGAACACACACATCAAAAAGAAGTTTCTCAGAATGCTTCTGTGTAGCTTTTATGTGAAGATATTTCCTTTTAAACGATAGGCTTCAATGCATTCCAAATATCCACTTGCAGATTGTACTACAAGATTATCTCAAAACTGCTCAATCAAAGAAAGGTTCAACTCTGTGTGATGAATGCACACATCACTAAAAAATTTCTAAGAAGGCTTCTGTGTAGTTTTCTCATGAAGATATTTCCTTTTCCACAATACACCTCAAAGCACTCAAAATATCCACCTGCAGATTCTACAAAAACAGCCTTTCAAAACTCCTCAGTCAAATGAAATATTCAACTCTGTGAGTTGAATGCACACTTCACAAAGTAGTTTCTCAGAATGCTTCTGTGTAGTTTTTATGTGAAGATAATTCATTTTGCACCTTAGTCCTCAAAGGGCTGCAAATATCCACCTTTAGGTTCCTCAAAAAGAGTGCTTAAAAACTGCTCAATAAAAAGAAAGTTTCAAGTCTCTGAGGTAAATGCACATATCACAAAGAAGTTTCTCAGAATGCTTCTGTGTAGTCTTTATGTGAAAAGATTTCCTTTTCCACAATAGACCTCCCATGGCTGAAAATACACACTTGCAGAGTCTACTAAAAGAGTGTTTGCAAACTGCTCAATAAACAGAAAGATTCATCTCTGTGAGGTGAATGCACACAGCACAAAGAAGTTTTTCAGAATGCTTCTGTGTAGTTCTTAAAAGAAGATATTTCATTTTATCACCATAGGCCTCAAAATGCTGCAAATATCCACTTGGAGATGCTACGAAAAGAGTGTTCCCAACTGCTCAATCAAAAGGAAGATTCAGCTCTGTGAGATGAATGCACACATCACAAAGAAGTTTCTCAGAATGCTTCTGTGTAGTTTTTAGGTGAACATATTTCCTTTTCCACCAAAGAACTCAAAGTGCTCCGAATATCTACCTGCAGATTCTACAAAAACAGTGTTTCAAAACTGCTCAATCAAAAGAAAGGTTCAACCTTATGAGTTGAATGCACTCATCACAAAGAAGTTTCTGAGAATGCTTCTGTCTAGTATTTCTGTGAAGATATTTCCTTTTCCACCATCAGCCACAAAGGGCTCCGAATAACCACTTGCAGATTCTACAAAAAGAGTGTTTCAAAACTGCTCAATCAAATGAAAGGTTAAACTCTGTGAGATGAATGCACACATCAAAAAGAAGTTTCTCAGAATGCTTCTGTACAGTTTTTATCAGAAGAGGTTTCCTTTTCCACCATCGGCCAAAAAGGTCTCTACATAACCCCTTCTAGATTCTACAAAAAGAGAGTTTCTAAACTGCACTATAACAAGATAGGTTCAAACCTAGGAGTTGAATGCACACATCACAAAGAAGTTTCTCTCAATGCTTCTGTGTAGTTTTTATGTGAAGATATTTCCTTTTCCACCATAGGCCTCGAAGCACTCCAAATATTAAATTTCAGATTCTACGAAAAGAGTGTTTCAAAACTGTTCAATGAAAAGAAAGGATCAACTCTATGAGATGAATGCACACATGACAAAGAAGTTTCTCAGAATGCTTCTGTGTAGTTTTTATGTGAAGCTATTTCCTTTTCTACAATAATCTTCAAAGCGTTCTAAATATCCACTTGCAGAATCTACGAGAAGAATGTTTCAAAACTCCTCAATTAAAAGAAAAGTTCAACGCTGTGAGATGAACACACACATCAAAAAGAAGTTTCTCAGAATGCTTCTGTGTAGCTTTTATGTGAAGATATTTCCTTTTAAACGATAGGCTTCAATGCATTCCAAATATCCACTTGCAGATTGTACTACAAGATTATCTCAAAACTGCTCAATCAAAGAAAGGTTCAACTCTGTGTGATGAATGCACACATCACTAAAAAATTTCTAAGAAGGCTTCTGTGTAGTTTTCTCATGAAGATATTTCCTTTTCCACAATACACCTCAAAGCACTCAAAATATCCACCTGCAGATTCTACAAAAACAGCCTTTCAAAACTCCTCAGTCAAATGAAATATTCAACTCTGTGAGTTGAATGCACACTTCACAAAGTAGTTTCTCAGAATGCTTCTGTGTAGTTTTTATGTGAAGATAATTCATTTTGCACCTTAGTCCTCAAAGGGCTGCAAATATCCACCTTTAGGTTCCTCAAAAAGAGTGCTTAAAAACTGCTCAATAAAAAGAAAGTTTCAAGTCTCTGAGGTAAATGCACATATCACAAAGAAGTTTCTCAGAATGCTTCTGTGTAGTCTTTATGTGAAAAGATTTCCTTTTCCACAATAGACCTCCCATGGCTGAAAATACACACTTGCAGAGTCTACTAAAAGAGTGTTTGCAAACTGCTCAATAAACAGAAAGATTCATCTCTGTGAGGTGAATGCACACAGCACAAAGAAGTTTTTCAGAATGCTTCTGTGTAGTTCTTAAAAGAAGATATTTCATTTTATCACCATAGGCCTCAAAATGCTGCAAATATCCACTTGGAGATGCTACGAAAAGAGTGTTCCCAACTGCTCAATCAAAAGGAAGATTCAGCTCTGTGAGATGAATGCACACATCACAAAGAAGTTTCTCAGAATGCTTCTGTGTAGTTTTTAGGTGAACATATTTCCTTTTCCACCAAAGAACTCAAAGTGCTCCGAATATCTACCTGCAGATTCTACAAAAACAGTGTTTCAAAACTGCTCAATCAAAAGAAAGGTTCAACCTTATGAGTTGAATGCACTCATCACAAAGAAGTTTCTGAGAATGCTTCTGTCTAGTATTTCTGTGAAGATATTTCCTTTTCCACCATCAGCCACAAAGGGCTCCGAATAACCACTTGCAGATTCTACAAAAAGAGTGTTTCAAAACTGCTCAATCAAATGAAAGGTTAAACTCTGTGAGATGAATGCACACATCAAAAAGAAGTTTCTCAGAATGCTTCTGTACAGTTTTTATCAGAAGAGGTTTCCTTTTCCACCATCGGCCAAAAAGGTCTCTACATAACCCCTTCTAGATTCTACAAAAAGAGAGTTTCTAAACTGCACTATAACAAGATAGGTTCAAACCTAGGAGTTGAATGCACACATCACAAAGAAGTTTCTCTCAATGCTTCTGTGTAGTTTTTATGTGAAGATATTTCCTTTTCCACCATAGGCCTCGAAGCACTCCAAATATTAAATTTCAGATTCTACGAAAAGAGTGTTTCAAAACTGTTCAATGAAAAGAAAGGATCAACTCTATGAGATGAATGCACACATGACAAAGAAGTTTCTCAGAATGCTTCTGTGTAGTTTTTATGTGAAGCTATTTCCTTTTCTACAATAATCTTCAAAGCGTTCTAAATATCCACTTGCAGAATCTACGAGAAGAATGTTTCAAAACTCCTCAATTAAAAGAAAAGTTCAACGCTGTGAGATGAACACACACATCAAAAAGAAGTTTCTCAGAATGCTTCTGTGTAGCTTTTATGTGAAGATATTTCCTTTTAAACGATAGGCTTCAATGCATTCCAAATATCCACTTGCAGATTGTACTACAAGATTATCTCAAAACTGCTCAATCAAAGAAAGGTTCAACTCTGTGTGATGAATGCACACATCACTAAAAAATTTCTAAGAAGGCTTCTGTGTAGTTTTCTCATGAAGATATTTCCTTTTCCACAATACACCTCAAAGCACTCAAAATATCCACCTGCAGATTCTACAAAAACAGCCTTTCAAAACTCCTCAGTCAAATGAAATATTCAACTCTGTGAGTTGAATGCACACATCACCAAGAAGTTTCTCAGAATGTTTCTGTGTAGTTTTTATGGGAACATATTTCCTTTTCCACCGTCGGTTAAAAGGGCTCCAAATAACTACTTGCAGATTCTACAAAAAGAGAGTTTCAAAACTACTCTATCAAAAGAAACGTTCAACTCTGTTAGTTGAATGCACACATCACAAAGAAGTTCCTGAGAATGCTTCTGTCTACTTTTCAGGTGAGGATATTTCCTTTTCCACCATAGGCCTCAAAGAGCTCCAAATATCCACTGGCAGATTCTACAAAAAAGAGTGTTTCAAAACTGCTCTATCAAAAGATAGGATCAATTCTGTGAGTTTAATGCACACATCACAAAGAAGTTTTTCAGAATGCTTCTGTGTAGTTTTATCTGAAGATATATCCTTTTCCCCCATGTGCCTCAAAGTGTTACAAATATCGTCTTGCAGATTCTACGAAAAGAGTTTCCAAACTGCTCAATCAAAAGAAATATTCAACATTGTAAGATGAATGCACACATCACAAAGAAGTTTCTCAGAATGCTTCTGTGTAGTTTTTATATGAAGATATTTTCTTATCCAAAATAGGTCTCAAAGCACTCCAAATATCCACTTGCAGATACTAAAAAAAGAGTGTTTCCAAACTAATCAATGAAAAGAGAGGTTCAACTCTGTGAGATGAATGCACACATCACAAAGAAGTTTCTCAGAATTCTTCTGTGTAGTTTTAATGTGAAGATATTGTCTTTTCCACCATAAGGTGCAAAGGGATCCAAATATACACTTGCAGACTCTTAAAGAAGAGAGTTTCAAAACTGCTCTATCAAAATATAGGTTCAACATTGTGAGATGAATGCACACATCACAAAGAAGTTTCTCAGAATGATTCTGTGTAGTTTTAATGTGAAGAAATTTCCTTTTCAACCATAGGCCACAAAGGACTCCAATTATTTTCTTGCAGATTCTACAAAAAAAGAGTTTCAAAACTGCTCTATCAAAAGATATGTTCAACTCAGTGAGATGAATGGGCACATCACAAATAAGTTTCTCAGAATTCTTCTGTATAGTTTTTATTTGAAGATATTTCCTTTTCCACCATAGGCCTCAAAGCGCTCCAAATATCCACCTGGAGATTCTACAAAAGGAGTGTTTCAAAACTGCTCAATCAAAAAGAAAAGGTTCAACTCTGTGAGATGTATGCACACATCACAAAGCAGTTTCTCAGAATGCTTAGTGTAGTTTTTATGTGAAGATATTTTCTTTTCCAACATAGGATGCAAAGGGCTCCAGATATCCAATTGCAGATTCTACAAAAAGAGAGATTCAAAACTGCTTAATCAAAAGATCGTTTCAACTATGAGAGATGAGTGCACTCATCACAAAGAAGTTTCTCAGAATGCTTCTGTGTAGTTTTTATGTGAAGGTATTTCCTTTTCCACCATAGGCCACAAAGGGCTCCAAATATCCACTTGCAGATTCTACAAAAGGAGAGTTTCAAAACTGCTCTATCAAAATATGCGTTTAACTCTGTGAGATGAATGCACACATGACAAAAACGTTTCTCAGGATGCTTCTGTCTAGTTTTTATGTGAAGATATTTCCTTTTCCACCATAGGCCTCAAAGTGCTCCAAATATCCACTTGTAGATTCTACAAAAAGAGAATTTGAAAATTGCTCAATGAAAAGAAAGGTGCCACTCTGTGAAATGAATGCACACATCACAAAGAAGTTTCTCCAAATGCTGCTGTGCTGTTTTAATGTGGTGATATTTCCTTTTCCACAATAGACCTCCAAGGGCACCAAATATCGACTTGCAGATTCTACTAAAAGAGTGTTTGGAAACTGCTCAATCAAAAGGAAGTTTCAACTCTGTAAGCTGAATGCTCTCATCACAAAGAAGTTTCTCAGAATGCTTCCGTGTAGTTTCTGGGTGTGAATATTTCGTTTTCCACAATAGGTCTCAAAGAACTCCAAATATCCAATTGCACAGTCTACAAAAAGAGTGTTTCCAAGCTGCTCAATCAAAAGAGAGGTTCACCTCTGTGAGACGAATGCCCACATCACGATATTTCTCAGAATGATTCTGTGTAGTTTTTATGTGAAGATATTCCTTTTCCACCATAGACCGCAAAGGGCTGCAAATATCTACTTAGAGATTCTACAAAAAGAGAGTTTCAAAATTGCTCTATCAAAACATACGTTCAACTCTATGAGTTGAATGCACACATCACAAAGAAGTTGCTCAGAATGCTTCTGTGTAGTTTTTATGTGAATATATTTCCTTTTCCACAGTAGGCCTAAAATCACTCCAGATATTCACCTGCAGGTTCTACAAAAACAGTGTTTCCAAACTCCTCAATCAAAAGAAAGATTCCACTCTGTGAGATGAATGCACACATCACAAAGAAGTTTTTCAGAATGCTTCTGTGTAGTTTTTATGTGAAAATATTTCCTTTCCACAATAGGCCTACAAGGGCTCCAAATATCCACTTGCAGATTCTACTAAAAGAGTCTTTCCACACTGCTCAACGAATAGAAAGTTTAAACTCTGTGAGATGAATGCACACATCACAAAGAAGTTTCTGAGAATGCTTTTGTGTAGTTATTATGTGAAGATATTTGCTTTTCCACAATAGGTCTTTAAGCCCTCCAAATATCCACTTGCAGATTCCATAAATAGAGTGTTTCCAAACTGCTCAATCAAAAGAGAGGTTCAACTCTGTGAGACGAATGCACACATCACAAAAGTTGCTCAGAATGCTTCTGTGTAGTTTTTATGTGAAGATTTTTTTTTTCCACCTTAGGCCGCAAAGGGCTCCAAAAATCCTCTTGCAGAGTCTACAAAAAGGGTCTTACAAAGCTGCTCTATCAAAGGATAGTTTCAACCCTGTGAGGTGAATGCACACAGCACAAAGAAGTTTCTCAGAATGGTTCTGCGTAGTTTTTATGTGAATATATTTCCTTTTCCACAGTAGGCCTCAAATCACTCCAGATATTCACCTGCAGATTCTACAAAAACAGTGTTTCCAAACTCCTCAATCAAAAGAAAGATTCCACTCTGTGAGATGAATGCACACATCACAAAGAAGTTTTTCAGAATGCTTCTGTGTAGTTTTTATGTGAAAATATTTCCTTTCCACAATAGGCCTACAAGGGCTCCAAATATCCACTTGCAGATTCTACTAAAAGAGTCTTTCCACACTGCTCAATGAATAGAAAGTTTAAACTCTGTGAGATGAATGCACACATCACAAAGAAGTTTCTGAGAATGCTTTTGTGTAGTTATTATGTGAAGATATTTGCTTTTCCACAATAGGTCTCTAATCCCTCCAAATATCCACTTGCAGATTCCACAAATAGATTGTTTCCAAACTGCTCAATCAAAAGAGAGGTTCAACTCTGTGAGATGAATGCACACATCACAAAGAAGTTGCTCAGAATGTTTCTGTGTAGTTTTTATGTGAAGATATTTCCTTTTCCACCATTGGACAAAAAGGGCTCCAAATATCCACCTGCATATTCTACAAAAAGGTAGTTTCAAAACTGCTCTATGTAAACATAGGCTCAACTCTGTGAAATGAATGCACACATCACAAAGAAGTTTCTGAGAATGCTTCTGTGTAGTTTTTATGGGAAGATATTTACTTTTCCACCATCGGCCAAAAATGGCTCCAAATAACCCCTTGCAGATTCTACAAAAAGAGAGTTTCAAAATGGCTCTATCAAAAGATAGGTTCACCTCTGTGAGTTGAATGAACACGTCTCAAAGAAGTTTCTCAGAATGCTTCTGTGTAGTTTTTATGTGGAGATATTTCCTCTTCCACCATAAGCCTCAAAGTGCTCCAAATATGCACTAGCAGATTCTAAAAAAAGAGTGATTCAAAACTGCTCAATCAAAAGAAATTTTCAACTCTGTGAAATGAATGCACACAAAACAAAGAAGTTCCTGAGAATGATTTTTTTATGTCGTTTTTATGTGAAAATGTTTCCTTTTCCACCATAGGCCTCCAAGCGCTCCAAATATCCACTTACAGATCCTACTAAAAGAGTGTTTCAAAACTGCTCTATCAAAAGAAAGGTTCAACTCTGTGAGATGAATGCACACATCACAAAGAAGTTTCTCAGAATTCTTCAGTGTAGTTTTAATGTGAAGATATTTCCTTTTACACCAAAAGCCTTAAAGTTGTCAAAATATCCACTTACAGATTCTACAAAAAGTGTGTTTCCAAACTGCTCAATCAAAAGAAAGGTTTAAAATTGGATGATTTAAGAAAGGTTTAAAATGGTGGAAGATATTTCCTTTTCCACCATAGGCCTCAAATCGCCACAAAAACCTGCTTGCTGATTATAAAACAGAGGGTTTCAAAACTGCTCAGTCAAAAGAAAGTTTCAACTCTATGAGATGAATACTTACATCACCAAGTAGTTTCTCTGAATTCTTCTGTGTAGTTTTTATGGGAAGATATTTCCTTCTTGACCATAGGCCACAAAGGGCTGAAAATATCCATGTGCGGATTCTACGGAAAGAGTGTTTCAAAACTGCTCAATCAAAAGAAAGGTTCAACTCTGTGAGATGAATGCACACATCACAAAGTAGTTTCTCAGAATGTTTCTGTGTAGTTTTTATGTGAAGATATTTCCTTTTCCACAATAGGCCTCAAATCACTCCACATATCGACTTGCAGATTCTTCAAAAAGAGTGTTTCAAAACCGTTCATTCAAAAGAAAGGTTCAACTCTGTGAGATGAATGCACACAACCCAAAGAAGTTTCTCAGAATCCTTCTGTGTAGTTTTTATGAGAATACATTTCCTTTCCCACCATAGGCCTCAAAGCACTCCAAATATCCACTTGAAGATTCTAAAGAAAAAGTCTTTCAAAACTCCTCAATCAAAAGATAGATTCAACTCTGTCAGATGAATGCACACTTCACAAAGAAGTTTCTCAGAATTCTTCTGTGTAGTTTTTATGTGAAGATATTTCCTTTTCCACAATACACATCAAAGCACTCCAAATATCAACGTGCAGATACTACAAACAGAGTGTTTCAAAACTGATCAATCAAAAGATAGGTTCACATCCGTGAGTTGAATGCACACACCACAAAGTAGTTTCTCTGAATGCTACTTTGTAGTTTTTATGGGAATATATTTCCTTTTAGACCATAGGCCACAAAGGGCTCCAAATATCCCTTTGCAGACTCTACGAAAAGAGAGTTTCAAAACTGTTCATTCAAAGGATAGGTTCAACTCCGTGAGATGAATGCACACATCACAAAGAAGTTTCACAGAATGCTTCTGTGTTGTTTTTATGTGAAGATATTTCCTTTTCCACAATAGGCCTCAAAGCACTCCAAATATCCACTTTCAGATACTACAAATGTTTGTTTCAAAACTGCTCAATCAAAAGAAAGTTTCATCTCCATGAGATGAATGCACACATCAGAAATAAGTTTCTCAGAATCCTTCTGTGTAGTTTTTACATGAAGATATTTTCTTTTCCACAATAGGCTTCAAAGCGCTCCAAATACCCACTTACAGATTCTACAAAAAGAGTGTTTCCAAAGTGCCCAATCAAATAAAAGGCTCAATGCTGTGAGAGAAGGCATGCAACAAAAGAAGTTTCTCAGAATTTGTGAGATGAATGCACTCATCACAAAGAAGTTTCTCAGAGTGTTTCTATGTAATTTTTTTGTGAAGATATTTCCTTTTCCACCATGGGCCGCAAAGGGCTCCAAATATCCACTTGCATATTCTACAAAAAGAGAGTTCCAAAACTGCTCTATCAAAAGATAGCTTCAACTCTGTGATTGGAATGCTCATATCACAAAGGTGTTTATCAGAATGCTTCTGTGTGTTTTTTTTTGTGAAGGTGTATCCTTTTCCACCATAGTCCAGAAAGGGCTCCAAATAACCACTTGCATATTCTACAGAAAGAGAGTTTCAAAACTGATCTTTCAAAAGATAGGTTCAAGTCCAAGAGATGAATGCACACATCACAAGGAAGCTTCTCAGAATGCTTCTGTTTAGATTTTATGTGAAGATATTTCCTTTTCCACCATAAGCCTCAAAGTGCTCCAAATATCCAGTTGCAGATTCGACAAAAAGAGTGTTTCAAAACTGCTCAAACAAAAGAAAGTTTCAACTCTCTGAGATGAATGCACACATCACAAAGAGGTTTCTCCGAATGCTTCTGTGTAGTTTTTATGGGAAGATATTTCCTTTTTCACCATTGGCCACAAAGTGCTCCATATAACCACTGGCAGATTCCATTAAAAGAGAGTTTCAAAACTGCTATATCAAAAGATGGCTTCATCTCAGTGAGGTGGATGGACACATCACAAAAAGTTTCTCAGAATGCTTCTGTAGTTTTTGTTGGAAGATGTTTCTCTTTCCACCATAGGCCACAAAGCACCCCAAAAGTCCACTTTCAGACTCTATGAAAAAATTGTTTCAAAATAGCTCAATCAAAAGAAATGTTCAATTCTGTGAGATGAATGCACACATCACAAAGAAGTTTCTCAAAATGCTTCTGTGTAGTTTTTATGTGAAGATTTTCCCTTTTCCACTGTAGGCCACAAAGCCCTCCAAATATCCACTTGCAGATTCTACAAAAACTGTTTTTCAAAACTGCTCAAATGAAAGAAATTTCAACTCTATGAGATGAATGCCCACATCACAAAGAAGTTTCTCAGAATGCTTCTGTGTAGTTTTTATGTGAAGAAATTTCCCTTTCCACCATAAGACAAAAGGACTCAAAATATCCAGATGAAGATTCTTCAAAAGAGAATTTCGAAACTGCTCTTTCAAAAGATAGGTTGAACTCTGTGAGATGAATGCACACATCACAAGAAGTTTCTCAGAATGCTTCTGTGTAGTTTTTATGTGAAGATATTTCCATTTCCACCTTAGGCCTCAAAGTGCTCCAAATATCCAATTGCAGTTTCTGCAAAGAGTTTTTCAAAACTGCTCAATGAAAAGAAAAGTTCAACACTGTGAGATGAAGGCAGACATCACAAAGAAGTTTCTCAGAAAGCTTCCATGTACTTTTTATTTGAAGGTACTCCCTTTTCCACAACAGGCCTGCAAGGTGTCAAAATATCCACTTGCAGACACTACTAAAAGAGTGTTTCCAAACTGCTCAATCAAAAGAATGGCTCAACTCTGTGAGATGAATGTACACAAAACAAACTAGTTTCTGAGAATGCTTCTGTGTAGTTTTTATGGAAAACATTGCCTTTTCCACCATCAGCCACAAACAGCTCAAAATAACCACCTGCAAATTCTATAAAAAGACAGTTTCAAATCTGCTATATCAAAAGATAAGTTCATCTTGGCGAGGTGAATGCACACATCACAAAGAAGTTTCTCAGAATATTTCTGTGCAGTTTTTATGTGAAGATATTTCCTTTTCCAACATAGGCCTCAAATCGCTCCAAATATCCACTTGCAGATTCTGTGAAAAGAGTGCTTCAAAACAGCTCAATCTAAAGAAAGTTTCAAATCTGTGAGATGAATGCACACATCACAAAGAAGTTTCTCAGAATGCTTCTCTGTAGTTTTTATGTGAAGATATTTCCTTTTCCACCATAGGCTGCAAAGGGCTCCAAATATCCATTTGCAGATTCTACAAAAAGAGAATTTTTAAACTGCTCAATAAATAAAGGTTCAATTCTGTGAGATGAATGCACACATCACAAAGAAGTTTCTCAGAATGCTCCTGTGTAGGTTTTATAGGGAGATATTTCCTTTTCCACATTAGGCCTCAAAGCACTCCAAATATCCAATTGCAGATTCTACAAAAAGAGTGTTTCAAAGCTACTAAATCAAAAGAAAACTTCAACTCTGTGAGACGAGTGCACACATCACAAGGAAGCTTCTCAGAATGATTCTGTGTACTTTTTATGAAGATAATTCCTTTTCCACAATAGGCCTCTGAGGGCTCCAAATATCCACTTACTAAAATAGTTTGTCCAAACTGCAAAATCAAAAGAAAGGTTCAACTCTGTGAGATGAATGCACAAATCACAAACTAGTTTCTGAGAATGCTTCTCTGTAGTTTTTATGTGAAGATACTTCCTTTTCCACAATAGGACTCAAAGTGCTCCAAATATCCACTTGCAGATTCTACAAAGAGAGTGCTTCAAAACTGCTCAATTAAAAGAAAGGTTCAACCCTGTGAGATGAGTGCACACATCACAAAGGAGTTCTGAGAATGCTTCTGTGTAGTTTTTATGAAAAGTTATTTCCTTTTCCACAATAGGCCTCAAAGCACTTCAAATATCCACTTGCAGATTCTGCAAAAAAAAAGTTTCAAAACTATTCCATCAAATGAATTGTTCAACTCTGTGAGATGAATGCACACATGAGAAAGACGTTTCTCAGATGCTTCTGTGTAGTTTTTATGTGAAGATATTTCCTTTTCCACCATAGGCCTGAAATCACTCAAAATATCCACTTGCAGATACTACGAAAAGAGTGTTTCAAAACTGCTCAATGAAAAGAAAGGTTCAACTCTGTAAGATGAATGCACACATCACAGAGAAGTTTCTCAGAATGCTTCTGTGTAGTTTTTATGTGAAGTTACTTCCTTTTCCACAATATGCACCAAAGTGCTGCAAATATCCACTTTCAGATTCTACAAAAAGGGTGTTTCCAAACTACTCAATCAAAAGAGAGGTTCAACCCTGTGAGATGAATGCACTCATCACAAAGAAGTTTATCAGAATGCTTCTGTATAGATTTTATGTGAAGATATTTCCTTTTCACCCATAGGCCACAAAGGGCTCGAAATATCCACTTCTAGGTTCTACAAAAGGAGAGTTTTAAAACTGCTCTATAAAAAGATAGGTTCAACCCTGTGAGTTGAATGCATACATCACAACGAAGTTTCTCAGAATGCTTCTGTGTAGTTTTTATATGAAGATATCTCCTTTTCTAACATACGCCCAAAAGGGCTCCAAATATCCACTTGCAGATTCTACAAAAAGAGAGTTTCAAAACTGCTCCATCAAAGGATAGGTTCAACTCCTTCAGATGAATGCACACATCACAAAGGTTTATCAGAATGCTTCTGTGTAGATTTTATGTGAAGATATTTCATTTTCCACCATAGGAAACACAGGGTTCAAAATATCCACTTCTAGGTTCTACAAAAGGAGAGTTTTAAAACTGCTCTATCAAAAGATAGGTTCAACCCTGTGAGTTGAATGCACATAACGCAAAGAAGTTTCTCAGAATGCTTCTTTGTAGTTTATATGTGAAGATATTTCCTTCTCCACCATAGGCCTCAAAGCGTTCCAAATATCCACTTGCAGATTCCACAAAAAGAGTTTTTCCAAACTGATCAATCAAAAGAAAGATTCAACTCTGTGAGATGAAAGCACACATCATAAAGGAGTTTCTCAGAATGCTTTTGTGAAGTTTTTATTGGAAGATATTTCCTTTTCCTCCATAGGCCTCAAGGCATGCAAGTATCCACTTGCAGATTCCACAAAAAGAGTGTTTCCAAACTGGTCAAGCAAAAGAAAGTTTCAACTCTGTGAGATGAATGCACACATCACAAAGAAGTTTTTGAGAGGGCTTCTGTGTACTTTTTATGGGAAGATATCTCTTTTTCCACAATAGGTCTCAAAGCCCTCCAAATATCCACTTGCAGATGCTGCAAAAAGAGTGTTTGAAGACTGCTCAATCAAATGACGTTTAACTCTGTGAGATGAATGCACACATTACAAAGAAGTTTCTCATAACATTTCTGTGTAGTTTTTATGGAAAGATATTTCCTTTTCCACCATTGGCCACTAAGGACTCCAAATATCCACTTTCAGATTCTGCAAAAGAGAGTTTCAAAACTGCTCTATGAAAAGACAGATTAAACTCTGAGAGTTGAATGCACACATCACAGAGAAGTTTCACAGAATTCTTCTGTGTAGTTTTAATGTGAAGATATTTTCTTTTCTACCATAGTCCTCAAAGCACTCCAAATATTCACTTGAAGAATCTACAAAAAGAGTGTTTCAAAACTGCTCAAAGCAATGTTTCAACTCTGTGAGATGAAAGCACACATTACAAAGAAGTTTCACAGAATGCTTCTCTGTAGTTTTTATGTGAAGATTTTCCCTTTTCAACCATAGGCCTCAAAGCGCTCCAAATATTCACTTGCAGATTCTACAAAAAGAGTGTTTCACAACTGCTCAATTGAATGAAATATTCAAATTTATGAGATGCATGCACACATCACAAAGATGTTTATCAGAATGCTTCTGTGATGCTTTTCTGTGAAAATATTTCCTTTTCCTCCATAGGCCTCAAAGTGCTCCAAATATCCACCTACAGATTCTACAAAAAGAGTGTTTCTAAACTGCTCAATATAAAGAAAGGTTCAACTCCATGAAATGAATACACACATCACAAAGAAGTTTCTCAGACTGCTTCTGTGTAGTTTTTATTAGAAAATATTTCCTTTTCCACCATAGGCTGCAAAGGGCTTCAAATATCCACTTGCAGATACTACAAAAAGAGAGTTTCACAACTGCTCTATCAAAAGATAGTTTGAACACTATGAGTTGAATGCATACATCATAATAGAGTTTCTCAGAATGCTTCTATGTGGTTTTTATGAGAAGATATTTCCTTTTCCACCATAGGCCACAAAGGGCTCCAAATATCCACTTGCAGATTCAACATAAAGAAAGATTCAAAGCTGCTCTTTCAAAAGATAGGTTCAACTTTGTGAGTTGAATGCACACATCACAAAGAGGTTTCTCAGAATGCTTCTGTGTAGTTTTTATGTGAAGATGTTTCCTTTTCCACAATAGGCCTCAAAGCGCTCCAAATATCCACTTTCAGATTCTACAAAGAGAGTGTTTCAAAACTGCTCAATCAAAAGAAAGGTTCAGCTCCATGAGAGGAATGCACACATGACAAAGACGTTTCTCAGAATGCTTCTGTGTAGTTTTTATGTGAAGATATTTCCTTTTCCAGCATAGGCCTCAAGCACTCAAAATATCCACTTGCAGATTCTATGAAAAGAGTGTTTCAAAACTGTGCAATGAAAAGAAAGGTTCAGGATGGGCTTTTGGTAGAATCTGCAAAGGGATACTTGTGAGCCCTTTGAGGCCTAGGGTGAAATAGGAAATATCTTCACATAAAAACTAGACAGAAGATAACTGAGAAACTTCTTTGTGATATGTGTTTTCTCCTAATGGAGTTGAACCACTCTTTTGATTGAGCAGTTTGGAAAAAGTCTTTTTGTAGAAACTGCAAATGAATATTTGGAGCTTTTTGAGGTCTATGGTGAAAAAGGAAATATCTTCACATAAAAACTAGACAGAAGCATTCTGAGAAACTTCTTTGTGATATGTGCATTCACCTCATAATGTTGAAATTTTTTTTTTTAATTGAGCAGTTCGGAAACAGTGTTTTTGTTTAATTTTCCCTAGGATATTTGTGAGCCCATTAAGACCTATGGTGAAAAAGGAAATATCTTCCCATAAAAACTAGATAGAAGCTTTCTGAGACACTTCTTTCTGATATGTGCATTCATATCACAGAGTTGCACCTTTCTTTTGATTGAGCAGTTTTGAAACAGTATTCTTGAAGAATCTGCAAAGGGACATTTGTGAGCCCATTGAGACCTAATGTGAAATAGGAATTACATTCACATAAAAACTAGATAGAAGCATTCTGAGAAACTTTTTTGTGATGTGTGCTTTCATCTAACAGAGTTGCACCTGTCTTTTGATTGTGCTGATTGGAAACAGTCTTTTCATAGAATCTCCAAATGGATATTTGGAGCTTTCTGAGACCTATGGTGAAAAAGGAAATATCTTCACATAAAAACTAGACAAAAGCTTTCTGAGAAACTTCTTTGTGATGTGTGTTTTCATCTCACAGAGTTGAACCTTTCTTTTGATTGAGCAGTTTGGAAACAGTCTTTTTGTAGTGTCTGCAAATGGATATGCGGAGCGCTTTGCAGCCTATAGTGAAAAAAGAAATATCTTCACATAAAAATTAGACAGAAGCATTCTGAGAAACTCCTTTGTGATGTTGGCATTCATCTCACAGGTTTGAACCTTTCTGTTGATGGAGCAGTTTGGAAACAGTCTTTTTGTAATATCTGCAAAAGGATATTTGTGAGCGGTTTAAGTCCTATGGTGGAAAAGGAAATATCGCCCACTTTTTGATGGGGTTGTTTGTTTTTTTCTTGTAAATTTGTTTGAGTTCATTGTAGATTCTGGATATTAGCCCTCTGTCAGATGAGTAGGTTGTGAAAATTTTCTCCCATGTTGTAGGTTGCCTGTTCACTCTGATGGTAGTTTCTTTTGCTGTGCAGAAGCTCTTTATTTTAATTAAATCCCATTTGTCAATTTTGGCTTTTGTTGCCATTGCTTTTGGTGTTTTGGACATGAAGTCCTTGCCCACGCCTATGTCCTGAATGGTAATGCCTAGGTTTTCTTCTAGGGTTCTTAACAGACACTTTTCAAAAGAAGACATTTATGCAGCCAAAAGACACATGAAAAAATGCTCATCATCACTGGCCATCAGAGAAATGCAAATCAAAACCACTATGAGATATCATCTCACACCAGTTAGAATGGCAATCATTAAAAAGTCAGGAAACAACAGGTGCTGGAGAGGATGTGGAGAAATAGGAACACTTTTACACTTTGGGTGGGACTGTAAACTAGTTCAACCATTGTGGAAGTCAGTGTGGCGATTCCTCAGGGATCTAGAACTAGAAATACCATTTGACCCAGCCATCCCATTACTGGGTATATACCCAAATGACTATAAATCATGCTGCTATAAAGACACATGCACACGTATGTTTATTGCGGCATTATTCACAATAGCAAAGACTTGGAACCAACCCAAATGTCCAACAATGATAGACTGGATTAAGAAAATGTGGCACATATACACCATGGAATACTATGCAGCCATAAAAAATGATGAGTTCATGTCATTTGTAGGGACATGGATGAAATTCAAACCATCATTCTCAGTAAACTATCGCAAGAACAAAAAACTAAACACCGCATATTCTCACTCATAGGTGGGAATTGAACAATGAGATCACATGGACACAGGAAGGGGAATATCACACTCTGGGGACTGTGGTGGGGAGGGGGGAGGGGGGAGGGATAGCATTGGGAGATATACCTAATGCTAGATGACGAGTTAGTGGGTGCAGCAAACCAGCATGGCACATGTATACATATGTAACTAACCTGCACAATGTGCACATGTACCCTAAAACTTAAAGTATAATTAAAAAAAAAAAAGGAAATATCTTCACATAAAAACTAGACAACAACATTCTGAGAAACTTCTTTGTGATGTGTGCTTTCATTTCAAACAGTTGAAACTTTCTTTGTTTGAGCAGTTTGGAAAGATTCCTTTTGTAGAATCTGCAAAGAGATATTTGTGAGCCTTTTATGGCCTATGGTGTAATAAGAAATATCTTCCACAAAAACTACACAGAAATTTCTGAGAAACTACTTTGTGATGTAGACTTTCATTTCACAGTGTTGAACCTTTCTTTTGATTGAGCAGTTTGGAAACAGTCTTTTTGTAGAATCTGTAAACGGATATTTGGAGCGCCTTGTGGCCTATGGTGAAAAAGGAAATATCTTCACATAAAAACTAGACAAAAACATTCTAAGAAACTTCTTTGTAATACCTGCATTCATCTCACAGAGTTGAACCTTTCTTTTGAGTGAGCAGTTTGGAAACAACCTTTTTGTACGATCTGCAAAGGGATATTTCTGAACCGTTTGAGGCCTATGGTGAAATAGGAAAAGTCTTCACATAAAAACTAGACAGAATCATTCTGAGATACTTTTTGGTGATGTGTGCTTTCATCTCACAGAGCTGAACCAGTCTTTTGTTTGAACAGTATGCAAATAGTCTTTTTCTAGAATCTGCAAATGGATATTTGGAGCACTTTGAGGCCTATAGTGAAAAAGGAAATATCTTCACGTAAAAACTAGACAGAGGAATTCTGAGAAACTTCTTTGTGATGCCTGCATTCATCTCACAGAGTTGAACCTTTCTTTTGATTGAACAGTTTGGAAACCGTCCTTGTGTAGAATCTGCAAAGGGATATTTGTGAGCCAATTGAGGCCAATGGTGAAATAGAAAATATCTTCACATAACAACTAGATAGAAGCTTTCTGAGAAACTTCTTTGTGCTGTGTGCTTTCATCTCACAGAGTTGAGACTTTCTTTTGATTGAGCAGTTTTGAAACAGTCTTCTGTACAATCTGCAAAGGGATATTTCTGAGCCTTTTGAGGCCTACAGTGAAAAAGAATTATCCTCACATAAAAACTAGACCAAAGCTTTCTTAGAAACTTCTATGTGATGTGTCCATTCATCTCACAGAGTTGAACTTTCTTTTGATTGGGAAGTTTGGAAACAGTCTTTTCATAGAATCTGCAGAGGGATATTTGTCAGCTCTTTACGGCTTAAGATGAAATAGGAAATATCTTCACATAAAAACTATACAGAAGCCTTCTGAGAAACTTATTTGTGATGTATACCTTCATGTCATGGAGTTGAAACATTCTTTTGATTGAGCAGTTTGGAAACAATCTTTTTGCAGAATATGAAAATGGATATTTGGAGTGCTTTGTGGCTTATGGTGAAAAAGGAAATATCTTCACATAAAGACTAGACAGAAGCATTCTGAGAAACTTCTTTGTGATGTGTGCATTCATCTCACAGAGTTGAACCTTTCTTTTGATGGAGCAGTTTGCAAACCATCGTTTTGTAGAATATTGAATGTGATTTTTGTGAGCCCTTTGTGGCCTATGGTGAAATAGGAAATATCTTCACATAACAGCTAGACAGAATCTTTCTGAAAAACTTCTTTGTGATGTGTGCATTCATCTCAAAGAGTTGAACCTTTCCTTTTATTGAGTAGTTTGGAAACAGTCTTTTCATAGAATCTGCAAAGGGAGAGTTCTGAGCCCTTTATCCCCTACAGTGAAATAGGAATTATCTTCACTTAGAAACTAGACAGAAGCTTTCTGAGAACTTCTTTGGGTTGCCTGCTATCATCTCACAGACTTGAACCTTTCTCTTGATTGATCAGTTTGGAAACAGTCTTTTTGAAGTATCTGCTAATGGATATTTGGAGCACTTTGAGGCCAATGGTGAAAAAGGAAATATCTTCATATAAAAACTGGACAGAACCATTCTGAATAACTTCTTCATGATGTGTGCATTCATCTCACAGAGTTGAAACTTTCTTTTGATTGAAGAGTTTGGAAACGATCCTTTTGTAGAATGTGCATAAGGATATTTTTGAGCCTATTGAGACCTATGGTGAAACAGGAAATACCTTCACGTAAAAACTAGACAGAAGCTTTCTGAGAAACTTCTTTGTGATGTGTGCATTCATCTGACAGAGCTGAACCTTTTTTTTTCATTGCATAGTTTGGATGCAGTCTTTTGGTAGAATCTACAAATGGATATTTGGAATGTTTTGGGGCCTATGGTGAAACAGGAAATATCTTAACATAAAAACTAGGCAGAAGCTTTCTGAGAAACTTCTTTGTATGTGTGCATTCAGCTCACAGAGATGAACCTTTCTTTTGATTGAGCAGTTTGGATACCATCCTTTTGTGGTATCTGCAGAGGGATATTTGTGACCGGTTTAAGGACTATGGTGAAAAAGGAAATATCTTCACACAGAAACTAGACAGATGCATTCTGAGAAACTTCTTTGTGATGTCTGCATTCATCTCACCGAGTTGAACCTTTCTTTTGATTGAGCAGTTTGGAAAGAGTCCTTTTGTAGAATCTGCAAAGGGATATTTTTGAGCCCATTGAGGCCTACAGTGAAATAGGAAATATCTTCACAAAACTAGACAGAAGCTTTTTGAGAAATTTCTTTGGATGTGTGCATGCATCTCACAGAGTTCCACCTTTCTTTTGATTGAGCAGTTTGTAAGAGTCTTTCTGTATAATCTGCAAAAGGATATTTGGAGAACTTTGAGGACTATGGTGTTAAAGTAAATATCTTCACGTAATGACTAGAAAGAATCTTTCTCGGAAACTTCTTTATGATGTAGGCTTTCATCTCACACAGTTGAATCTTTCTTTTCATTGAGTGGTTTGGAAATGAAGGGGTGGGTTGCCCCTCCACACCTGTGCGTGTTTCTCATTAAGTGGAATGTGAGACTTGGAAAAGAAATAAACACAGAGACAAAGTGTAGAGAAAGAAATTAGGTCACCCAGGGGACCAGCGTTCAGCATATGGAGGATCCTGCCAGCCTCTGAGTTCCCTTAGTATTTATTGATCATTCTTGGGTGTTTCTCAGAGAGGGAAATGTGTCAGTGTCTTAGGATAATAGTGGAGGGAAGGTCAATAGATAAACACGTGAATAAAGGTCTCTCCATCATAGACAAGGTAAAGAGTTAAGTGCTGTGCTTTAGATACACATACACATAAACATCTCAATGCCTTACAGATCAGTATTGCAGCCAACATGTCCCACCTCAAGTCTGAAGGTGACACAGCACACATTTAACCCTGAGTTGACACAGCACACGTTTCAGGGAGCACAAGGTTTTGGGGGGGGGTAAGATTACAGATTAACAGCATCTCAAGGCAGAAGAAATTTTCTTAGTACAGGACAAAATGGAATCCCCTATGTCTACTTCTTTCTACACAGACACAGTAACAATCTGATCTCTCTTTCATTTCCCAACAGGAAACAGTCTTTTTGTAGAATCTGCAGAGGGATATTCCTGAGTGGTTTGAGGCCTGTTGTGAAAAAGAAATATCTTCACATAAAAACTACACAGAAGCATGCTGAGAAACTACTTTGTGATATGTGCATTCATTTCACACAGTTGAAACTTTCTTTTGATTGAGCAGTTTGGAAACAGTCTTTATGTAGAATCTGCAAAGGGATATTTGTGAACCCATTGAGGTCTATGGTGAAATAGGAAACAACTTCACATAGAAACTAGACGGAAGCTTTCTGAGAAACATCTTTGTGATGTGTGCATTCACCTCACAGATTTGAAACTTTCTTTTGATTGAGCAGTTTGTAAACAGTGTCTTCATAGAATCTGCAAAAGGATATACGCAATGAATTGAAGTCTTTGGTGAAAAAAGAAATATGTTCACATGAAAACTAGACAGAAACTTTCTGAGAAACTTCTTTTTGATGTTTGCATTCATCTGACAGAGTTGAACCTTTCTTTTGATTGAGCAATTTGGAAACAGTCTTTTTGTACAATATGCACAGGAATATCCATGAGCGGATTGTGGCCTATGGTGAAAAAGGAAATATCTTTACATAAAAACTAGACAGAAGTATTCTGAGAAACATCTTTGTGATGTGTGCATTCAACTCACAGAGTTGAACTTTTCTTTTGATTAAGCAGTTTGGAAACAATCTTTTTCTAGAATCTGCACACGGATATTTGTGAGTGGTTTGAGGCCTATGGTGAAATAGGAAATATCTCCATGTAAAAACGAGACAGAAATTATGTAAAACTTCTTTGGGAAGTTTGCATTCATCTCACAGTGTTGACCATTTCTTTTCATTGATCAGTTTGGAAACAGTCTTTTTGTACAATCTGCAAAGGGATATTTCTGAGCGGTTTAAGAACTATGGTGAAAAAGGAAATATCTTCACTTAAAAACTAGGCAGAAGCATTCTGAGAAACTTCTTTGTGATATGTGCATTCATCTCATAGAGATGAATATGTCTTTTGATTGAGCAGTTTAGAAACAGATGTTTTGTAGAATCTACAAAGAGATATTTGTGAGCCCTTTGAGGCCTACGGTGAAATAGGAAGTATCTTCACATAAAAACTAGATGGAAGATTTTGAGAAACTTATTTGTAATATGTGCTTTCTTCTCACAGAGTTGAACCATTCTTTTGATTGAGCAGTTTGGAGAAAGTCTTTTTGTAGAAATTGCAAGTGGATATTTGGAGCACTTTGAGGCCTATGGTGAAAAAGGAAATATCTTCACATAAAAACTAGACAGAAGCATTCTGAGAAACTTCTTTGTGATGTGTGCATTCACCTCACAGAGTTGAAATTTTTTGTGATTGAGCAGTTTGGAAACAGCCTTTTTGTATAATCTTCCCTGGGATATTTGTGAGCCCATTAAGGCCTATGGTGGAAAAGGAAATATCTTCACATAAAAACTAGACAGAAGCTTTCTGAGAAATTTCTGTCTGATGTGTGCATTCATATCACAGAGTTGCACCTTTCTTTTGATTGAGCAGTTTGGAAACAGTCTTTTTGTAGAATCTTCCAATGAATATTTGGAGTGCTTTGAGGCCTATGGTGGAAAAGGAAATATCTTCACATAAAAACTAGATGTAGGCTTTCTGAGAAAGTTCTTTGTGATGTGTGATTTCATCTCACAGAGTTGAACCTTTGTTTTGATTGAGCCATTTGGAAACAGTCTTTTGGTAAAATCTGCAAAGGGTTTTTTGTGAGTCCTTTGAGGGTTATTTTAAAAAAGGAAATATCTTCACATAAAAACTAGATGGCATTTTTCATAGAAACTTCTTTGCAATGTGTGTTTTCATCTCACAGAGTTGAAACTTTCTTTTGATTGAGCAGGTTGTAAGCGGTCCTTTTGTACAATCTGCAAATGGATATATGGAGCCATTTGTGCCCTATGGTGAAATAGGAAATATCTTCACATAAAAACTAGACAGAAACTTTCTGAGAAACTTCTTTGTGACATGTACATTCATCTCATAGAGTTGACCCATTCTTTTGATTGTTCAGTTTCAAAAAGGTATTTTTGTAAAATCTGCAAAGGGACATTTATGAGCAGATTGAAGCCTAATGTGAAATAGGAATTACATTCACATAAAAAGTAGAGAAAAGCATTCCGAGAAACATTTTGTGACGTGTGCTCTCATCTAACATAGTTGCACATTTCCTTTGATTGACCAGATTGGAAACAGTCTTTCCATAGTATCTGCAAATGGATATTTGGAGTGCTCTGAGGCCTATGGTGAAAAAGGAAATATCTTCATATAAAAACTAGACAGATTTCTGAGAAACAGCTTTGTGATGTGTGCATTTATCTCACAGAGATGAAATTTTCTTTTGATTGAGCTGTTTGTAAACAGTCTTTTTGTACAATCTGCAAAGAAATATTTCGAAGCAGTTTGAGGCCTATGGTGAAAAAGAAGTATCTACAGATAAATACTAGACAGAAGAATTCTGAGAAACTTCTTTGTGATGTGTGAATTTATCTCACAGAGTTGAATATTTCTTTTGATTGAGCAGTCTGGAAACAGTCTTTTTGTAGAATCTGCAATAGGATATTTGTAAGCCCTATGAGGTCTATGGAGAAAAAGGAAATAACTTCACATAAAAACTAGACAGAAGTCTTCTGAGAAACGTCTTCATGATATGTGCTTTCATCTCAAAGAGTTGAACGTTTCTTTTGATTGAGCAGTTTGGAAACAGTCTTTTTGTATAATCTGCCCAGGGTTATTTGTGAGCCCATTGTGGCCTATGGTGAAATAGGAAATAGATTCACATACGAACTGGAGAGAAGGTTTCTGAGAAACTTTTTTGTGATGTGTGCATTCATCTCACAGAGTTGAACCTATCTTTTGATTGAGCCATTTGGAAACAGTTTTTTAGTAGAATCTGCAGTGGGATATTTGTGAGTGGTTTGAGGTCTATGGTGAAAAAGGAAATATCTTCACATAAAAGCTAGACAGAAGAATTCTGAGACACTTATTGGTGATATGTGCTTTCATCTCACAGAGTTGAACCTTTCTTTTGATTAAGCAGTTTGGAAGCAGTATTTTTGTAGAATCTGCAGAAGTATATTCATTATCAGTTTGAGGCCTATGGTAAAAAGAAAATATCATCACAAAAAAAAAGACACAAGCATTCTGAGAAACTTCTTTGTGATGTGTGCATTCATCTTACAGAGTCGAACATTTCTTTTGATTGAGCAGTTTGGTAACCGTCTTTTTGTACAATCTGCACATGGATATTTGTGAGCCCATTGAGGCCATTGGTGAAAAAGGAAATATCTTCACATAAATACTGGACAGAAGCATTCTGAGAAACTTCTTTGTGATGTGTGCATTCATCTCACAGAGATGAACTTTCTTTTGATTGAGCCATTTTGAAACAGTATTTTTATAAAATCTGCAAAGGGATATTTGTGAGCCCATTGAGGATTAATGTGAAATAGCAATTACCCTCACATAAAAACTAGACTGATGCATTCTGAGAAACTTTTTTGTGATGTTTGCTTTCATCTGACAGAGTTGCACATTTCTTTTGATTGAGCAGTTTGGAAACAGTCTTTTTGTAAAATCTGCAAATGGATATTTGGAGTGCTTTGAGGCCTATGGTGAGAAAGGAAATATCTTCACATGAAAACTAGACAGAAGCTTTATGAGAAATTTATGATGTGTGCATTCATCTCACAGAGTTGAACATTTCCTTTGATTGATCAGTTTGGAAACAGTCTTTTTGTACAATCTGCAAAGGGGTATTTCTGAGCTGTTTGAGGCCATCGGTGAAAAAGAAATATCTTCAGATAAGTACTAGACAGAAGCACTCTGAGAAACTTTCTTGGGATGTGTGCATTCATCTCACAGAGTTGAACCTTTCTTTTGATTGAGCAGTTTGGATTCACTCTTTTTGTAGTATCCACAATGAGATATTTTTGAGCCCATTGAGGCCTATGGTGAAATAGCAAATATCTTCATGTAAAAACCAGACAGAAGCCTTTTGAGAAATCTTTGTGATGTGTGCTTTCATCTCACAGATTTGAACCTTTCTTTTGATTGAGCAGTTTGGAACCCCTCTTTTTGTATAATCTGCACAGGGATATTTGTGAGCCCATTAAGGCCTATGGTGAAACAGGAAATATATTCACATACAAACTAGACAGAAGGTTTCTAAGAAACTTCTTTGTGATGTGTACATTCATCTTACCGAGTTGAACCTGTCTTTTGATTGAGCAGTTTGGAAACAATCTTTTAGTAGAATCTGCAGAGGGTTATTTTTGAGCGTTTTGAGGCCTATAGTGAAAAAGGAAATATCTTTACATAAAAACTAGACAGAAGCATTCTGAGAAACTTCTTTGTGATGTGTACATTCATCTCACAGAGCTGAACCTTTCTTTTGATTGAGCCATTTGTAAACAGTCTTTTTATACAATCTACAAATGGATATTTGCAGAGATTTGAGGCCTATTGTGAAAAGGATGTATCTTCACATAAAAACCAGACAGAAACTGTCTGAGAAACTTATTTTTGATGTGTGCATTTATCTGACAGTGTTGAAACTTTCCTTTGAGTAGTTTGGAAACAGCCTTTTTGGAGAATCTGCACAGGGATATTCATGAGAGGTCTGTGGCCTGTGGTGAAAAAGGAAATATCTTCATGTAAAACTAGACAGAAGTATTCAGAGAAACTACTTTGTGATGTGTGCATTCATCTCACAGAGATGAAACTTTCTTTTGATTGAGCAGTTTGGAAAATGTATTTTTGTAGAATCTGCAAATGGATATTTGGGGCGTTTTGAGGCCCATGGTGAAAAAGGAAATATCTTCACATAAAAACTAGACAGAAGCTTTCTGAGGAACTTATTTGTGATGTTTACATTCATCTCACAGAGTTGAACATTTCTTTTCATTAAGCATTTTTGAAACAGTCTTTTTCTACAATCTGCAAAGGGATATTTCAGAGTGGTTGAAGGCCTATGGTGAAAAAGGAAATATCTTCATATAAAAACTAGACAGAAGCATTCTGAGAAACTTCTTCATCATGTGTGCATTCATCTCACAGAGCTCAATCTGTATTTTGATTGAGCAGTTTAGAAACAGCTTTTTGTAGAATCTGCAAAGGGATATTTGTGAGACCTCTGAGACCTATGGTGAAATAGGAAGTATCCTCACATAAAAATTAGACAGAAGCTTTCTGAGAGACTTCTTTGTGATGTGTGCTTTCTTCTCACAGAGTTGAACTTTTTTTTTTTAATTAAACAGTTTGGAAACTCTCTTTTTGCAGGATCTGCAAAAGGATATTTGGAGTGCTTTGAGGCCTTTTGTGAAAAAGGAAATGTCTTAACATGAAAACTATACAGAAGGTTTCTGAGAAACTTTGTGATGTGTGCATTCGTCTAACAGACTTGAACCTTTTTTTGGATTGAGCAGTTTGGAAACACTCTTTTGGTATAATCGGCCCAGGGATATTTTTGAGCCTATGGAGGCCTATGGTGAAAAAGGAAATATCTTCACATAAAAACTATACAGAAGCTTTCTGAGAAACTTCTTTCTTATGTGTGCATTCATCTCACCAAGTTGAACTTTTCTTTTGATTCATCAGTTTGGAAACAGTGTTTTCATAGATTCTGCACAGACATATTTGTGAACGGTTTGCGGCCTATGGTGAAATGGGAAATATCCTCACATTAAAACTAGACAGAAGAATTCTGAGGAACTTCTTTGTGATGTGTGCTTTCATCTCACAGAGTTGAACTTTTATTTTGATTGAGCAGTTTGGAAAGAGTCTGTTTGTATAATCTGCACAAGGATATTTGTGAGCCCATTGAGGCCTATGGTGAAAATGGAAATATCTTCATGTAAAAAATAGAAAAAACTTTCCTAGAAACTTCTTTGTGATGTGTGCATTCATCTCACAGAGTCGAACTTTTCTTTTGATTGAGCAGTTTGTAAACAGTCTTTATGTAGAATCTGCAAATGGGTATATGGAGCTATTGGTGGCCTATTGTGAAATAGGAAATATCTTCACATAAAAACTAGACAGAAACTTTCTGAGAAACTTCCTTGTGATGTGTGCATTCATCTGACAGAGTGGAACCTTTCTTTGGGTTGAGCAGTTTGGAAACAGTCTTTTTACAGAATCTGCACACAGAAACCCACGAGTGGTTTGTGGCCTGTTTTGAAAAAGGAAATATCTTCACAAAAAAACTAGACAGAAATATTCTGAGAAACTTCTTTGTGATGTGTACATTCATCTCACAGAGATGAACCTTTCTTTTGATTGAGCAGTTTTGAAACACTACTTTTGTATAGTCTGCAAAGGGATATTTCTGAGCAGTTTGACGCCAATGGTGAAAAAGAAATACCTTCAGATAAATACTAGACAGAAGCATTCTGAGAAACTTCTTTGGGATGTGTGCATTCATCTCACAGAGTTGAATATTTCTTTTGATTGAGCAGTTTGGAAACCATCTTTTTGTAGAATCCACAAAGGGATATGTTTGAGCCCTTTGAGTTCTATGGTGAAATAGGAAATATCTTCACATAAAAACCAGACAGAAGCCTTCTGAGAAACGTCTTCATGATGTGTGCTTTCATCTCACAGAGTTGAAAGTTTCTTTTGATTGAGCAGTTTGGAACGACTCTTTTTGAATCATCTGCACAGGGATATTTGTGAGCCCATTGAGGTCTATGGTGAAACAGGAATTATCTTCAAATACAAACTAGACAGAAGGTTTCTGAGAAACTTCTTTGTGATGTGTGCTTTCATCTCACAGAGTTGCACCTTTCTTTTGATTGAGCACTTTGGAAACAGTCTTTCTGTAGAATCTGCAAATGGATATTTGGAGAGCTTTAAGGCCTATAGTGATAAAGGAAATATCTTCACATAAGAACTAGACTGAATCTTTCTGAGAAACTTCTTTGTGATGTGTGCATTCATGTCACAGAGTTGCACCTTTCTTTTAATTGAGCAGTTTGGAAACAGTCATTTTGTACAATCTGTAAAGGGATATTTCTGAGTGGTCTGAGGCCTATGGTGAAAAAGGAATATCTTCAGATAAATACTAGACAGAAACATTCTGAGAAACTTCTTTCTAATGTGTGCATTCATCTCACAGAGTTGAACATTTATTTTGATTGAGCAGTTTGGAAAGTCTTTTAGTAGAATCTGCACAGCAATAATTCTGAGCGGTTTGAGGCCTATTTTGAAATGGGAAATATCTTCACATATAAACTAGACTGAAGCTTTCTGAGAAACTTCTTTTTGATGTGTGCTTTCTTCGCACAGAGTTGAAACTTTCTTTGATTGAGAAGTTTGGAAACAGTCTTTTTGTAGAAACTGCATCAGGATAATTGTGAGTGGTTTGAGGCCTATGGTGAAAAAGGAAATAACTTCACATCAAAACAAGACAGAAGCTTTCTGAGAAACTTCTTTGTTATGTTTGCTTTCTTCTCATGGAGGCAAATTTTCTTTTGGTTGAGCAGTTTGTAAAATATCTTTTTGTAGAATCTGCAAATGGATACTTGGAGCGATTTGAGGCCTATGGTGAAAAAGGATATATCTTCACGTAAAAACTAGACAGAAACTTTCTGAGAAACTTCTTTTTGATATGCACATTCATCTGACAGAGTAGAAACTTTGTTTTGATTGAGTAGTTTGGAAACAGTCTTTTTGCAGAATCTGCACAGGTATATTCATGAGCGGTTTGTGGCCAATGGTGAAAAAGGAAATATATTCTCAGAAAAACTGGACAGAACCATTCCGAGGAACTTCTTTTTAATGTGTGCATTCATTTCACAGAATTGAACCTTTCATTTGATTGAGCAGTTTGAAAACAGTGTTTTTGTAGAATCTGCACAGAGATATTTGTGAGCTGCTCGAGGCCCATGGTGAAGTAGGAAATATCTACAAATAAAAACTAGACAGAACCTTTTTGAGTAACTTCTTTGTGATTTTTCCATTCATCTCACAGAGTTGAAAATTCCTTTTCATTGGGCAGTTTTGAAACGTCTTCTTGTACAATCTGCAAAGGGATAGTTCTGAGCTGTCTAATGCCTATGGTGAAAAAGGAAATATCTTCACTTAAAAACTAGGCTGAAGCATTCAGAGAAACTTCTTTGTGATGTATGCATTCATATCACAGAGTTGAATCTTACTTTTGATGGAGCAGTTTGGAAACAGTCTTTTTGAAGTATCTGCAGAAGGATATTTCTGACCAGTTTAAGGAATATGGTGAAAAAGGAAGTACCTTCACATAAAAACTAGACAGAAGCATTCTTAGAAACTTCTTTGTGATGTGTGCATTCATCTCACAGAGTTGAACCTTTCTTTTGATTGAGCAGGTTGAAAAGAGCATTTTTGTGGAATCTGAGAAAGGATATTTGTGGGTGGTTTGAAGCCTATGGTGAAAAAGGAAATATTTTCACATAAAAACTAGACAGAAGCCTTCTGACAAACTTCTTTCTGATGTGTGCATTTATCTGACAGACATGAATGTGTCTTTGATTGAGCACTTTGGTAACAGTCTGTTTGTAGAATCTGCAAAGGAATATTTGGAGCACTTTGAGGCCTATGGTGAAAAAAGAAATATCTTCACATAAAAACTAGACCAAAGCTCTGAGAAACTTCTTAATGATGTGTACATTCATCACATAGATTTGAACCTTTCTTTTGAGTGAGCAGTCTCGAAACAGCCTTTTTGTAGAATCTGCAAAGTGATAACTGTGAGCCCCTTGAAGGCTATGGTAAAAAAGGAAATATCTTCACATAAAAACCGGACAGAAGCCTTCGGATAAACTTCTTTGTGATGTGTGCTTTCATCTCACAGAGTTGAAGCATTCTTTCGGTTTATCAGTTTGGAAACAGTATTTTTGTGGAATGTTCAAAGTGATATTTGGAGCAATTTGAGGCCTGTGGTGAAAAGGAAATATCTTCACATAAGGACTAGACAGAAGCATTCTGAGCAACTTCTTTGTGATGTGTGAATTCATCTCACAGACTGAACTTTTTTTTTTGATTGAGCAGTCTTCAAAGAGTCTTTTTGTAGAATCTGCAAACAGATATTTTTGAGCACTTTGAGGCCTCTGGTGAAAAAGGAAATATCTTCACATAAAAATTAGACAGAAGCATTCTGAGCAAATTCTTTTAAATGTGTGCATTCATCTCAGAGAGTTGAACTTTCCTTTTCATTGGGCACTTTGGAAACAGTGTGTTTGTAGAATCTGCAAAGGGATATTTGGAACACTGTTAGGCCTTTGGTGAAAAAGGAAATATCTTCACATAATAAGTAGGCGAAAGTTTTCCGAGAAACTTCTTTGTGATGAGTGCATTCATCTCACAGAGTTGAAACATTCTTTTGATTAAGCAGTATGGAAAGAGTCTTTTTGTAGAATCTGCAAAGGGATATTTGTGAGCCTTTTGAGGCCTATGGTGAAAAAGGAAATATATTGACATAAAAACTACACAGGACGTTTCTGAGAAAGTTCTTTGTGATGAGAGCTTTCATCACACAGACCCGAACCATTCTTTTGAGAGATCAGTTTGGAAACAGTCTTTTTGTAGAATCTGCAAAGGGATATTTGGAGCACTCTTAGGCTTATGGTGAAAAAGGAAATATCTTCACATAAAAATTAGATAGAAGCATTCTGACAAACTTCTTTGTGATATCTGCATTAATCTCACAGTTTTGAACGTTTCTTTTCATTGAGCAGTTTGGAAGCAGTCTTTTTGTAGAATCTGCAAGTGGATATTTGGAGCGCTTTGAGGCCTATGGTTGAAGAGGAAATATCTTCACATAAAAACTAGACCGAAGCATTCTGAGAAACTTCTTTGTGATGTGTGCATTCAGCTCAGAGGCTTGAACCTTCCTTTTGATTGAGCAGTTTGGAAAGAGTCTTTTTGTAGTATCTCCAAAAGGATATTTGCGATCCCTTTGTGGCCTATGGTGAAAAAGGAAATATCTTCACATAAAAACTACACAGAAGCTTTCTGAGAAACTTCTCTGTGATGTGTGCATTCACCTCACAGATTTGAAACTTTCTCTTGATTGAGCAGTTTGGAAACAGTCTTTTTGTACAATCTGCAGTAGGATATATGTGAGCTGTTTGAGGACTATGGTGAAAAAGGAAATATCTTCATATAAAAACTAGACGGAAGCTTTATGACAGACTTCTTTATGATGTGAGCATTCATCTCTGAGAGTTGTACGTTTCCTTTCATTGAGCAGTTAGGAAACATAATTTTTGCAGAACCTGAAAAGGGATATTTGGCGTGCTTTGAGGTGTATGGTGAAAAAGGAAATATCTTCACATGAAAACTAGACAGAAATTTTCTGAGTAACTTCTTTCTGACGTTTGCATTCACCTCACCTATCTGAACTTTTTTTTGATTGAACAGTTTGGAAACAGTCTTTTTGTAGAATCTATAAACAGATTTTTCTCAGCTCTTTGAGGTATATGGTGAAAATGGAAATATCTTCACATAAAAAATAGACAAAAGCATTCTGATCAACTACTTATTCATGTGTGCATTCGTTTCACAGATTTGAACCATTTTTTGATTGAGCACTTTGGAAACATTCTGTTTGTAGAATCTGCAAATGGATATTTAGAGCACTTTGAGGCCTATGGTGAAAAAGGAAATATTTTCACATAAAAACCAAACCAAAGGTTTCTAAGAAACTTCTTTGAGATGAGTGCATTCATCTCACAGGGTTGAAACTTTCTTTTCATTAATCCATTTAGAAACAGTCATTTTGTAGAATCTGCAAAGGGATATTTCTGAGCCATTTGAGGCCTATGGTGGAAAAGGAAATATCTTCACATAAAAACTAGATGGAAGCTTTCTGGGGAACTTTTTTGTGAAGTGTGGGTTCATCTCATAGAGTTGAACCTTTCTTTTCATAGAGCAGATTGGAAACAGTCTTTTTGTAGAATCCGCAACTGGATATCTGGAGCGATTTAAGGTCTATGGTGGAAAAGGAAATATTTTTACATAAAAACTAGACAGAAGCATTCTCAGAAACTTCTTTGTGATGTGTGCATCCAATTCACAGAGTTGAACCTTTCTTTTGATTGAGCAGTTTGGAACCACTCTTTTTGTAGTATCTGCAAATGGATATTTGGAGTGCTTTGAGGCCTATATTTGAAAAGGAATTATCTTCACATAAAAACTAGACAGAAGCATTCTCAGAAACTTGTTTGTGAGGTGTGCATTCATCTCACAGATTTGAAACCTTCTTTTAATTGAGCAGTATTGAAACACTCTTTTTGTAGAATCTGCAAGTAGATATTTGGAGCGCTTAGAGGCCCATGGTGAAAAAGGAAATATCTTCACATAATAACCAGACAGAAGCATTCTGAGAAAGTTCTTTGTGATGTTTGCATTCATTTCATAGAGTTGAGCCACTCTATGAAGAAGTTTGGAAACAGTCTTTTTGCAGAATCCACAATGGGATATTTTTGAGCCCTTTGAGGCCTACGGTAAAAAAGGAAATATCTTCACAAAAAAACTGGTCAGAAGCTTTCTGAGAAACTTCTTTTTGATGTGCACTGTCATCTCACAGAGTTGACACCATTCTATCAATTGATCAGTTTGAGAACAGTCTTTTCTAGAATCTGCAAAAGGTTATTTGGGAGCCCTTTGAGTCCCATGGTGAAAAGGGAAATATCTTCACATGAAAACTAGACAGAAGCTTTCTGAGAAACTTCTTTGTAATGTGTGCATTCAACTCACAGAGTTGAATGTTTGTTTAATTGAGCAGGTTGGAAATAGTCTTTTTGTAGAATCTGTAAGTGGTTATTTGGAGCGCTTTGAGGTCTGTGGTGAAAAAGGAAATATCTTCATATAAAAACTGGACAGAAGCATTCTGAGAAACTTCTTTGTGATGAATGCATGCATCTCATAGAGTAGAACGTTTCCCTGGATTGAGCAGTTTGGAAACAGTCTTTTTGTAGAATCTGCAAAGAGATATTTGTGAGCCCTTTGAGGCCTATAGTAAGAAAAGAAATATCTTCACATAAAAACTGGACAGAAGCTTTCTGAGAAACTTCTTTGTTATGTGTGCTTTCATGTCACAGAGTTGAACAATTCTTTCAGTTGAATAGTTTGGAAACAGTCTTTTTGTAACATCTGCAAGGGGATATTTGGAACAATTTGAGGACTATGGTGAAAAAATATATATCTTCACATAAAAACTAGACTTAAGCTTTGTCAGAAACTTCTTTGTGATGTGTGCTTCCATGTCACTGAGTTGAACATTTCTTTTCATTGAGCAGTATGGAAACAGTCTTTTTATGGAATCTGCAAAGGGATATTTGGAGTGCTTTGAAGCGAATGGTGAAAGAGGAAATATCTTCACATGAGAACTAGACAGAAGCATTCTGAGCAACTTCTTTGTGATGTGTGTATTCATCTCACAGAGGTGAACCATTCTTTTGATTGAGCAGTTTAGAAACAAACTTTTTGTAAAATCTGTAAAAGGATATTTGGAGCAATTTGAGGCCTATGGTGAAAAAGGAAATATCTTCACAAAAAACTAGACATAAGTATTCTGATAAACTTCTTTGTGATGTCTGCATTCATCTCATAGAATTGAACCTTTCTTTTGATTGAGCAGTTTAGAAACAGTCCTTTTGTAGAACCTGCAAAGGGATATTTGTGAGCCCTACTTAGGCCAATGGTGAGAAAGGAAATATATTGACATAAAAACTGCACAGAAGGTTTCTGAGAAAGTTCTTTGTGATGTGTGCTTTCATCTCACAAAGTTGAATCATACTTTTGATTGAGCACTTTGGAAACAGTCTGTTTGTAGAATCTGTGAAGGGATATTTGGAGCACTTTGAGACCTATGGTGAAAAAGGAATTGTCTTCACATAAAAACTAGACCAAAGCTTTCTGAGAAACTTCTTTCTGATGAGTGAACTCATCGCACAGAGTTGAACCTCTCTTTTGATTGAGCAGTTTGGAAACAGTCTTTTTGCAGAATCTGCAAATGGATATTTGGAGCGCTTTGAGGACTATGATGAAAAATGATATATCTTCACATAAGGACTAGACAGAAGCCTTCTGGGAAACTTCTTTGTGAAGCGTTATTTCATCTCATAGAGTTGAACCTTTCCTTTGGTTGAGCAGTTTGGAAACAGTATTTCTGTACCATCTGCAAAGGAATATTTGTAAGCCCTTTGAGTCCTATGGTATAAAAGGAAATATCTTCATGTAAAAACTGGACAGAAGCTTTCTGAGAATCTGCTTTGTGATATGTGGTTTCATGTCACAGAGTTGAACCGTTCTTTCAATTGATCCTTATAGAAATAGTCATTTGGTAGAATCTGCAAAGGGATATTAGGAGCAATATGAGGCCTATGGTTAAAAAGGAAATATCTTCACATGAAAATTACAGAGAAGCTTTCTGAGAAACTTCTTTGTGATATGTGCTTTCATCTAACAGATTTGAATCATTTCTTGGGATGAGCAATTTGGAAACAGACTTTTTGTAGAATCTGCAAAAGGATATTTGTGAGCGTTTTGAGGTATATGATGAAAAAGGAAATATCTTCACATAAGAACTAGATAGAAACTTTCTCACAAACTTCTTTGTGATGGGTGCATACATCTCAAAGAGACAAACGTTTCTTTTTATTGAGCAGTTTGGAAACAGTCTTTTTGCAGAATCTGAAAAGGGATATTTGGATCACTTTGTCACATATGGTGAAAAAGGAAATATCTTCACATAAAAACTAGACAGAAGATTTCTGAGAAACTTCTCTGTGACGTGTGCATTCATCTCACAGAGTTGAACCTTTCCTTTTATTGAGCACTTCGAGAAGTGTCTGTTTGTAGAATCTGCAAAGGGATATTTCGAGTACTTTGAGGCCTATTGTGAAAAAGGAAATATCTTCACATAAAAACTAGACCTAAGCTTTCTGAGGAACTTCTTTGTGATGTGTGCTTTCATCTCACAGGGTTGAACCTTTTTTTCGATTGAGTAGTTTGGAAACAGTCTTTTGGTAGAATCTGCAGAGGGATATTTGTGAGCCTTTTGAGGCCTACAGTGAAAAAGGAAATATCTTAATATAAAAACTGGACAGAAGCTTTCTGAGAAATTTCTTTGTGATGTGTACTTTCATCTCACACAGTTGAACCATTCCTTCAGTTGATCAGTTTGGAAACAGTCTTTTTGTACAGTCTGCAAAGGAATATTTTAAGCCCTTTGAGTCCTATGGTAAAAAAGGAAATATCTTCACATAAAAACTGGATAGAAGCTTTCCAAGAAACTTCTTTGTCATGTGTGCTTTCTTCTCACAGAGTTGAATGATTCTTTTGATTGATCAGTTTGGAAGCACTGTTTTTGTAGAATCTGCAAAGGGATATTAGGAGCAATATGAGGCCTATGGTTAAAAAGGAAATACCTTCACATACAAACTAGACAGAAGGTTTCTGAGAAACTTCTTTGCCAGGTGTGCATTGATCTCACAAAGTTGAACATTTCCTTTGATTGAGCAGTTTGGAAACATTCTTTTTGTAAAATCTCTAAAGGGATATTTAGAGCAATTTGAGGCTTATGGTGAAAAAGGAAATATCTTCAATTAAAAAATAGACAGAAGCTTACAGAGAAACTACTTTGAGATGTGTGCATTCATCTTGCAGAGTGGAAAATTTCTTTGATTGAGCATTTTGGAAACTGTCTTTTTGTAGAATCTGCAAAGGGATATGTTTGAGCCCTTTGAGTACTACGGTGAAAAAGAAAATCTCTTCACATATAAACTACACAGAATATTTCTGAGAAAGTCCTTAGTGATGTGAGCTTTCATCTCACAGAGTTGAACCATTCTTTTGATAGATCAGTTTGGAAACAGTCTTTTTATAGAAACTGCAAAAGGATATTTGGAGCACTTTGAGGCCTATCGTGAAAAAGGAAATATCTTCACATATAAACTAGACAAAAGCTCTCTGAGAAACGTCTTTGTGATTTGTCCATTCATCTCATATATTTAAACCGTTCTTTTGATTGAGCAGTTTGGAAACAGTCTTTTTGTAGAATCTGCAAAAGGATATTTTTGAGTGGTTTGAGGCCTATGGTGAAAAAGGAAATATTTTCACTTAAAAACTAGACAGAACTTTCCTGACAAACTTCTTTCTGATGTGTGCATTTATCTCACAGAGTTGAAAGTTTCCATTGATTGAGAAGTTTGGAAACAGTCTTTTTATATAATCTGAAATGGATATTTGGAGTGCTTTGAGGCATTTGGTGAAAAAGGATATATCCTCACATAAAAACTAGGCAAAAACTTTCTGAGAAACTTCTTTGTGACGTGTGCATTTATTTCACACAGTTGAACATTTCTTTTGACTGAGCAGGTTGGAAACGTCTTTTTGTAGAATCTGCAAACAGATATTTGTGAGCGATTTGAGGCTTATGGTGAAAAAGGAAATACCTCCAAATAAAAACCTGATGGAAGCATTCTGAGCAACTGCTTTGTTGCATATGTGTGCATTCATCTCACAGAGTTGAACCTTTCTTTTGATTGATCACGTTGGAAACAGTTTGTTTCTAAAATCTGTAAAGGGATATTTCAAGCACTTTGAGGCCTATGGTGAACAAGGAAATATCTTCACATAAAAACTAGATCAAAGCTTTCTGAGAAACTTCTTTGTGTTGAGTGCATTCATCTCACAGATTTAACCTTTAATTTGATAAGCCATTATGAAACCGTCTTTTTTTAGAATCTACACAGGGATATTGGTGAGCACTTTGAGGCCTGCCATGAAAAAGGACATATCTTCACATGAAAACTAGACAGAAGCTTTCTGAGCTTCTTAGTGTTGTGTGCTTTCATCTCACAGTGTTGAACCTTTGTTTTAATTGAGCAATTTGGAAACAGTCTTTTTGTAGAATCTGCAAGTGTATATTTGGAGTGCTTTGAAGCCTATGGTGAAAAACGAAATATCTTCAAATAAATACTAGACAGAAGCATTCTGAGAAACTTCTTTGTGATGTGTGAATTCATCTCAGATGGTTGAACCTTTCCTTTTATTGAGCAGTTTTGAAACAGTCTTTTTGCAGAATTTATAAAGGGATATTTGGAGCACTTTGAAGAGTATGGTGAAAAGGAATTATCTTCACATAAAAAATAGAAGCTTTCTGAGAAACTTCTTTGAATGTGTGCATTCATCTTACAGATTTCAACCTTTCTTTTCGTTGAGCAGTATGGAGACAGTCTTTTTGTAGAATCTGCAAAAGGATATTTGTGAGCTCTTTTAGGCCTATGGAGAAATAAGGAATATCTTCATATAAAAATGAGACAGAAGTTTTCTGACAAACTTCTTTGTGATGTATACATTCATCTCACAGAGTTGAACATTTCTTTTGATTTAACAGTTTGGAAACAGTCTTTCTGTAGAATCTGAAATGTGATATTTGGATCACTTTAAGATGTATAGTGAAAAAGGAAATATCTTCACAGAGAAACTAGACAGAAGCTTTCTGAGGAACTTCTTTCTGATGTGTGCTTTCATCTCACAGAATTGAACATTTCTTTGATTGAGCAGTTTGGAAACAGTGTTTTTGTGGAATCTGCAGATGGATATTTGTGGGCCCTTTGAGGCCTATGGTGAAAAATGAAATATCTTCACATAAAAACTGGACAGAACCTTTATGAGATACTTCTTTGTGATGTGAGATTTCATCTCACAGAGTTGACCATTCCTTCGATTGATCAGTTTGGAAACAGTCTTTTTGTACAATCTGCAAAGGGATATTTTGTGCAACTTGGAGCCTGTGGTGAAAAAGGAAATATCTTCACATAAACACTAGACAGAAACTTTCTGACTAACTTCTTTGTGGCGCGTGCATTCATCTCACAAAGTTGAATGTTTCTTTTTATTGAGCAATTTGGAAACAGTCTTTTTGTAGAGTCTGCAATGGGATATTTGGACTGCTTTGAGGCGCATGGTAAAAATGGAAATGTCTTCGCATAAGAATTAGACAGAAGCACTCGAAGGAACTTCTTTGTGGCGTGTGCATTCATCTCACAGAGGTGAACATTTATTTTGATTGAGCAGTTTGGAAACAGTCTTTGTGAGGGATCTGCAAACAGATATTTGTTAACACGTTGAGGCTTATGGTGAAAAAGGAAATGTCTTCACATAAAAACTAGTCAGAAGCTTTCTGAACAACTTCTTTCTGATGTGCGCATTCATCTCACAGAGTTGAACCTTTCTTTTGATTTAGCACATTGGGAACCATCTGTTTCTAGAATCTGCAAAGAGATATTTGGAGCAATATGAGGCCTATGGTGAACAAGGAAATATCTTCACATAAAAACTAGACTAATGTTTTCTGAGAAACTTCCTTGTGCTGAGTGCATTCATCTCACAGATTTGAATCTTTCTTTTGATTAAGCTGTTTCAAAACTGTCTTTTCTTAGAATCTGAAAAGGGATATTTGTGAGTCCATTAGGGCCTGTGGTGAAAAAGGATATATCTTCACATAAAAACTAGATAGAAGCCTTCTGAGAGACTTCTTTGTGTTGTGTGCTTTCATCACCCAGAGCTGAATCTTTCTTTTGATTGAGCAATTTGGAAACAATCTTCTTGTAGAATCTGCAAGTGTATAATTTGGAGCGCTTTGAAGTCTTTGGTGAAAAAGGAATTATCTTCACATAAAAACTAGACAGAAGCATTCTGAGAAACTTCTTTGTGATGAATGCATGCATCTCATAGAGTAGAACGTTTCCCTGGATTGAGCAGTTTGGAAACAGTCTTTTTGTAGAATCTGCAAAGAGATATTTGTGAGCCCTTTGAGGCCTATAGTAAGAAAAGAAATATCTTCACATAAAAACTGGACAGAAGCTTTCTGAGAAACTTCTTTGTTATGTGTGCTTTCATGTCACAGAGTTGAACAATTCTTTCAGTTGAATAGTTTGGAAACAGTCTTTTTGTAACATCTGCAAGGGGATATTTGGAACAATTTGAGGACTATGGTGAAAAAATATATATCTTCACATAAAAACTAGACTTAAGCTTTGTCAGAAACTTCTTTGTGATGTGTGCTTCCATGTCACTGAGTTGAACATTTCTTTTCATTGAGCAGTATGGAAACAGTCTTTTTATGGAATCTGCAAAGGGATATTTGGAGTGCTTTGAAGCGAATGGTGAAAGAGGAAATATCTTCACATGAGAACTAGACAGAAGCATTCTGAGCAACTTCTTTGTGATGTGTGTATTCATCTCACAGAGGTGAACCATTCTTTTGATTGAGCAGTTTAGAAACAAACTTTTTGTAAAATCTGTAAAAGGATATTTGGAGCAATTTGAGGCCTATGGTGAAAAAGGAAATATCTTCACAAAAAACTAGACATAAGTATTCTGATAAACTTCTTTGTGATGTCTGCATTCATCTCATAGAATTGAACCTTTCTTTTGATTGAGCAGTTTAGAAACAGTCCTTTTGTAGAACCTGCAAAGGGATATTTGTGAGCCCTACTTAGGCCAATGGTGAGAAAGGAAATATATTGACATAAAAACTGCACAGAAGGTTTCTGAGAAAGTTCTTTGTGATGTGTGCTTTCATCTCACAAAGTTGAATCATACTTTTGATTGAGCACTTTGGAAACAGTCTGTTTGTAGAATCTGTGAAGGGATATTTGGAGCACTTTGAGACCTATGGTGAAAAAGGAATTGTCTTCACATAAAAACTAGACCAAAGCTTTCTGAGAAACTTCTTTCTGATGAGTGAACTCATCGCACAGAGTTGAACCTCTCTTTTGATTGAGCAGTTTGGAAACAGTCTTTTTGCAGAATCTGCAAATGGATATTTGGAGCGCTTTGAGGACTATGATGAAAAATGATATATCTTCACATAAGGACTAGACAGAAGCCTTCTGGGAAACTTCTTTGTGAAGCGTTATTTCATCTCATAGAGTTGAACCTTTCCTTTGGTTGAGCAGTTTGGAAACAGTATTTCTGTACCATCTGCAAAGGAATATTTGTAAGCCCTTTGAGTCCTATGGTATAAAAGGAAATATCTTCATGTAAAAACTGGACAGAAGCTTTCTGAGAATCTGCTTTGTGATATGTGGTTTCATGTCACAGAGTTGAACCGTTCTTTCAATTGATCCTTATAGAAATAGTCATTTGGTAGAATCTGCAAAGGGATATTAGGAGCAATATGAGGCCTATGGTTAAAAAGGAAATATCTTCACATGAAAATTACAGAGAAGCTTTCTGAGAAACTTCTTTGTGATATGTGCTTTCATCTAACAGATTTGAATCATTTCTTGGGATGAGCAATTTGGAAACAGACTTTTTGTAGAATCTGCAAAAGGATATTTGTGAGCGTTTTGAGGTATATGATGAAAAAGGAAATATCTTCACATAAGAACTAGATAGAAACTTTCTCACAAACTTCTTTGTGATGGGTGCATACATCTCAAAGAGACAAACGTTTCTTTTTATTGAGCAGTTTGGAAACAGTCTTTTTGCAGAATCTGAAAAGGGATATTTGGATCACTTTGTCACATATGGTGAAAAAGGAAATATCTTCACATAAAAACTAGACAGAAGATTTCTGAGAAACTTCTCTGTGACGTGTGCATTCATCTCACAGAGTTGAACCTTTCCTTTTATTGAGCACTTCGAGAAGTGTCTGTTTGTAGAATCTGCAAAGGGATATTTCGAGTACTTTGAGGCCTATTGTGAAAAAGGAAATATCTTCACATAAAAACTAGACCTAAGCTTTCTGAGGAACTTCTTTGTGATGTGTGCTTTCATCTCACAGGGTTGAACCTTTTTTTCGATTGAGTAGTTTGGAAACAGTCTTTTGGTAGAATCTGCAGAGGGATATTTGTGAGCCTTTTGAGGCCTACAGTGAAAAAGGAAATATCTTAATATAAAAACTGGACAGAAGCTTTCTGAGAAATTTCTTTGTGATGTGTACTTTCATCTCACACAGTTGAACCATTCCTTCAGTTGATCAGTTTGGAAACAGTCTTTTTGTACAGTCTGCAAAGGAATATTTTAAGCCCTTTGAGTCCTATGGTAAAAAAGGAAATATCTTCACATAAAAACTGGATAGAAGCTTTCCAAGAAACTTCTTTGTCATGTGTGCTTTCTTCTCACAGAGTTGAATGATTCTTTTGATTGATCAGTTTGGAAGCACTGTTTTTGTAGAATCTGCAAAGGGATATTAGGAGCAATATGAGGCCTATGGTTAAAAAGGAAATACCTTCACATACAAACTAGACAGAAGGTTTCTGAGAAACTTCTTTGCCAGGTGTGCATTGATCTCACAAAGTTGAACATTTCCTTTGATTGAGCAGTTTGGAAACATTCTTTTTGTAAAATCTCTAAAGGGATATTTAGAGCAATTTGAGGCTTATGGTGAAAAAGGAAATATCTTCAATTAAAAAATAGACAGAAGCTTACAGAGAAACTACTTTGAGATGTGTGCATTCATCTTGCAGAGTGGAAAATTTCTTTGATTGAGCATTTTGGAAACTGTCTTTTTGTAGAATCTGCAAAGGGATATGTTTGAGCCCTTTGAGTACTACGGTGAAAAAGAAAATCTCTTCACATATAAACTACACAGAATATTTCTGAGAAAGTCCTTAGTGATGTGAGCTTTCATCTCACAGAGTTGAACCATTCTTTTGATAGATCAGTTTGGAAACAGTCTTTTTATAGAAACTGCAAAAGGATATTTGGAGCACTTTGAGGCCTATCGTGAAAAAGGAAATATCTTCACATATAAACTAGACAAAAGCTCTCTGAGAAACGTCTTTGTGATTTGTCCATTCATCTCATATATTTAAACCGTTCTTTTGATTGAGCAGTTTGGAAACAGTCTTTTTGTAGAATCTGCAAAAGGATATTTTTGAGTGGTTTGAGGCCTATGGTGAAAAAGGAAATATTTTCACTTAAAAACTAGACAGAACTTTCCTGACAAACTTCTTTCTGATGTGTGCATTTATCTCACAGAGTTGAAAGTTTCCATTGATTGAGAAGTTTGGAAACAGTCTTTTTATATAATCTGAAATGGATATTTGGAGTGCTTTGAGGCATTTGGTGAAAAAGGATATATCCTCACATAAAAACTAGGCAAAAACTTTCTGAGAAACTTCTTTGTGACGTGTGCATTTATTTCACACAGTTGAACATTTCTTTTGACTGAGCAGGTTGGAAACGTCTTTTTGTAGAATCTGCAAACAGATATTTGTGAGCGATTTGAGGCTTATGGTGAAAAAGGAAATACCTCCAAATAAAAACCTGATGGAAGCATTCTGAGCAACTGCTTTGTTGCATATGTGTGCATTCATCTCACAGAGTTGAACCTTTCTTTTGATTGATCACGTTGGAAACAGTTTGTTTCTAAAATCTGTAAAGGGATATTTCAAGCACTTTGAGGCCTATGGTGAACAAGGAAATATCTTCACATAAAAACTAGATCAAAGCTTTCTGAGAAACTTCTTTGTGTTGAGTGCATTCATCTCACAGATTTAACCTTTAATTTGATAAGCCATTATGAAACCGTCTTTTTTTAGAATCTACACAGGGATATTGGTGAGCACTTTGAGGCCTGCCATGAAAAAGGACATATCTTCACATGAAAACTAGACAGAAGCTTTCTGAGCTTCTTAGTGTTGTGTGCTTTCATCTCACAGTGTTGAACCTTTGTTTTAATTGAGCAATTTGGAAACAGTCTTTTTGTAGAATCTGCAAGTGTATATTTGGAGTGCTTTGAAGCCTATGGTGAAAAACGAAATATCTTCAAATAAATACTAGACAGAAGCATTCTGAGAAACTTCTTTGTGATGTGTGAATTCATCTCAGATGGTTGAACCTTTCCTTTTATTGAGCAGTTTTGAAACAGTCTTTTTGCAGAATTTATAAAGGGATATTTGGAGCACTTTGAAGAGTATGGTGAAAAGGAATTATCTTCACATAAAAAATAGAAGCTTTCTGAGAAACTTCTTTGAATGTGTGCATTCATCTTACAGATTTCAACCTTTCTTTTGGTTGAGCAGTATGGAGACAGTCTTTTTGTAGAATCTGCAAAAGGATATTTGTGAGCTCTTTTAGGCCTATGGAGAAATAAGGAATATCTTCATATAAAAATGAGACAGAAGTTTTCTGACAAACTTCTTTGTGATGTATACATTCATCTCACAGAGTTGAACATTTCTTTTGATTTAACAGTTTGGAAACAGTCTTTCTGTAGAATCTGAAATGTGATATTTGGATCACTTTAAGATGTATAGTGAAAAAGGAAATATCTTCACAGAGAAACTAGACAGAAGCTTTCTGAGGAACTTCTTTCTGATGTGTGCTTTCATCTCACAGAATTGAACATTTCTTTGATTGAGCAGTTTGGAAACAGTGTTTTTGTGGAATCTGCAGATGGATATTTGTGGGCCCTTTGAGGCCTATGGTGAAAAATGAAATATCTTCACATAAAAACTGGACAGAACCTTTATGAGATACTTCTTTGTGATGTGAGATTTCATCTCACAGAGTTGACCATTCCTTCGATTGATCAGTTTGGAAACAGTCTTTTTGTACAATCTGCAAAGGGATATTTTGTGCAACTTGGAGCCTGTGGTGAAAAAGGAAATATCTTCACATAAACACTAGACAGAAACTTTCTGACTAACTTCTTTGTGGCGCGTGCATTCATCTCACAAAGTTGAATGTTTCTTTTTATTGAGCAATTTGGAAACAGTCTTTTTGTAGAGTCTGCAATGGGATATTTGGACTGCTTTGAGGCGCATGGTAAAAATGGAAATGTCTTCGCATAAGAATTAGACAGAAGCACTCGAAGGAACTTCTTTGTGGCGTGTGCATTCATCTCACAGAGGTGAACATTTATTTTGATTGAGCAGTTTGGAAACAGTCTTTGTGAGGGATCTGCAAACAGATATTTGTTAACACGTTGAGGCTTATGGTGAAAAAGGAAATGTCTTCACATAAAAACTAGTCAGAAGCTTTCTGAACAACTTCTTTCTGATGTGCGCATTCATCTCACAGAGTTGAACCTTTCTTTTGATTTAGCACATTGGGAACCATCTGTTTCTAGAATCTGCAAAGAGATATTTGGAGCAATATGAGGCCTATGGTGAACAAGGAAATATCTTCACATAAAAACTAGACTAATGTTTTCTGAGAAACTTCCTTGTGCTGAGTGCATTCATCTCACAGATTTGAATCTTTCTTTTGATTAAGCTGTTTCAAAACTGTCTTTTCTTAGAATCTGAAAAGGGATATTTGTGAGTCCATTAGGGCCTGTGGTGAAAAAGGATATATCTTCACATAAAAACTAGATAGAAGCCTTCTGAGAGACTTCTTTGTGTTGTGTGCTTTCATCACCCAGAGCTGAATCTTTCTTTTGATTGAGCAATTTGGAAACAATCTTCTTGTAGAATCTGCAAGTGTATAATTTGGAGCGCTTTGAAGTCTTTGGTGAAAAAGGAATTATCTTCACATAAAAACTAGACAGAAGCATTCTGAGAAACTTCTTTGTGATGAATGCATGCATCTCATAGAGTAGAACGTTTCCCTGGATTGAGCAGTTTGGAAACAGTCTTTTTGTAGAATCTGCAAAGAGATATTTGTGAGCCCTTTGAGGCCTATAGTAAGAAAAGAAATATCTTCACATAAAAACTGGACAGAAGCTTTCTGAGAAACTTCTTTGTTATGTGTGCTTTCATGTCACAGAGTTGAACAATTCTTTCAGTTGAATAGTTTGGAAACAGTCTTTTTGTAACATCTGCAAGGGGATATTTGGAACAATTTGAGGACTATGGTGAAAAAATATATATCTTCACATAAAAACTAGACTTAAGCTTTGTCAGAAACTTCTTTGTGATGTGTGCTTCCATGTCACTGAGTTGAACATTTCTTTTCATTGAGCAGTATGGAAACAGTCTTTTTATGGAATCTGCAAAGGGATATTTGGAGTGCTTTGAAGCGAATGGTGAAAGAGGAAATATCTTCACATGAGAACTAGACAGAAGCATTCTGAGCAACTTCTTTGTGATGTGTGTATTCATCTCACAGAGGTGAACCATTCTTTTGATTGAGCAGTTTAGAAACAAACTTTTTGTAAAATCTGTAAAAGGATATTTGGAGCAATTTGAGGCCTATGGTGAAAAAGGAAATATCTTCACAAAAAACTAGACATAAGTATTCTGATAAACTTCTTTGTGATGTCTGCATTCATCTCATAGAATTGAACCTTTCTTTTGATTGAGCAGTTTAGAAACAGTCCTTTTGTAGAACCTGCAAAGGGATATTTGTGAGCCCTACTTAGGCCAATGGTGAGAAAGGAAATATATTGACATAAAAACTGCACAGAAGGTTTCTGAGAAAGTTCTTTGTGATGTGTGCTTTCATCTCACAAAGTTGAATCATACTTTTGATTGAGCACTTTGGAAACAGTCTGTTTGTAGAATCTGTGAAGGGATATTTGGAGCACTTTGAGACCTATGGTGAAAAAGGAATTGTCTTCACATAAAAACTAGACCAAAGCTTTCTGAGAAACTTCTTTCTGATGAGTGAACTCATCGCACAGAGTTGAACCTCTCTTTTGATTGAGCAGTTTGGAAACAGTCTTTTTGCAGAATCTGCAAATGGATATTTGGAGCGCTTTGAGGACTATGATGAAAAATGATATATCTTCACATAAGGACTAGACAGAAGCCTTCTGGGAAACTTCTTTGTGAAGCGTTATTTCATCTCATAGAGTTGAACCTTTCCTTTGGTTGAGCAGTTTGGAAACAGTATTTCTGTACCATCTGCAAAGGAATATTTGTAAGCCCTTTGAGTCCTATGGTATAAAAGGAAATATCTTCATGTAAAAACTGGACAGAAGCTTTCTGAGAATCTGCTTTGTGATATGTGGTTTCATGTCACAGAGTTGAACCGTTCTTTCAATTGATCCTTATAGAAATAGTCATTTGGTAGAATCTGCAAAGGGATATTAGGAGCAATATGAGGCCTATGGTTAAAAAGGAAATATCTTCACATGAAAATTACAGAGAAGCTTTCTGAGAAACTTCTTTGTGATATGTGCTTTCATCTAACAGATTTGAATCATTTCTTGGGATGAGCAATTTGGAAACAGACTTTTTGTAGAATCTGCAAAAGGATATTTGTGAGCGTTTTGAGGTATATGATGAAAAAGGAAATATCTTCACATAAGAACTAGATAGAAACTTTCTCACAAACTTCTTTGTGATGGGTGCATACATCTCAAAGAGACAAACGTTTCTTTTTATTGAGCAGTTTGGAAACAGTCTTTTTGCAGAATCTGAAAAGGGATATTTGGATCACTTTGTCACATATGGTGAAAAAGGAAATATCTTCACATAAAAACTAGACAGAAGATTTCTGAGAAACTTCTCTGTGACGTGTGCATTCATCTCACAGAGTTGAACCTTTCCTTTTATTGAGCACTTCGAGAAGTGTCTGTTTGTAGAATCTGCAAAGGGATATTTCGAGTACTTTGAGGCCTATTGTGAAAAAGGAAATATCTTCACATAAAAACTAGACCTAAGCTTTCTGAGGAACTTCTTTGTGATGTGTGCTTTCATCTCACAGGGTTGAACCTTTTTTTCGATTGAGTAGTTTGGAAACAGTCTTTTGGTAGAATCTGCAGAGGGATATTTGTGAGCCTTTTGAGGCCTACAGTGAAAAAGGAAATATCTTAATATAAAAACTGGACAGAAGCTTTCTGAGAAATTTCTTTGTGATGTGTACTTTCATCTCACACAGTTGAACCATTCCTTCAGTTGATCAGTTTGGAAACAGTCTTTTTGTACAGTCTGCAAAGGAATATTTTAAGCCCTTTGAGTCCTATGGTAAAAAAGGAAATATCTTCACATAAAAACTGGATAGAAGCTTTCCAAGAAACTTCTTTGTCATGTGTGCTTTCTTCTCACAGAGTTGAATGATTCTTTTGATTGATCAGTTTGGAAGCACTGTTTTTGTAGAATCTGCAAAGGGATATTAGGAGCAATATGAGGCCTATGGTTAAAAAGGAAATACCTTCACATACAAACTAGACAGAAGGTTTCTGAGAAACTTCTTTGCCAGGTGTGCATTGATCTCACAAAGTTGAACATTTCCTTTGATTGAGCAGTTTGGAAACATTCTTTTTGTAAAATCTCTAAAGGGATATTTAGAGCAATTTGAGGCTTATGGTGAAAAAGGAAATATCTTCAATTAAAAAATAGACAGAAGCTTACAGAGAAACTACTTTGAGATGTGTGCATTCATCTTGCAGAGTGGAAAATTTCTTTGATTGAGCATTTTGGAAACTGTCTTTTTGTAGAATCTGCAAAGGGATATGTTTGAGCCCTTTGAGTACTACGGTGAAAAAGAAAATCTCTTCACATATAAACTACACAGAATATTTCTGAGAAAGTCCTTAGTGATGTGAGCTTTCATCTCACAGAGTTGAACCATTCTTTTGATAGATCAGTTTGGAAACAGTCTTTTTATAGAAACTGCAAAAGGATATTTGGAGCACTTTGAGGCCTATCGTGAAAAAGGAAATATCTTCACATATAAACTAGACAAAAGCTCTCTGAGAAACGTCTTTGTGATTTGTCCATTCATCTCATATATTTAAACCGTTCTTTTGATTGAGCAGTTTGGAAACAGTCTTTTTGTAGAATCTGCAAAAGGATATTTTTGAGTGGTTTGAGGCCTATGGTGAAAAAGGAAATATTTTCACTTAAAAACTAGACAGAACTTTCCTGACAAACTTCTTTCTGATGTGTGCATTTATCTCACAGAGTTGAAAGTTTCCATTGATTGAGAAGTTTGGAAACAGTCTTTTTATATAATCTGAAATGGATATTTGGAGTGCTTTGAGGCATTTGGTGAAAAAGGATATATCCTCACATAAAAACTAGGCAAAAACTTTCTGAGAAACTTCTTTGTGACGTGTGCATTTATTTCACACAGTTGAACATTTCTTTTGACTGAGCAGGTTGGAAACGTCTTTTTGTAGAATCTGCAAACAGATATTTGTGAGTGATTTGAGGCTTATGGTGAAAAAGGAAATACCTCCAAATAAAAACCTGATGGAAGCATTCTGAGCAACTGCTTTGTTGCATATGTGTGCATTCATCTCACAGAGTTGAACCTTTCTTTTGATTGATCACGTTGGAAACAGTTTGTTTCTAAAATCTGTAAAGGGATATTTCAAGCACTTTGAGGCCTATGGTGAACAAGGAAATATCTTCACATAAAAACTAGATCAAAGCTTTCTGAGAAACTTCTTTGTGTTGAGTGCATTCATCTCACAGATTTAACCTTTAATTTGATAAGCCATTATGAAACCGTCTTTTTTTAGAATCTACACAGGGATATTGGTGAGCACTTTGAGGCCTGCCATGAAAAAGGACATATCTTCACATGAAAACTAGACAGAAGCTTTCTGAGCTTCTTAGTGTTGTGTGCTTTCATCTCACAGTGTTGAACCTTTGTTTTAATTGAGCAATTTGGAAACAGTCTTTTTGTAGAATCTGCAAGTGTATATTTGGAGTGCTTTGAAGCCTATGGTGAAAAACGAAATATCTTCAAATAAATACTAGACAGAAGCATTCTGAGAAACTTCTTTGTGATGTGTGAATTCATCTCAGATGGTTGAACCTTTCCTTTTATTGAGCAGTTTTGAAACAGTCTTTTTGCAGAATTTATAAAGGGATATTTGGAGCACTTTGAAGAGTATGGTGAAAAGGAATTATCTTCACATAAAAAATAGAAGCTTTCTGAGAAACTTCTTTGAATGTGTGCATTCATCTTACAGATTTCAACCTTTCTTTTGGTTGAGCAGTATGGAGACAGTCTTTTTGTAGAATCTGCAAAAGGATATTTGTGAGCTCTTTTAGGCCTATGGAGAAATAAGGAATATCTTCATATAAAAATGAGACAGAAGTTTTCTGACAAACTTCTTTGTGATGTATACATTCATCTCACAGAGTTGAACATTTCTTTTGATTTAACAGTTTGGAAACAGTCTTTCTGTAGAATCTGAAATGTGATATTTGGATCACTTTAAGATGTATAGTGAAAAAGGAAATATCTTCACAGAGAAACTAGACAGAAGCTTTCTGAGGAACTTCTTTCTGATGTGTGCTTTCATCTCACAGAATTGAACATTTCTTTGATTGAGCAGTTTGGAAACAGTGTTTTTGTGGAATCTGCAGATGGATATTTGTGGGCCCTTTGAGGCCTATGGTGAAAAATGAAATATCTTCACATAAAAACTGGACAGAACCTTTATGAGATACTTCTTTGTGATGTGAGATTTCATCTCACAGAGTTGACCATTCCTTCGATTGATCAGTTTGGAAACAGTCTTTTTGTACAATCTGCAAAGGGATATTTTGTGCAACTTGGAGCCTGTGGTGAAAAAGGAAATATCTTCACATAAACACTAGACAGAAACTTTCTGACTAACTTCTTTGTGGCGCATGCATTCATCTCACAAAGTTGAATGTTTCTTTTTATTGAGCAATTTGGAAACAGTCTTTTTGTAGAGTCTGCAATGGGATATTTGGACTGCTTTGAGGCGCATGGTAAAAATGGAAATGTCTTCGCATAAGAATTAGACAGAAGCACTCGAAGGAACTTCTTTGTGGCGTGTGCATTCATCTCACAGAGGTGAACATTTATTTTGATTGAGCAGTTTGGAAACAGTCTTTGTGAGGGATCTGCAAACAGATATTTGTTAACACGTTGAGGCTTATGGTGAAAAAGGAAATGTCTTCACATAAAAACTAGTCAGAAGCTTTCTGAACAACTTCTTTCTGATGTGCGCATTCATCTCACAGAGTTGAACCTTTCTTTTGATTTAGCACATTGGGAACCATCTGTTTCTAGAATCTGCAAAGAGATATTTGGAGCAATATGAGGCCTATGGTGAACAAGGAAATATCTTCACATAAAAACTAGACTAATGTTTTCTGAGAAACTTCCTTGTGCTGAGTGCATTCATCTCACAGATTTGAATCTTTCTTTTGATTAAGCTGTTTCAAAACTGTCTTTTCTTAGAATCTGAAAAGGGATATTTGTGAGTCCATTAGGGCCTGTGGTGAAAAAGGATATATCTTCACATAAAAACTAGATAGAAGCCTTCTGAGAGACTTCTTTGTGTTGTGTGCTTTCATCACCCAGAGCTGAATCTTTCTTTTGATTGAGCAATTTGGAAACAATCTTCTTGTAGAATCTGCAAGTGTATAATTTGGAGCGCTTTGAAGTCTTTGGTGAAAAAGGAATTATCTTCACATAAAAACTAGACAGAAGCATTCTGAGAAACTTCTTTGTGATGAATGCATGCATCTCATAGAGTAGAACGTTTCCCTGGATTGAGCAGTTTGGAAACAGTCTTTTTGTAGAATCTGCAAAGAGATATTTGTGAGCCCTTTGAGGCCTATAGTAAGAAAAGAAATATCTTCACATAAAAACTGGACAGAAGCTTTCTGAGAAACTTCTTTGTTATGTGTGCTTTCATGTCACAGAGTTGAACAATTCTTTCAGTTGAATAGTTTGGAAACAGTCTTTTTGTAACATCTGCAAGGGGATATTTGGAACAATTTGAGGACTATGGTGAAAAAATATATATCTTCACATAAAAACTAGACTTAAGCTTTGTCAGAAACTTCTTTGTGATGTGTGCTTCCATGTCACTGAGTTGAACATTTCTTTTCATTGAGCAGTATGGAAACAGTCTTTTTATGGAATCTGCAAAGGGATATTTGGAGTGCTTTGAAGCGAATGGTGAAAGAGGAAATATCTTCACATGAGAACTAGACAGAAGCATTCTGAGCAACTTCTTTGTGATGTGTGTATTCATCTCACAGAGGTGAACCATTCTTTTGATTGAGCAGTTTAGAAACAAACTTTTTGTAAAATCTGTAAAAGGATATTTGGAGCAATTTGAGGCCTATGGTGAAAAAGGAAATATCTTCACAAAAAACTAGACATAAGTATTCTGATAAACTTCTTTGTGATGTCTGCATTCATCTCATAGAATTGAACCTTTCTTTTGATTGAGCAGTTTAGAAACAGTCCTTTTGTAGAACCTGCAAAGGGATATTTGTGAGCCCTACTTAGGCCAATGGTGAGAAAGGAAATATATTGACATAAAAACTGCACAGAAGGTTTCTGAGAAAGTTCTTTGTGATGTGTGCTTTCATCTCACAAAGTTGAATCATACTTTTGATTGAGCACTTTGGAAACAGTCTGTTTGTAGAATCTGTGAAGGGATATTTGGAGCACTTTGAGACCTATGGTGAAAAAGGAATTGTCTTCACATAAAAACTAGACCAAAGCTTTCTGAGAAACTTCTTTCTGATGAGTGAACTCATCGCACAGAGTTGAACCTCTCTTTTGATTGAGCAGTTTGGAAACAGTCTTTTTGCAGAATCTGCAAATGGATATTTGGAGCGCTTTGAGGACTATGATGAAAAATGATATATCTTCACATAAGGACTAGACAGAAGCCTTCTGGGAAACTTCTTTGTGAAGCGTTATTTCATCTCATAGAGTTGAACCTTTCCTTTGGTTGAGCAGTTTGGAAACAGTATTTCTGTACCATCTGCAAAGGAATATTTGTAAGCCCTTTGAGTCCTATGGTATAAAAGGAAATATCTTCATGTAAAAACTGGACAGAAGCTTTCTGAGAATCTGCTTTGTGATATGTGGTTTCATGTCACAGAGTTGAACCGTTCTTTCAATTGATCCTTATAGAAATAGTCATTTGGTAGAATCTGCAAAGGGATATTAGGAGCAATATGAGGCCTATGGTTAAAAAGGAAATATCTTCACATGAAAATTACAGAGAAGCTTTCTGAGAAACTTCTTTGTGATATGTGCTTTCATCTAACAGATTTGAATCATTTCTTGGGATGAGCAATTTGGAAACAGACTTTTTGTAGAATCTGCAAAAGGATATTTGTGAGCGTTTTGAGGTATATGATGAAAAAGGAAATATCTTCACATAAGAACTAGATAGAAACTTTCTCACAAACTTCTTTGTGATGGGTGCATACATCTCAAAGAGACAAACGTTTCTTTTTATTGAGCAGTTTGGAAACAGTCTTTTTGCAGAATCTGAAAAGGGATATTTGGATCACTTTGTCACATATGGTGAAAAAGGAAATATCTTCACATAAAAACTAGACAGAAGATTTCTGAGAAACTTCTCTGTGACGTGTGCATTCATCTCACAGAGTTGAACCTTTCCTTTTATTGAGCACTTCGAGAAGTGTCTGTTTGTAGAATCTGCAAAGGGATATTTCGAGTACTTTGAGGCCTATTGTGAAAAAGGAAATATCTTCACATAAAAACTAGACCTAAGCTTTCTGAGGAACTTCTTTGTGATGTGTGCTTTCATCTCACAGGGTTGAACCTTTTTTTCGATTGAGTAGTTTGGAAACAGTCTTTTGGTAGAATCTGCAGAGGGATATTTGTGAGCCTTTTGAGGCCTACAGTGAAAAAGGAAATATCTTAATATAAAAACTGGACAGAAGCTTTCTGAGAAATTTCTTTGTGATGTGTACTTTCATCTCACACAGTTGAACCATTCCTTCAGTTGATCAGTTTGGAAACAGTCTTTTTGTACAGTCTGCAAAGGAATATTTTAAGCCCTTTGAGTCCTATGGTAAAAAAGGAAATATCTTCACATAAAAACTGGATAGAAGCTTTCCAAGAAACTTCTTTGTCATGTGTGCTTTCTTCTCACAGAGTTGAATGATTCTTTTGATTGATCAGTTTGGAAGCACTGTTTTTGTAGAATCTGCAAAGGGATATTAGGAGCAATATGAGGCCTATGGTTAAAAAGGAAATACCTTCACATACAAACTAGACAGAAGGTTTCTGAGAAACTTCTTTGCCAGGTGTGCATTGATCTCACAAAGTTGAACATTTCCTTTGATTGAGCAGTTTGGAAACATTCTTTTTGTAAAATCTCTAAAGGGATATTTAGAGCAATTTGAGGCTTATGGTGAAAAAGGAAATATCTTCAATTAAAAAATAGACAGAAGCTTACAGAGAAACTACTTTGAGATGTGTGCATTCATCTTGCAGAGTGGAAAATTTCTTTGATTGAGCATTTTGGAAACTGTCTTTTTGTAGAATCTGCAAAGGGATATGTTTGAGCCCTTTGAGTACTACGGTGAAAAAGAAAATCTCTTCACATATAAACTACACAGAATATTTCTGAGAAAGTCCTTAGTGATGTGAGCTTTCATCTCACAGAGTTGAACCATTCTTTTGATAGATCAGTTTGGAAACAGTCTTTTTATAGAAACTGCAAAAGGATATTTGGAGCACTTTGAGGCCTATCGTGAAAAAGGAAATATCTTCACATATAAACTAGACAAAAGCTCTCTGAGAAACGTCTTTGTGATTTGTCCATTCATCTCATATATTTAAACCGTTCTTTTGATTGAGCAGTTTGGAAACAGTCTTTTTGTAGAATCTGCAAAAGGATATTTTTGAGTGGTTTGAGGCCTATGGTGAAAAAGGAAATATTTTCACTTAAAAACTAGACAGAACTTTCCTGACAAACTTCTTTCTGATGTGTGCATTTATCTCACAGAGTTGAAAGTTTCCATTGATTGAGAAGTTTGGAAACAGTCTTTTTATATAATCTGAAATGGATATTTGGAGTGCTTTGAGGCATTTGGTGAAAAAGGATATATCCTCACATAAAAACTAGGCAAAAACTTTCTGAGAAACTTCTTTGTGACGTGTGCATTTATTTCACACAGTTGAACATTTCTTTTGACTGAGCAGGTTGGAAACGTCTTTTTGTAGAATCTGCAAACAGATATTTGTGAGCGATTTGAGGCTTATGGTGAAAAAGGAAATACCTCCAAATAAAAACCTGATGGAAGCATTCTGAGCAACTGCTTTGTTGCATATGTGTGCATTCATCTCACAGAGTTGAACCTTTCTTTTGATTGATCACGTTGGAAACAGTTTGTTTCTAAAATCTGTAAAGGGATATTTCAAGCACTTTGAGGCCTATGGTGAACAAGGAAATATCTTCACATAAAAACTAGATCAAAGCTTTCTGAGAAACTTCTTTGTGTTGAGTGCATTCATCTCACAGATTTAACCTTTAATTTGATAAGCCATTATGAAACCGTCTTTTTTTAGAATCTACACAGGGATATTGGTGAGCACTTTGAGGCCTGCCATGAAAAAGGACATATCTTCACATGAAAACTAGACAGAAGCTTTCTGAGCTTCTTAGTGTTGTGTGCTTTCATCTCACAGTGTTGAACCTTTGTTTTAATTGAGCAATTTGGAAACAGTCTTTTTGTAGAATCTGCAAGTGTATATTTGGAGTGCTTTGAAGCCTATGGTGAAAAACGAAATATCTTCAAATAAATACTAGACAGAAGCATTCTGAGAAACTTCTTTGTGATGTGTGAATTCATCTCAGATGGTTGAACCTTTCCTTTTATTGAGCAGTTTTGAAACAGTCTTTTTGCAGAATTTATAAAGGGATATTTGGAGCACTTTGAAGAGTATGGTGAAAAGGAATTATCTTCACATAAAAAATAGAAGCTTTCTGAGAAACTTCTTTGAATGTGTGCATTCATCTTACAGATTTCAACCTTTCTTTTGGTTGAGCAGTATGGAGACAGTCTTTTTGTAGAATCTGCAAAAGGATATTTGTGAGCTCTTTTAGGCCTATGGAGAAATAAGGAATATCTTCATATAAAAATGAGACAGAAGTTTTCTGACAAACTTCTTTGTGATGTATACATTCATCTCACAGAGTTGAACATTTCTTTTGATTTAACAGTTTGGAAACAGTCTTTCTGTAGAATCTGAAATGTGATATTTGGATCACTTTAAGATGTATAGTGAAAAAGGAAATATCTTCACAGAGAAACTAGACAGAAGCTTTCTGAGGAACTTCTTTCTGATGTGTGCTTTCATCTCACAGAATTGAACATTTCTTTGATTGAGCAGTTTGGAAACAGTGTTTTTGTGGAATCTGCAGATGGATATTTGTGGGCCCTTTGAGGCCTATGGTGAAAAATGAAATATCTTCACATAAAAACTGGACAGAACCTTTATGAGATACTTCTTTGTGATGTGAGATTTCATCTCACAGAGTTGACCATTCCTTCGATTGATCAGTTTGGAAACAGTCTTTTTGTACAATCTGCAAAGGGATATTTTGTGCAACTTGGAGCCTGTGGTGAAAAAGGAAATATCTTCACATAAACACTAGACAGAAACTTTCTGACTAACTTCTTTGTGGCGCGTGCATTCATCTCACAAAGTTGAATGTTTCTTTTTATTGAGCAATTTGGAAACAGTCTTTTTGTAGAGTCTGCAATGGGATATTTGGACTGCTTTGAGGCGCATGGTAAAAATGGAAATGTCTTCGCATAAGAATTAGACAGAAGCACTCGAAGGAACTTCTTTGTGGCGTGTGCATTCATCTCACAGAGGTGAACATTTATTTTGATTGAGCAGTTTGGAAACAGTCTTTGTGAGGGATCTGCAAACAGATATTTGTTAACACGTTGAGGCTTATGGTGAAAAAGGAAATGTCTTCACATAAAAACTAGTCAGAAGCTTTCTGAACAACTTCTTTCTGATGTGCGCATTCATCTCACAGAGTTGAACCTTTCTTTTGATTTAGCACATTGGGAACCATCTGTTTCTAGAATCTGCAAAGAGATATTTGGAGCAATATGAGGCCTATGGTGAACAAGGAAATATCTTCACATAAAAACTAGACTAATGTTTTCTGAGAAACTTCCTTGTGCTGAGTGCATTCATCTCACAGATTTGAATCTTTCTTTTGATTAAGCTGTTTCAAAACTGTCTTTTCTTAGAATCTGAAAAGGGATATTTGTGAGTCCATTAGGGCCTGTGGTGAAAAAGGATATATCTTCACATAAAAACTAGATAGAAGCCTTCTGAGAGACTTCTTTGTGTTGTGTGCTTTCATCACCCAGAGCTGAATCTTTCTTTTGATTGAGCAATTTGGAAACAATCTTCTTGTAGAATCTGCAAGTGTATAATTTGGAGCGCTTTGAAGTCTTTGGTGAAAAAGGAATTATCTTCACATAAAAACTAGACAGAAGCATTCTGAGAAACTTCTTTGTGATGAATGCATGCATCTCATAGAGTAGAACGTTTCCCTGGATTGAGCAGTTTGGAAACAGTCTTTTTGTAGAATCTGCAAAGAGATATTTGTGAGCCCTTTGAGGCCTATAGTAAGAAAAGAAATATCTTCACATAAAAACTGGACAGAAGCTTTCTGAGAAACTTCTTTGTTATGTGTGCTTTCATGTCACAGAGTTGAACAATTCTTTCAGTTGAATAGTTTGGAAACAGTCTTTTTGTAACATCTGCAAGGGGATATTTGGAACAATTTGAGGACTATGGTGAAAAAATATATATCTTCACATAAAAACTAGACTTAAGCTTTGTCAGAAACTTCTTTGTGATGTGTGCTTCCATGTCACTGAGTTGAACATTTCTTTTCATTGAGCAGTATGGAAACAGTCTTTTTATGGAATCTGCAAAGGGATATTTGGAGTGCTTTGAAGCGAATGGTGAAAGAGGAAATATCTTCACATGAGAACTAGACAGAAGCATTCTGAGCAACTTCTTTGTGATGTGTGTATTCATCTCACAGAGGTGAACCATTCTTTTGATTGAGCAGTTTAGAAACAAACTTTTTGTAAAATCTGTAAAAGGATATTTGGAGCAATTTGAGGCCTATGGTGAAAAAGGAAATATCTTCACAAAAAACTAGACATAAGTATTCTGATAAACTTCTTTGTGATGTCTGCATTCATCTCATAGAATTGAACCTTTCTTTTGATTGAGCAGTTTAGAAACAGTCCTTTTGTAGAACCTGCAAAGGGATATTTGTGAGCCCTACTTAGGCCAATGGTGAGAAAGGAAATATATTGACATAAAAACTGCACAGAAGGTTTCTGAGAAAGTTCTTTGTGATGTGTGCTTTCATCTCACAAAGTTGAATCATACTTTTGATTGAGCACTTTGGAAACAGTCTGTTTGTAGAATCTGTGAAGGGATATTTGGAGCACTTTGAGACCTATGGTGAAAAAGGAATTGTCTTCACATAAAAACTAGACCAAAGCTTTCTGAGAAACTTCTTTCTGATGAGTGAACTCATCGCACAGAGTTGAACCTCTCTTTTGATTGAGCAGTTTGGAAACAGTCTTTTTGCAGAATCTGCAAATGGATATTTGGAGCGCTTTGAGGACTATGATGAAAAATGATATATCTTCACATAAGGACTAGACAGAAGCCTTCTGGGAAACTTCTTTGTGAAGCGTTATTTCATCTCATAGAGTTGAACCTTTCCTTTGGTTGAGCAGTTTGGAAACAGTATTTCTGTACCATCTGCAAAGGAATATTTGTAAGCCCTTTGAGTCCTATGGTATAAAAGGAAATATCTTCATGTAAAAACTGGACAGAAGCTTTCTGAGAATCTGCTTTGTGATATGTGGTTTCATGTCACAGAGTTGAACCGTTCTTTCAATTGATCCTTATAGAAATAGTCATTTGGTAGAATCTGCAAAGGGATATTAGGAGCAATATGAGGCCTATGGTTAAAAAGGAAATATCTTCACATGAAAATTACAGAGAAGCTTTCTGAGAAACTTCTTTGTGATATGTGCTTTCATCTAACAGATTTGAATCATTTCTTGGGATGAGCAATTTGGAAACAGACTTTTTGTAGAATCTGCAAAAGGATATTTGTGAGCGTTTTGAGGTATATGATGAAAAAGGAAATATCTTCACATAAGAACTAGATAGAAACTTTCTCACAAACTTCTTTGTGATGGGTGCATACATCTCAAAGAGACAAACGTTTCTTTTTATTGAGCAGTTTGGAAACAGTCTTTTTGCAGAATCTGAAAAGGGATATTTGGATCACTTTGTCACATATGGTGAAAAAGGAAATATCTTCACATAAAAACTAGACAGAAGATTTCTGAGAAACTTCTCTGTGACGTGTGCATTCATCTCACAGAGTTGAACCTTTCCTTTTATTGAGCACTTCGAGAAGTGTCTGTTTGTAGAATCTGCAAAGGGATATTTCGAGTACTTTGAGGCCTATTGTGAAAAAGGAAATATCTTCACATAAAAACTAGACCTAAGCTTTCTGAGGAACTTCTTTGTGATGTGTGCTTTCATCTCACAGGGTTGAACCTTTTTTTCGATTGAGTAGTTTGGAAACAGTCTTTTGGTAGAATCTGCAGAGGGATATTTGTGAGCCTTTTGAGGCCTACAGTGAAAAAGGAAATATCTTAATATAAAAACTGGACAGAAGCTTTCTGAGAAATTTCTTTGTGATGTGTACTTTCATCTCACACAGTTGAACCATTCCTTCAGTTGATCAGTTTGGAAACAGTCTTTTTGTACAGTCTGCAAAGGAATATTTTAAGCCCTTTGAGTCCTATGGTAAAAAAGGAAATATCTTCACATAAAAACTGGATAGAAGCTTTCCAAGAAACTTCTTTGTCATGTGTGCTTTCTTCTCACAGAGTTGAATGATTCTTTTGATTGATCAGTTTGGAAGCACTGTTTTTGTAGAATCTGCAAAGGGATATTAGGAGCAATATGAGGCCTATGGTTAAAAAGGAAATACCTTCACATACAAACTAGACAGAAGGTTTCTGAGAAACTTCTTTGCCAGGTGTGCATTGATCTCACAAAGTTGAACATTTCCTTTGATTGAGCAGTTTGGAAACATTCTTTTTGTAAAATCTCTAAAGGGATATTTAGAGCAATTTGAGGCTTATGGTGAAAAAGGAAATATCTTCAATTAAAAAATAGACAGAAGCTTACAGAGAAACTACTTTGAGATGTGTGCATTCATCTTGCAGAGTGGAAAATTTCTTTGATTGAGCATTTTGGAAACTGTCTTTTTGTAGAATCTGCAAAGGGATATGTTTGAGCCCTTTGAGTACTACGGTGAAAAAGAAAATCTCTTCACATATAAACTACACAGAATATTTCTGAGAAAGTCCTTAGTGATGTGAGCTTTCATCTCACAGAGTTGAACCATTCTTTTGATAGATCAGTTTGGAAACAGTCTTTTTATAGAAACTGCAAAAGGATATTTGGAGCACTTTGAGGCCTATCGTGAAAAAGGAAATATCTTCACATATAAACTAGACAAAAGCTCTCTGAGAAACGTCTTTGTGATTTGTCCATTCATCTCATATATTTAAACCGTTCTTTTGATTGAGCAGTTTGGAAACAGTCTTTTTGTAGAATCTGCAAAAGGATATTTTTGAGTGGTTTGAGGCCTATGGTGAAAAAGGAAATATTTTCACTTAAAAACTAGACAGAACTTTCCTGACAAACTTCTTTCTGATGTGTGCATTTATCTCACAGAGTTGAAAGTTTCCATTGATTGAGAAGTTTGGAAACAGTCTTTTTATATAATCTGAAATGGATATTTGGAGTGCTTTGAGGCATTTGGTGAAAAAGGATATATCCTCACATAAAAACTAGGCAAAAACTTTCTGAGAAACTTCTTTGTGACGTGTGCATTTATTTCACACAGTTGAACATTTCTTTTGACTGAGCAGGTTGGAAACGTCTTTTTGTAGAATCTGCAAACAGATATTTGTGAGCGATTTGAGGCTTATGGTGAAAAAGGAAATACCTCCAAATAAAAACCTGATGGAAGCATTCTGAGCAACTGCTTTGTTGCATATGTGTGCATTCATCTCACAGAGTTGAACCTTTCTTTTGATTGATCACGTTGGAAACAGTTTGTTTCTAAAATCTGTAAAGGGATATTTCAAGCACTTTGAGGCCTATGGTGAACAAGGAAATATCTTCACATAAAAACTAGATCAAAGCTTTCTGAGAAACTTCTTTGTGTTGAGTGCATTCATCTCACAGATTTAACCTTTAATTTGATAAGCCATTATGAAACCGTCTTTTTTTAGAATCTACACAGGGATATTGGTGAGCACTTTGAGGCCTGCCATGAAAAAGGACATATCTTCACATGAAAACTAGACAGAAGCTTTCTGAGCTTCTTAGTGTTGTGTGCTTTCATCTCACAGTGTTGAACCTTTGTTTTAATTGAGCAATTTGGAAACAGTCTTTTTGTAGAATCTGCAAGTGTATATTTGGAGTGCTTTGAAGCCTATGGTGAAAAACGAAATATCTTCAAATAAATACTAGACAGAAGCATTCTGAGAAACTTCTTTGTGATGTGTGAATTCATCTCAGATGGTTGAACCTTTCCTTTTATTGAGCAGTTTTGAAACAGTCTTTTTGCAGAATTTATAAAGGGATATTTGGAGCACTTTGAAGAGTATGGTGAAAAGGAATTATCTTCACATAAAAAATAGAAGCTTTCTGAGAAACTTCTTTGAATGTGTGCATTCATCTTACAGATTTCAACCTTTCTTTTGGTTGAGCAGTATGGAGACAGTCTTTTTGTAGAATCTGCAAAAGGATATTTGTGAGCTCTTTTAGGCCTATGGAGAAATAAGGAATATCTTCATATAAAAATGAGACAGAAGTTTTCTGACAAACTTCTTTGTGATGTATACATTCATCTCACAGAGTTGAACATTTCTTTTGATTTAACAGTTTGGAAACAGTCTTTCTGTAGAATCTGAAATGTGATATTTGGATCACTTTAAGATGTATAGTGAAAAAGGAAATATCTTCACAGAGAAACTAGACAGAAGCTTTCTGAGGAACTTCTTTCTGATGTGTGCTTTCATCTCACAGAATTGAACATTTCTTTGATTGAGCAGTTTGGAAACAGTGTTTTTGTGGAATCTGCAGATGGATATTTGTGGGCCCTTTGAGGCCTATGGTGAAAAATGAAATATCTTCACATAAAAACTGGACAGAACCTTTATGAGATACTTCTTTGTGATGTGAGATTTCATCTCACAGAGTTGACCATTCCTTCGATTGATCAGTTTGGAAACAGTCTTTTTGTACAATCTGCAAAGGGATATTTTGTGCAACTTGGAGCCTGTGGTGAAAAAGGAAATATCTTCACATAAACACTAGACAGAAACTTTCTGACTAACTTCTTTGTGGCGCGTGCATTCATCTCACAAAGTTGAATGTTTCTTTTTATTGAGCAATTTGGAAACAGTCTTTTTGTAGAGTCTGCAATGGGATATTTGGACTGCTTTGAGGCGCATGGTAAAAATGGAAATGTCTTCGCATAAGAATTAGACAGAAGCACTCGAAGGAACTTCTTTGTGGCGTGTGCATTCATCTCACAGAGGTGAACATTTATTTTGATTGAGCAGTTTGGAAACAGTCTTTGTGAGGGATCTGCAAACAGATATTTGTTAACACGTTGAGGCTTATGGTGAAAAAGGAAATGTCTTCACATAAAAACTAGTCAGAAGCTTTCTGAACAACTTCTTTCTGATGTGCGCATTCATCTCACAGAGTTGAACCTTTCTTTTGATTTAGCACATTGGGAACCATCTGTTTCTAGAATCTGCAAAGAGATATTTGGAGCAATATGAGGCCTATGGTGAACAAGGAAATATCTTCACATAAAAACTAGACTAATGTTTTCTGAGAAACTTCCTTGTGCTGAGTGCATTCATCTCACAGATTTGAATCTTTCTTTTGATTAAGCTGTTTCAAAACTGTCTTTTCTTAGAATCTGAAAAGGGATATTTGTGAGTCCATTAGGGCCTGTGGTGAAAAAGGATATATCTTCACATAAAAACTAGATAGAAGCCTTCTGAGAGACTTCTTTGTGTTGTGTGCTTTCATCACCCAGAGCTGAATCTTTCTTTTGATTGAGCAATTTGGAAACAATCTTCTTGTAGAATCTGCAAGTGTATAATTTGGAGCGCTTTGAAGTCTTTGGTGAAAAAGGAATTATCTTCACATAAAAACTAGACAGAAGCATTCTGAGAAACTTCTTTGTGATGAATGCATGCATCTCATAGAGTAGAACGTTTCCCTGGATTGAGCAGTTTGGAAACAGTCTTTTTGTAGAATCTGCAAAGAGATATTTGTGAGCCCTTTGAGGCCTATAGTAAGAAAAGAAATATCTTCACATAAAAACTGGACAGAAGCTTTCTGAGAAACTTCTTTGTTATGTGTGCTTTCATGTCACAGAGTTGAACAATTCTTTCAGTTGAATAGTTTGGAAACAGTCTTTTTGTAACATCTGCAAGGGGATATTTGGAACAATTTGAGGACTATGGTGAAAAAATATATATCTTCACATAAAAACTAGACTTAAGCTTTGTCAGAAACTTCTTTGTGATGTGTGCTTCCATGTCACTGAGTTGAACATTTCTTTTCATTGAGCAGTATGGAAACAGTCTTTTTATGGAATCTGCAAAGGGATATTTGGAGTGCTTTGAAGCGAATGGTGAAAGAGGAAATATCTTCACATGAGAACTAGACAGAAGCATTCTGAGCAACTTCTTTGTGATGTGTGTATTCATCTCACAGAGGTGAACCATTCTTTTGATTGAGCAGTTTAGAAACAAACTTTTTGTAAAATCTGTAAAAGGATATTTGGAGCAATTTGAGGCCTATGGTGAAAAAGGAAATATCTTCACAAAAAACTAGACATAAGTATTCTGATAAACTTCTTTGTGATGTCTGCATTCATCTCATAGAATTGAACCTTTCTTTTGATTGAGCAGTTTAGAAACAGTCCTTTTGTAGAACCTGCAAAGGGATATTTGTGAGCCCTACTTAGGCCAATGGTGAGAAAGGAAATATATTGACATAAAAACTGCACAGAAGGTTTCTGAGAAAGTTCTTTGTGATGTGTGCTTTCATCTCACAAAGTTGAATCATACTTTTGATTGAGCACTTTGGAAACAGTCTGTTTGTAGAATCTGTGAAGGGATATTTGGAGCACTTTGAGACCTATGGTGAAAAAGGAATTGTCTTCACATAAAAACTAGACCAAAGCTTTCTGAGAAACTTCTTTCTGATGAGTGAACTCATCGCACAGAGTTGAACCTCTCTTTTGATTGAGCAGTTTGGAAACAGTCTTTTTGCAGAATCTGCAAATGGATATTTGGAGCGCTTTGAGGACTATGATGAAAAATGATATATCTTCACATAAGGACTAGACAGAAGCCTTCTGGGAAACTTCTTTGTGAAGCGTTATTTCATCTCATAGAGTTGAACCTTTCCTTTGGTTGAGCAGTTTGGAAACAGTATTTCTGTACCATCTGCAAAGGAATATTTGTAAGCCCTTTGAGTCCTATGGTATAAAAGGAAATATCTTCATGTAAAAACTGGACAGAAGCTTTCTGAGAATCTGCTTTGTGATATGTGGTTTCATGTCACAGAGTTGAACCGTTCTTTCAATTGATCCTTATAGAAATAGTCATTTGGTAGAATCTGCAAAGGGATATTAGGAGCAATATGAGGCCTATGGTTAAAAAGGAAATATCTTCACATGAAAATTACAGAGAAGCTTTCTGAGAAACTTCTTTGTGATATGTGCTTTCATCTAACAGATTTGAATCATTTCTTGGGATGAGCAATTTGGAAACAGACTTTTTGTAGAATCTGCAAAAGGATATTTGTGAGCGTTTTGAGGTATATGATGAAAAAGGAAATATCTTCACATAAGAACTAGATAGAAACTTTCTCACAAACTTCTTTGTGATGGGTGCATACATCTCAAAGAGACAAACGTTTCTTTTTATTGAGCAGTTTGGAAACAGTCTTTTTGCAGAATCTGAAAAGGGATATTTGGATCACTTTGTCACATATGGTGAAAAAGGAAATATCTTCACATAAAAACTAGACAGAAGATTTCTGAGAAACTTCTCTGTGACGTGTGCATTCATCTCACAGAGTTGAACCTTTCCTTTTATTGAGCACTTCGAGAAGTGTCTGTTTGTAGAATCTGCAAAGGGATATTTCGAGTACTTTGAGGCCTATTGTGAAAAAGGAAATATCTTCACATAAAAACTAGACCTAAGCTTTCTGAGGAACTTCTTTGTGATGTGTGCTTTCATCTCACAGGGTTGAACCTTTTTTTCGATTGAGTAGTTTGGAAACAGTCTTTTGGTAGAATCTGCAGAGGGATATTTGTGAGCCTTTTGAGGCCTACAGTGAAAAAGGAAATATCTTAATATAAAAACTGGACAGAAGCTTTCTGAGAAATTTCTTTGTGATGTGTACTTTCATCTCACACAGTTGAACCATTCCTTCAGTTGATCAGTTTGGAAACAGTCTTTTTGTACAGTCTGCAAAGGAATATTTTAAGCCCTTTGAGTCCTATGGTAAAAAAGGAAATATCTTCACATAAAAACTGGATAGAAGCTTTCCAAGAAACTTCTTTGTCATGTGTGCTTTCTTCTCACAGAGTTGAATGATTCTTTTGATTGATCAGTTTGGAAGCACTGTTTTTGTAGAATCTGCAAAGGGATATTAGGAGCAATATGAGGCCTATGGTTAAAAAGGAAATACCTTCACATACAAACTAGACAGAAGGTTTCTGAGAAACTTCTTTGCCAGGTGTGCATTGATCTCACAAAGTTGAACATTTCCTTTGATTGAGCAGTTTGGAAACATTCTTTTTGTAAAATCTCTAAAGGGATATTTAGAGCAATTTGAGGCTTATGGTGAAAAAGGAAATATCTTCAATTAAAAAATAGACAGAAGCTTACAGAGAAACTACTTTGAGATGTGTGCATTCATCTTGCAGAGTGGAAAATTTCTTTGATTGAGCATTTTGGAAACTGTCTTTTTGTAGAATCTGCAAAGGGATATGTTTGAGCCCTTTGAGTACTACGGTGAAAAAGAAAATCTCTTCACATATAAACTACACAGAATATTTCTGAGAAAGTCCTTAGTGATGTGAGCTTTCATCTCACAGAGTTGAACCATTCTTTTGATAGATCAGTTTGGAAACAGTCTTTTTATAGAAACTGCAAAAGGATATTTGGAGCACTTTGAGGCCTATCGTGAAAAAGGAAATATCTTCACATATAAACTAGACAAAAGCTCTCTGAGAAACGTCTTTGTGATTTGTCCATTCATCTCATATATTTAAACCGTTCTTTTGATTGAGCAGTTTGGAAACAGTCTTTTTGTAGAATCTGCAAAAGGATATTTTTGAGTGGTTTGAGGCCTATGGTGAAAAAGGAAATATTTTCACTTAAAAACTAGACAGAACTTTCCTGACAAACTTCTTTCTGATGTGTGCATTTATCTCACAGAGTTGAAAGTTTCCATTGATTGAGAAGTTTGGAAACAGTCTTTTTATATAATCTGAAATGGATATTTGGAGTGCTTTGAGGCATTTGGTGAAAAAGGATATATCCTCACATAAAAACTAGGCAAAAACTTTCTGAGAAACTTCTTTGTGACGTGTGCATTTATTTCACACAGTTGAACATTTCTTTTGACTGAGCAGGTTGGAAACGTCTTTTTGTAGAATCTGCAAACAGATATTTGTGAGCGATTTGAGGCTTATGGTGAAAAAGGAAATACCTCCAAATAAAAACCTGATGGAAGCATTCTGAGCAACTGCTTTGTTGCATATGTGTGCATTCATCTCACAGAGTTGAACCTTTCTTTTGATTGATCACGTTGGAAACAGTTTGTTTCTAAAATCTGTAAAGGGATATTTCAAGCACTTTGAGGCCTATGGTGAACAAGGAAATATCTTCACATAAAAACTAGATCAAAGCTTTCTGAGAAACTTCTTTGTGTTGAGTGCATTCATCTCACAGATTTAACCTTTAATTTGATAAGCCATTATGAAACCGTCTTTTTTTAGAATCTACACAGGGATATTGGTGAGCACTTTGAGGCCTGCCATGAAAAAGGACATATCTTCACATGAAAACTAGACAGAAGCTTTCTGAGCTTCTTAGTGTTGTGTGCTTTCATCTCACAGTGTTGAACCTTTGTTTTAATTGAGCAATTTGGAAACAGTCTTTTTGTAGAATCTGCAAGTGTATATTTGGAGTGCTTTGAAGCCTATGGTGAAAAACGAAATATCTTCAAATAAATACTAGACAGAAGCATTCTGAGAAACTTCTTTGTGATGTGTGAATTCATCTCAGATGGTTGAACCTTTCCTTTTATTGAGCAGTTTTGAAACAGTCTTTTTGCAGAATTTATAAAGGGATATTTGGAGCACTTTGAAGAGTATGGTGAAAAGGAATTATCTTCACATAAAAAATAGAAGCTTTCTGAGAAACTTCTTTGAATGTGTGCATTCATCTTACAGATTTCAACCTTTCTTTTGGTTGAGCAGTATGGAGACAGTCTTTTTGTAGAATCTGCAAAAGGATATTTGTGAGCTCTTTTAGGCCTATGGAGAAATAAGGAATATCTTCATATAAAAATGAGACAGAAGTTTTCTGACAAACTTCTTTGTGATGTATACATTCATCTCACAGAGTTGAACATTTCTTTTGATTTAACAGTTTGGAAACAGTCTTTCTGTAGAATCTGAAATGTGATATTTGGATCACTTTAAGATGTATAGTGAAAAAGGAAATATCTTCACAGAGAAACTAGACAGAAGCTTTCTGAGGAACTTCTTTCTGATGTGTGCTTTCATCTCACAGAATTGAACATTTCTTTGATTGAGCAGTTTGGAAACAGTGTTTTTGTGGAATCTGCAGATGGATATTTGTGGGCCCTTTGAGGCCTATGGTGAAAAATGAAATATCTTCACATAAAAACTGGACAGAACCTTTATGAGATACTTCTTTGTGATGTGAGATTTCATCTCACAGAGTTGACCATTCCTTCGATTGATCAGTTTGGAAACAGTCTTTTTGTACAATCTGCAAAGGGATATTTTGTGCAACTTGGAGCCTGTGGTGAAAAAGGAAATATCTTCACATAAACACTAGACAGAAACTTTCTGACTAACTTCTTTGTGGCGTGTGCATTCATCTCACAAAGTTGAATGTTTCTTTTTATTGAGCAATTTGGAAACAGTCTTTTTGTAGAGTCTGCAATGGGATATTTGGACTGCTTTGAGGCGCATGGTAAAAATGGAAATGTCTTCGCATAAGAATTAGACAGAAGCACTCGAAGGAACTTCTTTGTGGCGTGTGCATTCATCTCACAGAGGTGAACATTTATTTTGATTGAGCAGTTTGGAAACAGTCTTTGTGAGGGATCTGCAAACAGATATTTGTTAACACGTTGAGGCTTATGGTGAAAAAGGAAATGTCTTCACATAAAAACTAGTCAGAAGCTTTCTGAACAACTTCTTTCTGATGTGCGCATTCATCTCACAGAGTTGAACCTTTCTTTTGATTTAGCACATTGGGAACCATCTGTTTCTAGAATCTGCAAAGAGATATTTGGAGCAATATGAGGCCTATGGTGAACAAGGAAATATCTTCACATAAAAACTAGACTAATGTTTTCTGAGAAACTTCCTTGTGCTGAGTGCATTCATCTCACAGATTTGAATCTTTCTTTTGATTAAGCTGTTTCAAAACTGTCTTTTCTTAGAATCTGAAAAGGGATATTTGTGAGTCCATTAGGGCCTGTGGTGAAAAAGGATATATCTTCACATAAAAACTAGATAGAAGCCTTCTGAGAGACTTCTTTGTGTTGTGTGCTTTCATCACCCAGAGCTGAATCTTTCTTTTGATTGAGCAATTTGGAAACAATCTTCTTGTAGAATCTGCAAGTGTATAATTTGGAGCGCTTTGAAGTCTTTGGTGAAAAAGGAATTATCTTCACATAAAAACTAGACAGAAGCATTCTGAGAAACTTCTTTGTGATGAATGCATGCATCTCATAGAGTAGAACGTTTCCCTGGATTGAGCAGTTTGGAAACAGTCTTTTTGTAGAATCTGCAAAGAGATATTTGTGAGCCCTTTGAGGCCTATAGTAAGAAAAGAAATATCTTCACATAAAAACTGGACAGAAGCTTTCTGAGAAACTTCTTTGTTATGTGTGCTTTCATGTCACAGAGTTGAACAATTCTTTCAGTTGAATAGTTTGGAAACAGTCTTTTTGTAACATCTGCAAGGGGATATTTGGAACAATTTGAGGACTATGGTGAAAAAATATATATCTTCACATAAAAACTAGACTTAAGCTTTGTCAGAAACTTCTTTGTGATGTGTGCTTCCATGTCACTGAGTTGAACATTTCTTTTCATTGAGCAGTATGGAAACAGTCTTTTTATGGAATCTGCAAAGGGATATTTGGAGTGCTTTGAAGCGAATGGTGAAAGAGGAAATATCTTCACATGAGAACTAGACAGAAGCATTCTGAGCAACTTCTTTGTGATGTGTGTATTCATCTCACAGAGGTGAACCATTCTTTTGATTGAGCAGTTTAGAAACAAACTTTTTGTAAAATCTGTAAAAGGATATTTGGAGCAATTTGAGGCCTATGGTGAAAAAGGAAATATCTTCACAAAAAACTAGACATAAGTATTCTGATAAACTTCTTTGTGATGTCTGCATTCATCTCATAGAATTGAACCTTTCTTTTGATTGAGCAGTTTAGAAACAGTCCTTTTGTAGAACCTGCAAAGGGATATTTGTGAGCCCTACTTAGGCCAATGGTGAGAAAGGAAATATATTGACATAAAAACTGCACAGAAGGTTTCTGAGAAAGTTCTTTGTGATGTGTGCTTTCATCTCACAAAGTTGAATCATACTTTTGATTGAGCACTTTGGAAACAGTCTGTTTGTAGAATCTGTGAAGGGATATTTGGAGCACTTTGAGACCTATGGTGAAAAAGGAATTGTCTTCACATAAAAACTAGACCAAAGCTTTCTGAGAAACTTCTTTCTGATGAGTGAACTCATCGCACAGAGTTGAACCTCTCTTTTGATTGAGCAGTTTGGAAACAGTCTTTTTGCAGAATCTGCAAATGGATATTTGGAGCGCTTTGAGGACTATGATGAAAAATGATATATCTTCACATAAGGACTAGACAGAAGCCTTCTGGGAAACTTCTTTGTGAAGCGTTATTTCATCTCATAGAGTTGAACCTTTCCTTTGGTTGAGCAGTTTGGAAACAGTATTTCTGTACCATCTGCAAAGGAATATTTGTAAGCCCTTTGAGTCCTATGGTATAAAAGGAAATATCTTCATGTAAAAACTGGACAGAAGCTTTCTGAGAATCTGCTTTGTGATATGTGGTTTCATGTCACAGAGTTGAACCGTTCTTTCAATTGATCCTTATAGAAATAGTCATTTGGTAGAATCTGCAAAGGGATATTAGGAGCAATATGAGGCCTATGGTTAAAAAGGAAATATCTTCACATGAAAATTACAGAGAAGCTTTCTGAGAAACTTCTTTGTGATATGTGCTTTCATCTAACAGATTTGAATCATTTCTTGGGATGAGCAATTTGGAAACAGACTTTTTGTAGAATCTGCAAAAGGATATTTGTGAGCGTTTTGAGGTATATGATGAAAAAGGAAATATCTTCACATAAGAACTAGATAGAAACTTTCTCACAAACTTCTTTGTGATGGGTGCATACATCTCAAAGAGACAAACGTTTCTTTTTATTGAGCAGTTTGGAAACAGTCTTTTTGCAGAATCTGAAAAGGGATATTTGGATCACTTTGTCACATATGGTGAAAAAGGAAATATCTTCACATAAAAACTAGACAGAAGATTTCTGAGAAACTTCTCTGTGACGTGTGCATTCATCTCACAGAGTTGAACCTTTCCTTTTATTGAGCACTTCGAGAAGTGTCTGTTTGTAGAATCTGCAAAGGGATATTTCGAGTACTTTGAGGCCTATTGTGAAAAAGGAAATATCTTCACATAAAAACTAGACCTAAGCTTTCTGAGGAACTTCTTTGTGATGTGTGCTTTCATCTCACAGGGTTGAACCTTTTTTTCGATTGAGTAGTTTGGAAACAGTCTTTTGGTAGAATCTGCAGAGGGATATTTGTGAGCCTTTTGAGGCCTACAGTGAAAAAGGAAATATCTTAATATAAAAACTGGACAGAAGCTTTCTGAGAAATTTCTTTGTGATGTGTACTTTCATCTCACACAGTTGAACCATTCCTTCAGTTGATCAGTTTGGAAACAGTCTTTTTGTACAGTCTGCAAAGGAATATTTTAAGCCCTTTGAGTCCTATGGTAAAAAAGGAAATATCTTCACATAAAAACTGGATAGAAGCTTTCCAAGAAACTTCTTTGTCATGTGTGCTTTCTTCTCACAGAGTTGAATGATTCTTTTGATTGATCAGTTTGGAAGCACTGTTTTTGTAGAATCTGCAAAGGGATATTAGGAGCAATATGAGGCCTATGGTTAAAAAGGAAATACCTTCACATACAAACTAGACAGAAGGTTTCTGAGAAACTTCTTTGCCAGGTGTGCATTGATCTCACAAAGTTGAACATTTCCTTTGATTGAGCAGTTTGGAAACATTCTTTTTGTAAAATCTCTAAAGGGATATTTAGAGCAATTTGAGGCTTATGGTGAAAAAGGAAATATCTTCAATTAAAAAATAGACAGAAGCTTACAGAGAAACTACTTTGAGATGTGTGCATTCATCTTGCAGAGTGGAAAATTTCTTTGATTGAGCATTTTGGAAACTGTCTTTTTGTAGAATCTGCAAAGGGATATGTTTGAGCCCTTTGAGTACTACGGTGAAAAAGAAAATCTCTTCACATATAAACTACACAGAATATTTCTGAGAAAGTCCTTAGTGATGTGAGCTTTCATCTCACAGAGTTGAACCATTCTTTTGATAGATCAGTTTGGAAACAGTCTTTTTATAGAAACTGCAAAAGGATATTTGGAGCACTTTGAGGCCTATCGTGAAAAAGGAAATATCTTCACATATAAACTAGACAAAAGCTCTCTGAGAAACGTCTTTGTGATTTGTCCATTCATCTCATATATTTAAACCGTTCTTTTGATTGAGCAGTTTGGAAACAGTCTTTTTGTAGAATCTGCAAAAGGATATTTTTGAGTGGTTTGAGGCCTATGGTGAAAAAGGAAATATTTTCACTTAAAAACTAGACAGAACTTTCCTGACAAACTTCTTTCTGATGTGTGCATTTATCTCACAGAGTTGAAAGTTTCCATTGATTGAGAAGTTTGGAAACAGTCTTTTTATATAATCTGAAATGGATATTTGGAGTGCTTTGAGGCATTTGGTGAAAAAGGATATATCCTCACATAAAAACTAGGCAAAAACTTTCTGAGAAACTTCTTTGTGACGTGTGCATTTATTTCACACAGTTGAACATTTCTTTTGACTGAGCAGGTTGGAAACGTCTTTTTGTAGAATCTGCAAACAGATATTTGTGAGCGATTTGAGGCTTATGGTGAAAAAGGAAATACCTCCAAATAAAAACCTGATGGAAGCATTCTGAGCAACTGCTTTGTTGCATATGTGTGCATTCATCTCACAGAGTTGAACCTTTCTTTTGATTGATCACGTTGGAAACAGTTTGTTTCTAAAATCTGTAAAGGGATATTTCAAGCACTTTGAGGCCTATGGTGAACAAGGAAATATCTTCACATAAAAACTAGATCAAAGCTTTCTGAGAAACTTCTTTGTGTTGAGTGCATTCATCTCACAGATTTAACCTTTAATTTGATAAGCCATTATGAAACCGTCTTTTTTTAGAATCTACACAGGGATATTGGTGAGCACTTTGAGGCCTGCCATGAAAAAGGACATATCTTCACATGAAAACTAGACAGAAGCTTTCTGAGCTTCTTAGTGTTGTGTGCTTTCATCTCACAGTGTTGAACCTTTGTTTTAATTGAGCAATTTGGAAACAGTCTTTTTGTAGAATCTGCAAGTGTATATTTGGAGTGCTTTGAAGCCTATGGTGAAAAACGAAATATCTTCAAATAAATACTAGACAGAAGCATTCTGAGAAACTTCTTTGTGATGTGTGAATTCATCTCAGATGGTTGAACCTTTCCTTTTATTGAGCAGTTTTGAAACAGTCTTTTTGCAGAATTTATAAAGGGATATTTGGAGCACTTTGAAGAGTATGGTGAAAAGGAATTATCTTCACATAAAAAATAGAAGCTTTCTGAGAAACTTCTTTGAATGTGTGCATTCATCTTACAGATTTCAACCTTTCTTTTGGTTGAGCAGTATGGAGACAGTCTTTTTGTAGAATCTGCAAAAGGATATTTGTGAGCTCTTTTAGGCCTATGGAGAAATAAGGAATATCTTCATATAAAAATGAGACAGAAGTTTTCTGACAAACTTCTTTGTGATGTATACATTCATCTCACAGAGTTGAACATTTCTTTTGATTTAACAGTTTGGAAACAGTCTTTCTGTAGAATCTGAAATGTGATATTTGGATCACTTTAAGATGTATAGTGAAAAAGGAAATATCTTCACAGAGAAACTAGACAGAAGCTTTCTGAGGAACTTCTTTCTGATGTGTGCTTTCATCTCACAGAATTGAACATTTCTTTGATTGAGCAGTTTGGAAACAGTGTTTTTGTGGAATCTGCAGATGGATATTTGTGGGCCCTTTGAGGCCTATGGTGAAAAATGAAATATCTTCACATAAAAACTGGACAGAACCTTTATGAGATACTTCTTTGTGATGTGAGATTTCATCTCACAGAGTTGACCATTCCTTCGATTGATCAGTTTGGAAACAGTCTTTTTGTACAATCTGCAAAGGGATATTTTGTGCAACTTGGAGCCTGTGGTGAAAAAGGAAATATCTTCACATAAACACTAGACAGAAACTTTCTGACTAACTTCTTTGTGGCGTGTGCATTCATCTCACAAAGTTGAATGTTTCTTTTTATTGAGCAATTTGGAAACAGTCTTTTTGTAGAGTCTGCAATGGGATATTTGGACTGCTTTGAGGCGCATGGTAAAAATGGAAATGTCTTCGCATAAGAATTAGACAGAAGCACTCGAAGGAACTTCTTTGTGGCGTGTGCATTCATCTCACAGAGGTGAACATTTATTTTGATTGAGCAGTTTGGAAACAGTCTTTGTGAGGGATCTGCAAACAGATATTTGTTAACACGTTGAGGCTTATGGTGAAAAAGGAAATGTCTTCACATAAAAACTAGTCAGAAGCTTTCTGAACAACTTCTTTCTGATGTGCGCATTCATCTCACAGAGTTGAACCTTTCTTTTGATTTAGCACATTGGGAACCATCTGTTTCTAGAATCTGCAAAGAGATATTTGGAGCAATATGAGGCCTATGGTGAACAAGGAAATATCTTCACATAAAAACTAGACTAATGTTTTCTGAGAAACTTCCTTGTGCTGAGTGCATTCATCTCACAGATTTGAATCTTTCTTTTGATTAAGCTGTTTCAAAACTGTCTTTTCTTAGAATCTGAAAAGGGATATTTGTGAGTCCATTAGGGCCTGTGGTGAAAAAGGATATATCTTCACATAAAAACTAGATAGAAGCCTTCTGAGAGACTTCTTTGTGTTGTGTGCTTTCATCACCCAGAGCTGAATCTTTCTTTTGATTGAGCAATTTGGAAACAATCTTCTTGTAGAATCTGCAAGTGTATAATTTGGAGCGCTTTGAAGTCTTTGGTGAAAAAGGAATTATCTTCACATAAAAACTAGACAGAAGCATTCTGAGAAACTTCTTTGTGATGAATGCATGCATCTCATAGAGTAGAACGTTTCCCTGGATTGAGCAGTTTGGAAACAGTCTTTTTGTAGAATCTGCAAAGAGATATTTGTGAGCCCTTTGAGGCCTATAGTAAGAAAAGAAATATCTTCACATAAAAACTGGACAGAAGCTTTCTGAGAAACTTCTTTGTTATGTGTGCTTTCATGTCACAGAGTTGAACAATTCTTTCAGTTGAATAGTTTGGAAACAGTCTTTTTGTAACATCTGCAAGGGGATATTTGGAACAATTTGAGGACTATGGTGAAAAAATATATATCTTCACATAAAAACTAGACTTAAGCTTTGTCAGAAACTTCTTTGTGATGTGTGCTTCCATGTCACTGAGTTGAACATTTCTTTTCATTGAGCAGTATGGAAACAGTCTTTTTATGGAATCTGCAAAGGGATATTTGGAGTGCTTTGAAGCGAATGGTGAAAGAGGAAATATCTTCACATGAGAACTAGACAGAAGCATTCTGAGCAACTTCTTTGTGATGTGTGTATTCATCTCACAGAGGTGAACCATTCTTTTGATTGAGCAGTTTAGAAACAAACTTTTTGTAAAATCTGTAAAAGGATATTTGGAGCAATTTGAGGCCTATGGTGAAAAAGGAAATATCTTCACAAAAAACTAGACATAAGTATTCTGATAAACTTCTTTGTGATGTCTGCATTCATCTCATAGAATTGAACCTTTCTTTTGATTGAGCAGTTTAGAAACAGTCCTTTTGTAGAACCTGCAAAGGGATATTTGTGAGCCCTACTTAGGCCAATGGTGAGAAAGGAAATATATTGACATAAAAACTGCACAGAAGGTTTCTGAGAAAGTTCTTTGTGATGTGTGCTTTCATCTCACAAAGTTGAATCATACTTTTGATTGAGCACTTTGGAAACAGTCTGTTTGTAGAATCTGTGAAGGGATATTTGGAGCACTTTGAGACCTATGGTGAAAAAGGAATTGTCTTCACATAAAAACTAGACCAAAGCTTTCTGAGAAACTTCTTTCTGATGAGTGAACTCATCGCACAGAGTTGAACCTCTCTTTTGATTGAGCAGTTTGGAAACAGTCTTTTTGCAGAATCTGCAAATGGATATTTGGAGCGCTTTGAGGACTATGATGAAAAATGATATATCTTCACATAAGGACTAGACAGAAGCCTTCTGGGAAACTTCTTTGTGAAGCGTTATTTCATCTCATAGAGTTGAACCTTTCCTTTGGTTGAGCAGTTTGGAAACAGTATTTCTGTACCATCTGCAAAGGAATATTTGTAAGCCCTTTGAGTCCTATGGTATAAAAGGAAATATCTTCATGTAAAAACTGGACAGAAGCTTTCTGAGAATCTGCTTTGTGATATGTGGTTTCATGTCACAGAGTTGAACCGTTCTTTCAATTGATCCTTATAGAAATAGTCATTTGGTAGAATCTGCAAAGGGATATTAGGAGCAATATGAGGCCTATGGTTAAAAAGGAAATATCTTCACATGAAAATTACAGAGAAGCTTTCTGAGAAACTTCTTTGTGATATGTGCTTTCATCTAACAGATTTGAATCATTTCTTGGGATGAGCAATTTGGAAACAGACTTTTTGTAGAATCTGCAAAAGGATATTTGTGAGCGTTTTGAGGTATATGATGAAAAAGGAAATATCTTCACATAAGAACTAGATAGAAACTTTCTCACAAACTTCTTTGTGATGGGTGCATACATCTCAAAGAGACAAACGTTTCTTTTTATTGAGCAGTTTGGAAACAGTCTTTTTGCAGAATCTGAAAAGGGATATTTGGATCACTTTGTCACATATGGTGAAAAAGGAAATATCTTCACATAAAAACTAGACAGAAGATTTCTGAGAAACTTCTCTGTGACGTGTGCATTCATCTCACAGAGTTGAACCTTTCCTTTTATTGAGCACTTCGAGAAGTGTCTGTTTGTAGAATCTGCAAAGGGATATTTCGAGTACTTTGAGGCCTATTGTGAAAAAGGAAATATCTTCACATAAAAACTAGACCTAAGCTTTCTGAGGAACTTCTTTGTGATGTGTGCTTTCATCTCACAGGGTTGAACCTTTTTTTCGATTGAGTAGTTTGGAAACAGTCTTTTGGTAGAATCTGCAGAGGGATATTTGTGAGCCTTTTGAGGCCTACAGTGAAAAAGGAAATATCTTAATATAAAAACTGGACAGAAGCTTTCTGAGAAATTTCTTTGTGATGTGTACTTTCATCTCACACAGTTGAACCATTCCTTCAGTTGATCAGTTTGGAAACAGTCTTTTTGTACAGTCTGCAAAGGAATATTTTAAGCCCTTTGAGTCCTATGGTAAAAAAGGAAATATCTTCACATAAAAACTGGATAGAAGCTTTCCAAGAAACTTCTTTGTCATGTGTGCTTTCTTCTCACAGAGTTGAATGATTCTTTTGATTGATCAGTTTGGAAGCACTGTTTTTGTAGAATCTGCAAAGGGATATTAGGAGCAATATGAGGCCTATGGTTAAAAAGGAAATACCTTCACATACAAACTAGACAGAAGGTTTCTGAGAAACTTCTTTGCCAGGTGTGCATTGATCTCACAAAGTTGAACATTTCCTTTGATTGAGCAGTTTGGAAACATTCTTTTTGTAAAATCTCTAAAGGGATATTTAGAGCAATTTGAGGCTTATGGTGAAAAAGGAAATATCTTCAATTAAAAAATAGACAGAAGCTTACAGAGAAACTACTTTGAGATGTGTGCATTCATCTTGCAGAGTGGAAAATTTCTTTGATTGAGCATTTTGGAAACTGTCTTTTTGTAGAATCTGCAAAGGGATATGTTTGAGCCCTTTGAGTACTACGGTGAAAAAGAAAATCTCTTCACATATAAACTACACAGAATATTTCTGAGAAAGTCCTTAGTGATGTGAGCTTTCATCTCACAGAGTTGAACCATTCTTTTGATAGATCAGTTTGGAAACAGTCTTTTTATAGAAACTGCAAAAGGATATTTGGAGCACTTTGAGGCCTATCGTGAAAAAGGAAATATCTTCACATATAAACTAGACAAAAGCTCTCTGAGAAACGTCTTTGTGATTTGTCCATTCATCTCATATATTTAAACCGTTCTTTTGATTGAGCAGTTTGGAAACAGTCTTTTTGTAGAATCTGCAAAAGGATATTTTTGAGTGGTTTGAGGCCTATGGTGAAAAAGGAAATATTTTCACTTAAAAACTAGACAGAACTTTCCTGACAAACTTCTTTCTGATGTGTGCATTTATCTCACAGAGTTGAAAGTTTCCATTGATTGAGAAGTTTGGAAACAGTCTTTTTATATAATCTGAAATGGATATTTGGAGTGCTTTGAGGCATTTGGTGAAAAAGGATATATCCTCACATAAAAACTAGGCAAAAACTTTCTGAGAAACTTCTTTGTGACGTGTGCATTTATTTCACACAGTTGAACATTTCTTTTGACTGAGCAGGTTGGAAACGTCTTTTTGTAGAATCTGCAAACAGATATTTGTGAGCGATTTGAGGCTTATGGTGAAAAAGGAAATACCTCCAAATAAAAACCTGATGGAAGCATTCTGAGCAACTGCTTTGTTGCATATGTGTGCATTCATCTCACAGAGTTGAACCTTTCTTTTGATTGATCACGTTGGAAACAGTTTGTTTCTAAAATCTGTAAAGGGATATTTCAAGCACTTTGAGGCCTATGGTGAACAAGGAAATATCTTCACATAAAAACTAGATCAAAGCTTTCTGAGAAACTTCTTTGTGTTGAGTGCATTCATCTCACAGATTTAACCTTTAATTTGATAAGCCATTATGAAACCGTCTTTTTTTAGAATCTACACAGGGATATTGGTGAGCACTTTGAGGCCTGCCATGAAAAAGGACATATCTTCACATGAAAACTAGACAGAAGCTTTCTGAGCTTCTTAGTGTTGTGTGCTTTCATCTCACAGTGTTGAACCTTTGTTTTAATTGAGCAATTTGGAAACAGTCTTTTTGTAGAATCTGCAAGTGTATATTTGGAGTGCTTTGAAGCCTATGGTGAAAAACGAAATATCTTCAAATAAATACTAGACAGAAGCATTCTGAGAAACTTCTTTGTGATGTGTGAATTCATCTCAGATGGTTGAACCTTTCCTTTTATTGAGCAGTTTTGAAACAGTCTTTTTGCAGAATTTATAAAGGGATATTTGGAGCACTTTGAAGAGTATGGTGAAAAGGAATTATCTTCACATAAAAAATAGAAGCTTTCTGAGAAACTTCTTTGAATGTGTGCATTCATCTTACAGATTTCAACCTTTCTTTTGGTTGAGCAGTATGGAGACAGTCTTTTTGTAGAATCTGCAAAAGGATATTTGTGAGCTCTTTTAGGCCTATGGAGAAATAAGGAATATCTTCATATAAAAATGAGACAGAAGTTTTCTGACAAACTTCTTTGTGATGTATACATTCATCTCACAGAGTTGAACATTTCTTTTGATTTAACAGTTTGGAAACAGTCTTTCTGTAGAATCTGAAATGTGATATTTGGATCACTTTAAGATGTATAGTGAAAAAGGAAATATCTTCACAGAGAAACTAGACAGAAGCTTTCTGAGGAACTTCTTTCTGATGTGTGCTTTCATCTCACAGAATTGAACATTTCTTTGATTGAGCAGTTTGGAAACAGTGTTTTTGTGGAATCTGCAGATGGATATTTGTGGGCCCTTTGAGGCCTATGGTGAAAAATGAAATATCTTCACATAAAAACTGGACAGAACCTTTATGAGATACTTCTTTGTGATGTGAGATTTCATCTCACAGAGTTGACCATTCCTTCGATTGATCAGTTTGGAAACAGTCTTTTTGTACAATCTGCAAAGGGATATTTTGTGCAACTTGGAGCCTGTGGTGAAAAAGGAAATATCTTCACATAAACACTAGACAGAAACTTTCTGACTAACTTCTTTGTGGCGCGTGCATTCATCTCACAAAGTTGAATGTTTCTTTTTATTGAGCAATTTGGAAACAGTCTTTTTGTAGAGTCTGCAATGGGATATTTGGACTGCTTTGAGGCGCATGGTAAAAATGGAAATGTCTTCGCATAAGAATTAGACAGAAGCACTCGAAGGAACTTCTTTGTGGCGTGTGCATTCATCTCACAGAGGTGAACATTTATTTTGATTGAGCAGTTTGGAAACAGTCTTTGTGAGGGATCTGCAAACAGATATTTGTTAACACGTTGAGGCTTATGGTGAAAAAGGAAATGTCTTCACATAAAAACTAGTCAGAAGCTTTCTGAACAACTTCTTTCTGATGTGCGCATTCATCTCACAGAGTTGAACCTTTCTTTTGATTTAGCACATTGGGAACCATCTGTTTCTAGAATCTGCAAAGAGATATTTGGAGCAATATGAGGCCTATGGTGAACAAGGAAATATCTTCACATAAAAACTAGACTAATGTTTTCTGAGAAACTTCCTTGTGCTGAGTGCATTCATCTCACAGATTTGAATCTTTCTTTTGATTAAGCTGTTTCAAAACTGTCTTTTCTTAGAATCTGAAAAGGGATATTTGTGAGTCCATTAGGGCCTGTGGTGAAAAAGGATATATCTTCACATAAAAACTAGATAGAAGCCTTCTGAGAGACTTCTTTGTGTTGTGTGCTTTCATCACCCAGAGCTGAATCTTTCTTTTGATTGAGCAATTTGGAAACAATCTTCTTGTAGAATCTGCAAGTGTATAATTTGGAGCGCTTTGAAGTCTTTGGTGAAAAAGGAATTATCTTCACATAAAAACTAGACAGAAGCATTCTGAGAAACTTCTTTGTGATGAATGCATGCATCTCATAGAGTAGAACGTTTCCCTGGATTGAGCAGTTTGGAAACAGTCTTTTTGTAGAATCTGCAAAGAGATATTTGTGAGCCCTTTGAGGCCTATAGTAAGAAAAGAAATATCTTCACATAAAAACTGGACAGAAGCTTTCTGAGAAACTTCTTTGTTATGTGTGCTTTCATGTCACAGAGTTGAACAATTCTTTCAGTTGAATAGTTTGGAAACAGTCTTTTTGTAACATCTGCAAGGGGATATTTGGAACAATTTGAGGACTATGGTGAAAAAATATATATCTTCACATAAAAACTAGACTTAAGCTTTGTCAGAAACTTCTTTGTGATGTGTGCTTCCATGTCACTGAGTTGAACATTTCTTTTCATTGAGCAGTATGGAAACAGTCTTTTTATGGAATCTGCAAAGGGATATTTGGAGTGCTTTGAAGCGAATGGTGAAAGAGGAAATATCTTCACATGAGAACTAGACAGAAGCATTCTGAGCAACTTCTTTGTGATGTGTGTATTCATCTCACAGAGGTGAACCATTCTTTTGATTGAGCAGTTTAGAAACAAACTTTTTGTAAAATCTGTAAAAGGATATTTGGAGCAATTTGAGGCCTATGGTGAAAAAGGAAATATCTTCACAAAAAACTAGACATAAGTATTCTGATAAACTTCTTTGTGATGTCTGCATTCATCTCATAGAATTGAACCTTTCTTTTGATTGAGCAGTTTAGAAACAGTCCTTTTGTAGAACCTGCAAAGGGATATTTGTGAGCCCTACTTAGGCCAATGGTGAGAAAGGAAATATATTGACATAAAAACTGCACAGAAGGTTTCTGAGAAAGTTCTTTGTGATGTGTGCTTTCATCTCACAAAGTTGAATCATACTTTTGATTGAGCACTTTGGAAACAGTCTGTTTGTAGAATCTGTGAAGGGATATTTGGAGCACTTTGAGACCTATGGTGAAAAAGGAATTGTCTTCACATAAAAACTAGACCAAAGCTTTCTGAGAAACTTCTTTCTGATGAGTGAACTCATCGCACAGAGTTGAACCTCTCTTTTGATTGAGCAGTTTGGAAACAGTCTTTTTGCAGAATCTGCAAATGGATATTTGGAGCGCTTTGAGGACTATGATGAAAAATGATATATCTTCACATAAGGACTAGACAGAAGCCTTCTGGGAAACTTCTTTGTGAAGCGTTATTTCATCTCATAGAGTTGAACCTTTCCTTTGGTTGAGCAGTTTGGAAACAGTATTTCTGTACCATCTGCAAAGGAATATTTGTAAGCCCTTTGAGTCCTATGGTATAAAAGGAAATATCTTCATGTAAAAACTGGACAGAAGCTTTCTGAGAATCTGCTTTGTGATATGTGGTTTCATGTCACAGAGTTGAACCGTTCTTTCAATTGATCCTTATAGAAATAGTCATTTGGTAGAATCTGCAAAGGGATATTAGGAGCAATATGAGGCCTATGGTTAAAAAGGAAATATCTTCACATGAAAATTACAGAGAAGCTTTCTGAGAAACTTCTTTGTGATATGTGCTTTCATCTAACAGATTTGAATCATTTCTTGGGATGAGCAATTTGGAAACAGACTTTTTGTAGAATCTGCAAAAGGATATTTGTGAGCGTTTTGAGGTATATGATGAAAAAGGAAATATCTTCACATAAGAACTAGATAGAAACTTTCTCACAAACTTCTTTGTGATGGGTGCATACATCTCAAAGAGACAAACGTTTCTTTTTATTGAGCAGTTTGGAAACAGTCTTTTTGCAGAATCTGAAAAGGGATATTTGGATCACTTTGTCACATATGGTGAAAAAGGAAATATCTTCACATAAAAACTAGACAGAAGATTTCTGAGAAACTTCTCTGTGACGTGTGCATTCATCTCACAGAGTTGAACCTTTCCTTTTATTGAGCACTTCGAGAAGTGTCTGTTTGTAGAATCTGCAAAGGGATATTTCGAGTACTTTGAGGCCTATTGTGAAAAAGGAAATATCTTCACATAAAAACTAGACCTAAGCTTTCTGAGGAACTTCTTTGTGATGTGTGCTTTCATCTCACAGGGTTGAACCTTTTTTTCGATTGAGTAGTTTGGAAACAGTCTTTTGGTAGAATCTGCAGAGGGATATTTGTGAGCCTTTTGAGGCCTACAGTGAAAAAGGAAATATCTTAATATAAAAACTGGACAGAAGCTTTCTGAGAAATTTCTTTGTGATGTGTACTTTCATCTCACACAGTTGAACCATTCCTTCAGTTGATCAGTTTGGAAACAGTCTTTTTGTACAGTCTGCAAAGGAATATTTTAAGCCCTTTGAGTCCTATGGTAAAAAAGGAAATATCTTCACATAAAAACTGGATAGAAGCTTTCCAAGAAACTTCTTTGTCATGTGTGCTTTCTTCTCACAGAGTTGAATGATTCTTTTGATTGATCAGTTTGGAAGCACTGTTTTTGTAGAATCTGCAAAGGGATATTAGGAGCAATATGAGGCCTATGGTTAAAAAGGAAATACCTTCACATACAAACTAGACAGAAGGTTTCTGAGAAACTTCTTTGCCAGGTGTGCATTGATCTCACAAAGTTGAACATTTCCTTTGATTGAGCAGTTTGGAAACATTCTTTTTGTAAAATCTCTAAAGGGATATTTAGAGCAATTTGAGGCTTATGGTGAAAAAGGAAATATCTTCAATTAAAAAATAGACAGAAGCTTACAGAGAAACTACTTTGAGATGTGTGCATTCATCTTGCAGAGTGGAAAATTTCTTTGATTGAGCATTTTGGAAACTGTCTTTTTGTAGAATCTGCAAAGGGATATGTTTGAGCCCTTTGAGTACTACGGTGAAAAAGAAAATCTCTTCACATATAAACTACACAGAATATTTCTGAGAAAGTCCTTAGTGATGTGAGCTTTCATCTCACAGAGTTGAACCATTCTTTTGATAGATCAGTTTGGAAACAGTCTTTTTATAGAAACTGCAAAAGGATATTTGGAGCACTTTGAGGCCTATCGTGAAAAAGGAAATATCTTCACATATAAACTAGACAAAAGCTCTCTGAGAAACGTCTTTGTGATTTGTCCATTCATCTCATATATTTAAACCGTTCTTTTGATTGAGCAGTTTGGAAACAGTCTTTTTGTAGAATCTGCAAAAGGATATTTTTGAGTGGTTTGAGGCCTATGGTGAAAAAGGAAATATTTTCACTTAAAAACTAGACAGAACTTTCCTGACAAACTTCTTTCTGATGTGTGCATTTATCTCACAGAGTTGAAAGTTTCCATTGATTGAGAAGTTTGGAAACAGTCTTTTTATATAATCTGAAATGGATATTTGGAGTGCTTTGAGGCATTTGGTGAAAAAGGATATATCCTCACATAAAAACTAGGCAAAAACTTTCTGAGAAACTTCTTTGTGACGTGTGCATTTATTTCACACAGTTGAACATTTCTTTTGACTGAGCAGGTTGGAAACGTCTTTTTGTAGAATCTGCAAACAGATATTTGTGAGCGATTTGAGGCTTATGGTGAAAAAGGAAATACCTCCAAATAAAAACCTGATGGAAGCATTCTGAGCAACTGCTTTGTTGCATATGTGTGCATTCATCTCACAGAGTTGAACCTTTCTTTTGATTGATCACGTTGGAAACAGTTTGTTTCTAAAATCTGTAAAGGGATATTTCAAGCACTTTGAGGCCTATGGTGAACAAGGAAATATCTTCACATAAAAACTAGATCAAAGCTTTCTGAGAAACTTCTTTGTGTTGAGTGCATTCATCTCACAGATTTAACCTTTAATTTGATAAGCCATTATGAAACCGTCTTTTTTTAGAATCTACACAGGGATATTGGTGAGCACTTTGAGGCCTGCCATGAAAAAGGACATATCTTCACATGAAAACTAGACAGAAGCTTTCTGAGCTTCTTAGTGTTGTGTGCTTTCATCTCACAGTGTTGAACCTTTGTTTTAATTGAGCAATTTGGAAACAGTCTTTTTGTAGAATCTGCAAGTGTATATTTGGAGTGCTTTGAAGCCTATGGTGAAAAACGAAATATCTTCAAATAAATACTAGACAGAAGCATTCTGAGAAACTTCTTTGTGATGTGTGAATTCATCTCAGATGGTTGAACCTTTCCTTTTATTGAGCAGTTTTGAAACAGTCTTTTTGCAGAATTTATAAAGGGATATTTGGAGCACTTTGAAGAGTATGGTGAAAAGGAATTATCTTCACATAAAAAATAGAAGCTTTCTGAGAAACTTCTTTGAATGTGTGCATTCATCTTACAGATTTCAACCTTTCTTTTGGTTGAGCAGTATGGAGACAGTCTTTTTGTAGAATCTGCAAAAGGATATTTGTGAGCTCTTTTAGGCCTATGGAGAAATAAGGAATATCTTCATATAAAAATGAGACAGAAGTTTTCTGACAAACTTCTTTGTGATGTATACATTCATCTCACAGAGTTGAACATTTCTTTTGATTTAACAGTTTGGAAACAGTCTTTCTGTAGAATCTGAAATGTGATATTTGGATCACTTTAAGATGTATAGTGAAAAAGGAAATATCTTCACAGAGAAACTAGACAGAAGCTTTCTGAGGAACTTCTTTCTGATGTGTGCTTTCATCTCACAGAATTGAACATTTCTTTGATTGAGCAGTTTGGAAACAGTGTTTTTGTGGAATCTGCAGATGGATATTTGTGGGCCCTTTGAGGCCTATGGTGAAAAATGAAATATCTTCACATAAAAACTGGACAGAACCTTTATGAGATACTTCTTTGTGATGTGAGATTTCATCTCACAGAGTTGACCATTCCTTCGATTGATCAGTTTGGAAACAGTCTTTTTGTACAATCTGCAAAGGGATATTTTGTGCAACTTGGAGCCTGTGGTGAAAAAGGAAATATCTTCACATAAACACTAGACAGAAACTTTCTGACTAACTTCTTTGTGGCGCGTGCATTCATCTCACAAAGTTGAATGTTTCTTTTTATTGAGCAATTTGGAAACAGTCTTTTTGTAGAGTCTGCAATGGGATATTTGGACTGCTTTGAGGCGCATGGTAAAAATGGAAATGTCTTCGCATAAGAATTAGACAGAAGCACTCGAAGGAACTTCTTTGTGGCGTGTGCATTCATCTCACAGAGGTGAACATTTATTTTGATTGAGCAGTTTGGAAACAGTCTTTGTGAGGGATCTGCAAACAGATATTTGTTAACACGTTGAGGCTTATGGTGAAAAAGGAAATGTCTTCACATAAAAACTAGTCAGAAGCTTTCTGAACAACTTCTTTCTGATGTGCGCATTCATCTCACAGAGTTGAACCTTTCTTTTGATTTAGCACATTGGGAACCATCTGTTTCTAGAATCTGCAAAGAGATATTTGGAGCAATATGAGGCCTATGGTGAACAAGGAAATATCTTCACATAAAAACTAGACTAATGTTTTCTGAGAAACTTCCTTGTGCTGAGTGCATTCATCTCACAGATTTGAATCTTTCTTTTGATTAAGCTGTTTCAAAACTGTCTTTTCTTAGAATCTGAAAAGGGATATTTGTGAGTCCATTAGGGCCTGTGGTGAAAAAGGATATATCTTCACATAAAAACTAGATAGAAGCCTTCTGAGAGACTTCTTTGTGTTGTGTGCTTTCATCACCCAGAGCTGAATCTTTCTTTTGATTGAGCAATTTGGAAACAATCTTCTTGTAGAATCTGCAAGTGTATAATTTGGAGCGCTTTGAAGTCTTTGGTGAAAAAGGAATTATCTTCACATAAAAACTAGACAGAAGCATTCTGAGAAACTTCTTTGTGATGAATGCATGCATCTCATAGAGTAGAACGTTTCCCTGGATTGAGCAGTTTGGAAACAGTCTTTTTGTAGAATCTGCAAAGAGATATTTGTGAGCCCTTTGAGGCCTATAGTAAGAAAAGAAATATCTTCACATAAAAACTGGACAGAAGCTTTCTGAGAAACTTCTTTGTTATGTGTGCTTTCATGTCACAGAGTTGAACAATTCTTTCAGTTGAATAGTTTGGAAACAGTCTTTTTGTAACATCTGCAAGGGGATATTTGGAACAATTTGAGGACTATGGTGAAAAAATATATATCTTCACATAAAAACTAGACTTAAGCTTTGTCAGAAACTTCTTTGTGATGTGTGCTTCCATGTCACTGAGTTGAACATTTCTTTTCATTGAGCAGTATGGAAACAGTCTTTTTATGGAATCTGCAAAGGGATATTTGGAGTGCTTTGAAGCGAATGGTGAAAGAGGAAATATCTTCACATGAGAACTAGACAGAAGCATTCTGAGCAACTTCTTTGTGATGTGTGTATTCATCTCACAGAGGTGAACCATTCTTTTGATTGAGCAGTTTAGAAACAAACTTTTTGTAAAATCTGTAAAAGGATATTTGGAGCAATTTGAGGCCTATGGTGAAAAAGGAAATATCTTCACAAAAAACTAGACATAAGTATTCTGATAAACTTCTTTGTGATGTCTGCATTCATCTCATAGAATTGAACCTTTCTTTTGATTGAGCAGTTTAGAAACAGTCCTTTTGTAGAACCTGCAAAGGGATATTTGTGAGCCCTACTTAGGCCAATGGTGAGAAAGGAAATATATTGACATAAAAACTGCACAGAAGGTTTCTGAGAAAGTTCTTTGTGATGTGTGCTTTCATCTCACAAAGTTGAATCATACTTTTGATTGAGCACTTTGGAAACAGTCTGTTTGTAGAATCTGTGAAGGGATATTTGGAGCACTTTGAGACCTATGGTGAAAAAGGAATTGTCTTCACATAAAAACTAGACCAAAGCTTTCTGAGAAACTTCTTTCTGATGAGTGAACTCATCGCACAGAGTTGAACCTCTCTTTTGATTGAGCAGTTTGGAAACAGTCTTTTTGCAGAATCTGCAAATGGATATTTGGAGCGCTTTGAGGACTATGATGAAAAATGATATATCTTCACATAAGGACTAGACAGAAGCCTTCTGGGAAACTTCTTTGTGAAGCGTTATTTCATCTCATAGAGTTGAACCTTTCCTTTGGTTGAGCAGTTTGGAAACAGTATTTCTGTACCATCTGCAAAGGAATATTTGTAAGCCCTTTGAGTCCTATGGTATAAAAGGAAATATCTTCATGTAAAAACTGGACAGAAGCTTTCTGAGAATCTGCTTTGTGATATGTGGTTTCATGTCACAGAGTTGAACCGTTCTTTCAATTGATCCTTATAGAAATAGTCATTTGGTAGAATCTGCAAAGGGATATTAGGAGCAATATGAGGCCTATGGTTAAAAAGGAAATATCTTCACATGAAAATTACAGAGAAGCTTTCTGAGAAACTTCTTTGTGATATGTGCTTTCATCTAACAGATTTGAATCATTTCTTGGGATGAGCAATTTGGAAACAGACTTTTTGTAGAATCTGCAAAAGGATATTTGTGAGCGTTTTGAGGTATATGATGAAAAAGGAAATATCTTCACATAAGAACTAGATAGAAACTTTCTCACAAACTTCTTTGTGATGGGTGCATACATCTCAAAGAGACAAACGTTTCTTTTTATTGAGCAGTTTGGAAACAGTCTTTTTGCAGAATCTGAAAAGGGATATTTGGATCACTTTGTCACATATGGTGAAAAAGGAAATATCTTCACATAAAAACTAGACAGAAGATTTCTGAGAAACTTCTCTGTGACGTGTGCATTCATCTCACAGAGTTGAACCTTTCCTTTTATTGAGCACTTCGAGAAGTGTCTGTTTGTAGAATCTGCAAAGGGATATTTCGAGTACTTTGAGGCCTATTGTGAAAAAGGAAATATCTTCACATAAAAACTAGACCTAAGCTTTCTGAGGAACTTCTTTGTGATGTGTGCTTTCATCTCACAGGGTTGAACCTTTTTTTCGATTGAGTAGTTTGGAAACAGTCTTTTGGTAGAATCTGCAGAGGGATATTTGTGAGCCTTTTGAGGCCTACAGTGAAAAAGGAAATATCTTAATATAAAAACTGGACAGAAGCTTTCTGAGAAATTTCTTTGTGATGTGTACTTTCATCTCACACAGTTGAACCATTCCTTCAGTTGATCAGTTTGGAAACAGTCTTTTTGTACAGTCTGCAAAGGAATATTTTAAGCCCTTTGAGTCCTATGGTAAAAAAGGAAATATCTTCACATAAAAACTGGATAGAAGCTTTCCAAGAAACTTCTTTGTCATGTGTGCTTTCTTCTCACAGAGTTGAATGATTCTTTTGATTGATCAGTTTGGAAGCACTGTTTTTGTAGAATCTGCAAAGGGATATTAGGAGCAATATGAGGCCTATGGTTAAAAAGGAAATACCTTCACATACAAACTAGACAGAAGGTTTCTGAGAAACTTCTTTGCCAGGTGTGCATTGATCTCACAAAGTTGAACATTTCCTTTGATTGAGCAGTTTGGAAACATTCTTTTTGTAAAATCTCTAAAGGGATATTTAGAGCAATTTGAGGCTTATGGTGAAAAAGGAAATATCTTCAATTAAAAAATAGACAGAAGCTTACAGAGAAACTACTTTGAGATGTGTGCATTCATCTTGCAGAGTGGAAAATTTCTTTGATTGAGCATTTTGGAAACTGTCTTTTTGTAGAATCTGCAAAGGGATATGTTTGAGCCCTTTGAGTACTACGGTGAAAAAGAAAATCTCTTCACATATAAACTACACAGAATATTTCTGAGAAAGTCCTTAGTGATGTGAGCTTTCATCTCACAGAGTTGAACCATTCTTTTGATAGATCAGTTTGGAAACAGTCTTTTTATAGAAACTGCAAAAGGATATTTGGAGCACTTTGAGGCCTATCGTGAAAAAGGAAATATCTTCACATATAAACTAGACAAAAGCTCTCTGAGAAACGTCTTTGTGATTTGTCCATTCATCTCATATATTTAAACCGTTCTTTTGATTGAGCAGTTTGGAAACAGTCTTTTTGTAGAATCTGCAAAAGGATATTTTTGAGTGGTTTGAGGCCTATGGTGAAAAAGGAAATATTTTCACTTAAAAACTAGACAGAACTTTCCTGACAAACTTCTTTCTGATGTGTGCATTTATCTCACAGAGTTGAAAGTTTCCATTGATTGAGAAGTTTGGAAACAGTCTTTTTATATAATCTGAAATGGATATTTGGAGTGCTTTGAGGCATTTGGTGAAAAAGGATATATCCTCACATAAAAACTAGGCAAAAACTTTCTGAGAAACTTCTTTGTGACGTGTGCATTTATTTCACACAGTTGAACATTTCTTTTGACTGAGCAGGTTGGAAACGTCTTTTTGTAGAATCTGCAAACAGATATTTGTGAGCGATTTGAGGCTTATGGTGAAAAAGGAAATACCTCCAAATAAAAACCTGATGGAAGCATTCTGAGCAACTGCTTTGTTGCATATGTGTGCATTCATCTCACAGAGTTGAACCTTTCTTTTGATTGATCACGTTGGAAACAGTTTGTTTCTAAAATCTGTAAAGGGATATTTCAAGCACTTTGAGGCCTATGGTGAACAAGGAAATATCTTCACATAAAAACTAGATCAAAGCTTTCTGAGAAACTTCTTTGTGTTGAGTGCATTCATCTCACAGATTTAACCTTTAATTTGATAAGCCATTATGAAACCGTCTTTTTTTAGAATCTACACAGGGATATTGGTGAGCACTTTGAGGCCTGCCATGAAAAAGGACATATCTTCACATGAAAACTAGACAGAAGCTTTCTGAGCTTCTTAGTGTTGTGTGCTTTCATCTCACAGTGTTGAACCTTTGTTTTAATTGAGCAATTTGGAAACAGTCTTTTTGTAGAATCTGCAAGTGTATATTTGGAGTGCTTTGAAGCCTATGGTGAAAAACGAAATATCTTCAAATAAATACTAGACAGAAGCATTCTGAGAAACTTCTTTGTGATGTGTGAATTCATCTCAGATGGTTGAACCTTTCCTTTTATTGAGCAGTTTTGAAACAGTCTTTTTGCAGAATTTATAAAGGGATATTTGGAGCACTTTGAAGAGTATGGTGAAAAGGAATTATCTTCACATAAAAAATAGAAGCTTTCTGAGAAACTTCTTTGAATGTGTGCATTCATCTTACAGATTTCAACCTTTCTTTTGGTTGAGCAGTATGGAGACAGTCTTTTTGTAGAATCTGCAAAAGGATATTTGTGAGCTCTTTTAGGCCTATGGAGAAATAAGGAATATCTTCATATAAAAATGAGACAGAAGTTTTCTGACAAACTTCTTTGTGATGTATACATTCATCTCACAGAGTTGAACATTTCTTTTGATTTAACAGTTTGGAAACAGTCTTTCTGTAGAATCTGAAATGTGATATTTGGATCACTTTAAGATGTATAGTGAAAAAGGAAATATCTTCACAGAGAAACTAGACAGAAGCTTTCTGAGGAACTTCTTTCTGATGTGTGCTTTCATCTCACAGAATTGAACATTTCTTTGATTGAGCAGTTTGGAAACAGTGTTTTTGTGGAATCTGCAGATGGATATTTGTGGGCCCTTTGAGGCCTATGGTGAAAAATGAAATATCTTCACATAAAAACTGGACAGAACCTTTATGAGATACTTCTTTGTGATGTGAGATTTCATCTCACAGAGTTGACCATTCCTTCGATTGATCAGTTTGGAAACAGTCTTTTTGTACAATCTGCAAAGGGATATTTTGTGCAACTTGGAGCCTGTGGTGAAAAAGGAAATATCTTCACATAAACACTAGACAGAAACTTTCTGACTAACTTCTTTGTGGCGTGTGCATTCATCTCACAAAGTTGAATGTTTCTTTTTATTGAGCAATTTGGAAACAGTCTTTTTGTAGAGTCTGCAATGGGATATTTGGACTGCTTTGAGGCGCATGGTAAAAATGGAAATGTCTTCGCATAAGAATTAGACAGAAGCACTCGAAGGAACTTCTTTGTGGCGTGTGCATTCATCTCACAGAGGTGAACATTTATTTTGATTGAGCAGTTTGGAAACAGTCTTTGTGAGGGATCTGCAAACAGATATTTGTTAACACGTTGAGGCTTATGGTGAAAAAGGAAATGTCTTCACATAAAAACTAGTCAGAAGCTTTCTGAACAACTTCTTTCTGATGTGCGCATTCATCTCACAGAGTTGAACCTTTCTTTTGATTTAGCACATTGGGAACCATCTGTTTCTAGAATCTGCAAAGAGATATTTGGAGCAATATGAGGCCTATGGTGAACAAGGAAATATCTTCACATAAAAACTAGACTAATGTTTTCTGAGAAACTTCCTTGTGCTGAGTGCATTCATCTCACAGATTTGAATCTTTCTTTTGATTAAGCTGTTTCAAAACTGTCTTTTCTTAGAATCTGAAAAGGGATATTTGTGAGTCCATTAGGGCCTGTGGTGAAAAAGGATATATCTTCACATAAAAACTAGATAGAAGCCTTCTGAGAGACTTCTTTGTGTTGTGTGCTTTCATCACCCAGAGCTGAATCTTTCTTTTGATTGAGCAATTTGGAAACAATCTTCTTGTAGAATCTGCAAGTGTATAATTTGGAGCGCTTTGAAGTCTTTGGTGAAAAAGGAATTATCTTCACATAAAAACTAGACAGAAGCATTCTGAGAAACTTCTTTGTGATGAATGCATGCATCTCATAGAGTAGAACGTTTCCCTGGATTGAGCAGTTTGGAAACAGTCTTTTTGTAGAATCTGCAAAGAGATATTTGTGAGCCCTTTGAGGCCTATAGTAAGAAAAGAAATATCTTCACATAAAAACTGGACAGAAGCTTTCTGAGAAACTTCTTTGTTATGTGTGCTTTCATGTCACAGAGTTGAACAATTCTTTCAGTTGAATAGTTTGGAAACAGTCTTTTTGTAACATCTGCAAGGGGATATTTGGAACAATTTGAGGACTATGGTGAAAAAATATATATCTTCACATAAAAACTAGACTTAAGCTTTGTCAGAAACTTCTTTGTGATGTGTGCTTCCATGTCACTGAGTTGAACATTTCTTTTCATTGAGCAGTATGGAAACAGTCTTTTTATGGAATCTGCAAAGGGATATTTGGAGTGCTTTGAAGCGAATGGTGAAAGAGGAAATATCTTCACATGAGAACTAGACAGAAGCATTCTGAGCAACTTCTTTGTGATGTGTGTATTCATCTCACAGAGGTGAACCATTCTTTTGATTGAGCAGTTTAGAAACAAACTTTTTGTAAAATCTGTAAAAGGATATTTGGAGCAATTTGAGGCCTATGGTGAAAAAGGAAATATCTTCACAAAAAACTAGACATAAGTATTCTGATAAACTTCTTTGTGATGTCTGCATTCATCTCATAGAATTGAACCTTTCTTTTGATTGAGCAGTTTAGAAACAGTCCTTTTGTAGAACCTGCAAAGGGATATTTGTGAGCCCTACTTAGGCCAATGGTGAGAAAGGAAATATATTGACATAAAAACTGCACAGAAGGTTTCTGAGAAAGTTCTTTGTGATGTGTGCTTTCATCTCACAAAGTTGAATCATACTTTTGATTGAGCACTTTGGAAACAGTCTGTTTGTAGAATCTGTGAAGGGATATTTGGAGCACTTTGAGACCTATGGTGAAAAAGGAATTGTCTTCACATAAAAACTAGACCAAAGCTTTCTGAGAAACTTCTTTCTGATGAGTGAACTCATCGCACAGAGTTGAACCTCTCTTTTGATTGAGCAGTTTGGAAACAGTCTTTTTGCAGAATCTGCAAATGGATATTTGGAGCGCTTTGAGGACTATGATGAAAAATGATATATCTTCACATAAGGACTAGACAGAAGCCTTCTGGGAAACTTCTTTGTGAAGCGTTATTTCATCTCATAGAGTTGAACCTTTCCTTTGGTTGAGCAGTTTGGAAACAGTATTTCTGTACCATCTGCAAAGGAATATTTGTAAGCCCTTTGAGTCCTATGGTATAAAAGGAAATATCTTCATGTAAAAACTGGACAGAAGCTTTCTGAGAATCTGCTTTGTGATATGTGGTTTCATGTCACAGAGTTGAACCGTTCTTTCAATTGATCCTTATAGAAATAGTCATTTGGTAGAATCTGCAAAGGGATATTAGGAGCAATATGAGGCCTATGGTTAAAAAGGAAATATCTTCACATGAAAATTACAGAGAAGCTTTCTGAGAAACTTCTTTGTGATATGTGCTTTCATCTAACAGATTTGAATCATTTCTTGGGATGAGCAATTTGGAAACAGACTTTTTGTAGAATCTGCAAAAGGATATTTGTGAGCGTTTTGAGGTATATGATGAAAAAGGAAATATCTTCACATAAGAACTAGATAGAAACTTTCTCACAAACTTCTTTGTGATGGGTGCATACATCTCAAAGAGACAAACGTTTCTTTTTATTGAGCAGTTTGGAAACAGTCTTTTTGCAGAATCTGAAAAGGGATATTTGGATCACTTTGTCACATATGGTGAAAAAGGAAATATCTTCACATAAAAACTAGACAGAAGATTTCTGAGAAACTTCTCTGTGACGTGTGCATTCATCTCACAGAGTTGAACCTTTCTTTTGATTGAGCACTTTGGAAACAGTCTGTTCATAGAATCTGCAAAGGGATATTTGGAGAACTTTGTGGCCTATGGTGAAATAGGAAATATCTTAACATAAAAGCTAGACCAGAGTTTTCTGAGAAACTTCTTTCTGATGAGTGTGTTCATCTCACAGAGTTGAACCTTTCTTTTGTTGAGCAGTTTAGAAACAGTCTTTTTGTAGAATCTGCAAAAGGATATTTGTGAGCTCTTTGAAGCCTATGGCGGAAAAGGAAACATCTTCAGATAAAAACAAGAAAGAAGTTTTTTGACAAACTTCTTTGTGATGTGTGCATTCATTGCACAGATGTGAATGTTTCTTTTGATTGAGCAGTTTGGAAACGGTCTTTTTGTAGAATCTGAAAAGGGATACTTGGAGCGCTTTCAGGCATATGGCAAAAAAGGAAATATCTTCACATAAAAACTAGAAAGAATCTTTCTGAGAAACTTCTTTCTGATGTTTGCATTCATCTCACAGAGTTGAAATTTTCTGTTGTTTGAGCAGTTTGGAAATCCTCTTTTTGTATTATCTGGAAACAGATATTTGTGAGCACTATGGGGCCTATGGTGAAAATGGAAATATCTTCACATAAAAACTGGACTGAAGCAATTTGTACCACTTCTTTGTGATGCTTTCATTCAACTCACACAGGTGTAACTTTCTTTTGATTAAGCACTTTGGAAACAGTCCATTTTTAGAATGTGCCAAGGGATATTTGTAGTACTTTGAGGACTGTGGTGAAAAAGGAAATATCTTCAAATAAAAACCAGACCAAAGCTTTCTGAGAAACTTCTTTGGATGAATGCATTCATCTCACAGACCTGAACCTTTGTTTTGATTGAGGCGTTTGGAAACAGACTTTTTGTAGAATCTCCAAAGGGATATTTGTGAGCCCTTTGAGGACTATGGCAAAAAAGGAAATATATCCCCATAAAAACTAGATAGAAGCTTTCTGAGAACCGGTTGTGTGGTGTGTTCTTTCATCTCACAGAGTTGAACCTTTTATTTGATTGAGCAGTTTGGAAACAGTCTTTTGTATAATCTGCAAGTGGATGTTTGGAGTGCTTTGAGGCCTATGGTGTAAAAGAAAATATCTTCACACAAAAATTAGACAGAAGCATTCTGAGAAACTTCTTAGTGATGTGTGCATACATATCATACAGTTGAAACTTTCTTTTCATTGAGTAGTTTGTAAACAGTCTTTTTGTAGAATCTGCAAAGGGATAATTTTGAGCCCTCTGAGGTCTATGGTAAAAAAGGAAATATCTTCACATAAAAACTGGACAGAAGCTTTCTAAGAAACTTACTTGTGAAGTATGCTTTCATCTAACAGAGTTGAACCATTCTTTCAATTGATCAGTTTGGAAACAGTCTCTTTATAGAATCTACAAAGGGATATTTGGAGCAATTTGGGGACTCCGGTGAAAAAGGAAATATCTTCACCTAAAAACTAGACAGAAGCTTTCTGAGAAACTTCTTTGTGATGTGTACATTCATCTCACAGAGTTGAATGTTTCTTTTGATTGTGCAGTTTGGAAACAGTCTTTTTGTCAAATCTGAAAAGGGATATTTGGAATGCTTTGAAGCGTATGGTGAAAAAGGAAATATCTTCACATAAAAACTACAAAGAAGCTTTCTGAGAAAGTTCTTTGTGGTTTCTGCTTTCATCTCACAGAGTTGAACCATTCTTTTGATAGATCAGTTTGGAAAATGTCTTTTTTAGAATGTCCAAAGGGATATTTGGAGCACCTTGGGTCCTATGGAGAAAAAGGTAATATCTTCACATAAAAACTAGAGATAAGCTTTGTGAGAAACTTCTTTGCGATGTGTGCATTCATCTCACAGATTTGAATCTTTGTTCTGATTGGGCAGGTTGGAAACAGTATTTTTGCAGAATCTGCAAAAGGATATTTGTGAGTTGTTTGAAGCCTATGGTGAAAAAGGAGATATCTTCACATAAAAACCAGACAGAAGCTTTCTGACAAACTACTTTGTGATCTGTGCATTCACCTCATAGAGTGGAACGTTTCTTTTCAATGAGCAGTTTGGAAACAAACTTTTTGTAGAATCTGAAAAGGGGTATTTTGATTGTTTTGAGGTGTATGGTGAAAAAGAAAATATCTTCACATAAGAACTAGATAGAAGCATCTGAGCAACTTATCTGTGATGTGTGCATTCATCTCTCAGAGGTGAATCTTTCTTTTGATTGAGGAGTTTGGAAACCATCTTATTGTAGAATGTGTAAAGTGATATTGGAAGCAATTTGAGGCCTAAGATGAAAAAGGACATATCTTCACATAAAAACTAGAGAGAAGCATTCTGAGAAACTTCTTTGTGATGTGTGCATTCATCTCACAGAGGTGAACCTTTCTTTTGACTGTGCAGTTTGGAAACAGTCTTTTTGTAGAATCTCAAATGGGATATTTGGAACATCTGCAGTGTATGGTGAAAAAGGAAATATCTACACATAAAAGCAAAACAGAATCTTTTTTAGACACTTCTTTGTGACGTGTGCATTTATCTCACAGAGTTGAAACTTTCTTTTGATTGAGCAATTTGGAAACAGTCTTTTTGTAGAATCTGCAAACAGATATTTGTGAGAACATTGAGGCCTAGAGTGAAAAAGGAAATATCTTCACATAAAAACTAGACAGAAGCTCTCTGAGAAACTTCTTTGTGATGTGTGCACTCATTTCATAGTGTTGAAACTTTCTTTTGATTAAGCAGTTTGGAAACAGTCTTTTTGTAGAATCTGCAGCAGGATATTTATGAGCTGTTTGAGGCCTATGGTGAAAAGTGAAATATCTTCAAATAAAAACTAGACAGAAGCTTTCTGAGAAACTTCTTTGTGTTGTCTGCTTTCATCTTACAGAGTTGAACCTTTCTTTTGATTGAGCAGTTTGTAAACAGTCTTTTTGGAGAATTTGCAAGTACATATTTGCAGGGATATGAGGCCTACAGTGAAAAAGGAAATATCTTCACATAAAAACCAGACAGAAGCTTTCTGAGAAACTCCTTTTTGATGTGTGCATTCATCTGACAGAGTTCAAACTTTCTTTTGATTGAGCAGTTTGGAAACAGTCTTTTTGTAGAATCTGCACAGGGATATTCATGAGTGGTTTCTTGCCTGTGCTGGAAAAGGAAATATCTTCAAATAAAAACTAGACAGAAACATTCCGATAAACTTCTTTGTGATGTGTGCATTCATCTCACAGATATGAACCTTTCTTTTGATTGAGCAGCTTGGAAACAGTATTTTTATAGAATCTACAAAGGGATACTAGTGAGCCCATTGAGGCCTATGGTGAAATAGGAAATACCTTCACATAAAAACTAGACAGAAGCATTCTCAGAACCTTCTTTGTGATATGTGCTTTCATCTCAAATTATTGCACCTTACTTTTGACTGAGCAGTTTGGAAACAGTCTTTTTGTAGAATATGCAAATGGATATTTGGAGTGATTTGTGGTCTATGGTGAAAAAGGAAATATCATCATATAAAACCTAGACAGAAGATTTCTGAGGAACTTCTTTGTGATGTGTGCATTCATCTCACAGGTTTGAACCCTTTTTTGATTGAGCAGTTTGGAAACAGTCTTCTTGTACTATCTGCAAAGGGATATTTCTGGGTGGTTTGAGGCCTGTGGTGAAAAAGAAATATCCTCAGATAAATACTAGACAGAATCATTCTGAGAAACTTCTTCATGATGTGTACATTCAACTCACAGTGTTGAAACTTTCTTTTGATTAAGTGCTTTGGAAACAGTATTTTTGTAGTATCTGCAATGGGATATTTGTGAGTCCTTTGAGACTTATGGTGAAATATGAAATATCTTCACATAAAAACTAAACAGAAGTATTCAGAGAAACTACTTTGTGATGTGTGCTTTCATCTCACAGAGTTCAACGTTTCTTTAGATTGAGCAGTTTTTTTGAAACAGTCTTTTTGTAGAATATGCAAATGGATATTTGGATCTCTTTGAGGCCTATGGTGAAATAGGAAATATCTTACTTAAACACTAGACAGAAGCTTTCTGACAAACTTCTTTGTGATGTGTGCTTTCATCTCATAGAGTTGAAACTTTCTTTTGATTGAGTAGTTTGGAGACAGTCTTTTAGTGGAATCTGCAGCAGTTTATTTGTGAGCAGTGTGAAGCCTATGGTGAAAAAGGAAATATCTTCACATAAACACTAGACTGAAGCCTTCTGAGGAACTTCTTTTTGATGTGTGCTTTCACCTCACAGTTTTGAGCGTTTCATTTGATTGAGAAGTTTGGAAGCAGTCTTTTTGTAGAATCTGCAATTGGTTATTTGTGAGACCTTTGAAGCCTATGGTGGAAAAGGAAATATCTTCACTTAAAAACTAGTTAGAAGCTTTCTGAGAAACTTCTTTGTGATGTGGTCTTTCATCTCACATAATTGAACCTTTATTTCTTTCAGCAGTTTGTAAACAGTCTTTTTGTAGAATATACAATTGGATATTTGGAGCACTTTGAGGCCTGTGTTGAAAAAGGAAATATCTTCACTTAAAAACTAGACAGAATATTTCTGAGAAACTTCTTTGTGATGTGTGCATTCATCTCACAGAGTACAAACTTTCTTTTGTTTGATCAAATTGGAAACAGTATTTTTGTAGAATATGCACAGAGATATTTGTGAGCCCTTTGAGGCATATGGTGAAAAAGGAGATATGTTCACATAAAAGCTAGACAGAAGATTTTTGATAAACTTCTTTGTGATGTGTGCTTTCATCTCACAGGTTTGAACCTTTCTTTTGATTGAGCAGTTTGGAAACAGTCTTTTTGAAAAATCTGCAGCAGGATATTTGTGAGTGGCTTGAAGCCTGTGGAGAAAAGATGTATCTTCACATAAAAACTACAAAGAAGCATTCTGAGAAACTTCTTTGAGATGTGTGCATTCATCTCACAGAGTTGAACCTGTCTTTTCATTGAGCAGTTTGGAAACAGTCTTTTTGTAGCATCTGAAATGGGATATTTGTAGCACTTTGAGGCTTATGGTGAAAAAGGAAATATGTTCACATAAAAACTAGACAGAAGCTTTCTGAGAAACTTCTTTGTGATATGTGCTTTCACCTCACAGAGTTGAATCATTCTGTTGATTGAGCTGTTTGCAAATAGTCTTTTTGTAGAAACTTCAAAGGGATATTTGGAGCATTTTGAGGCCTATGGTGAAAGAAGAAATATCTTCACATAAAAACTAGACAGAAGCATTCTGAGAAAGGTCTTTTTGATGTGTGCTTTAATCTCACAGAGTTGAACCTTTCTTTTGATTGACCAGATTGGAACCATTCTTTTTGTACAAACTGCAAAGAGATATTTGGAGCACTTTGAGGCCTTTGGTGAAAAAGGAAAGATCTTCACATAAAAACTAGACAGAAGCATTGTTAGCAACTTCCTTGTGGTGTGTGCATTCATCTCACAGAATTGAACCTCTCTCTTGATTGAGCACTTTGCATACAGTCTTTTTGTAAAATCTACAAAGGTATATTTGGAGCATTTTGAGGCCTGTGGTGAAAAATGAAAAATCTTCACATAAAAACTAGACCAAACTTTCTGAGAAGCATCTTTGTGATGTGTGCATTCATCCCACAGATTTGAACCTTTATTTGATTAAGCTGATTGGAAACAGTCTTTTTGTAGAATATGCAAAGGGATATTTGTGAGCTCTCTGAGGACTATGGTGAAAATGAAATATCTTCACATAAATAGTAGACAGAAACTTTCTGAGAAACTACCTTGTGATGTGTCCTTTCATCTCACAGTGTTGAACCTTTCTTTTGATTGAGAAGTTTGGAAACAGTCTTTTTGTAGTATCTGCAAAGGGATATTTGGAGTGCTTTGAGTCGCATGGTGAAAATGGAAATGTCTTCACATAAAAACTAGACAGAAGCATTTGGGAAACAACTTTGTGATGTGTGCATTCATCTCTCAGATTTGAAACTTTCTTTTCATTAAGCAGCTTGGAAAAAGTCTTTTTGTAGAATCTGCAAAGGGATATTTGGAGCACTTTGAGGCCCATGGCGAAAAAGGAAATATCTTCACATAAAAACTGGACATAAGCATTCTGAGAAACTTGTTTGTGATATATGAATTTATCTCAAAGAGTAGAACCTTTCTTTTCATTGAGAAGTTTGGAAGCAGTCTTTTTGTTGAATCTTCAAAGGGATATTTTTGAGCCATTTGGGCCTTTGATGAAAAAGGAAATATATTCACATAAAAACTAGCCAGAAGACTTGAGAAAGTTCTCTGTGATGTGTGGAATCATCTCACGGAGTTGAACATTACTTTTGATTGAGCAGTTTGGAAACAGTCTTTTTGTGGAATCTGCAAAGGGATATTTTTGAGCCCTTTGAGGCCTATGGTGAAAAATGAAATATCTTCACATAAAAACTAGACAGAAGTTTTATGAAAAACTTCTGTGTGATGTGTGCATTCATATTACACAGTTGAATTTTTCTTCTGATTTAGCAGTTTAGAAACAGTCTTTTTTGTAGAATCTGAAAAGGGATATTTGTGAGCGATTTGAGGCCTGTGGTGGGAAAAGAAATATCTTCCCATAAAAACTAGATAGAAGCTTTCTGAGAAACTTCTTTCTGATGTGTGCATTCATCTCACAGTGTTCAAACTTTCTTTTGATTGAACAGTTTGGAAACAGTCTTACTATAGAATCTGCCAAAGGATATTTGTGAGCTGTTTGAGGCCTACAGTGAAAAAGGAAATATCTTCACATAAAAACTAGATGGAAGTTTTCTGATAAATTGCTTTGTGATGTATGCATTCATCTCACAGATGTAAGCATTACTTTACATTGAGCAGGTTGTAAAATCTGTTCTTGTAGAATCTTCAAAGGGATTTGTTTGATCAGTTAGAGGCCTCTGGTGAAAAAGGGAATATCTTCACATAAAAACTAGACAGAAACTTTCTGAGAAACTTCTTTGTGATGTGTGCTTTCATCTCAAAGAGGTGAACCTTTTTCTTTTGACTGAGGAGATTGGAAACTCTGTTCTTGTAGAATCTGCAAAGGGATATTTGTGAGCCGTCTGAGGCCTATGTTGAAAAAGGAAATATCTTCCCATAAAAACTAGACAGAAGCTTTCTGATAACTTCTTTGTGATGTGTGCCTTCATCTCACAAAGTTGAACCTTTCTTTTGATTGAGCAGTTGGGAAACAGTCTTTTTGTAGAATCTGAAAAGGGATATGTGTGAGTGGTTTGAGGCCTCTGTAGAAAAAGGAAATATCATCCCATAAAAGCTAGACAGAAGCTTTCTGAGGAACTTGCTTGTTATGTGTGCATTCATCTGACAGTGTGGAATTTTTCTTTTCACTGAGCAGCTTGTTAACTGTCTTACTGTAGAATTTGCAAAAGGGATATTTTGAGCCGTTTCAGGCTTATGGTAAAAAAGTTAATATCTTTACATAAAAACTAGACAGAAGCTTTCTGAGAAACTTCTTTGTGATGTGTGCTTTCATTTCACAGAGTTGAAACTCTTGTTGGATTGAGCAGTTTGGAAACAGTCTTTTAGTAGATTCTGCAAAGGGATATTTGTGATCGTTTTCATACCTATGGTGAAAGAAGAAATATCTTCACATAAAAACCAGACAGAAGTTTTCTAAGAAACTAGTTTGTGATGTGTGCATTCATTTCACAGACGTAAACATTTCTTTTCATTGAACAGATTGAAACTGTGTTCTTGTAGAATCTGCAAAGGGATATTTGTGAGTGGTTTGATGCCTATGGTGAAAATGGAAATATCTTCACATAAAAACTGGACAGGTTTCAGAGAAAGTGCTTTATGTTGTGTTCATTCACCTCAGAGGTAAACTTTTATTTTCATTGAGCATTTTGGAAACTCTGTTCTTGTAGAATCTGCAAAGGGATATGTGTGAGCAGTTTGAGGGCTATGGTGAAAAATTAAATATCTTCACATAAATACTAGACAGAATCTTTCTGACAAACTTCTTTGTGATGTGTGCATTCATCTCACAGAGTTGAACTTATGTTTGATTGAGCAGTTTGGAAACTGTCTTTTTGTAGAATCTGTCAGGGGATAATTGTGAGCCGTTTCAGGCCTGTGGTGAAAAAGGAATTATCTTCACATAAAAACTAGACAGAAGTTTTCTGAGAAACTTCTTTGTGATGTGTGCATTCATCTCACAGAGTTGAACCTTTCTTTGATTGAGTATTTTAGAAACAATCTTTTAGTAGAATCTGAAAAGGGATATTTGGAGTGCTTTAAGGAGTATGGTGAAAAAGGAAATATCTTCACATAAAAACTAGATAGAAACATTCTGATAAACTTCTTTGTGATGTGTGCATTCATCTCACAGAGATGAACGTTTCTTTTGATGAGCAGTTTGGAAACAGTCTTTTTGTAGAATCTGCACAGGGACATTTGAGGGTGCTTTGAGACCTATGGTGAAAAACGAAATGTCTTCACAAAAAAACTAGAAAGAAGTTTTCTCAGAAAATTCTTTTCATGTGTGCATTCATCTCTCACAGTTAAAGCTTTCTATTGATTTAGCAGTTTGGAAACCATCTCCTTGTAGAATCTGCAAAGGGATATTTGTGAGCCCTTTGAGGCCTGTGGTCAAAAAGGAAATATCGTAACATAAAAACTAGACAGAATGTTTCTGAGCAATTGCTTTGTGATATGTTCATTCAACTCACAAAGGTAATCATTTATTTTCATTGAGCAGATTATAAACTCTGCTCGTGTAGAATCTGCAAAGGGTTATTTGTGGTGCTATGGGGCCAATGGTGAAAAAGGAAATATCTTCACATAAAAATTAGACAGATGCTTTCTGAGAAAGTTTTTTGTGTTATGTGCATTCATCTCACAGAGTCGACCATTTCTTTGGATGGAGCAGTTTGGAAACAGTCTTTTTGTAGAATCTGCAAAGTGATATTTGTGGCACTTTGGGGCCTATGGTGAAAAAGGAAATATCTTCACATAAAAACTAGACAGAAACTTTCTGAGAAACTTATTTTGAGATGTGTGCATTCATCTCACAGAGTTGAACTTTCTTTTGATGGAGCAGTTTGGAAACTGTCTTTTTGTAGAATCTGCAAGGCGATATTTGTGAGGTGTTTGAGGCCTATGGTGAAAAAGAAAAAATATCTTCACATAAAAACTAGAGAGAAGGTTTCTGAAAAACTGCTTTGTGGTGTATTCATACATCACAGGGAATGAAATGTTTCTTTTCATTGAGCAGATTGGAAACACTCTTCTTGTGGAATCTGAGGAGGGATATTTTAGAGTGCTTTGAGGCCAATAGTGAAAAAGGAAATATCTTTACATAAAACTAGACAGAAGCTTTCTGAGAAACTTCTTTGTGATGTGTGCATTCATGTCACAGAGTTGAACCTTTCTTTTGATTGAGCCGTTTAGAAACAGACTCATTGAAGAATCTGTGAAGGGATATTTGTGAGTGGTTTGAGGCTTATGGTGAAAAGGGAAATATCTTCCAATAAAAACTAGACAGAAGCTTTCTCAGAAACTTCTTTGTGATGTGTGAATTCATCTCACTGAGTTGAATCTGTCTTTTGATTGAGCAGTTTGGAAGAAGTCTTCTTGTAGAATCTGGAAGGGGATTTTTTTATCGGTTTGAGGTCTATGGTCAAAAAGGAAATATCTTCACATAAAAACTAGACAGAAACTTTCTGAGAAACTTCTTTTTGATGTGTGCATTCATCTCACAGAGTTGAACCTTTCTTTTGATTGAGCAGTTTGAAACATTCTTTTCGTAGAATCTGAAAAGGGATGTTTGTGAGTGGTTTGAGGCCTATGGTGAAAAAGGAAATATCTTCCCATAAAAACTAGACAGAAGCATTCTGAGAAACTGCTTTGTGATATGTTCATTCATCTCAGAGAGGTAACATTTCTTTTCATTGAGCAGATTGGAAACTGTGTTCTTGTAGTATCTGCATGGGGATATTTTAGATCACTTTGAGGCCTATGGTGAAAAAGCAAATATCTTCACATAAAAACTAGACAGAAGTTTTCTGAGAAACATCTTTGTTATGTGTGCATTCATTTCACTGTCTTGAACCTTTCTTTTGATTGAGCAGATTGGAAACAGTCTTTTTGTAGAATCTGCAAAGGAATATTTTTGAGCCCTTTGAGGCTTATGGTGAACAAGGTAATATCTTCACATAAAAACTAGGCAGAATGTTTTGGAGAAACTGCTTTATCATATTTGCATTCATCTAACCAAGTTAAAAGTTTTTTTTCATTGAGTAGCTTCGAAAATCTGTTCTTCTGTAATCTGCAAAGGGATATATGTGAGCTGTTTGAGGCCTATGGTGAAAAATGAAATATCTTCACATGAAAACTAGAAAGAAGCTTTCTGAGAAACTTCTTTCTTTTGGCTGAGCAGAATGGAAACTCTCTCCCTGTGTAATCTGCAAAGGGATATTTATAAGCCCTTCTAGGCCTATGGTGAAAAAGGAAATACCTTCACATAAAAACCTGACAGAAGATTGCTGAGAAACTTCTTTGTGATGTGTGCATTCATCTCCCAGAGGTAAACGTTTGTTGTCATTGAGCAGATTGGACACTCTGTTATTGTACAATCTGCAAATGGATATTCGTGAGGGCTTTGAGGCCTATGGTGAAAAAGGAAATATCTTCACTTGAAAACTTGAGAGAAGTTTTGTGAGAAACATCTTTGTGATGTGTGCATTCATCTCATGGAGTTGAACATTTTTTGATTGAGCAGTTTGGAAATAGTCTTATTGTGGAATCTGCAATGGGATAATGAGAGCTTTGAGGCCTGTGGTGAAAAAGGAAATATCTTCAATTAAAAACTAGACAGAAGGTTTCTGAGGACCTCCTATGTAATGTGTGCATTCATTTCACAGAGGTAAATGTTTCTTTTCATTGAGCACATTGAAACTCTGTTCTTGTAGATTGTGAAAAGGGTATTTGAGAGTGCTTTGAGGTGTATGGTGAAAAAGCATATATCTTCATATAAAAACAAGACAGCAGCATTCTGAGAAACTTCTTTGTGATGTGAGCATTCATCACACAGAGTTGAACATTCCTTTTGATTGATCAATTTGGAACCTGTCGTTTTTTAGGATCTGCAAAGGGATATTTGTGAGTGCTTTGAGGCCTATGGTGAAAAAGGAAATATCTTCACATAAAAACTAGACAGAAGGTTTCTGAGAAACTGCTTTGTGATGTGTGGATTCATCTCACAGAGGTAAACTTTTCATTTTTCAAAAGGAAATATCTTCACATAAAAACTAGACAGAAGGTTTATGGGAAACTGCTTTGTGATGATTGCATTCATCTCACAGAGCTAAATGTTACTTTTGATTGAGCAGATTGGAAATTCTGTTCTTCTAGAATCTGCAAAGGTGTATTTGTGAGTGCTTTGAGACCTATGGTGAAAAATGAAATATCTTCACATAAAAACAAAACAGAAGCTTTCTGGGAAACTTCTTTGTGATGTCTGCCTTCACCTCAAAGAGTTGAAACTTTCTTTTGATTGAGCAATTTGTAACAGTCTTTTTTAGAATCTGCAAAGGGATATTTGTGAGCACTTTGAGGTCTATGGTAAAAAAGGAAATATCTTCACATAAAAATTAGACAGAAACTTTCTGAGAAAGTTCTTTATGATGTGTGCATTCATCTCACAGAGTTAAATTTTTCTTTGATTGAGCAGTTTCAAAAGAGTCTTTTAGTAGAATCTACAACGGGATACTTGTGAGTGCTTTGAAGCCTATGTTCAAAAAGGAAATATCGTCACATAAGATCTAGACAGAAAGTTTCTGAGAAACTGCTTTGTGATGTGTGCATTCAACTCACAGAGTTGAACCTTTCTTTTGATTGAGCAGTTTGTAACATTCTTTTTTAGAATCTGCAAAGGGATATTTGTGAGCACTTTGAGGTCTATGGTGAAAAAGGAAATATCTTCACATAAAATCTAGACAGAAACTTTCTGAGAAAGTTCTTTATGATACTTGCATTCATCTCACAGAGTTAAATTTTTCTTTGATTGAGCAGTTTCAAAAGAGTCTTTTTGTAGAATCTGTAAAGGGATACCTGTGAGTGCTTTGAAGCCTATGTTCAAAAAGGAAATATCTTCACATAAAAACTAGAAAGAACATTTCTGAGAAACTGCTTTGTGATGTGTGCATTCATCTCACAGAAGTAAAAGTTTCCTTTCATTAAGCAGATTGGAAATTTTGTTCTTCTAGAATCTGCAAAGGGATAGTTGTGAGTGCTTTCAGGCCTATGGTGAAAAAGGAAATACCTTCACAAAAAAACTGGACAGAAGATTTCCGAGAACCTGCTTTGTGATGTGTGCATTCATCTCACAGAGTTGTATCTTTCTATTCATTGAGCAGTTTGGAAACCTCCTTTTTGTAGAATCTGCAAAGGGATATTTTTGAGTGCTTTGAGGTTTATGGTGAAAAAGGAAATATCTACATATAAAGACTAAAGAGAAGATTTCTGAGAACCTGCTTTGTGATGGGTGCAGTCATCTGACATAGGTAAACATTTCTTTTCATTGAGAAGATTGGAATCTCTGTTCCTGTAGAATCTTCAAAGGGATATTTTGGCGTGCTTTGAGGCCTAGGGTGAAAAAGGAAATATCTTCACATATAAACTAGACAGAAGGTTTCTGAGAAACTGGTTTGTCAAGTGTGCCTTCATCTTACAGTGGTAAATGTTTCTTTTCATTGAGCAGATTTGAAACTCTGCTCTTGTAGACTCTGCAATTGGATATTTTTGACTGCTTTGAGACCTATGGTGAAAAAGGAAATATCTTCACATAAAAACTAGAAAGAAGTTCTCTGAGAAACTGCTTTGTGATGTGTGCATTCATCTCACAGAGATAAACGTTTCTTTTCTTTGAACAGTTTGGAAACTATGTTCTTCCAGCATGCAAAAAGGGATATTCGTGAATGCTTTGAGGCCTATGGTGGAAAAGTAAATATGTTAACATAACATATTTGTGATCTGTGCATTCATCTCGCACAAGTAAACATTTCATTTCATTGAGCAGTTTAGAAACTCTGTCCTTCTATAATCTGCAAAGAGATACATGTGAGTGCTTTGAGGCCTACGGTCAAAAAAGAAATATCTTCACATAAAAACTACAAAGAAGTTTTCTGAGAAACTGCTTTGTGATGTATGCTTTCATCTCAGAGAGTTGAACATTTCTTTTAATTGTGCAGTTTGCCAACAGTTTTCGGTAGAATCTGCAAAGGGATATTTGTGAGCGGTTTGAGGCCTATGATAAAAAATGAAATATCTTCACATAAAAACTAGACAGAAGGTTTCTGAGAAACTTTTTTGTAATGTTTGCATTCATCTCACAGAGTTGAACCTTTCTTTTGATTGAGCAGTTTGGAAACAGTCTTTGTGTAGACTCTGCAAAGGGATATTTGTGAGCACTTTGAGGCATATTGTGAAAAAGGAAATATCTTCACATAAAAACTAGACAGAAGCTTTCTGAGAAACTGCTTTGTGATGTGTGCATTCATCTCACAGAGGTAAAAATTTCTTTTCATTGAGTAGTTTGGAAACTTTGATATTGTACAATCTGTAAAGGGATATATGTGAGCCCTTTGAGTATTAGGGTGAAAAAGGAAATATCTTCACATAAACACTAGACAGAAGCTTCTGAGAGACTTCTCTGTGATGTGCATTCATCTCAAAGAGTTGCACCACTCTTTTGATTGAGCAGTTTGGAAACAGTCTTTTTGTAGATTCCACAAAGTTATATTTTGGAGCTCATTGAGGCCTATAGTGAAAAAGGAAATATCCTCACATATGAACTAGAAAGAAGCTTTCTAAGAAAGTCCTTTCTGATGCCTGCATTTATCTCACAGAGGTAAACATTTCTTTTCATTGAGCAGTTTGTAAACTCTGTTCTTCAAGAATCTGCAAAGGATATTTATGAGTGCTTTGAGTCCTATGGTCAAAAAGGAAACATCTTCACATTAAAACTAGAAAGAAGCTTTCTCAGAAAGTGCTTTGTGATGTGTGCATTCATCTTACAGAGGTAAACGTTTATTTTCATTGAGCAGCTTAGAAACTCAACTCCGTTCTCCTAGAATCTGCAAAGGAACATTTTGGAATGCTTTGAGGCCTATGGTGAAAAATGAAATATCATCGCATAGAAACTAGGCAGAAGTTTTCTGAGAAACTCCTTTGTGATGTGTGCATTCATCTCACAGAGTTGAGCAATTCTTTTGATTGAGCAGTTTTGAAACAGTCTTTTTGGAGAATCTGCAAAGGGATATTTTGGAACACCTTGAGGAGTATGGTGAAAAAGGAAATATCTTCACATAAAAACTGGAAAGAAGCTTTGTGAGAAACTGCTTTGTGAAGTGTGCATTCATCTCACAGAGTTGAACCAGTCTTTTGATTGAGCAGTTTGGAAGCAGTCCTTTTGTAGAATATGCAAGCGGATAATTGGGAGCACGTTGTGGCTTATGGTGAAAAAGGAAATATCTTCACATAACAACTAGAAAGAAGTTTTCTGAGCAACTGCTTAGTGATGTGTGCATTCATCTCACAGAGGTAAACGAATCTTTTCATTGAGCTGTTGGAAACTCTTCTTCTGGAGTCAGCAAAGGGATATATCTGAGTCCTTTGAGGCCTATTGTGGAAAAGTAAATATCTTCACTTAAGAACTAGATAGAAACTTTCTGAGAAACTTCTTTGTGATGTGTGCATTCATCTCACAGAGTTGAGCCATTCTTTAGGTGGACCAGTTTGGAAACAATCTTTTTGTAGAATCTGCAAAGGGATATTTGGGAGCACTTTAAGACCTATGGTTAAAAAGGAAATATCTTTACATAAAAACTAGAAAGAAGCTTTCTGAGAAACTGCTTTGTGATGTGTGCATTCATCTCACAGAGTTGAACAATTCTTTTGACTGAGCAGGTTGGAAACAGTCTTTTTTTAGAATCTGCAAAGGCATATTTGTTAGTGCTTTGAGGCCTATGGTGAAAAAGGAAATATCATCACATAGAAACTAGACAGAAGCTTTCTGAGAAACTTGTTTGTGATGTGTGCATTCATCTCAAAGAGTTGAACCATCACTTTGATTGAGCAGTTTGGAAACTGTCTTTCTGTGGAATCTGCAAAGGGATATTTGGGAGTGCATTGAGGCCTAAGGTGAAAAAGGAAATATCTTCGCAAAAAAACTAAAAGGAATCTTTCTGAGAAACTGTGCATTTATCTCACATAGGTAAATTTTCTCTTCATTGAGCAGTTTGGAAACTCTGTTCTTCTAGAATCTCCAAAGGGATATTTGTGAGTGCTTTGATGCCTACGGCAAAAAGGGAAATATCTTCACATAAAAACTACACAAAAGCTTTTGGAGAAACTTCTTTTTTTTTTTTTTTTTGAGATGGAGGCTTACTCTATTCTCCAGACTGGATTGCAGTGGCACAATCTCGGCTCACTGCAAGCTCTGCCTCCCAGGTTCATGCCATTCTCCTTCCTCAGCCTCCCGAGTAGCTGGGACTACAGACACCCACCACCGTGCCTAGCTAATTTTTTGTGTTTTTACTAGAGATGGAGTTTCACTGTGTTAGCGAGGATGGTCTTGATCACCTGACCTCACGATCCATCCGCCATGGCCTCCCAAAGTGCTTGGTTTACAGACATGAGCCACTGCACCTGGCCAAAAACTTCTTTTTAATGTGTGCATTCATCTCACAGAGTTTAAACATTCTTTAGATCGAGCACTTTCTGCAAATGGAGATTAGGGAGTGCTTTGAGGCCTACGGTGGAATAAGAAATATCTTCACATAAAAACTGGACAGAAGCATTCTGAAAAGCTTCTCTGTGATGTGTGCATTCATCTCAGAGGGTTGAACTATACTTTTGATTGAGCAGTTTGGAAAAAGTCTTTTTGTAGATTCCACAAAGGGATATTTTGGAGCTTGTTGAGGCCTATGGTGAAAAATGAAATATCCTCACATAAAAACTAGAAAGAAACTTTCTGAGAAAGTGCGTTCTGATGCGTGCATTCATCTCACAGAGGTAAACGTTTCTTTTCATTGAGCAGTTTGTAAACTCTGTTCTTCAAGAATCTGCAAAGGGATATTTGTGAGCACTTTGAGGCCTACGCTAAAAAAGGAAATATCTTCAAATAAAAACTAGAAAGAATCTTTCTGAGAAACTACTTTGCGATGTGTGCATTCATCTCAGAGAAGTAAAAGTTTCTTTTCATTGAGCAGTTTGGAAAGTCTGTTCTTCTAGAACTTGCAAAAGGATATTTTGGAGTGCTTTGAGGCCTATAGTGAAAAAGGAAATATCATCACATAGAAACTAGACAGAAGCTTTCTGAGAAACTCCTTTGTGATGTGTGGACTCATCTCACAGAGTTGAACCATTCTTTTGATTGAGCAGTTTGGAAACAGTCTTTTTGTAGAATCTGCAAAGGGATATTTGTGAGTGGTTTGAGGACTACAGTGAAAAAGGAAACATCTTCACATGAAAAGGAGAAAGAAGCTTTATGAGAAACTACTGTGTGATGTGTGCATTCATCTCACCAAGGTAAACGTTTCTTTTCATTGAGCAGTTAGGAAACTCTGTTCTTCTAGGATCTCCAAAGGGATATTTTTGAGCACTTTGAGGCCGGTGGCAAAAAAAGAAATATCTTCACATAAAAACTAGACAGAAGCTTTCTGAGAAACTTTTTTGTGATGTGCACATTCATCTAACAGAGTTGAACCATTCTTTTGATGGAGCAGTTAGGAAACAGTCTTTTTGTAGAATATTCAAAGGGATATTTGGGAACGTGTTGCAGCCTATGGTTAAAAAGGAAATGTTTTCATGTAAGAACTAGAAAGATGTTTTCTGAGAAAGTGCTTTGTGATATTTGCATTCACCTCACTGAGGTAAACAAAACTATTCATTGGGCAGTTTGGAAACTCTGTTCTTCTAGAATCTGCAAAGGGTTATTTGTGAGTGCTTTAAGGACTACAGTGAAAAAAGAAATACCTTCACTTAATAACTAGACAGACGTTTTCTGAGAAACTTCTTTGGGATGTGTGCATTCATCTCACAGAATTGAACCATTCTTCAGATTGACCACTTTGGAAACAATCTTTTTGTAGAATCTGCGAAGGGATATTTGGGAGTGCTTTGAGGCTTATGGTGGAAAAGGAAATATCTTCACATGAAAACTAGAAAGAAGAATCAGAGAAACTTCTTTGTGATTTGGGCTTTCATCTCACCGAGTTGAAACATATTTTTGACAGGGGAGTTTTGAAACAGGCTGTTTGTAGTATCTGCAAAGGGATATATGGGAGCACGTTGAAGCCAATGGTGAAACAGGAAATATATTCACATAAAAATTACACAGAAGCTTTCTGTGGAACTTCTTTGTGATGAGTCCTTTCATCTCACAGAGTTGAAACCATTCCGTGATTGAGTATTTTGGAAACAGTCTTTTTGTACAATCTGCAAAGGTATATTGGGAGCTCTTTCAGACCTAAGCTGAAAAAGGTAATATCTTCACAAAAAAACTAGAGAGAAACTTTCTGAGAAACTGCTGTGTGATGCATGCATTCATCTCATAGATGTAATGGTTTCTTTTAATTGAGCAGTTTGTAAACTGTTGTCCTAGAGTCTGAAAATGGATTTTTGGGAGCATGTTGGGGCCTGTTGTGAAAAGTTAATATCTTCACATAAAAACCAGACAGAAGTTTTCTGGGAAACATCTTTCTGATGTGTGCATTCATCTCACAGAGTTGAACCATTATTTTGATATAGCAGTTTGGAAACAGTCTTTTTGTTGAATCTGCAAAGGCATATTCAAGAGTGCACTGGGGCCTATGGTGAAAAAGGAAATATATTCACATAATAACTAGAAAGACGCTTTCAGAGAAACTTCTTTTTGATGACTGCATTCATCTCAGAGGTAAACTTTTCTTATCAATTAGCAGTTCGGAAACTCTGTTCCTCTAGACTCTGAAAAAGGACATTTGTGAGCACTTTGAGACCTATTGTGAAAAAAAAGGAATATCTTTACATAAAAACTAGACAGAAGCTTCCTGAGAAACTTTTTTGTGAGGTGTGCATTCTTCTCACAGAGCTGAATCATTCTTTCTATTGAGCAGTTTGGAAAGAGTCTTTTTGTAGAATCTGTAAAGGTATATTTGGGAGTGGGTTGAGGCCTACAGTGAAAAAGGAAATATCTTCACATAAAAACTAGAAAGAAGCTTTCTGATAAACTGTTTTCTGAGGAGTGCATTCATCTAACACAGGTCAACTTTTCATTTAGCCATTTGGAAACTCTGTTCTTCTAAAATCTACAAAGGGATATCTGTTAGCTCTTTGAGACCTAAGGTGCAATAAGAAATATCTTCACATAAGAACTAGACAGAAGCTTTCTGATAAACTTCTTTGTGATGCGTGCATTCATCTCACAGATTTGAACCATTGTATTGATTGACTAGTATGGAAACAGTCTTTTTGAAGAATCTGCACATGGATATTTGGGAGTGTGTTGAGGTGTACAGTTAAAAAGGAAATATCTTCTCATTAAAACTAGAGAGAAGCTTTCTGAGAAACTACTTTGTGATGTGTGCATTAATCTCAAAAAGTTGAACGTTTCTTTTCATTTATTAGTTTGGAATCTGTGTTCTTCCAGAGTCTGCAAAGGGATATTTGTGAGTGCTTTGATGGCTATGGTGAAAAGGAAGTATCGTGATGTAAAAACTAGACAGAAGCTTTCTGAGAAACTTCTTTGAGATGAGTGCATTCATCTCACAGAGGTGAACCACTTTCTGATTGAACAGTTTGGAAACAGTCTTTTTTAGAAATGGCAAAATTATACTGGTGAGTGCTTTGAGGCCTATGGTGAAAAAGCAAATATCTTCACATAAAAACTGGAAAGAAGCTTTCTCAGAAACTGCTTTGTGACCTGTGCATTCATCTCACAGAAGTAAACGTTTCTTTTCAATGAGCAGTTTGGAAAATCTGTTGTTCTAGCATCTTCAAAGGGATATTTGTGAGTGCTTTGATTCCTATGGTGATTAAGGAAATATCTTCACATAAAAACTAGACAGAAGCTGTCTGAGAATCTTCAATGTGATGTGTGCATTTATTTGGCAGATTTGAACCATTCTTTATTTGAGCAGTTTGGAAACAGACTTTTTGTAGAATCTACAAAGGGATATTTGGGAGCACTTCGAGGCCTATGGTGAAAAAGGAAGTATCCTCTCCTAAAAACTAGAAAGAAGCTTTCTGAGAAACTAGTTTGTGATATGTACATTCATCTCACAGAGGTAAAGGTTTATTTTTATTGAGCAGCTTGGAAACTCTGTTTTTCTAGAATCTGCAAAGGGATATTTATGAGCACTTTCAGGCCTATGGTGAAAAAGTAAATGTCTTCACATAAAAGTAGAAAGAAACTTACTGAAAACTTCTTTGTGATGTGTGCATTCATCTCACAGGGTTGAACCATTCTTTTGATTGAGCATTTTGGAAACCCCATTTTGTAGAATCTGCAAGGGGATAATTGTGAGCACTTTGAGCCTATGGTGAAAAAGGAAATATCTTCACATAAAAAGTAGAAAGAAGCATTCTGAGAAACTTATTTGTGATCTATGCATTCATCTCGCTTAAGTAAACGTTTATTTTCTTGGAACAGTTTGGAAATTTTTTTCTTCTAGAAGCTGCAGAGGGGTGGTTTTGAGCACTTTGAGGCCTAAGGTGAAAAGTAAATATCTTCACATGAAAACTAGGCAGAAACTTTCTGAGAAACTTCTTCATGACATGTGCATTCATCTCATAGAGTTGAACCATTCTTTTGACTGAGCAGTTTGGAAATCGTCTTTTTGTAAGATCTACAAAGGGATATTTGGAAGCCCTTAGAGGCTTATGATGAAAAAGGAAATGTCTTCACATAAAAACTACACACAATGTTTCTGAGAAAATGCTTTGTAATGTTTGCATTCATCTCATAGATGTAAACGTTTCTTTTCATTAAGCTGTTTGGAATCTTTGTTCCTCTGGGATCTGCAAAGCAATATTTGTGAGCACTTTGAATCCAAGTGTGAAAAAGGAAATATCTTCACATAAGAACTAGACAGAAGGTTTCTGAGGAACTTATTTGTGATGTGTGCATTCCTCTCACAGTGCTGAACAATTCTTTTGTTTGAGAAGTTTGGAAACAGTCTTTTTGTAGAATCTACAAAGGTATATTTTGGAGCACTTTGAGGCCTATGGTGAGAAAGGAAATATCTTCATATGAAACCTAGAAAGAAGCTTTCTGAGAAACGGTTTTGTGATGTGTGCATTCATCTCACAGAGTTAAACATTTCTTTTGTTTGAGCAGTTTGGAAACTCTGTTCTTGTAGAATCTGCAAAGGGATATTTTGGAGAACTTTGAGGCCTATGGTTAAAAAGGAAATATCTTCGCATAAAAACTAGACAGAAGAGCTCTGAGAAACTTCTCTTTGGTGTATGCATTCGTCTCACAGAGTTGAACCATCTTTTTGATTGAGCAGTTTGGAAACAGTCTTTTTGTAGAACACGCAAACAGATATTTATGAGTGCTTTGAAGTCTATGGTGGAAAGGGAAATATCTTCACATAAAAACTAGAAGGATGCTTTCTGAGAGAATGCTTTGTAATGTGTGCATTCATCTCACAGAGTTTGACCATTCTTTTGATGGAGCCATTTGGAACCACTGCTTTTTAGAATCTGCAAAGGGATATTTGGGAGCCCTTTGAGTCTTATGGTGGGAAAGGAAATACGCTCACATGAAAATTAGAAAGGAGATTTCTGAGAAACTGCTTTGTGATATGTGTATTCATCTCACAGAGTTAAAACTTTCTTTTGATGGAACATTTTGGAAACACCGTTTTTGTAGAATCTGCAAATGGATATTTCCGAGCGCTTTCAGGCCCGTGGTGAAAAAGGAAGTATCTTCAACTAAAAACTCGACTGAAACTTTCTGAGAAACTGCTTCATGATGTGTGCATTCCTCTCACAGAGTTGAACCATTCTTTTGACTGAGCAGTTTGGAACCACTGTTTTCCTAGAATCTGCAAAGGGATATTTGTAAGCACTTTGAGGTCTCTGGTGAAAAAGGAAATATCCTCACATAAAAACTAGAAAGGAGCTTTCTTAGAAACTTCTTTGTTATCTGTGCATTTATCTCACAGAATTCAACCATTCTTTTGATTGAGCAGTTTGGAAACACAGTGTTTGAAGGATCTGCAAAGGGATATTTGTATTCACCTTGAGGCCTATAAGGAAAAAGGAAATACCTTCTGACACAAACTAGACAGAAACTTTCTGAGAGATGACTTTGTGATGTGTGCATTCGTCACATGGAGTTAAACATTTCTTTTTATTGAGCATTTTGTAAACTCTTCTAGAATCTGCAAAGGGCTATTTGTTAGTGAATTGAGGCCTATGGTGAAAAAGGAAATATCTTCCGATACAAACTAGAAACAGATTTTCTGAGAAACTGCTTTGTGGTGTGTGCATTTACATCACAAAGTTGAACCATTCTTTTGATTGAGCAGTTTTGAAACAGAGTGTTTGTAGAATTTGCGAAGGGATATTTGGATTTGCATGGAGACCTGTGTTTAAAAAGGAAATATCTTCCAATACAAGCTAAACTGAAGCTTTCTAAGGAGAATGTTTTGTAATGTGTGCGTTCATCCCAGAGTTAAACTTTTTTTTTTCATTGAGCAGTTTGGAAACTCTGTTCTTCCAGAATCTCCAAAGGGATATTTGTGAGCATATTAAGGCCTATGGTGAAAAAGGAAATGTCTTCCAATACAAACTAGAAAGAGAGTTTCTGAGGAACTGCTTTTTGATGTGTGCATTCATCTCAAGGAGTTGAACCATTGTTTTGGTTAAGCAGTTTGGAAATACAGTGTTTGTAGAATATGTGAAGGGATATTTGGATTCCCATGGAGGCCTGTGGTGAAAAAGGAAATATCTTCTGATACAAGCTAATCAGAAGCTTTCTAAGAGAATGCTTTGTAAAGTGTGCATTCATCCCACAGAGTTAAATGTTTCTTTTCATTGAGCAGTTTGTAAACTCTGTTATTCCAGAATCTCCAAAGGGATATTTGGGAGCGCATTGAGGCCTATGGTGAAAAAGGAAATATCTTCTGATACAAACTAGAAAGAGAGTTTCTGAGGAACTGCTTTGTATGTGTGCATTCATCTCAAGGAGTTGAACCATTCTTTTGGTTGAGCAGTTTGGAAACACAGTGTTTGTAGAATCTTTGAAGGGATATTTTGATTCGCATGGAGGCCAGTGGTGAAAAAGGAAATATCTTCTGAAACAAACTAGACACAAGATTTCTGAGAGACTGCTTTGTGATGTGTGCATTCATCTCACAGAGTTGAACCATTCTTTGATGAAGCAGTCTGTTTTTGTAGAATCTGCAAAGCTATATTTTGGAGCCCTTTGAGTCTTATGGTGATAAAGGAAATATCCTCACATAAAAACTTGAAAGGACCTTGCTGATAAACTTCTTTATGATATGTGCATTCATCTCACAGATTTAAAACTTTCTTTTGATGGGGCAATTTCAAAACACCTTTTTTGTAGTATCAGCAAAGGGATATTACTGGGCACTTTCTGGCCTATGTTGAAAAAGGAAATATCTACACCTAAAAAGTTGAAAGAAGTTTTCTGAGAAACTGCTCTGTAATGTGTGCAATCCTCTCAAAGGGTTGAACCATTCTTTTGATTGAGCAGTTTATACCCTCTGTTTTTCTAGAATCTGCAAATGGATATTTGTGTTTTGAGGTCTATGATGAAAAGGGAAATCTCCTCACATAAAAACTAGAAAGGAGCTTTCTTAGAAACTGCTTTGTGATCTGTGAGTTTATCTCACAGAGTTAAATTATTCTTTTCATTGAGCATTTTGGAAACACAGTGTTTGAAGAATCTGCAAAGGGATATTTGGATTCACCTTGAGGCCTAAGAGGAAAAAGGAAATATCATCTGATACAAGACAGAAGCTTTCTGAGAGACTGCTTTGCTAATGCTTCTTTTCATTGAGCAGTTTGGAAACTCTGTTCTTCTAGAATCTGCAAAGGGATATTTGGGAGCACATTGAGGCCTAAAGTGAACAAGAAAATGTCTTCACATAAAAGCTAGAAAGAAGCTTTCTGAGAATCTGCTTTGAGATGTGTGCATTCATCTCACAGAGGTAAAAGTTTCTTTTCACTAAGCAGTGTGGAAACACAGTGTTTGTAGAATCTACAAAGGCGTATTTGGATTCACATGGAGGCCTGTGGTGATAAAGGGAATATATTCTGATACAAACTAGACATTAACTTTCTGAGAGACTGCTTTGTGATGTGTGCATTCATCTCACAGAGTTGAACCATTCTTTGATGTAGCAGTTTAGAACCACAGTTTTTGTAGAATCTGCAAATGGATGTTGGGAGCCCTTTGAGTCTCATGGTGAAAAAGGAAATACCCTGACATAAAAACTAGAAAAGAGATTTCTGAGAAACTGCTTTGTGATATGTGCATTTATCTCCCAGAGTTAAAACTTTCTTTTGATGGAGCATCTTGAAAACCGCTTTTGTAGTATCTGCCTAGGAATATTTCAGAGTGCTTTCAGGCCTATGCTGAAAAAGGAAATATCTTCACCTAAAAACTCAAAGAAAGCATTCTGAGACACTGCTTTGTGATTTGGGCGTTCCTCTCACAGAGTTGAGCCATTCTTTTGATTGAGCAGTTTGGAAACACAGTGTTTTAAGAATCTGCAATGGGATATTTGGATTCACATGAAGACCTGTTTTGTAAAAGTAAATATCTTCCAATATAAACTACACGGAAGCTTTCTGAGAGAATGCTTTGTAATGTGTGCATTCATTCAGAGAGTTCAAAGTTTCTTTCATTCAGCAGTGTGGAAGCACTTCTTCTTCTAGAATCTGCAAAAGGATATTTGGGAGCCCATTGAGGCCTATGGTGAAAAAGGAAATATCTTATTACGCAAACTAGAAAGAGAGTTTCTGAGAAACTGCTTTATGGTGTGTGCATTCATCTCACAGAGTTGAACCATTCTTTTGATGTAGCATTTTGGAACCACTGTTTTTGTGGATTCTGCAAAGGGATAATTGGGAGCCCATTGAGTCTTATGGTGAAAAAGGAAGTATCCTCCTATAAAAACTAGAAAGCAGCTTTCTGAGAAACTGCTTTGTGATATGTGCATTCATCTCACAGAATTAAAACTTTCTGTTGATGGAGCATTTTGGAAACACCGTTTTTGCAGAATCTGCAAAGGGATTTTTCGGAGCACTTTCTGGCCTCTGGAAGGAAATATCTTCACCTAAAAACTCGAAGGAAGCTTTCTGAGAAACTGCTTCATGATGTGTGCATTCCTCTCACAAAGTTGAACCATTCTTTTGACTGAGCAGTGTAGAACCATTGTTTTTCTAGAATCTGCAGAGGGATATTTGTGAGCACTTTGAAGTCTATGGTGAAAAAGGATAAATCCTCACATTAAAACTGGAAAGGAGCTTTCTTAGAGACTCCTTTGTGTTCTGTGTGTTCATCTCACAGAGTTAAACCATTCTGTTGATTGATCAGTTTGGAAACACAGTGTTTGAAGAATCTGCGAAGGGATATTTGGATTCACCTTGATGCCTATGCGGAAAAAGTAAATATCTTCTGATACAAACTAGACTGAAACAGTCTGAGAGACTGCTTTGTGATGTGTGCATTCATATCACAGAGTTAAACGTTTCTTTTCATTGAGCAGTTTGGAAACTCTGTTCTTCCAGAAACTGCAAAGGGACATTTGGGAGCAACTTAAGGTTTATGGTGTAAAAGGAAATATACTCACATAAAAACTAGAAAGGAGCTTTCTTAGAAATTGCTTTGTGATCTGTGTGTTCATCTCACAGACTTAAACCATTCTTTTGATTGAGCAGTTTGGAAACACAGTGTTTGTAGAATCTGCGAAGGGATATTTCATTTCCCATGGAGACTTGTGGTCAGAAAGGAAATACTTTCTGATACAAACTAGACAGAATCCTTCAGAAAGAATGCTTTGTAATGTGTGCATTCATCTCACAGAGTTAAACATGTCTTTTAATTGAGCAGTTTGGAAACTCAGTTCTTCTAGAATCTTCAAAGGGATATTTGGGAGTGCACTGAAGCCTCTGGCAAAAAAGGAAATATCATCCGATAGAAACTAGGAAGAGAATTTCTGAGAAACTGCTTTTTGATATATGCATTCATTTCACAGAATTGAACAATTCTTTTGACTGAGCAGCTTGGAAACACAGTGATTGTAGAACCTGCAAAGGGATATTTGGATTCACATGGAGGCCTGTGGTGAAAAAGGAAATGTCTTCTGATACAAACTAGAGAGAAGCTTTCTGAGAGACTACTTTGTGATGTGTGCATTCATATCACAGTGTTGAACCATTCTTTTGATAGAGCAGTTTGGAACCACTGTTTTTGTAGACTCTTCAAAGGGATATTTGGGAGCCCTTTGAGTCTTATGGTAAAAAAGGAAATATCCTCACATAAAAAGAAGAAAGAAGCTTCCTGAGAAAATGCTTTGTGATGTGTGCATTCATCTCACAGAGTTAAAACTTTCTTTTAATGGAACACTTTGGAAACCCCATTTTTGTAGAATCTGCAAAGGGATATTTCAGATTGCTTCCAAGCCTATGGAGAAAAAGGAAATATCTTCACTTAAAAAATCATAGGAAGCGTTCTGAGAAACTGCTTCAAGATATGTGCATTCCTCTCATAGAGTTGAACCATTCTTTTGATTGAGAAGTTTGGAAACACTGTTTTTCTAGAATCTGCAAATAGATATTTGTGAGTGCTTTGAGATCTATGGTGAAAAAGGAAATATCCTCACATAAAAACTAGAAAGGAGCTTTCGTAGAAACTGCTTTGTGATCTGTGCATTCATATCACAGAGTTGAAGCATAATTTTGATTGAGCAGTTTGGAAACATAGTGTTTGTAGAATCTGTGAAGGGATATTTGGATTCACCTTGTGGCCTATGGGGAAAAAGGAAATATCTTCTGATACATACTATAGAGAAGCTTTCTGAGAGACTGCTTTGCAATGTGTGCATTCATCTCAAAGAGTTAAAAGTTTCTTTTCATTGAGCAGTTTGGAAACTCTGTTCTTCTAGAACCTGTAAAGGGATATTTGGGGGAGCAGTGAGGCCTATGGTGAAAAAGAAAATATTTTCTGATACACACTAGAAAGACAGTTTCTGAGAAACTGCTTTGAGATGTGTGCATTCATCTCACAGAGTTGAATGATAATTTTGATAGAGCAGTTTGGAAACACAGTGTTTATAGAATCTGTGAAAGGGTATTTGGATTCGCTTTGAGGGCTATGGGGAAAAAGGAAATATCTTCTGATACGAACTATAGAGAAGATTTCTGACAGACTGCTTTGTGATGTGCGCATTCATTTAACAGAGTTAAACATTTCTTTTCTTTGAGCAGTTTAGAAACTCTTTTCTTCTAGAATCTGCAAAGGGATATTTGGGAATGCTTTGGGGCCTATGGTGAAAAAAGAAATATCTTCCGATATAAACTAGAAAGAGAGTATCTGAGAAACTGCTTTGTAATCTGTGTGCTTTCATCTCACAAAAATGAACCATTATTTTGATTGAGTAATTTGGAAACACAGTATTTGTGGAATCTGCAAAGGGATATTTGGATTTGCATAGAGGCCTGCAGTTGAAAAGGAAATACCTTCCAACACAAACTAGACAGAAGCTTTCTGAGAGACTACTTTGTGATGTGTGCATTCATGTCACAGATTTGAACCATTCTTTTGAGGGAGCAGTTTTGAACCACTACTATTGTAGAATCTGCAAAGGGATATTTGGGAGCCCTTTGAGTCTTAGGTTGAAAAAGGAAATATCCTCACATAAAAAGAAGCAAGGATCTTTCTGAAAAACTGCTTTGTGATATGTGCATTCATCTCACAGAGTTGAAACTTTCCTTTCATGGAGCATTTTGTAAACACCGTTTTTGTAGAATCTGCAAAGCGATATTTTGGAAAGTTTCAGGCCTATGGTCAAAAAGGAAATGTCTTCACCTAAAAACTTGAAGGATGTTTTTTGAGAAACTGCTTCATCATGTGTGCATTCCTCTCACGGAGTTGAACCTTTCCTTTAACTGAGCAGTTTAGAACCACTGTTTTTCTAGAATCTGCAAATGGATATTTGTGAGCGCTTTGAGGTCTATGGTGAAAAAGGAAACATCCTCACATAAAAAGTAGAAATGAGCTTTCTTAGAAACTGCTTTGTGATCTGTGCATTCATCTCAGAGTTAAACCATTCTTTTGATAGAGCAGTTTGGAAAAGAGTGTTTGAAGTATCTGTGAGGGGATATTTCAATTTGCCTTGAGGCCTGTGGGGCAAAAGGAAATATCTTCTGCTACAAACTGGACAGAAGCTTTCTGAGAAATGGCTGTGCAATGTGTGCATTCACCTCACAGATTTAAACGTATCTTTTCATTGAGCAGTTCAGAAACTCTCTTCTTCTGGAAACTGCAGAGGGATATTTGGAAGTGCATTGAGGCTTATGTTGAAAAAGGAAATATCTTCTGATACATACTGGAAAGAGAGTTTCTGAGAAACTGCTTTGGGATGTGTGCATTCATCTCAGAGAGTTGTACTATTTTTTTTTATTGAGCAGTTTGGAGCCACTGTTTTCCTTTCTTCTTTTTTTTGCTTTGCCCTGATTATATTTATTATTATTATTATTATTATTATACTTTAAGTTTTAGGGTACATGTGCACAATGTAAAGGTTAGTTACATATGTATACCTGTGTCATGCTGGTGCGCTGCACCCACTAACTCACCCTCTAGCATTAGGTATATCTCCCAATGCTATCCCTCCCCCCTCCCCCTAACCCACAACAGTCCCCAGAATGTGATGTTCCCTTTCCTCTGTCCATGTGTTCTCATTGTTCAATTCCCACCTATGAGTGAGAATATGCGGTGTTTGGTTTTTTGTTCTTGTGATAGTTTACTGAGAATGATTTCCAATTTCATCCATGTCCCTACAAAGGACATGAACTCGCCATTTTTTATGGCTGCATAATATTCCATGGTGGATATGTGCCACATTTTCTTAATCCAGTCTATCATTGTTGGACATTTGGATTGGTTCCAAGTCTTTGCTATTGTGAATAATGCCACAATAAACGTACGTGTGCTTGTGTCTTTATAGCAGCATGATTTATAGTCCTTTGGGTATATACCCAGTAATGGGATGTCTGGGTCAAATGGTATTTCTAGTCCTAGATCCCGGAGGAATCACCACACTGACTTCCACAGTGGTTGAACTAGTTAACAGTCCCACCAACAGTGTAAAAGTGTTCCTATTTCTCCACATCCTCTCCAGCACCTGTTGTTTCCTGACTTTTTAGTGATTGCCATTCTAACTGGTGTGAGATGATAACTCATTGTTGTTTTGATTTGAATTTCTCTGATGGCCAGTGATGATGAGCATTTTTTCATGTGTTTTTTGGCTGCATAAATGTCTTATTTTGAGAAGTGTCTGTTCATGTCTTTTGCCCACTTTTTGATGGGGTTGTTTGTTTTTTTCTTGTAAATTTGTTTGAGTTCATTGTAGATTCTGGATATTAGCCCTTTGTCAGATGAGTAGGTTGCGAAAATTTTCTCCCATTTTGTAGGTTGCCTGTTCACTCTGATGGTAGTTTCTTTTGCTGTGCAGAAGCTCTTTAGTTTAATTGGATCCCATTTGTTTGGGATGGATCCCATTTGTTAAATGGATCCCATTTAATTTGGCTTTTGTTGCCATTGCTTTTGGTGTTTTAGACATGAAGTCCTTGTCCATGTCTATGTCCTGAATGGTAATGCCTAGGTTTTCTTCTAGGGTTTTTATGGTTTTAGGTCGAAGGTTTAAGTCTTTAATCCATCTTGAATTGATTTTTGTATAAGGTGTAAGGAAGGGATCCAGTTTCAGCTTTCTACATATGGCTAGCCAGTTTTCCCAGCATCATTTATTAAATAGGGAATCCTTTCTCCATCGCTTGTTTTTCTCAGGTTTGTCAAAGATCAGATAGTTGTAGATATGTGGTGTTATTTCTGAGGGCTCTGCTCTGTTCCATTGGTCTATATCTCTGTTTTGGTACCAGTAGCATGCTGTTTTGGTTACTGTAGACTTATAGTGTAGTTGGAAGTCAGGTAGTGTGATGCCTCCAGCTTTGTTCTTTTGGCTTAGGATTGACTTGGCAATGCATGCTCTATCATACTGAATGGGCAAAAACTGGAAGCATTCCCTTTGAAAACTGGCACAAGACAGGGATGCCCTCTCTCACCACTCCTTTTCAACATAGTGTTGGAAGTTCTGGCCAGGGCAATTAGACAGGAGAAGGAAATAAAGTTTATTCATTTAGGAAAAGAGGAAGTCAAATTGTCCCTGTTTGCAGATGACATGATTGTATATCCAGAAAACCCCATTGTCTCAGCCGAAAATCTCCTTAAGCTGATAAGCAACTTCAGCAAATTCTCAGGATACAAAATCAATGTACAAAACTCACAAGCATTCTTATACAACAACAACAGAGAAACAGAGAGCCAAATCATGAGTGAACTCCCATTCACAATTGCTTCAAAGAGAATAAAATACCTAGGAATCCAACTTACAAGGGATGTGAAAGACCTCTTCAAGGAGAACTACAAACCACTGCTCAAGGAAATAAAAGAGGATACAAACAGATGGAATAACATTCCATGCTCATGGGTAGGAAGAATCAGTATCATGAAAATGGCCATACTGCTGAAGGTAATTTACAGATTCAATGTCATCCCCATGAAGCTACCAGTGACTTTCTTCACAGAATTGGAAAAAAACTACTTTAAAGTTCATATGGAGCCACTGTTTTTCTAGAATCTGCAAAGGGATATTTGGGAGTGCTTTGAGTCCAATGGTGAAAAAGGAAATGTCTTCCAATACAAACTAGAAAGGGAGTTTCTGAGAAACTGATTTGTGATGTGTGCATTCATCTCACAGAGTTGAACCATTCTTTTGATGGAGCAGTTTGGAAACACAGTGTTTGTAGAATCTGTGAAAGGATATTTGGATTTGCATGTAGGCCAGTGGTGAAAAAGGAAATATCTTCCAATACAAACTAGACAGAAGCTTTCTGAGAGAATGCTTTGTAATGTGTGCATTCATCCTACAGGTTAAACGTTTCTTTTCATTGACCAGTTTGGAATCTCTGTTCTTCTAGAATCTGCAAAGGGATATTTGGGAGCACATTGAGGTCTATGGTGAGAAAGGAAATATCTTCTGATACAAACCAGAAAGAGAGATTCTGAGAAACTGCTTTGAGATGTGTGCATTCATCTCACATAGTTGAACCACACTTTTGATGGAGCAGTTTGGAGCTACTCTTTTTGTAGAATCTGAAAATGGATATTTGGGAGCCCTTTGAGTCTTATGGTGAAAAGGAAATATCCTTACGTAAAAACTAGAAAGGAGATCTCTCATAAACTGCTTTTTGATATTTGCATTTATCTCACATAGTTAAAACCTTCTTTTGATGGAGCATTTTGGAAACACCATTTTTGTAGAATCTGCAGAGGGATATTTTGGAGAACTTTCATGCCTATAGTGATAAAGGAAATATCTTCACCTAAAAACTCGAAGGAAGCTTTCTGAGAAACTTCTTTGTGGTATGAGCATTCCTCTCACAGAGTTGAACCATTCTTTTGATTGAGCAGTTTGGAACCACTGTTTTTCTAGAATCTGCCAAGGGATATGTATGAGTGCTTTGAGGTCTGCCGTAAAAAAGTCCATATCCTCATATAAAAACTAGAAATGAGCTTTCTTAGAAACAGCTTTGTGATCTTTGCATTCATCTCACTGAGTTAAACCATTCTTTTGTTTGAATAGTTTGGAAACACAGTGTTTGAAGAATCTGCTAAGGGATATTTGGATTCGCCTTGAGGCCTATGGAGAAAAAGGAAATATCTTCTGATACAAACTAGACAGAAGCTTTCTGAGAGACTGCTTTGAGATGAGTGCATTCACCTCACAGAGTTTAACATTTCTTTTCACTTGAGCAGTTTGGAAACTCTGTTCTTCTAGAATCTGCAAAGGGATATTTGGGAGCATGTTGAGGCCTACGGTGAAAAAGGGAAATATCCTCTGATACAAACTAGAAAAAGAGTTTCTGAGAAACTGCTTTGTGACATGTGCATTCACCTCACAGGGTTGAAACATTTCTTTATTGAGCAGTTTGGAAATAAGAGTGTTTGTGGAATCTCTCAAGGGATATTCGGATTTGCATGGAGGCCAGTGGTGTAAAAGGAATTATCTTCCAATAAAAACTAGACAGAGGCTTTCTGAGAGAATGCTTTGTGATGTGTGCATTCATCTCACAGAGTTGAACCATTGTTTTGATGGAGTCGTTTGGAACCACTGTTTTTGTATAATCTGCAAAGGGATATTTGGGAGCAGTTTGAGTCTTTTGGTGAAAAATAAAATATCTCCACATAAAAACCAGAAAGGACATTTATGAGAAACTGCTTTGTGATATGTGCATTCATCTCACAGAGTTAAAAGTTTCTTTTAGTGGAGCATTTTGGAAACACCGTTTTAGTAGAATCTGCAAAGGGATATTTTGGAGCCCTTTCCTGGCTGTGGTGAAAAAGGAAATATCGTCACCTAAAAACTCGAAGGAAGCTTTCTGAGAAACTGCTTTGTGATGTGTGCATTCCCCTCACAGAGTCAAACCATTCTTTTGATTGTGCAGTTTGGAACCACTGTTTTTCTAGAATCTGCAAAGGGATATTTGTGAGTGCTTTGAAATCTATGGTGAAAACAGAAATATCTTGTGATACAAACTAGAAAGAGAGTTTCTGAGAAACTGCTCTGTGATGTGTACATTCATCTCACAGAGTTGGACCATTTTTTTGATGGAACAGTTTGGAACCACTGTTTTTCGAGAATCTGCAAAGGGATACTTGTGAGAACTTTGAGGTCCATGGTGAAAAAGGAAATATCCTCACATAAAAACTAGAAAGTTGCTTTCTTAGAAACTGCTTTGTGATCTGTGTGTTCATCTCACAGAGTTAAACAATTCTTTTGATTGAACATTTTGGAAACACAATGTTTGAAGAATCTGCAAAGGGATATTTGGATTTGCCCTGTGGCCTATGGGCATAAAGGAAGTATCTTCTGATACAAACTAGACAGAAGCTTTCTGAGAGACTACTTCGTGATGTGTGCATTCATCTCACAGAGTTAAACATCTCTTTCATTGAGCAGTTTGGAAACTCCTTTCTTCTAGAATCTGCAAAGGGGTATTTGGGAGTGCATTGAGGTCTCTGGTGAAAAAGGAAATATCTTCTGATACAAACTAGAAAGAGAGTTTGTGAGAAACTGCTATGAGATGTGTGCATTCATCTCTCAGTGTTGAACCCTTCTTTTGATTGAGCAGTTTGGAAACACAGTATTTGTAGAATCTGCAAAGGGATATTTAGATTCACATGGATGCCTGTCATGAAAAAGAAATATTTTCCTATACAAACTAGACAGAAGCTTTCTGAGAGACTGTTTTGTGATGTGGGCATTCATCTCACAGAGTTGAATCATTCTTTTGATGGAGCAGTTTGGAACCACTATTTTTGTGGAGTCTACAAAGTGATATTTGGGAACCCTTTGAGACGTATGGTGAAAAAGAATATATCCTCACAAAAAAACTAGAAAGAAACTTTCTGAGAAACTGCTTTGCAATGTGTGCATTCCTCTCACTAATTTGAACCATTCTTTTGATTGAGCAGTTTGGAACCACTGTTTATCTACCTTCTGCAAAGGGATATTTGTGAGCGATTTGAGGCCTATGGTGAAAAAGTAATTATCTTCTGATATAAACTGGAAAGGAGCTTTCTTAGAAACAGTTATATGATCTGTGCATTCATCTCACAGAGTTAAACCATTCTTTTCATTGAACAGTTTGGAAACACAGCGTTTGAAGAATCTGTGAAGGGATATTTGGATTCGCTTTGAAGCCTGTGCTGACAAAGGAAATATCTTCTGATAGAAACTGGACAGAAGCTCTCTGAGAGACTGCTCTGTGATATGTGCATTCATATCACAGAGTTAAACGTGTTTTTTTTTTCATTGAGCAGTTTGGAAACTCTCATCTCATAGAATCTGCAATGGGATATTTGGGAGCGCATTGAGGCCTATGGTGAAAATGGAAATATCTCCCAATACAAACTAGAAAGAGAGTTTCTGAGAAACGGCTTTGTGATGTGTGCATATATCTCTCAGAGTTGAACCATTCTTTTGATTGAGGAGTTTGGAAACACAGTGTTTGTACAATCTGTGAAGGGATATATGGATTCTCATGGAGGCCTCTGGTGAAAAAGGAAATACCTTCTGACACAAACTAGACAAATACTTTCTGATAAAATGCTTTGTAATGTGTGCATTCATCCCACAGAGTTAAACTTTTTTTTACATTGAGCAGTATGGAAACTCTGTTCTTCTAGAATCTGCAAAGGGATATTTGGGAGCACATTGAGGCCTATGGTGAAAAAGCAAATATCTTCCAATACCAACTAGAAAGAGAGTTTCTTAGAAACTGCTTTGTAATGTGTGCATTCATCTCACAGAGTTGAACCATTCTTTTGATTGAGCAGTTTGGAAACACAGTGTTTGTAGGATCTGCAAAGGAATACTTGGGAGCCCTTTGAGTCTTTTGGTGAAAAAGAAAATATCCTCACATAAACCTAGAAAGGGGCTTTATGAGAAACTCTTTGTGATCTGTGTATTCATCTCACAGAGTTGAACTATACTTTTGATTGAGCAGTTTGGAAACACATAGTTCGAAAGATCTGTGAAGGGATATTTGGATTCGCCTTGAGGCCTATGTTGACAAAGGAAATATCTTCTGATACAAACTAGACAGAAACTTCCTGAGAGACTGCCCTGTGATGTCTGCATTCATCTCAGAGTTGAACCATTCTTTTGATTAAGCAGTTTGGAAACACAATGATTTGGAATCCCTGAAGGAATATTTTGATTTGCATGGAGGCCTGTGGTGAAAAAGGAAATATCTTCTGATACAAACTGGACATAAGCTTTCTGAGAGACTGCTTTGTGATGTGTGTATTCATTTCACTGAGTTGAACCATTCTTTTGATGGAGCAGTTTGGAACCACTGTTTTTCTTGAATATTCAAAGGGATATTTGGGAGCCCTTTGAGTCTTACAGTGAAAAAGGAAATATCCTCACATAAAAAGAAGAAAGGAGCTTTCTGAGAAAGTGTTTTGTGATATATGCATTCATCTCACAGATTTAAAACTTTGTTTTGATGGAGCATTTTGGAAGCACCATTTTTGTACAATCTGCAAAGGGATATTTCAGAGCAATTTCAGGCCTATGGTGAAAACAGAAATATCTTCACCTAAAAACTTGAAGGAATCCTTCTGAGAAACAGCTTTGTGATGTGTGTATTCCTCTCACAGAGTTGAAACATTCTTTTGATAGAGCTGTTTGGAACCAGTGTTTTTCCGGTGTCTGCAAAGGGATAATTGTGAATGCTTTGAGGTCTATGGTGAAAAAGGAAATATCCTCACATAAAAACTAGAAAGGACCTTTCTTAGAAACCGCTTTGTGATTTGTGCATTCATCTCACAGAGTTAAACCATTCTTTTGATTGAGCAGTTTGGAAACAGTGTTTGAAGAATCTGTGAAGGGATATTTGGATTTGCTTTGAGGCCTATGAGGAAAAAGGAAATAACTTCTGATACAAACTAGACAGAAACTTTCTGAGAGACTGCTTTGCAGTGTAAGCATTCATCTCACAGAGTTAAACATTTCTTTTCATTAGCAGTTTGGAAACTCTGTTCTTCAAGAATCTGCAAAGGGATATTTTGGAGTGCATTAAGGCATATGGTGAAAAAGGAAATATCTTCTGATACAAACTAGAAAAAGAATTTCTGAGAAACTGCTTTGTGATGTGTGCATTCATGTCACAGAGCTGAACAATTCTTTTGATTGAGCAGTTTGGAAACACAGTGTTTGTAGAATCTGTGAAGGGATATTTGGATCCACATGGATGCCTGTGATGAAAAAGGAAATATCTTCTGATACAAACTAGACAGAAGCTTTCCGAGAAAATGTTTTGTAATGTGTGCATTCATCCCACAGAGTTAAAGTTTTCTTTTCATTGAGCAGTTTGGAAACTCTGTTCTTCTAGAATCTGTAAAGGAATATTTGGGAGCACATTTAGGACTATGGTGAAAAAGGAAATATCTGCCAATACCAACTAAAAAGAGAGTTTCTGAGAAACTGCTTTGTGATGTGTACATTCATCCCACAGAGCTTAACCATAGTTTTGATTGAGCAGTTTGGAAACACAGTGTTTGTAGAATCTGTGAAGGGATATTTGAATTCACATGGAGGCCTGTGGTGGAAAAGGAAATATCTCCCAAAAGAAACTAGACAGAAGCTTTCTGAGAGAGTGCCTTCTGATGTGTGCATTCATCCCACAGATCTGAAAAATTCTTTTGATGGAGCAGTTTGGGACCGCTGTTTTTGTAGAGTTGACAAAGGGGCATTTGGGAGACCTTTGAGTCTTATGGTGAAAAAGGAAATATCCTCACATAAAAACTAGAAAGGAGCTTTTGGAGAAACTGCTTTGTGATATGTGCATTCAACTCACAGTCTTAAAACTTCCTTTTGATGGGGTATTTTGGAAACACTGTTTTTGTAGAATATTCAAAGTCATATTTCACACCTATGGTGAAAAAGGAAATATGTTCAGATACAAATTAGATAGAAGCTTTCTGAGAGACTGCTTTGTGATGTGTGCATTAATCTCACAGAGTTGAAACTTTCCTTTGGTGAAGCAGTTTGGAAACACCATTTTTGTAGAATCTGCAAAGGGATATTTCGGAGCACTTTCAGGCCTATGCTGAAAACGGATATATCTTCCCTAAAAACTCAAAGGAAACTTTCTGAGAAACTGCTCTTTGATATGTGCATTCCCCTCACAGAGTTGAACCATTCTTTTGATTGAGCAGTTTGGAACCACTGTTTTTCTAGAATCTGCAAAGTGATATTTGTGAGTACTTTGAGGTCTATGGTGAAAAAGGAAATATCATCACATAAAAACTAGAAAGGAGCTTTCTTAGAAACTGCTTTGTCATCTGTGCATTCATCTCACAGAGTTAAACCATTCTTTTGATTGAGCAGCTTTGAAACACAGTGTTTGAAGGATCTGCGAAGGGATATTTGGATTCACTTTGAGTCCTATGGTGGTAAAGGGCATATCTTCTGATACAAACTAAACAGGAACTTTCTGAGAGACTCCTCTGCAATGTGTGAATTTATCTCACAGAGTTAAAAGTTTCACTGAATTGAGCAGTTTTGAAACTGTTCTTCTCGAATCTGCAAAGGGATATTTGGGAGTACATTGTGGCCTATGGTGAAAAAGGAAATATCTTCTGATACAAATTAGAAAGAGAGTTTCTGAGAAACTGCTTTGTGATGTGTGCATTTATCTCACATAGTTGAATTACTCTTTTGATTGAGCAGTTTGGAAACACAGTGTTTGTAGAATCTTCAAAGGGATAATTGCATTCCCTTGGAGGCCTGTGGGGGAAAAGGAAATATCTTCCTATACAAACTAGACAGAAGCTTTCCGAGAGAATGCCTTGTGAAGTGTGCATTCATCTCACAGAGTTGAACCATAGCTTTAATGGAGCAGTTTGTTACCACTGTGTTTGAAGAATCTGCAAAGGGATATTTGGGAGACTTTTGAGTCTTATGGTGAAAAAGGAAATATTCTCACATTAAAACTAGAAAGGAGCTTTTGGAGAAACTGCTTTGTGATGTGTGCATTCATCTCCCAGATGTAAAACTTTCTTTTGATTGAGCAGTTTGGAAACACGGTGTTTGAAGAATCTGTGAAGGGATATTTCATAGTGCTTGCAGGCCTACTGTGAAAAAGGAAATATGTTCACCTAAAAACTCGAAGGAAGCTTTCAGACAAGCTGCTTTGTGATGTGTGCATTCCTCTCACAGACTTAAAAAATTCTTTTGATTGAGCAGTTTGGAACCACTGTTTTTCTAGAATCTGCAAAGGGATATTTGTGAGTGCTTTTAGGTCAATGGTGAAAAAGGAAATATCCTCAGATAAAAAGTAGAAAGGAGCTTTCTTAAAAATTCCTTTGTCATCTGTGCATTCATCTCATTGAGTTAAAGCATTCTTTTGATTGAGCAGTTTGGAAAGACAGTGTTTGAAGAATCTGTGAAGGGATATTTGGATTCTCATGGAGGCATGTGTGGAAAAAGAAAAAATCTTCAGATACAAACTAGACAGAAGTTTTCTGAGAGAAGGCTTTGTCATGTGTGCATTCATCCCACAGAGATAAACGTTTATTTTCATTGAGCAGTTTGGAAACTCTGTTCTTCTAGAATCTGTGAAGGGATATTTGGGAGCACATTGAGGTCTATGGTGAAAAGAGAAATATCTTCCAAAACAAACTAGAAAGAGTTTCTGAGAAACTGCTTTGTGATATGTTCATTCATCTAAAGGAGTTGAACCATTCTTTTGATTGAGCAGTTTGGAAACATTGTATTTGTAGAATCTGTGAAGGGATATTTGAATTGGCATGGAGACCTGCGGTGAAAAAGGAAATATCTTCTGATACAAAGTAGACAGAAGCTTTCTGAGAGACTGCTTTGTGATGTGTGCATTAAACTCACAGAGTTGAACCATTCTTTTGATGGAGCAGTTTGGAGCCACTGCTTTTGTAGAATCTGCAAAGGGATATTTGAAGCTCTTTGAGTCTTATGGTGAAAAAGGAAATATCCTCACATAAAAACTAGAAAGGAGCTTTTTGAGAAACTGCTTTGTGATATGTGCATTCATCTCTCAGAGTTAAAACTGTCTTTCAATGGAACAGTTTGGAAATACCGTTTTTGTAGAATCTGCAATGGGATATTTCAGAGCACTTTCAGGCCTATGGTGAAAAAGGAAATATCTTCACCTAAAAACTTGAAGGAAGCTTTCTGAGAAACTCCTTTGTGATGTGTGCATTCCTCTCACAGAGTTGAACCTTTCTTTTGATTGAGCAGTTTGGAACTACTGTTTTTATAGAATCTGAAAAGGGATATTTTTGAGTGCTTTGAGGTCTATGGTGAAAAAGGAAATATCCTCACATAAAAACTAGAAAGGACCTTTCTTAGAAACTGCGTTGTGATCTATGTGTTCATCTCACACAGTTAAACAATTATTTGATTTTGCAGTTTGGAAACACAGTGTTTGAAGAATCTGTGAAGGGATATTGGATTTACCTTGAGGCCTATGGGGAAAAATGAAATATCTTCTGATACAAACTACAACGAGAGTTTCTGAAAAACTGCATTGTGATGTGTGCTTTCATCTCACAGAGTTGAACCATTCTTTTGATTGAGCAGTTTGGAAGCACAGTGTTTGTAGAATCTGTGAAGAGATATTTGGATTTGCATAGAGGCCTGTGGTGAAAAGGAAATATCTTCTTATACAAACTAAGCAGAAGCTTTCTGAGAGAGTGCTTTGGGATGTGTGCATTCATCTCACAGATTTGTATGATCCTTTTCATGGAGCAGTTTTGAATCACATATTTTGTAGAATCTGCAATGGGATATTTGGGAGCCCTTTGAGTCTTATGGTGAAAAAGGAAATATCCTCACATAAAAACTAGAAAGGAGCTTTGTGATATGTGCATTCATCTCACAGAGTTAAAATTTGCTTTTGAGGGTGCATTTTGGAAACATTGTTTTTGGTGAATCTGCAAAGGGATATTTTGTAGCACTTTCAGACCTATGGTGAAAAAGGAAATATCTTCACCTAAAAACTCGAAGGAAGTTTTCTGAGAAATTGCTTTGTGATGAGTGCATTCCTCTCACAGAGTTGGACCATTCTTTTGTTTGAGCAGTTTGGAATCACTGTTTTTCTAGAATCTGCAAAGGGAAATTTGTGAGCGCTTTGAGGTCTATGATGAAAAAGGAAATATCCTCACATAAAAACTAGAACGCAGCTTTCTTAGCAACAGCTTTGAGATCTGTGCGTTCATCTCAAAGAGTTAAACATGATTTGAATGAGCAGTTTGGAAGCACAGTGTTTGAAGAATGTGCAAAGGGATATTTTGATTCGCCATTAGGCCTATTGTGACAATGGAAATATCTTCTGATACTAACTAGACAGAAGCTTTCTGAGAGACTGCTTTGTGATGTATGCATTTATCTCACAGAGATAAACATTTCTTTTCATTGAGCAGTTTGGAAACTCTTTTCTTCTAGAATCTGCAAAGGGATATTTGGGAGCACATTGAGGCCTATGGTGAAAAAGGAAATATCTTCCGATACAAACTATAAAGAGAATTTCTGAGAAACTGTTTTGTGATGTGTGCATTAATCTTACAGAGTTGAACCTTTCTTTTGATTGAGCAGTTTGGAAACAGTCTTTTTCTAGAATCTGCAAAGGGATATTTGGGAGCGCATTGAGGCCCATGGTGAAAAAGTTAATATCTTCCGATACAAACTCGAAACAAAGATTCTGAGAAATTGCTTTGTGATGTGTGCATTCATCTCACAGAGTTTAACCATTTTTTGATTGAGCATTTAGGAAACACAGTATCTGTAAAATCTGTGAAGGTATATTTAGATTCCCCTTAAAGCCTATGGTGACAAATGAAATATCTTCTGATTCAAACTAGATAGAAGCTTTCTGAGGATCCACTTTGTGATGTGGGCATTCCTCTAACAGAGTTGAACCATTATTTTGATTAAGCAGTTTGGAACCACTGTTTTCCTAGAATCTTCAAAGGGATATTTTTGAGTTCTTTGAGGCCTATGGTGAAAAAGGAAATATTCTCACATAAAAACTAGAAACAAGCTTTCTCGGGAACTGCTTTGTTTAGTGTGTATTCATCTCACAGCATTAAACCTTTCTTTTCATTGAGCAGCTTGGAAACTGTTCTTCTAGAATCTGCAAAGGGATATTTGGGAGCTCATTGAGGCCTATGATGAAAAAGGAAATACATTCTGATACAAAGTAGAAAGAAAATTTCTGAGAAATTGCTTTGTGATGTGTGCATTGGTCTCACAGAGTTTAACAAATCTTTTGATTTAGCAGTTTGGAAACACAGTGTTTGTAGACTGCAATGGGATATTTGGATTCGCATGAAGCCTTTTTTAACAAAGGAAACATCTTCTGATACAAACTAGACAGAAGCTTTCTGAGGAACTGCTTTGTGATGTGTGCATTCCTCTCACAGAGATGAAGCTTGCTTTTTATTGAGCAATTTGGAATCACTGTTCTTGTAGAATCTGCAAAGTGATATTTGGGAGCATTTTGAGGCCTATGTTGAAAAAGGAAATATCTTCACATAAAAACTAGAAAGAACCTTTCTGAGAAAATGCTTTGTGATGTGTGCATTCCTCTAACAGACTTGAACTGTTCTTTGGAGTGAATAGTTTGGAACCACTGGCTTTCTACAGTCTGAAAAGGAATATTTGTGAGCATTTTGAAGCCTATGTTGAAAAAGGAAATATCCTCACATAAACACTAGAAAGGAGCTTTCTTAGAAACTGCTTTGTGGTGTGTGCATTCGTTTCACAGAGTTCAACATTTCTCTTCATTGAGCAACTTGGAAACTCTGTTTTTCTTGAATCTGCAAAGGGATATTTGCAGTGCCTTGAGGCCTATGGCAAAAAAGGAAATACCTTCTGATACAAACTAGAAAGAAACTTTCTGAGAAATTGCTTTCTGATACGTGCATTCTTATCACAGAGTTTAACCCCCTTTTTGATTGAGCTGTTTGGAAACACAGTGCCTGTAGAAACTGCAAACAGGTGTTTAGATTTGCCTTGATGCCTATGTTGACAAAGGAAATATCTTCTGACACAAACTAGACAGAGGCTTTCTGAGGAACTGCTTTGTGATGTGTGCAATCCTTTCACAGAGTTGAACTGTTTTTTTGATTAAGCAGTTTGGAAACACTGTTGTTCTAGAATCTGCAAAGGGATATTTGTGAGCACTTTGAGGCCTATGCTAAAAAAGGATATGTCCTCACATAAAAAACAGAAAGGAGCTTTCTTAGAAACTGCTTTGTGATGTGTGCATTCATCTCACAGAGTTAAACGTTTCTTTTCATTGAGCAGTTTGGAATCTCTGTTCTTGCAGAATTTTCAAAGGGATATTTTTGAGGGCTTTGAGGTCAATGGTCAAAAAGGAAATATACTCACATAAAAACTAGAAAGGAGCTTTCTTAAAAACTGCTTTGTGATGTGTGCATTCATCTCACGGAGTTAAACTTTTCTTTATGTTGAGCAGTTTGGAAACTTTGTTCTTCTAGAATCTGCAAAGGGATATTTGGAGTGCATTGAGGCCTATGGTGAAAAAGGAATTATCTTCCGATACTAATTAGAAAGAAAGTTGCTGAGAAATTGCTTTGTGATGTGGGCATTCATCTCACAGAATTTAGCCATTCTTTTGATTGAGCTCCTTGGAAACACATTGTTTGTAGAATCTGTGAAGGGATATTTGGATTCCCCTTGAGGCCAATGGTGACAAAGGAAATATCTTCTGATACAAACTAGACAGAAGCTTTCTGAGGAACTGCTTTGTGATATGTGCATTCCTGTAACAGAGTTGAACCATTCTTTTGGTTGAGCAGTTTGGAACCACTGTTTTTCTAGAATCTGCAAAGGGATATTTTTGAGTGTTTGAGGCCTATGGTGAAAAAGGAAATATCCTCACATAAAAACTAAAAAGAAGCTTTCTTGGAAACTGCTTTGTTATGTGTGCATTCATGTCACAGCGTTAAACCTTTCTTTTCATTGAGCAGTTTGGAAACTCTGTACTTATAGAATCTGCAAATGGATATTTGGGATTGCATTGAGGCCTATGGTGAAAAAAGAAATACATTCTGATAGAAACTAGAAAGAAAGTTTCTGAGAAATTGCTTTGTGATGTGTGCATTCATCTCAGAGAGTTTAACCATTCTTTTCATTCAGCAGTTTGGAAACAGTGTTTGTAGAATCTGCGAAGGGATATTTGGATTCACCTTGAGGCCTTTTTGACAAAAGAAATATCTTCTGATACAAACTAGACAGAAGCTTTCTGAGGAACTGCTTTGTGACGTGTGCCTTCCTCTCACAGAGGTGAACATTTATTTTGATGGAGCATTTTAAAATCACTCTTCTTGTAGAATCTGCAAAAGGATATTTGGGAGCGTTTTGAGGCCTATGTTGAAAACAGAAATACCTTCACATAAAAACTAGAAATAACTTTTCTGAGAAAATGCTCTGTGATGTGTGCATTCCTGTAACAGAGTTGAACCATTCTTTTGATTAAACTGTTTGGAACCACTCTTTTTCTAGAATCCACAAAGGGATATTTGTGAGAGGTTTGAGGATTATGCTGAAAAAGGAAATATCCTCACATAAAAACTAGAAAGGAAGTTTCTTAGAAACTGCTTTGTGATGTGTGCCTTCATCTCACAGAGGTAAACGTTTCTTTTCATTGAGCAGTTTGGAAACTCTGTTCTTCTAGATTCTACAAAAGGATATTTGGAGCACCTTGAGGCCTATGGTGAAAAAGGAAATATCTTCCAATATAAACTAGAAAGAAAGTTTCTGAGAAATTGCTTTCTGATGTGTGCACTCATCTCACAGAGTTTAACCACCCTTTTGATTGAGCAGTTTGGAAACACAGTGTTTGTACAACCTGCAAAGGGATATTTCGATTCCCCTTGAGGCCTATGGTGACAAAAGAAATATTTTCTGTTACAAACTAGACAGAAGGTTTCTGAGGATCCTCTTTGTGATGGGTGCATTCCTCTCACAGAGTTGAACCATTCTATTGTATGAGCAGTTTGGAACCATTGTTTTTCTAGAATTTTCTGAGGGATATTTGTGAGCACTTTGAGGCCTATGGGGAAAAGGAAATATTCTCACATAAAAACTAGAAAGAAGCTTTCTTGGAAACTGCTTTGTGATGTGTGCATTCATCTCAAAGCGTTAAACCTTTCTTTTCATTGAGCAGTTTATAAACTCTGTTCTTCTAGAATCAGCAAAGCGATATTTGGGAGCACATTGAGGCCTATGCTGAAAAAGGAAATACATTCCAATTCAAACAAGAAAGAAAGTTTCTGAGAAATTGCTCTGTGATGTGTGCATTCATCTCACAGAGTTTAACCATTCTTTTGATTTAGCAGTTTGGAAACAGTGGTTGTGGAATCAGCGAAGGTATATTTGGATTCTCCTTGAGGTCTTTTTTGACAAAGGAAATATCTTCTGATATAAGCTAGACAGAAGCTTTCTGAGGAACTGCTTTGTGATGTGTGCTTTCCTCTCCCAGCGGTGAACCTTTATTTTGATTGAGCAGTTTGGAATCACTGTTCTTGTAGAATCTGCAAAGGTATATTTGGGAGTGTTTTGAGGCCTGTGTTGAAAAAGGAAATATCTTCACATAAAAACTAGAAAGAACTTTTCTGAGAAATTGCTTTCTGATCTGTCCATTCTTCTAACAGAGTTGAAACGTTATTTTGATTGAGCAGTTTTGAACTACTGTTTTTCTAGAATCTGCCAAGGGATATTTGTGAGTGCTTTGAGGCATATGGTGAAAAAGGAAATATCCTCACATAAATACTGAAAAGAGCTTTCTTAGAAACTGCTTTGTGATGTTTCAATTCAACTCACAGAGTTAAACGTTTCTTTTCATTGAGCAGTTTGGAAACTCTGTTCTACTACAATCTGCAATGGGATATTTGGGAGCCCATTGAGGCCTGTGGTGAAAAAGGAAATATCTTCCGATACAAACTAGAAAGAAGTTTTCTGAGAAATTGCTTTGCTTTGTGTGCATTCATCTCACAGAATTTAACCACCCTTTTGATTGAGCAGTTTGGAAACACAGTGTTTGTACAACCTGCAAAGGGATATTTCGATTCCCCTTGAGGCCTATGGTGACAAAAGAAATATTTTCTGTTACAAACTAGACAGAAGGTTTCTGAGGATCCTCTTTGTGATGGGTGCATTCCTCTCACAGAGTTGAACCATTCTATTGTATGAGCAGTTTGGAACCATTGTTTTTCTAGAATTTTCTGAGGGATATTTGTGAGCACTTTGAGGCCTATGGGGAAAAGGAAATATTCTCACATAAAAACTAGAAAGAAGCTTTCTTGGAAACTGCTTTGTGATGTGTGCATTCATCTCAAAGCGTTAAACCTTTCTTTTCATTGAGCAGTTTATAAACTCTGTTCTTCTAGAATCAGCAAAGCGATATTTGGGAGCACATTGAGGCCTATGCTGAAAAAGGAAATACATTCCAATTCAAACAAGAAAGAAAGTTTCTGAGAAATTGCTCTGTGATGTGTGCATTCATCTCACAGAGTTTAACCATTCTTTTGATTTAGCAGTTTGGAAACAGTGGTTGTGGAATCAGCGAAGGTATATTTGGATTCTCCTTGAGGTCTTTTTTGACAAAGGAAATATCTTCTGATATAAGCTAGACAGAAGCTTTCTGAGGAACTGCTTTGTGATGTGTGCTTTCCTCTCCCAGCGGTGAACCTTTATTTTGATTGAGCAGTTTGGAATCACTGTTCTTGTAGAATCTGCAAAGGTATATTTGGGAGTGTTTTGAGGCCTGTGTTGAAAAAGGAAATATCTTCACATAAAAACTAGAAAGAACTTTTCTGAGAAATTGCTTTCTGATCTGTCCATTCTTCTAACAGAGTTGAAACGTTATTTTGATTGAGCAGTTTTGAACTACTGTTTTTCTAGAATCTGCCAAGGGATATTTGTGAGTGCTTTGAGGCATATGGTGAAAAAGGAAATATCCTCACATAAATACTGAAAAGAGCTTTCTTAGAAACTGCTTTGTGATGTTTCAATTCAACTCACAGAGTTAAACGTTTCTTTTCATTGAGCAGTTTGGAAACTCTGTTCTACTACAATCTGCAATGGGATATTTGGGAGCCCATTGAGGCCTGTGGTGAAAAAGGAAATATCTTCCGATACAAACTAGAAAGAAGTTTTCTGAGAAATTGCTTTGCTTTGTGTGCATTCATCTCACAGAATTTAACCATTCTTTTGATTGAGCAGTTTGGAAACACTGTGTTTTTTTGAATATGAGAAGGGGTATTTGGATTTGCCTTGAGGTTTGTTTTGGAAAAGGAAATATCTTCTGATACAAACTAGACAGAAGAATTGTGAGGAACTGTTTTGTTATGTGTGAATTCTTCTCAAGGAGTTGAACTTTCTTTTGATTGAGCAGTTTGGAACCACTGTTTTTGTGGAATCTTCAAAGGCATATTTTGGAAAACTTAGAGGCCTATGGTGAAAAACTAAATATCTTCACATAAAAACTAGAAAGAACCTTTCTGAGAAATTGCTTGGGGATCTGTGCATTCCTCTAACAGACTCGAACCATTCTGTTGATTGAGCAGCTTGGAACCACTGTTTTTCTAGAATCTGAAAGGGATATTTGTGAGCACTTTGAGGCCTATGGTGAAAAAGGAAATATCCTCCCATATAAATTAGAAAGGAGCTCTCTTAGAAACTGCTTTGTGATGTGTGCATTCGTCCCACAGAATTAAACGTTTCTTTTTCATTGAGCAATTTGGAAACTCTCTTCTTCTAGAATCTACAATGGGATATTTGTGAGTGCATTAAAGCCTATGGTGAAAAAGGAAATGTTTTTCATCACAAACTAGAAAGAAAGTTTCTGAGAAATTGCTTTGTGATGTGTGTATTTATCTCACAGAATTTAACCATTTTTTTGATTGAGAAGTTTGGAAAAACAGTGTTTGTAGAATCTGTGAAGGGATATTTGGATTCACCTTGAGGCCTATAGTGAAAAACGAAATATCTTCTGATACAAATTAGACAGAAGTTTTCTGAGGAACCACTCTTTTTATAGAATCTGCAAAGGGATATTTGTGAGTGATTTGAGGTCTGTGGTGAAAAAGGAAATAACCTCACATAAAAACTGAAAGGGGCTTCCTTTGAAACTGCTTTGTGATGTGTCCATTCATCTCACAGAGATAAACATTTCTTTTCATTGTGAAGTTTGGAAACTCTGTCCTTCTGGAATTTGCAAAGGGATATTTGGAATGCTTTGAGGCCTATGGTGAAAAAGGAAATATCTTCTGATACCAACTAGAAAGAAAGTATTTGAGAAATTGTTTTGTGGTGTGTGCATTCATCTGAGAGAGTTGGACCATTCTTTTCACTAAGGAGTTTGGAAACACAGTGTTTGTAGAATCTGTGAAGGGATATTTGGATTCACCTTGATGCCTATGGTGACAAAGGAAATATCTTCTGATACAAACTAGACAGAAGCTTTCTGAGGAACTGCTTTGTGATGTGTGCATTGCTCTCACAGAGTTGAACTGTTATTTCGATTGAGAAGTTTAGAACCACTGTTTTTGTAGAATCTGCAATGGGATATTTGGGAGCACTTTGAGGCCTATGTTGAAAAAGGAAATAATTTCACATAAAAACTAGAAGGAAACTTTCTGAGAAATTACTTTCTGATGTGTGCATTCCTCCAACAGAGTTGAACATATGTTGAATGGGCAGTTTGGAAGCACTGTTTTTCTAGAATCTGCAAAGCGATATCTGTGAGGGCTTTGAGGCCTATGCTGAAAAAGCAAATATACACACATAAAAACCAGAAAGGAGCTTTCTTAGAAACTGCTTTGCAATGTGGGCATTCATCTCACAGAGATAAATATTCCTTTTCATTGAGCAGTTTGGAAACTGTGTTTTCCTTGAATCTGCAAAGGGATATTTGGGAGTGGATTGAGGCCTACAGTGAAAAAGGAAATATCTCCTGATACAAACTGGAAAGAAAGTTTTTGAGAAATTGCTTTGTGATGTGTGCATCCATCTCAGAGTTGAACATTTCATTGAGCAGTTTGGGCACACTGTTTTTCTAGAATCTAAAAGAGGACTTTGTGAGTGCTTTGAGTCCTATGGTGAAAGTTTCTTTTGATTGAGCAGTTTGGAAACAGTCTTTTTGTAGAATCTGCAAATGGATATTTGGAGCACTTTGAGGACTATGGTGAAAAATGAAATATCTTCACAGAAAAACTAGAATGAACCTTTCAGAGAAATTGCTTTTTGATGTGTGCATTCCTCTAACAGAATTGAACCATTCTTTTGATTGAACATTTTGGAACCACTGTTTTTCTAGAATCTGCAAAGGATATTTGGGAGCACTTTGAGGCCTATGGGGAAAAATGAAATATCCTCACATAAAAACTAGAAAGGGGCTTTCTTAGAAACTGCATTGTGATGTGTGCCTTCATCTCACAGAGCTAAACATTTCTTTTCATTGAGCAGTTGGGAACTCTGTTGTTCTAAAATCTGTAAATGGATATTTGGGAACACATTGAGGCCTATGCTGAAAAAGACAATATCTTCCAACACAAACTAGAAAGAAAGTTTCTGAGAAATTTCTTTGTGATGTGCACATTCATCTCCCAGAGTTTAACCATTCTTCTGATTGAGCAATTTAGAAATGCAGTGTTTGTAGAATCTGCCAAGGGGTATTTTCATTCACCTGGAGGACTATGATGACAAAGGAAATATCTTCTGAAACGAAGTAGACAAAAGCTTTATGAGGAACTGCTTTGTGATGTGTGCTTTCCTCTCACAGAGTTGAACTGTTCTGTTGATTAAGCAGTTTGGAGCCACTGTTTTTGTAGAATCTGCAAAGGAATATTTGGGAGCACTTTGAGGCCTATGGTGAAAAAGGAACTATCCTCACATAAAAACTAGAAAGGAGCTTTCTTAGAAACTGCTCTGTGATGTGTGCATTCGTCTCGCAGAGTTAAAAGTTTCTTTTCATTGAGCAATTTGGAAACTTTCTTCTAGAATCTACAATGGGATATTTGTAAGCACATTGAAGCCTATGGTGAAAAAGGAAATATTTTTCATCACAAACTAAAAAGAAAGTTTCTGAGAAATTGCTTTGTGATGTGTGCATTTATCTCACAGAGTTTAACCATTCTTTTGATTGAGAAGTTTGGAAAAACAGTGTTTGTAGAATCTGCGAAGGGATATTTGGATTTACCTTGAGGCCTATAGTGAATAATGAAACATCTTCTGATGATACAAACTAGACAGAAGTTTTCTGAGGAGCTGCTTTGTGATGTTTGCTTTACTCTCACAGAGCTGAACTATTCTTTTGATTGAGCAGTTTGGAAACACTGTTTTCCTAGAATCTACAGAGGGATATGTGGGAGAACTTCAAGACCTTTGGTGAAAAAGAAAATATCTTCACATAAAAACTAGAAAGGAGCTTTTTTAGAAATGGCTTTGTGATGTGTCCATTCATCTCACAGAGTTAAACATTTCTTTTCATTGAACAGTTTGGAAACTCTGTTCTTCTACAATCTGCAAAGGGATATTTGGGAGCACTTTGAGGCCAATGCTGAAAAAGGCAATATCTTCCAGTACAAACTGGAAAGAAAGATTCTGAGAAATTTCTTTGTGAAGTCTACATTCATCACACAGAGTTTAACTATTCTTTTGATTCAGCAGTGTGGAAACACAGTGTTTGTTGAATCTGAGAAGGGATATATTCATTTGCCTTGAGGCCTATGGTGACAAAGTAAATAACTTCTGATACAAACTAGACAGAAGCTTTCTCAGTAACTGCTTTGTGATGTGTGCATTCCTCTCACAGAGATGAACCATTCTTCTGAGAGAGCAGTTTGGAACCACTGTTTTTGTAGAATCTGCAAAGGGATATTTGGGAGCGCTTTGAGGCCTACGATGAAAAAGGGATATCTTTTAATAAAAACTAGAAAGAACCTTTCTGAGAAATTGCTTTGTGACATGTGCATTCCTCTAACAGAGTTGAACCATTCTGCTTAGCAGTTTGGAACCACTGTTTTTCTAGAATCTGCAAAGGGATATTTGTGAGTGCTTTGAGGTCTACGGTGAAAAATGAAATATCCTCACATAAAAATTAGAAAGCAGCTTTCTTAGAAACTGCTTTGTTATGTGTGCATTCATTTCACAGAGTTAAAGGATGCTTTTCATTGAAGAGTTTGGAAACTCTGTTCTCCTAGAATCTGATAAGGGATATAAGGGAGGTCATTGAGGCCTACGGTGAATAGGCAATAGCTTCCAATACAAACTAGAAAGAAATTTTCTGAGAAATTGCTTTGTGATGTGTGCACTCATCTCACAGAGTTTAAGCATTCTTTTGAATGAGCAGTTTGGAACCACAGTGTTTTTAGAATATTCAAAGGGATATTTGGATTGGCCTTGAGGCCTATCTTGACAAAGGAAATATCTTCTGATACAAATTAGGCAGAAGATTTCTGAGGAATTCCTTTGAGATGTGTGCATTCCTCTTACGGAGTTGAACTGTTCTTTTGATTGAGCAGTTTGGAAACACTGTTTTTGTAGAATCTGCAACGGAATATTTCGGAGCGCTTTGAGGCCTATGTTGAAAAAGGAAATATCTTCACATAAAAACTAGAAAGAACCTTTCTGAGAAATTGCTTGGTGTTGTGTGCATTTCTCAAACAGACTTCAACCATTCTGTTTACTGAGCATTTTGGAAGCACTGTTTTTCTAGAATCTGCAAATGGATATTTGTGAGCACTTTGAGGCCTATGGTGAAAAAGGAAATATCCTCACATAAAAATTAGAAAGAGCTTTCTTAGAAACTGCTTCGTGATGTGTGCATTCATCTCACAGAGTTCAATCTTTCTTTTCATTGAACAGTTTGGAAGCACTGTTCTCCTAGAATCTGCAAAGGGATATTTGGGAGTATCTTCTGATGCAAACAAGAAAGAAAGTTTCTGAGAAGTTGCTTCATGATGTGTGCATTCATCTCACAGAGTTTAACCATTCTATTGATTGAGCAGTTTGGAAACACAGTGTTTTTCAAATCTGTGAAGGGATATTTGGATTCACTTTGAGACTTATTATGACAAAGTACATATCTTCTGATACAAACCAGACGGAAGCATTCTGAGGAACTGCTTTGAGACGTATGCATTCTTCACACAGTGTTGAACCTTTCTTTTGATTGAGCAGTTTAGAGCCACCGTTTTTTTTAGAATCTGCAAAGTTGAACCATTATTTTGATTGAGCAATTTGGAACCACTCTTCTTTTTCTAGAATCTGCAAAAGGATATTTGGGGGCACTTTGAGGCCTAAGGTGAAAAAGGAGATATCTTCACATAAAAATTAGAAAGGATCTTTCTTAGAAACTGCTTTGTGATGTCTGCATTCACCTCACAGAGTTAAACGTTTCTTTCCATTGAGCACTTTGAAAAATCTGTTCTCCTAGAATCTGCAAAGGGATATTTGGGGGCACTTTGAGGCCTATGGTGAAAAAGCAACATCAACAAGATAGAAAGTTTCTGAGAAATTGCTTTGTGAAGTGTGTATTCATCTCACAGTGTTTAAACTTTCTTTTGTTTGAGCAGGTTGGAAACACAGTGTTTGTAGAATCTGTGAGGGGATATTTGGGTTTACCTTGAGGCCTTTTGTGACAAAGGATGCATCTTCTGATACAAACTAGACAGAAGCTTTCTTTGGATGCATTCATTCCTCTCACAGAATTGAACCTTTCATTTGATTGAGCTGTTTGGAGACACTGTTTTTGTAGAATCTGCAAAGGGCTATTTGGGAGTGCTTTGAGGTGTATGGTGAAAAAGGAAATTTCCCCACATTAAAACTGAAAGGAGTTTTCTTAGAAACTGGTTTGTGATGTGTCCATTCATCTCACAGAGTTAAACCTTTCTTTTTACTTAACTGTTTGGAAACTCTGTTCTTCTAGAATCTGTAAAGGGATATTTGGGAGCACATTGAGGTCTATGGTGAAGAAGGAAATATTTTCACATAAAAACTAGAAAGAACCTTTCTGATAAATTGCTTTGTGATGGGTGCATTCCCCTAACAGAGTTGAACCATTCTGTTGATTGAGAAATTTGGAAACACTGTTTTTCTAGAATCTGAAAAGGGATATTTCTGAGTGCTTTGAGGCCTATGGTGAGAAAGGAAATATACTCACATAAAAACCAGAGAGGAGCTTTCTTAGAAACTGCTTTGTGATTTGTCCATTCATCTTACAGAGTTAAATATTTCTTTTCATTTAGAAGTTTGGAAAATCTGTTCTTCTAGAATCTGCGAAGGGATATTTGGGAGGTCATTGAGGATCATGGTGAAAAAAGAAATATCTTCGGATGCAAACTGCAAAGAAAGTTTCTGAGAAATTGCTTTGGGATGTGTGCATTCATCTCTCAGAATTTTACCTTTCTTTTGATTGAGTAGTTTGGAAACACAGTGTTTGTAGAATCTACAAAGGGATATTTGGATACCCTTAGAGGCCTATGGTGACAAAGGAAATATCTTCTGATACACACTGTACAGAAGCTATTGGGGAAACTGCTTTGAGATGTGTGCATTACTCTCACAGAGTTGAACCATTCTTTTGATTGAGCAGTTTGGAACAACTGTTTTTCTACAATGTGCAGATGGATATTTGTGAGTGCTTTGAAGCCTACAGTGAAAAACAAAATATCCCCACACAAAAACCAGAAAGGAGATTTCTTAGAAACTACTTTCAGATGTGTGCATTCATCTCACAGAGTTAAACATTTCTTTTCATTGAGCAGTTTGGAAACTCTGTTCTCCTAGAATCTGCAAAGGGATATTTAGGAGCGCTTTGAGGCCTATGTTGAAAAAGGAAATATCTTCCAATACAAACTAGAAAAAAAGTTTCTGAAAAAATTTCTTTGTGATGTCTGCATTGATCTCACAGAGTTTAACAATTCTTTTGATGGAGCAGTTTGGAAACACAGTGTTTGTAGAATCTGCAAAGTGATATTTGGATTCCCCTTGAGGCCTATGGTGACAAAGGAAATATCTTCACATAAAAACTAGAGAGAACCTTTCTGAGAAATTACTTGGTGATGTTTGCATTCCTCTAACAGACTTCAACCACCCTGTTGATTGAGAATTTTGAAACCACTGTTTTTCTGGAATCTGCAAAGGGATATTTGTGAGTGCTTTGAGACCTATGGTGAAAAAGGAAATATCCTCACATTAAAATTAGAAAGGAGCTTTCTTAGAAACTGCTTTGTGATGTGTGCATTCATCTCACAGAGTTAAACGTTTCTTTTCATTGAGCAGTTTGGAAACTCTTCTCCTAGAATCTGCAAAGGGGTACGTGGGAGTGCATTGAGGCCTATGGCGAAAAAGGCAATATCTTCCAATACAAACTGGAAAGAAAGTATCTGAGAAATTACATTGTGATATGTGCATTTATCTCAGCAAGTTTAACCATTCTTTTCATTGAGCAGTTTGGAAACACTGTCTTTTTAGAACCTGCAATGGGATATTTTGATTTGCCTTGAGGCCTATGGTGACAAAAGGCATATCTTCTGATACAAACTAGACAGAAGCTTTCTAAGGAACTACTTTGAGATGTGTGCATTCCTCTCACAGAGTTGTACCATTATTTTGGTTGAGCAGTTTGGAGCCACTGTTTTTGTAGAATCTGCAAAGGAATATTTGGGAGCACTTTGAGGTCTATGGTGAAAAAGGAAATATTCTCACATAAAAACTGAAAGGAGCTTTCTTAGAAACTGCTTTGTGATGTGTCCATTCATCTCACAGAGTTAAACGTTTCTTTTCATTCAGAAGTTTGGAAACTCTCTTCTTCTAGGATCTGCAAAGGGATATTTGGGAGCACATTGACGATTATGGTGAGAAAGGAAATATCTTCTAATAAAAACTACAAAGAACCTTTATGAGAAATTGCCTTGTGATGTGTGCATGCCTCTAACAGTGGTGAACCTTTCTGTTGATTGAGCATTTTGGAACCACTGTTTTTCTCCAATCTGCAAGGGGATATTTGTGAGTGCTTTGAGGCCTATGCTGAAAAATCAAATATCATCACACAAAAATTAGAAAGGAGCTTTCTTAGAAACTGCTTTTTGATGTGTACTTTCATCTCACTGAGTTAAACCTTTCTTTTCATTGAGCAGTTTGGAAATTGTGTTTTCCTAGAATATGCAAAGTGATATTTGGGAGCACTTTGATGATTATGCTGAAAAAGGAAATATCTTCTAATAAAAACTAGAAAGAATCTTTGTGAGAAATTGCTTTGTGATGTGTGCATTAGTCTAACAGAGTTGAACCATTATGTTGATTGAGCAGTTTGGAAACACTGTTTTTCTAGAATCTGCAAAGGGATATTTGTGAGCGCTTTGAGGCCTATGGTGAAAAGGGAAATATCCTCACATAAAAACTAGAAAGCTTTCTTAGAAACTGCTTTGTGGTGTATGCAATTATCTCACAGAATTAAACATTTCCTTTCATTGAACAGTTTGGAAACTCTGTTTTCCTAGCATCTGCAAAGGGATATTTGGGAGGGCATTGAGGACTATGGTGAAAAAAGCAATATCTTCCAAAACAAACAAGAAAAAAATTCTGAGAAATTGCTTTGTGATGAGTGCATTTACCTCACAGAGTTTAACTTTCTTTTGATTGAGCAGTTTGGAAACAAAGTGGTTTTAGAATATGTGAAGGGATATTTGGAATCACTTTAAGGCCTATGGTGACAAAGGAAAGATCTTCTATACAAACTAGGCAGAAGTTTTCTGAGGAACTGCTTTGAGATGTGTGCATTCCTCTCACAGAGTTGAACCTTTCTCTTGATTGAGCATTTTTTAGCCACTGTTTTTGTAGAATCTGAAAAATGATATTTGGTAGTGCTTTCAGGCCTATGGTGAAAAAGGAAATATCTTCAAATAAAAACTAGAAAGGAGCTTTATAAGAAGCTGATTTGTGATGCATGGATTGATCTCACATAGGTAAACATTCCTTTTCATTGAGCAATTTGGAAACTCTGTTCTCCTAGAATCTACAAAGGGATATTTTGGGGTGCCTGAGGCCTATGGTGAAAATGGTACACTCTTCCAATGCAAACTAGAAAGATTCTGAGAAATTGCTTTGTGATGTGTGCATTCATCTCACAGAGTTTAACCAGTCTTTTTATTAAGCAGTTTGGAAACACAGTGTTTGTAGAATCTGTGAAGGGATATGTGAATTCACCTTGAGGTCTATGTTGACAAAGGACACAAATGTCCCTTTGCAGTTTCTACAAAAAGTGTTTCCAAACTGCTGAATCAAAATAAAGATGTAACTCTGTTAGATGAATGCACACATCACAAAGCAGTTTCTCAGAAAGCCTCTGTCTAGTTCTTCTCTGAAGATATTTCCTATTCCACCATAGGCCTCGATGTGCTCCCAAATATACCTTCACAGATTATACAAAAACAGTGTTCCCAAACAGTTCCATCAAAAGAAGGACTTAACTCTGTGAGATGAATGCACACATCAGAAAGCAGTTTCTCATAAAGCTTCTTTCCAGTTTTTATCTGAAGATATTTCTTTGTTCACCATAGGCCTTTTCTCACTGCTTAGTATCACTTCACATATTTTGAGAAAACAGTGTTTCCAAACTGCCCAGTCAAAAACCAGTTTTAACTCTGTGAGTTGAACGCACACATCACAAAGCAGTTTTTCAAAATCTTTCTAGCTTTTATCTGAAATTACTTTTTCTTTCACCACAGGCACTCCCAAAAATACCTTTGCAGATTCTTCAAAAGCAGTGTTTTCAAACTGATCAATCAAAAGAAAGTTTTAACTCTGTTAGATGAATGCACACATCTCAAAGCAGTTTATCAAAAAGTTTTTTTCTAGTCTTTATTGGAAGATATTTCCTTTTTCATCATAGGCTTCAATCATTCCCAAATATTCCTTCACAGATACTACAAAGCCAGTGTTTCCAAACTGCTCAAAAGAAAGGTTTATCCCTGTGAGATGAATGCACATGGCACAAAGCAGTTTCTCAAAAAGCTTCTTTCAAGTTTTTATCCATAGATATTTCTTTGTTCAACATAGGCTTCAATGAGCTCCCAAATATCCCATCGCAGATTCAAACAGTGTTTCCAAACTGCTCCATCAAAAGAAAGGTTGAACTCTGTGAGATGAATGCACACATCCTAAAGTAGTTCTTCAGAAATCTTCTGTCTAGTACTTCAATGAAGGTATTTCCTCTTCCACCTTAGGCCTTAATGCATTCCCAAATATCCCTTTGCAGATTCTACAAAAAGAGTGTTTCCAAAATGTTCCATCAAAAGAAGGTCTTAACTCGTGAAATGAATGCACATCAGAAATCAGTTTCTCATAAAGCTTCTTTCCAGTTTTTATCTGAAGATATTTTCTTTTTTACCATAGGATTTATTTGCACTAGCTAATATCCCTTTGCAGGTTACACGAAAACAGTGTTTCCAAACAGCTCAGTCAAAAGAATGTTTTATCACTTTAAGATGAATGTACGTATCACAAAGCAGTTTCTCAGAAGCTTCTTTCTAGTTTTTATCCAAATATATTTCCTTTTTCCACAATGGGCATAACTGTGCTTTCAAATATACCATTGCCGATTCTACAAAAACAGTTTTTTGTAACTTCTCAATCAAAAGAAATGTTTCCATCTGTGAGAAGAATGCACACATGGAATAGCAGTTTCTCACAAACCTTCTTTGTATTTTTTATCCAAAGATATTTCCTTTTTCACCATTGCATAAGTGCCATCCCAAATATTCCTGGCAGATTCTAACAAAACAGTGTTTCCAAACAGCTCAATCAAAGTGTGTGCAATCATGAATGCACACACCACAAAGCAGTTTCTTAAAAAGCTTATTTCTAGTTTTTTTCTGAAGATATTTCGTTTTTCACCATAGGCTTCAATGTGCTCCAAAATATACCTTCGTAGATTCTATAAAAACAATTTTTCCAAAGTGCTCAATCAAAAGAAAGGTTTAACTCTGTGAGGTGTATGCTGACAACACAGAGCAGTTTCTCAGATAGCTTCTGTCTAATTCTTCTCTGAAGATATTTCCTTTTCAACCATAGGCCTCAATATGCTCAAAATATCCCTTTGCAGATTCTATAAAAACAGTGTTTCAGAACAGTTCCATTAAAAGAAGGAATTAGCACTGTGATATGAATGCACACATCAGATATCAGTTTCTCATAATGATACTTTCCAGTTTTTATCTGAAGATATTTCCTTGTACACCATAGGCCTTTTTGCGCTATATAACATCACTTCACAGATTATCCAAAAACAGTGTTTCCAAAATGCTGTCAAAAGAAAAGTTTATTTCTGTGAGGCAAATCCATCCATCAGAAAGCAGTTTCTTGAAGAGCTTCTTTGTAGTTTTTATCCAAAGACATTTCCATTTTCACCCTAGGCATCAGTGGGCTCCTGAATATCCCTTTGCAGATTGTATGATAACAGTGTTACCCAACTCCCAAATTGAAAGAAACGTTTAACTCTGTGAGAAAAATGCACACACATCACAAAGCAGGTTTTCAAATAGCTTCCATTTAATTTTTACCTGAAGTTATTTCCTTTTTCACCACATGCCTCGTGTATTCGAAATATCCTTTCTCAGATTCTACAAAAATAGTGTTTCCAATCTGATTAATCTAAAGAAAGGTTTACCTCTGTGAGATGAATGCATACATAACCAAGAAGTTTCTCAGAATGCTTATGTCTAGTTCTTCTCCATAGAGGTTTGCTTTTCCAACATACACATCAATGCACTCCCTAATATCCCTTTGTAGATTCTACAAAAACAGTGTATACAAACTGCTCAATCAAAAGAAAGTTCCAACTCTGAAAGATGAATGCACACATCAAAAAGCAGTTTCTCAGAAAGCTTTTGTCTAGTTCTTCTCTGAAGACATTTACTTTTCCACCTTAGGCCTCCATGTGCTACCAAATATCCCTTCGCAGATTCTACAAAAACAGTGTTTCCAAACTGTTCTTTCAAAAGATGGACTTAACTATGTGAGACGAATGCACATATCAGAAAGTAGTGTATCATAACGCTTTTTTCCAGTTTTTACATCTGAAGATATTTCCTTGTTCACCATAGGCTTTTTTGCACTGCCTAATATCGCTTTGCAGATTTTGCAAAAAGAGTGTTTCAAACTGCTCAGTAAAAAGAAAGGTTGAACTCTGTGAGATGAATATGGACATCACAAAGTAGTTTCTCAAAAAGTTTTTATCCAAAGATATTTCCTTTATCACCATAGGCTTCAATGCGATCCCAAATTTCCCATCGCAGATTCTGCAATAACAGAGGTTCCATACTGCTCAATCACAAAACAGGTCTAAGTCTGTGAATTGAATGCATACATCACAAAGAAGTTTCTAAAAAGCTTCTTTCTTTTTTTTATCTCAAGATATTTCCATTTTCATCACAGGCATAAGTGTGCTCCCAAATATCCCTTTGCAGATTTTAAAAAAAGTTTCCAAACTTCTCAATCAATAGAAACGTTTACCTCTGTGAGAAGAATGCACACATCACAAAACTGTTTATCAGAAATCTTCATTCTAGTTTTTATCTGAAGTTATTTCCTTTTTCACCATATGCCTTATGTGCTCCCAAATATCCCATCGCAGAAGCTACAAAAACAGTGTTTCCAAACTGATCAATCAAAGGAAATATTTAACTCTGTGAGATGAATGCACACATCACAAAGCAGTTTTTCAAAAGTTTCTTTCTAGTTTCTATGTGAGGATATTTCTTTTTTCACCATAGGCTTCAATGAGCTCCCAAATATCCCTTTGCAGATTGTACAAAAACAGTGTTTCTAAAGGTTCAATCAAAAAACAGGTTTAATTCTGTGAGTTGAATGCACACATCACAAAGCAGTCTCTCAAAAATTTTCTTTCTACTTTTTATCCGAAGATATTTCTTTAATCACCATAGGCTTCAATGCGTTCCCAAATATCTGTTTGCAGATTCTACAAAAACAGTGTTTCCCAACTGATCAATCAAAAGAAAGGTTTAACTCTGTTAGATGAATACAGCAATCACAAAGCAGTTTCTCAGAAAGCTTCTGTCTATTTCTTCTCTGAAGATATTTCCTTTTCCATCATAGGTGTCAATGCACTCCCAAAAATGCATTTTCAGATTCAAGAAAAAACCATGTTTCCAAACTGTTCAATCCTAAGAAAGGTTTAACTCTGTGAGATGAATGCAAACATCACAAAGCAGTTTCTCATAAGGCTTCTTTCAAGTTTTTAGCTGAAGATATTTCCTTGTTCACCATAGGCCTTTTTGTGCTACCTAACATCACTTTGCAAATTATACATAAACAGTATTTCCAAACTGCTCAGTTAAAATAAAAGTTTAACTCTCTGCGATGAATGCATGCATCACAATACAGTTCAACTCCGTGAGATAAAAGCACACATTGCAAAGCAGTTTCTGAAAAAGCTTCTGTCTAGTTTTCATCCTAAGGTATTTCCTTTATCACCATAAGCTTCAAAGCACTCCCAAATATCCCTTCACAAATTCTACAAAAACAGTGTTTCCAAACTTCTAAATGAAATGAAAGGTTTAACTCTGTGAGATGATGGTAAACATCACAGAGCACTTTCTCAAAAATCTTCTTTCCTGTTTTTATCTGAAGATATTTCCTTCTTCACCATTGACTTCAATGCACCCCCAAATATCCTTTCACATATTCTGCATTAACAGTGTCTCCAAACTGCTTAAACAAAGCACAGGTTTAACTCTGTGAATTGAAGGCAACATCACAAAGCAGTTTCTCAAAAAGCTTCTTTCTAGTTTTTATCTGAAGATACTTCCTTTTTCACCATAGGCTTCAATGCCCACCCAAATATCACTTCACAGATTCTAGAAAAACAGTGTTTCCAAATTGCTCAGTCAAAAGAAAGTTTTAAGTATGTGAGATAAATGCACAAATCACAAATCAGTTTCTCAGAAAGGTTCTGTTTAGTTCTTCTCTGAAGATATTTCCTTTTCCACCATAGGCCTCAATGCACTGCGAAATATCCCTTCGCAGATTCTACAAAAACAGTGTTCCAAACTTTCCCGCCAAAAGAAGGAATTACCTTTGTGAGATGAATGCACACATAAGAAAGCAGTTTCTCATAACCCTTGTTTCCAGTTTTCATCTGAAGATGTTTCCTTTTTTATCATAGGCTTTTTTGTGCTACCTAATATCGCTTCACAGATTACACCAAAAGACGTTTTCCAAACTGCTCAATCAAACGAAAAGTTTAACTGTGTGAGAAGAATGCACACATCATAGAGCAGTTTCTCAGAAAGCTTCTCTCTAGTTTTCATCTGAAGATATTTCCTATTTCAACATAGGCCTCAATGCTCTCAAAATATTCCTGCACCCAGAAATATCTTTTTGGCAATTCCACAAAAAAAGTGTTTCCAAATTTCTCAATCAAAAGAAAGGTTTAACTATGTGAGGTGACTGAACATATCACAAGGCAGTTTCTCTGAAAGCTTCTATCTAGTTTTTACAAAAGATATTTCCTCTTCCACCATAAGTCTCAATCCAATCCCAATTATCCCTATGCAGATTATACAACAAACGTGTTTCCAAACTGCTCAATTAAAAAAAAATTTACCTCTCTGAGATGAATGCACACATCATAAAGCTGTTTCAAAGAACACTTCTTTTTTTATCTGAAGATATTTCCTTTTTCACCTTTGACTTCAATACACTGCCAAATATTCCTTTGCAAATTCTACAAAAACAGTGTTTCTAAACTGCATAAAAAAGAAACCTTTAACTCTGTGAAGTGAATGCCAACATCACAAAGAAGTTTCTCAGAAAGTGTCTTTCTATTGCTTCTCTGATGATATTTCCTTTTTCAAAATCGGCCTCAATAAGATCAGAAAAATCCCTTCACAGATTCTACAAAAGCAGTGTTCCCAAACTGCTCAATGAAAAGAAATATTTAACTTTGTGACATGAACACACACATCACAAAGCAGTTTCTCAAAAACTTCTTTGTACTTTTTATCTGAAGATGTTTCCTTTCTCACCATAGGTCTCAATGCATTCCCAAATATACCTTTGCAGATTCTACAAAAACAGTGTGTCTAAACTGCTAAATCAAAGGCAAGGTTTAACTCTGTGAGATGAATGCACACATCACAAATCCGTTTCTTAGATAGCTTCTGTCTAGTTCTTCTCTGAAGATAATTCCTTTTCCAATATAGGCTTCAATTTGCTCCAAAATATCCCTTTGCATATTCCACAAAAACAGTGTTTCCAAACTCTTCCATCAAAAAAGGATTTACCTCTGTGAGATGAATGCCATCATCAGGAAACAGTTTCTCATAATGCTTCTTTCCAGTTTTTATCTTAATATATATCCTTCTTCACCATAGGTCTTTTTGTGTTACCAAAATGGTTTTGCAGATTATATGAAAACAGTGTTTCCAAGCTGCTCAGTTAAATGAAAAGTTTACCTCTGTGAGATGCATGACTACATCACAAAGAAGTTTCTCAAACAGCTTCTTTCTAGTTTTTATCTAAAGATATTTCATTTTTTAACATAGGCATCAGTGTGCTCCAAAATATCCCTTTGCAGATTCTACAAAAACAGTTTTTCCAAACTGCTCAATCAAAAGAAATGTTTAACTCTGTGAGAAGAATGCACACATCAAGAAGTGGTTTCCAGAAAGCTTCTTTCTAGTCTTGATCTGAAGTTATTTCCTTTTTCACCACAGGCTCAGTGAATGCCCAAATATCCCTTTGCAGATTCTACAAAAACAGTGTTTCCAATCTGATCAATCAAAAGAAAGTTTTAACTCTGTGAGATGAATGCACACATCACAAAGCAGTTTCTCAAAATGCTTCTTCTTAGTTTTTATCTGAAGATATTTCCTTTTTCACCATAGACTTCAATGTGTTCTGAAATATTCCTCTGCAGATTCTACAGTAACTGTGATTCTGAACAGCTCAGTCTAAAGAAACTTTTAACTCTGTGAGAGGGATGCATATATCAAAAAACAGTTTCTCGGAAAGTTTCTGTATGGTTATTCTCAGAAGATATCTCCATTTCCATGCATGGGCCTCAATGTGCTCCCAAATATCCCTTCGTAGATTCTACAGAAACAGTCTTTCCAAACTGTTCCATCAAAAGGACGACTTAAGTCTGAAATGAATGCACACATCAGAAAGCAGTTTTCCATAATGCTTCTTTCCTGTTTTTATCTAAAAGATATTTCCTTTTTCACTTTAGGCCTCTTTGCACTACTTAATATCACTTCACACATTATACAAAAACAGTTTTTCCAAAATGCTCTATCAAAAGGAAGTTTTAACTCTGTGAGGTGAATGCACACATCCCAAAGCAGTGTCACAAAAGCTTATTTCTAATTTTTATCCAAAGGTATTTCCTTCATCACAGTAGGCTTCAATGAGCTCCCAAATATCCCATCACAGATTCTACAAAAACAGTGTTTCCAAACTGCTCACTCAAAAAACAGGTTTAACTCTGTGAGTTGGAAGCACACATCACAAAGCAGTTTCTCAAAAAGCTTCTTTCTAGTTTTCATCTGAAGATATTTCCTTTTTCACTATAGGCCTCAGTGCATTCCCAAATATACCTTTGCAAATTTTACAAAAACAGTCTTTCCAAACTGCTCAATGAACAGAAACGTTTAACTCTGTGAGATGAATGCACACATCACAAAGCAATTTCTCAGATAACTTCTGTCTAGTTCTTTGCTGAAACTATTTCCTTTTCCACCATAGGCCTCAGTGCACTCTGAAATATACCTTTGCATATTCTACAAAAGCAGTGTTTCCAAACTGCTTAATCAAAAGGAAGTTTTAGCTCTGTGAGATGAATACACACCTGGAAATGGAGTTTCTCATAATGCTTATTTCCACTTTTTATCTGACGATATTTCCTGGTTTACCATAGGCTTTTTGGCAGTACCTAATTTCACTTAACAGCTTTTGCAAAAATAGTGTTTCCAAACTGCTCAGTCAAAATAAATGTTTAACTCTTTGAGATGAATGCACACATCACCAAGCTGTTTCGTAAAAAGCTTCTCTCTAGTTTTATCCAAAGATATTTCCTTTTTCACCATAGACCTTGTGCACACCCAAATATCCCATTGCAGATTCTACCACAACAGTGTTTCCAAAACGTTCAATGAAAAGAAAGTTTGAACTCCTTGAGATGAATGCACACTTCACATAGCAGTTTCTCAAAAGGCTTCTGTCTGTTTTTATCCAAAGATATGTCCTTTTTCACCATAGGAATCAATGCGCTCCCAAATATGCCTTCCTATATTATACAAAAAGAGTGATTCCAAACTGCTCAATCAAAAGAAGAGTTTAACTTTGTGAGATGAATGCACACATCACAAAGCAGGTTCTCAGAAAACTTCTGTCTACTTCTTCTCTGAAGATATTTCCTTTTCCAATACAGGCTTAATACTCTCCCAAATATCCCTTCACAGATTCTACCAAAACAGTGTTTCCACACAGTTGCAAGAAAACAAGGACTTAACTGTGAGATGAACACACACATAACAAAGCAGCTTCTCAGAAAGCTTCTTTCTAGTTTTTGTCTGAAGTTATTTCCTTTTTCACCATTGTCTTCATGAGCTTGCAAACATTACTTCACATATTATACAAAAACAGTGTTTCCAAATTGCTCCATCAAAAGAAAAGTTTAACTCTGTGAGATGAATGCATACATCTCAAAGCAGTTTCTCAAAAAGGCTATTTCTGCTTTTCATCTGAAGATATTTCCTTTTTCACCATAGGCATCAATGCGCTCCCACATATCCCTTTGCAGATTCTACAAAACCAATGTTTCCAAACTGTTCAATCAAAAGAAACGTTTAACTCTGTGAGAAGAATGCACACATCACAAAGCAGTTACTCAGAGATCTGCTTTCTAGTTTTAATCTGAGGTTATTTCATTTTACATCTTAGGTCTGGTATACTCCCAAATATTTTTCGCAGAATCTACAAAAACAGTGTTTCCAAACAGATTAATCAAAAGAAAGGTTTAATTATGAGAGATGAATGCACACATCAGAAAGCAGTTTCTCAAAAAATATCTTTCTAGTTTTTATCTGAAGATATTTACTTTTTCAACATGTTTCAATGCTTTCCCAAATATCCCTTTGCAGATTCATCAAAAACAGTGTTTCCTTTCTGCTCAATCAAAAGGAAGGTTTAACTTAGTGAGATGAATGCACACATCACATAGCAGTTTCTCAGAAAGCTTCTGCCTACTTCTCTGAAGATATTTCCTTTTCCACCATAGGCCTCAGTGTGCTCCCAAATATCCATTTGCAGATTCTACAAAAACAGTGTTTCCAAACTGTTCCATTGAAGAAAGACTTATCTCTGTGAGATGAATGCAAACATCAGAAATCAGTTTCTCTTAATGCTTCTTTCAAATTTTTATCAGCAGATATTTCCTTTATAAACATATACATTTTTCTTCTGCATAATATGGCTTCACAAATTATACAGAAAGAGTGTTTCCAAAATGCTCAGTCAAAACAGGTTTAACGCTGTCAGATGAAGGCACACAGGACAAAGCTGCTGCTCAAAAAACTACTTTCTAGTTTATAACCAAAGATAATTCCTTTTTCACCAAATTCCTAACTGCACTTTAAATTATCCCATTACAGAGTCTACAAAAAGGGTGTTTCCAAACTGCTCAATCAAAAAACAGGTTTAACTCTGTGAGTTGAATACAGATATCACAAAGCAGTTTCTCAAAAAGCTTTTTTCTAGTTTTTATCCAAAGACATTTCCTTTTTCACCATAAACGTAGTGGACTCCCAAATATCTTTTCACTGATTCTACAAAAACAGCATTTGAAAACTGCTCAATAAAAAACAAGTTAACATCTGTGAGATGAAAGCACACATATCATCCAGTTTCTTAAAAAGCTTCTGTCTTATTTTTATCCGAAGATATTTCCTTTTTCACCCTAGGCCTCAATGTGCTCCCAAATATACCTTTGCAGATTCTACAAAAACAGTGTTTCTAAAGTGCTCTATTGAAAGAAAGGTTTAACTATCTGAGATGAATGCACACATAACAAAGCAGTTTCTCAAAAAGGTTCTTTCAAGTTTTTATCCAATGATATTTCCTTTTTCATCATAGGCTTCAATGCACTCCCAAATATCGCTTCACAGATTCTACAAAAGCAGTGTTTCCAAAAGGCTCTTTCAAGGGAAAGTGAACTCTTTGAGATGAATGCATACATCACAAAGCAGTTTCTCAGAGTGCTTCTGTCTAGTTCTAGTCTGACGATAATTTGTTTTCCACCATAGGCCTCAATGCACTGCCAAATATCCCTTTGCAGATTCTACAAAAACAGTGTTTCCAAAGTGTTCCATGAAAAGAAGGACTTAATTCTCTGAGATGAATGCACACCTCATGAAGCAGTTTGGCAGATAGCTTCTGTCTAGTTCTTCTTTGAAGATATTTCCTTTTTGACCGTAGGCCTCAATGTGCTCCCAAATATCCCTTCACAGGTTCTACAAAGACAGTGTTTCCAAACGGTTCCAATAAAAGAAGGACTTAACTCTGTGAGATGAACTCACACATCTTAGAACAGTTTCTCATAACGCTTCTTTCCAGGTTTTATCTGAAGATATTTTCTTTTTCACCATAGGGTTTTTTGCGCTACTTAATATTGCCTCATGGATTTTGCAAAAACAGGTTTTCCAAACTGCTCTATCAAAAGAAAGGTTTAACTCTGTGAGATGAGTGTACACATCAAAAAGAAGTTTCTCAAAAACCTTCTTTCTAGTTTTTATCCAATAGTATTCCCTTTTTCATCATAGGCATCCTGCAATCCCAAATTTCCCTTAGCAGATTCTACAAAAAAAAGTTTCCAAATGGTTCCATCAAAAGAAGGACTTTGTGAGATGCACCCACACATTAGAAAGCAGTTTCTCATAATGCTTCTTTCCAGTTTTTGTCTGAATATATTTCCATTTTCAGCATAGGGTTTTTGTGCTACCATATATTGGTTCATAGATTTTGCAAAAACACTGTTTCCAAGCTACTCAGTCAAAAGCAAGGTTTGACACAATGAGATGAATGCAATTATCACAAAGCAGTGTCTCCTTAAGATTCTTTCAGGTTTTTACCTGAAGATATTTCCTGTGTCATCATAGGCTTCAGTATGCTATGAAATATAATATCACAGAATCTACAAAAACAGTTTCCAAACTGCTCAATCAAATAACAGGTTTATCTAGAAAGACTGTTTCCAAAGAGTAGAACTTTGAAGAATCTGCAAAGGGAAATTTCTTGCAGATTCTGAGTGGTTAGATGCCTATGGTGGAAAAGGAAATATCTTCACATAAAAACTAGACAAAACTTTCTCAAAAAATTCTTTGTAAAGTGAGCATTCATCTCACATAGTTGAACCTTCCAATTGATTGAGCAGTTTGGAGACAGACCTTTTGTAGAATCTGCAAAGGGATATTTCTGAGGGGTTTGAGGCCTATGGAAAAAAAGGAAATATCTTCACATATAAACTAGACAGAAGGTTTCTGAGCTATTTCCTTTTTCAACTTAGGCCTCTAACCACTCAGAAATATCACTTTGCAGATTCTGGAAAAAGACTGTTTCCAAACTGCTCAATGAAAAGAAAGGTTCAACTCTGTGAGATGAATGAACACATCACAAAGAAGATTCTCAGAAAGCTTCTGTCTAGATTTTATGTGAAGATATTTCCTTTTTCTCCATAGGCCTCATACATTCCAAACATCCCTTTTCAGATTCTACAAAAAGACTGTTTCCAAACTGCGTAATCAAAAGAAAGGTTCAACTCTGAGAGACGAATGCACACATCACAAAGAAGTTTCTCAGAAAGATTCTTTCTAGCTTTTCTGTGAAGATATTTCCTTTTTCACCATAGGCCTCAAAGCACACTAAAATGTCCCCATGCAGATTCTACAAAAAGACTGTTTACAAACTGCTCAATCAAAAGAAAGGTACAACTCTGTGAGTTCAATGCACACATCACAAAGACGTTTTTCAGAAAGCTTCTGTCTAGTTTTTATGTGAAGATATTTCCTTTTCCACCGTAGACGTCAAAGCGCCATCAAGTATCCCTTGCAGATTCTACAAAAAGATTGTTTCCAAACTGCTCAATAAAAAAAAAAAAAATAACTCTGTGAGTTGAATGCACGTATCACAAGGAAGTTTTTCAGAAAGCTTCTGACTAGTCTCTATGTGAAGATATTTCCTTTTTCACCATAGGCATCAAACCACTCGGAAATATCCCTTTGCAGATTCCAGAAAAAGTCTTTTTACAAACTGCTCAATCAAAAGAAAGATTCAACTCTGTGAGATGAATGCACAATTCACAAAGAAGTTTCTCAGAAATTTTTTGCCTAGTTTTATGTGAAGATATTTCCTTTTTCACTTTAGACCTCAAACCACTGAGAAATATAACTTTGCAGATTCTGGAAAAAGACTGTTTCCAAACTACTCAATGAAAAGAAAGGTTCAACTTTGTGTGATGAATGCACACATCACGAAGAAGTTTCTCAGAAAGCTTCTGTCCAGATTTTAGGTGAAGATATTTCCTTTTTCACCATAGGCCTCAAACGGATCAGAAAATCCCTTTGCAGATTCTACAAAAATACTTTCTCCAAATGGCTCAATCTAAAGAAAGGTTCAACTCCAAGAGACGAATGCATACATCATGAAGAAGTTTCTCAGAAAGCTTCTAGCTAGATTTTATTAGAAGATATTTCCTTTTCCACCATAGGCCTGAAAGTGCCCTCACATGACCCTGTGCAAATTCTACAAAAAGATTGTTTCCAAAGTGCTGAATCAAAAGAAAAGTTCAACTCTGTGAGTTGAATGCACACATCACAAATAGTTTCTCAGAAAGCTTCCATCTAGTTTTTAAGTGAAGATATTTCTTTTTCACACTAGGCCTGAAACCACTCAGAAATATCTCATTGCAGATTCTACAAAATACTGTTTCAAAACTGCTCACTCAAAAGAAAAGTTCAAGTCTGTGAGATGAATGCACACATCACAAGGAAGTTTCTCAGAAAGCTTCAGTCTGGTTTTTATGTGAGGATATTTCCTTTTTCACCATAGGCTTCAAAGGGATCCCAAATATCCCTTTGCAGATTCTACAAAAAGACTGTTTCCAAACTGCTCAATCAAAAGAAAGATTCAAATCTGTGAGATGAATGTACACATTACTAAGAATTTTGTGAGAAAGCATCTGCCTAGTATTTATGTGAAGATATTTCCTTTTTCACCATAGGCCTCAAACCACTCAAAAATATCCCTTTGCAGACCCCTCAAAAAGACTGTTTCCAAACTACTCAATCAAAAGAAAGGTTCAAATCTGTTAGATGAATGCACACATCACAAGGAATTTTCTGAGAAAACTTCTGTCTCGTTTTTATGTGAAGATATTTCGTTTTTCACCATAGGCCTCAAAGGGATCCCAGATATCCATTTGCAGATTCTACTAAAAGACTCTTTCCAAACTGCTCAATCAAAAGAAAGTTGCAACTCCATGAAATGAATTCACACATCATAAAGAAGTTTCTCAGAAAGTTTCTGTCAAGTTTTCATATGAAGATATTTCCTTTTTCACCATAGGCATCAAACAGCTCGCAAACATCCATTTGCAGATTCTACAAAAAAACTGTTTCCAAACTGCACAATCAAAAGAATGGCATAATTCTGTGAGATGAATGCACACATCACAAAGAAGTTTCTTTTTTTTTTTTTTTTTGGAACGGGATGCACAATTTATTTATTTATGCTTAATTTTTAATTTAATTTTATTTTTCCATAAGTTATTGGGGTATAGGTGGTATTCGGTTACATGAGTAAGTTCTTTAGTGGTGATTATGAGATTTGGTGCACCCATCACCCAAGCAGTATACACTGCACCATATTTGTAGTCTTTTGTCACTCACCCCCTCTCACTCTTCCCCTCAAGCCCTCAAAGTCCATTGTATCGTTCTTATGCCTTTGCATCCTCATAGTTTAGCTCTCACATATCAATGAGAACATATGATGGTTTTCCATTCCTGAGTTACTTCACTTAGAATAATAGTCTCTAATCTCATCCAGGTCACTGCAAAAGCTGTTAATTCATTCCTTTTCATAGACGAGTAGTAGTCCATTGTGTATACATATATATCAGTTTCTTTCTTTTTTTTTGTGGTAATGGTATCTTTTTTTTTATTATACTTTAAGTTTTAGGGTACATGTGCACATTGTGCAGGTTAGTTACATATGTATACATGTGCCATGCTGGTGCACTGCACCCACTAACTCATCATCTAGCATTAGGTATATCTCCCAATGCTATCCCTCCCTCCTCCCCCCACCCCACAACAGTCCCCAGAGTGTGATATTCCCCTTCCTGTGTCCATGTGATCTCATTGTTCAATCCCCACCTATGAGTGAGAATATGCGGTGTTTGGTTTTTTGTTCTTGCAATAGTTTACTGAGAATGATCTTTTCCAATTTCATCCATGTCCCTACAAAGGACATGAACTCATCATTTTTTCTAAGAAAGCTTCTCTATAGTTTTTATGTTAAGATATTCCCTTTCTCAAAATAGGCCTCAAATGGATCCCAAGTATCCTTTTGCAGAATCTATAAAAAGACTGTTTCTGAACTGCTCCAACAAAAGAAAGGTTCAAGTCTGTGAGTTGAATGCACACATCACCAAGAAGTTTCTCTGAGAGTTTCTGTCTATGTTTTAGATGAAGATATTTCATTTTTCACCATATGCCTCAAACAGCTCCCAAATATCCCTTTGTAGATTTTACAAAAAGACTCTTTCCAAACTGCTCAAAAGAAAGTTTCAACTCTGTGAGGTGAATGCAAGCATCACAATGAAGTTTCTCAGAAAGCTTCTGTCTAGTTTTTATGTGAAGATATTTCCTTTTTCACCATAGGCCTCAAACCGCTCAGAAATATCCTTTTGCAGATTCTAGAAAAAAAACTGTTTCCAAACTGCTTAATCAATAGAAAACTTCAACTCTGTGAGAGAAATACACACACCACAAAGAATTTTCTGAGAAACTTCTGTCTAGTCTTTATGTGAAGATATTTCGTTTCTCACCATTGACATCAAACTGCTCAGAAATATCCCTTTGCAGATTCTGAAAAAAGACTGTTTCCAAACTTCTCAATCAAAAGAAAGGTTCAACTCTGTGAGATGAATGCACACATGAGAAAGAAGTTTCTCAGAGAGCTTCTGTCTAAATTTTAGGTGAAGACATTTCCTTTTTGACCATAGGCCTCAAACATCTCAGAAATATTCCTTTGCAAATTCTAGAAGAAGACTATTTCCAAGCTGCTCAATCAAAAGAAAGGTTCAACTCTGTGAGATGAATGCACACATCACAAAGAAGTTTCTCAGAAAGCTCTGTCCAGTTTTTATAAGAATATATTTGCTGTTTCACCATTGGCCTCAAAGCGATCCAAAGTTTCCCTTTGCAGATTTTACAAAAAGACTGTTTCCAAACTGCTCAATCAAAAGAAAGATTCAACTCTGAGAGATGAATGCCCACATCACAAAGAAGTTTCTCAGAAATCTTCTGTCTAGTTTTTATGTGAAGATATTTCCTTTTTCACCATTGGCCTCAAACCACTGAGAAATATCCCTTTGCAGATTCTAGAAAAAGACTGTTTCCAAACTACTCAATCAAAAGAAGATTCAAATCTGTGAGATGAATGCACTCATCACAAATAAGTTTCTCAGAAAGATTAGGTCTAGTTTTTATGTGAAGACATTTCCTTTTTCACCAGAGACCTCAAAGGGTCTTCAAATATCCCTTTGCACATTCTACAAAAAGACTGTTTCCAAACTGCTCAATCAAAAGTAAGGTTCAACTATGTGTGATCAATGCAAGCATCACAGTGAAGTTTCTCAGAAGGTTCTGTCAATTTTTTATGTGAAGAAATTTCCACTTTCACCATAGGGCACAAAGTGCTCCCAAATATCCCTTTGCAGGTACTATAAAAGATGGATTCCAAAGTGCTCAATCAAAAGAAAGGTTCAACTGTGAGATAAATGTACCCATCACAAAGAAGTTTCTCAGAAATCTTCTGTCTAGTTTTCATGTGAAGATATTTCCTTTTTCACCATAGGCCTCACACCGCTCAGAAATATCCCTTTGCAGATTCTACAAAAGGATGGGTTCCAAATTGCTCAATGAAAGAAAGGTTCAACTCGGTGTGTTCAGTGAACGCATCACAAAGAATTTTCTGAGAAAGCTTCTGTCTAGTTTTTATATGAAAATATTTCCTTTTTCACCATAGGCCTCAAACCGCTCAGAAATATCCCTTTGCAGATTCTACAAAAGGATGGGTTCCAAATTGCTCAATGAAAGAAAGGTTCAACTCGGTGTGTTCAATGAACGCATCACAAAGAATTTTCTGAGAAAGCTTCTGTCTAGTTTTTATATGAAAATATTTCCTTTTTCATCATAGGCCTCAAATCTCTCAGAAATATCCCTTTGCAGATTCTACAAAAGGACTGTTTCCAAACTGCTCAATCAAAAGAAAGGTTGAACTCTGTGAGTTGAATGCACACATCACAAAGAAGTTTCTCAGAAAGCTTCTGTCTAATTTTTATGTGAAGATATTTTCTTTTTCACCATAGGCATCATACCATTAATAAATATACCTTTACAGATTCTAGAAAAAGACTGTTTCCAAACTGCACAATCAAAAGAAAGATTCAACTCTGTGAGATGAGTGCATACATCACAAAGAAGTTTCTCAGAAAACTTCCATCTAGATTTATGTGAAGATATTTCTTTCTACATCAGAGGCCTCAAACCACTGAGAAATATCCCTTTGCAGATTCTAGAAGAAGACTGTTTTGAAACTGCTCAATCAGAAGAGAGATTCAAGTCTGTGAGATTAATGCAGTCATCACAACAGAATTTTTTAGAAATCTTCTGTCTACTTTTTATTTGTAGATGTTTCCTTTTTCACCATAGGCCTCAATGTGCTCGCAAATATCCCCTTGCAGATTCTACAAAGGGGCTGTTTGCAAACTGCTCAATCAAAAGAAATATTGCATTCTGGGAGATGAATGTCTGCATCATAGTGAAGTTTCTCAGAACTCTTCTGTCCCGTTTTGAAGTGAACATGTTTCCTTTTTCATCATAGGCATCCAAGGGCTACAAATTACCCCTTCACAGATTCCACAAAAAGATGGTTTCCAAACTGCTCAATCAAAAGTAAAGTTCATGTCTGTGAGTTGAATGCACACATAACAAAGATGTCTCTCAGAAAGCTTCTGTCTAGTTTTTATATGAAGATATTATATTTTTCACCATAGGCATCAAACCACTGAGAAATATCCCTTTGCAGATTCTTTAAAAAGACTGCTTCCAAACTTCTCAATCAAAAGAAAGATTCTAAACTGTGAGATGAATGCAAACATCACAAAGATGTTTCTGATAGAGCTTCTGTCTACTTTTTATGTGAAGATATTCCCTTTTTCAAAATAGGCATCAAAAGGATCCCAAATATCCATTTGGAGATTCTACAAGAAGACTGTTTCCAAACTGCTCAATCAAAAGAAAGGTTCAAGTCTGTGAGTTGAATACACACATTGCAAAGCAGTTTCTCAGAAGTCTTCTGTCTAGTTTTGATATGAAGATATTTCCTTTTAAGCTATAGGCTTCAAAATGCTCAGAAATATCCCTTTGCAGATTCTAGAAAAAGACTGTTAACAAACTGCTCAATCAAAAGAAAGGTTCAACTCTGTGAGATGAATTCACACATCACAAAGAAGTTTCTCAGAAAGCTTCTGTTCAGTTTTTATGTGAAGATATTTCCTTTTTCACCATAGGCCTCAAAGGGATCCCAAATATCCTTTTGCGTATACCATAAAAAGACTGTTTCTAATCTGCTCAATCAAAAGAAAGGTTCATCTAGTTTTTATGCGAAGATATCTCCTTTCTCACCTTAGGCCTCAAAGGGCTCCCAAATATTCCTTTGCAGTTTGTACAAAAAGACAGTTTACAAACTGGTCAATCAAACTTAAAGTACAAGTCTGTGAGTTGAATGCACACATCACAAAGAAGTTTCTCAGAAAAATTCTATCCAGTTTTTATGTGAAGATATTTCCTTTTTCACCACTGGCCTCAAAACACTCTGGAATATCCCTTTGCAGATTCTAGAAAAAGACTGTTTCCTTTTTTTATTTAGTCTATTTGATGCTTCTCTCTTTTCTTCTTTATTAGTCTTGCTAGGGGTCTATCAATTCTGTTGATCCTTTCAAAAAACCAGCTCTTGCATTCATTAAGTTTTTGAAGGGTTTCTTGTGTCTCTATTTCCTTCAGTTCTGCTCTGATTTTAGTTATTTCTTGCTTTCTGCTAGCTTTTGAATGTGTTTGCTCTTGCTTTTCTAGTTGTTTTAATTGTGATGTTAGGGTATCAATTTTTGATCTTTCCTGCTTTCTCTTGTGGGCATTTAGTGCTATAAATTTCCCTCTACACACTGCTTTGAATGTGTCCCAGAGATTCTGGTATGTTGTGTCTTTGTTCTCGTTGGTTTCAAAGAGCCTGTTTATTTCTTCCCTCATTTCGTTATGTACCCAGCAGTCATTCAGGAGCAGGTTTTTCAGTTTCCACGTAGTTGAGCGGTTTTGAGTGAGTTTCTTAATCCTGAGTTCTAGTTTGATTGCACTGTGGTCTGAGAGGCAGTTTGTTATAATTTCTGGTCTTTTAAATTTGCTGAGGAGAGCTTTACTTCCAAGTATGTGGTCAATTTTGGAATAGTTGTGGTGTGGTGCTGAAAAAAATGTGTATTCTGTTGATTTGGGGTGGAGAGTTCTGTAGATGTCTATTAGGTCCGCTTGGTGCAGAGCTGAGTTCAATTCCTGGGTATCCTTATTTACTTTCTGTCTCATTGATCTGTCTAATATTGACAGTGGGGTGTTAAATTCTCCCATTATTATTGCGTGGGAGTCTAAGTCTCTTTGTAGGTCACTCAGGACTTGCTTCACCACCGATCCTACAGAAATACAAGCTACCATCAGCAAATACTACAAACACCTCTATGCAAATAAACTAGAAAATCTAGAAGAAATGGATAAATTTCTCGACACATACACCCTCCCAAGACTAAACCAGGAAGAAGTTGAGTCTCTGAATAGACCAATAACAGGCTGTGAAATTGTGGCAATAATCAATAGCTTACCAAACAAAAAGAGTCCAGGACCAGATGGATTCACAGCCGAATTCTACCAGAGGTACAAAGAGGAACTGGTACCATTCCTTCTGAAACTATTCCAATCAATGGAAAAAGAGGGAATTCTCCCTAACTCATTTTATGAAGCCAGAATCATCCTGATACCAAAGCCGGGCACAAACACAACCAAATAAGAGAATTTTAGACCAATAACCTTGATGAACATTAATGCAAAAATCCTCAATAAAATACTGGCAAACCGAATCCAGCAGCACATCAAAAAGCTTATCCACCATGATCAAGTGGGCTTGACAAAATTCAACAACCCTTCATGCTAAAAACTCTCAATAAAATAGGTATTGATGGGACGTATCTCAAAATAATAAGAGCTATCTATGACAAACCCACAGCCAATATCATACCGAATGGGCAAAAACTGGAAGCATTCCCTTTGAAAACTGGCACAAGACAGGGATGCCCTCTCTCATCACTCCTATTCAACATAGTGTTGGAAGTTCTGGCCAGGGCAATCAGGCAGGAGAAGGAAATAAAGGATATTCAATTAGGAAAAGAGGAAGTCAAATTGTCCCTGTTTGCAGATGACATGATTGTATATCTAGAAAACCCCACTGTCTCAGCCCAAAATCCCCTTAAGCTGATAAGCAACCTCAGCAAAGTCTCAGGATACAAAATCAATGTACAAAAATCACAGGCATTCTTATATACCAATAACAGACAGAGAGCCAAATCATGAGTGAACTCCCATTCACAATCGCTTCAAAGAGAATAAAATACCTAGGACTCCAACTCACAAGGGACATGAAGGAACTACAAACCACTGCTCAATGAAATAAAAGAGGATACAAAGAGATGGAAGAACACTCCATGCTCATGGGTAGGAAGAATCAATATCGTGAAAATGGCCATACTGCCCAAGGTAATTTATAGATTCAGTGCCATCCCCATCAAGCTAAGAATGACTTTCTTCACAGAATTGGAAAAAACTACTTTAAACTTCATGTGGAACCAAAAAAGAGTCCGCATCACCAATTCAACCCTAAGACAAAAGAACAAAGCTGGAGGCATCACGCTACCTGACTTCAAACTATACTACAAGGCTACAGTCACCAAAACAGCATGGTACTAGTACCAAAACAGAGATATAGACCAATGGAACAGAACACAGCCCTCAGAAATAAGGCTGCATATCTACAACTATCTGATCTTTGACAAACCTGAGAAAAACAAGCAATGGGGAAAGGATTCCCTATTTAATATATGGTGCTGGGGAAACTGGCCAGCCATATGTAGAAAGCTGAAACTGGATGCCTTTCTTACACTTTATACAAAAATTAATTCAAGATGGATTAAAGACTTACATGTTAGACCTAAAACCATCAAAACCCTAGAACAAAACCTAGGCATTACCATTCAGGACATGGTATGGGCAAGGACTTCATTTCTAAAACACCAAAAGTATTGGCAACAAAAGCCAAAATTGACAAACAGGAACTAATTCAACTAAAGAGCTTCTGCACAGCAAAAGAAACTACCATCAGAGTGAACAAGCAACCTACAAAATGGGAGAAAATTTTCGCAACCTATCATCTGACAAAGAGCTCATATCCAGAATCTACAATGAACGCAAACAAATTTACATGAAAAAAACAAACAACCTCATCAAAAAGTTGGTGAAGGACATGAACATACACTTCTCAAAAGATGACATTTATGCAGCCAAAAAACACATGAAAAAATGCTCACCATCACTGGCCATCAGTGAAATGCAAATCAAAACCGCAATGAGATACCATCTCACACCAGTTAGAATGGCAATCACTAAAAAGTCAGGAAACAATGGGTGCTGGAGAGGATGTGGAGAAATAGGAACACTTTTACACTGTTGGTGGGACTGTAAACTAGTTCAACCATTGTGGAAGTCAGTGTGACGATTCCTCAGGGATCTAAAACTAGAAATACCATTAGACCCAGCCATCCCATTACTGGGTATATACGCAAAGGATTACAAGTCATGCTTCTATAAAGACACATGCACACGTATGTTTATTGCGGCAGTACTCACAATAGCAAAGACTTGGAAGCAACCCAAATGTCCAACAATGATAGACTGGATTAAGAAAATGTTGCACATATACACCATGGAATACTATGCAGCCATAAAAAATGATGAGTTCATGTCCTTTGTAGGGACATGGATGAAATTGGAAATCATCATGCTCAGTAAACTATCGCAAGGATGAAAAACCAAACACCGCATGTTGTCACTCATATATGGGAACTGAACGCTGAAAACACATGGACACAGGAAGGGGAACATCACACTCTGGGGACTGTTGTGGGGTGGGGGTAGTGGGGAGGGATAGCATTAGGAGATATAGCTAATGCTTAATGATGAGTTAATGGGTGCAGCACACCAGCATGGCACATGTATATTTATGTAACTAACCTGCACATTGTGCACATGTACCATAAAACTTAAAGTATAATAATAATAAAAAATAAACAATAAAAAAATTGTTTCCAAACTGTTACATCAAAAGTAGGACCTATCTCTGTGAGATGAACACACACATCTGAAAGCCATTTCTCATAATGTTTCCTTCCAGTTTTTATCTGAAGATATTACATTTATCACTATAGGCTTTTTTGCTGTAGCTGATATTGCTTCTCAGATTTTGCAAAAATGTGTTTCTGAACTTCTCAGTGTAAAGAAGGTTTTAACTCCATGGGGTGAATGCACACATCACAAACGAGTTTGTGATTATAGTTTAACTCTGTGAGATGAATGCATACATCTAAAAGCAGTTTCTCAAAAATCATTTTTCTACTTTTATTGAAGGTATTACCTTTTTCATCATAGGCATTAGTGAGCTCCCAAATATCCCTTTGCAGATTCTAGATAAACAGTTTTTCCAAACTGCTCAATGAAAAGAAAGGTTTAAATCTGTGGGAGGAATGCACACATCACAAAGCTGTCCCTCAGAAGGCTTCTTTCTTACTTTTATATGAAGGTATTTCCTTTTTCACCATAGGCCTCATACACTCCCAAATATCCCTTTGCAGATTCTACAGAAACAGTGTTTTCAAACTGATCAATCAAAAGACAGGTTTAACTCTGTGAGGCGAATTCACACATCACAAAGAAGTTTCTCAAAAAGCTTATTTCTAGTTTTTATCCAAAGATATTTCCTTTTTTACCATAGGATTCAATGTACTCCTTAATGTCCCTTCTCAGATTCAACAAAAACAGTTTTTCAAAACTGCCCAATCAAAAGAATGGTGTAACTCTTTGAGATGAATTCACACATCACAAAGAAGTTTCTCAGAAAGTTTTGGTCTAGTTCTTCTCTGAAGATATTTCCTTTTACACCATAGGCCTCAATGCGCTGCTAAATATCCCTTTGCAGATTCTACACAAACAATGCTTCCAAACTGTTGCATCAAAAGAATGACAACTCTGTGAGATGAACACACACATCTGAAATCAGTTTCTCAATACACGTCTTTCCAGTTTTTATCTGAAGGTATTTCCTTGTTCACCATAAGCTTTTATGCCCTTCCTGATATCGCTTTGCCAAATTTGCAAAAACAGTGTTTCCAAACTGCTCAGTCATAAAAAAGTTTAAATATGTGATATCAATGCACACATCCAAAAGCAGTTTCTCAAAATGATTCTTGCTGCTTTTTATCCTAAGATATTTTCTTTCTCATTATAGACTTCAATGAGCTCCCAAATATCCTGTGGCAGATTCTACAAAAAGAGTGTTTCCCAACTGCTCAATCAAAAAACTGGTTTAACTCTGTGATTTCAATGCCCACATCACAAAGCAGTTTCTCAAAATCTTTTTCCTAGTTTTTATCCAAAGGTATTTCCTTTTTCACCAAAGGCCTCTGGGTACTCTGAAATATACCTTTGCAAATTCTACAAAAACATTGTTTCCAAACTGCTCAATCGAAAGAAAGGTTTATCCCAGTGAGATGAATGCACACATCACAAAGCAATTTCTCGCACAGCTTCTGTCTTTTTCTTCTCTAAAGATATTTCCTTTTCCACCATAGGCCTCATTTCACTCCCAAATTTCCCTTTGCAGATTCTAGAAGACCTGTGTTTCCGAATTGTTCCATCAAAAGAAGGACTTAACTCTGTAAGAGAAATGCAGACATCAGAAAGCAGTTTCTCATAACGCCTCTTTCCAGTATTTATCAGAAGATATTTTCTCTTCACCATAGGCCTTTTTGCAATGCTTAACATTACTTCACAGATTATACAAAAACAGTGTTTACAAACTGCTCAGTCAAAAGAAAAGCTTAATTTTGTGAGATGAATGCATACTTCACAAAGCAGGTTTCCCAAAAGCTTCTTTCTAGTTTATATCTGAAGTTATTTCCTTTTTTACCACAGGCATCAGTGCGCTTCCAAATATCCCTTTGCAGATTCTACAAAAACAGTGTTTCCAAACAGCTCAAAAAAAAAAAAAGAAACATTCAACTCTTTGGAAGGAATGCACACATCACAAAGCGGTTTCTTAGAAAGTTTTTCTAGTTTTTATCTGAAGTTATTTCCTTTTTCACCATAGGCCACTTGCACTCCCAAAACTCCCTTAGCAGATTCTGCAAAAACAGTGTTTTGAAACTGCTCAATCAAGAGACATGTTTAACTCTGTGAGATGTATGCACACATCACAAAGCAGTTTCTCAGAAAGCATCTGTCTACTTCTTATCTGATTATATTTCCTTTTTCAAAATAGGCCTCAATGGGATCACAAATATCCCTTCGCAGAGTAAACAAAAACAGAGTTTCCAAACTGTTTCATCAAAAGAAGGACTTAACTCTGTGAGATGAATGCACACATCAGAAAGCAGTTTCCCATAACGCTTCTTTCCAGTATTTATCTGAAGATATTTCCTTGTTCACCATAGGCTTTTTTGTGCTACCTAATATCGCTTCGCAGATTTTGAAAAACAGTGTTTCCAAACTGCTTCATCAAAAAAAGGTTTACTTCCATGAGATCAATGCACACATCACAAAGCAGTTTCTCAGAAACCTTCTTTCAATTTTTTTTCTGCAGATATTTCCATTTTCACTGTAGGTTTCAATATCCTCCCAAATATCCCATCACAGATTCTACACAAGCAGTGTTTCTAAACTGCTCAATCAAAAAACAAGTTTTGCTCTGTGAATTGAATGTACACATCACAAAGCGGTTTCTCAAAAATCTTCTTTCTAGTTTTTATCTGAAGATATTTCCTTTTTCACCATAGGCATCAGTGTGCTCTCAAATATCCCTTTGCATACTCTACAAAAACAGTGTTTCCAAACTGCTCAATCAAAAGAAAGGTTTATGTCTTTGAAATGAATGCACACATGACAAAGGAGTTTCTCAGATACCTTCTGTCTAATTTTTCTCTGGAGATATTTCCTTTTAATCCATAGGCCTCAATACACTCCCGAATATCCCTTTGCAGATTCTATAAAAACAGTGTTTCCAAACAGTTCCATCAAAACAAGGATTTAACTCTGTGAGATAAATGGACACTTCAGAAAGCAGTTTCTCATAATGCTTCTTTCCAGTTTTTCTCTAAAGTTATTTCCTTGTTCACCATAGGCCTTTTTGAATTACCTAGCATCACTTCATAGGTTGTACAAAAACGTGTTTCCAAACTGCTCAGTGAAAAGAAAAGTTTAACTCTGTTAGGTGAATGTATACATCACAAAACAGTTTCTCAAAGAGCTTCTTTCTAGTTTTCACCTGGAGATATTTCCTTTTCCAAAATAGGCAGCAGTGGACTCCCAAATATCACTTTGCAGATTCTACAAAAAAAAAGTTTCTGAACTGCTCAATCAAAAGAAAGTTTTAAATCTGTGAGAATACACACATCAAAAAGTGGTTTCTCAGAAAGCTACTTTGTCGTTTTTATCCGAAATTATTTGCTTTTTCTCCACAGGCCTAATTGTGCTCCCAAATGTCCCTTCGTAGATTCTGCCAAAACAGTTTTTTGAAACAGCTCAATCAAAAGAAAATTTTAACTCTGTAAGATGAATGCAGGTATCACAAAGTAGTTTCTCAGAAATCTTCTTTCTAGTTTTTATCTGGAGATAGTTACTTTTCCACCATAAGCCTCACTGAGCTCTCGAATAACCCTTCACAGATTCTGCCAAAAGGGTGTTTCCATAAGGCTCCAATAAAGGAAAGATTTAACACTGTGAAATGTATGCACACATCACAAGTCAGTGTGTCAGAAAGATTCTTCCCAGTTTATATATGAAGATATTTCCTGTTTCACTAAGCCTATTTGTGCTACCTAATATCGCTTCACAGATTATACAAAAACAGTGTTTCCAAACTGATCAATCATAAGAAAGTGTTAACTCTGTGAGATGAATGCACACATCTGAAAGCAGTTTCTTAAAAAGCTTCTTTCTAGTTTTTATCTGAAGTTATTTCGTTTTTCACCATAGGCTTCTCTGTGCTCCAAAATATCCCTTCTCAGGGTCTACAAAACCAGGGTTTCCAAAGGGATGAATTGAAAGAAAGGTTTAACTCTGTGAGATGAATGCACTCATCAGAAAGCAGTTTCTCAAATAGCTTCTGTCTAGTTCTTCAATGAAGGTATTTCTTTTTCCACCTTATGCCTCAATGCATGCCCAAATATCCCTTCACAGATTCTACAAAACAGTATTTACAAACTGTTCCATCAAAAGAAGGACTTAACTCTGTGAGATGAACACACCCACCAGAAAGCAGTTTCTCTTATGCCTCTTTCCAGTTTTTATCTGAAGATATTTCCTTTCTCACAATAGGCTTTTTTGCGCTACCTAATATCACTTCACAGATTTTGCAAAAACAATGTTTGCAGATTTCTCTCTCAAAAGAAATGTTTAACTCTGTGAGAAGAACGCGCATATCACAAAGCAATTTCTCAAAACACTTCTATCCAGTTTTTATCTGAAGGTATTTGCTTTTTCACCATAGGCTTTCACGTGCTCAAAAATATCCCTTCGCAGTTTCTACAAAAACAGTGTTTCCAAACTGCTCAATCAAAAGGAAAGTTGAACTCTGTGAGGTGAATGCACAAATCACAAAGCAGTTTCTCAGAAAGCATCTGTCTAATTCTTTTCTGAAGAGATTTCCTTATCCACCATAGGCCTCAATGTTCTCCCTAATATACCTCTGCAGATACTACAAACACAGTGTTTTCAAACTGCTCAATCAAACAAAGGTTTAACTCTGTGAGATGAATGCACACATCAAAAAGCACTTTCTCATAAAGATTCTGTCTAGTTCTTGTGTGAAGATATTTCCTTTTTCTCCATAGGTCTAAATACACTCTCAAATATAACTTCACGCATTCTACAAAAACCGTGTTTCCAAACTTTTCCATGAAAAGTAGAACGTAACTCTGTGAGATGAAGGCACCCATCAGGAAGCAGTTTCTCTTAACAATTCTTTCCAGTTTTTATCTGAAGATATTTACTTTTTCACCATATGCTTTTTTGCACTACATAATATCACTTCACAGATTTTGTGAAAACAGTGTTTCCAAACAGCTGAGTGAAAAGAAAATTTTAACTCTATGAGATGAATGCACACATCACAAAGCAGTTTCTCAAAGAGCTTCTTTCCAGTTTTTATCTGAAGATATTTCCTTTTTCAACATTGGCATCAGTGCTCTCCAAATTATCCTTTGCAGATTCTAGAAAAACAGTGTTTACAAAGTGCCCAATCAAAAGATATTAATAACTCGGTGAGAAGAATGCACACATCAAAAAGAAGTTTTTCAGAAAGCTTCTCTCTTGTATTTATCTGAAGTTATTTCCTCTTTCACCATAGGCCTCATGCCCTCACAAATATCCCTTTGCAGATTCTTCAAAACAGTGTTTCCAAACTGATAAATCAAAAGAAAGTTTTATCTCTGTGAGGTGAATGCACACATCACAGAGCAGTTTCTCAAAAAGCTTCTTTCTAGTTTGTATCTGTAGATATCTCCTTTTTCAACATAGGCTTTAATGCGCGCTCAAAAATCCCTTCACAGATACTATAAAAACAGTGTTTCCAAACTGCTAAATCAAAAGAAAATTTTAACTCTGTGAGGTGAATGCACACATCACAAAGCAGTTTCTCAGAAAGCTTCTGTCTAGTTTTTCTCTGAAGATATTTCCTTTTCCACCATTGGTCTCATTGCACTCTCAAATATCCCTTTGTGGATCCTACAAAAACAGTGTTTCCAAAGTATTCCATCAAAAGAAGGACTTAACTCTGTGAGAAAAACTCACACATGAGAAAGTAGTTTCTCAAAAAGCTTCTTTCCAGTTTTTATCTGTACGTATTTCCTTTTTCACGTAGACTTTTTTGTGCTACTTTATATCGCTTCGTAGATTTTTGAAAAACAGTGTTTCTGTACTGCTCAGTCAAAAGAAAGGTTTAACTCTGTGAGATGAATGCACACATCACAAAGTAACATCTTGAAAGGCTTCTTTCCAGTTTTCATATGAAGATATTTCCTTTATCACCCTAGGCTTCAATACTCTCCCAAATAATCCGTGGCAGATTCTACAAAATCAGTTTTTCCAAACTGCTCAATCAAAAGACAGGTTTAACTCTCTGAGTTGAACCCACACATCACAAAGCAGTTTCTCAAAAAGGTTCTTTCTAGTTTTAATCTGAAGATAATTCATTTTTCAACATAGGCTTAAGTGCACTCCCAAATATACCCTTGCAGATACTACAAAACCAGTTTTTCAAAACTGGTCAATAAAAAGAAAGGTTTAAGTCTGTGAGTTGAATGTACACATCACAAAGCAGTTTCGCAGATAGCTTCTGTCTATTTCCTCAATGAAGATATTTCTTTTTCCATCACAGACCTCTATGCTCTCTGAAATATCCTTTCACTGATTCCATAAAAACAGTGTCTCCTAACTGTTCCTTCAAAGAAGGATTTAACTCTGTGAGATGCATGCACTCATCAGAAAACAGTTTTTCATAACTCATCTTTCCAGTTTTTATCTGAAGATATTTCCTGCTTCACCATAGGCCTTTCTGTGCTACCTAACATCTTTTCGCAGATTATACAAAAACGTGTTTCCAAACTACTCAGTCAAAAGAAAAGTTTAACTCTGTGAGATGAATGCATACATCACATAGCAATTCCTCAAAGACCTTCTTTCTGGTTTTTATCTGAAGATAATTCCTTTTCACAATAGCCTTTCTGTGCTTTCAAGTATCCCATTGCAGATTCTATAAAAATAGTGTTTTCAAACTGCTCAATCCAAAGAAATATTTAAATCTGTGAGAGAATTCACAATTCACAAAGCAGATTCTCAGAAAGCTTCTTTGTAATTTTTATCTGAATTCACTTCCTTTTTCACCATAGGCCTCAATGTGCTCCCAAATTTTCCCTTTCAGATTCTATGAAAACAGTTTTTCCAAACTGATCAATCAAAAGAAAGGTTTAACTCTGTCACACAAATGCACACATCACAAAGTAGTTTCTCAGAAAGCTTCTTTTCAGTTTTTAACTTGAGATATTACCTTTTTCACCACAGGCCTCAATGAGCTCGCAAATAACCCTTCGCAGATTCTGCCAAAATGTTTTACCAAATGGCTCCAGCAAAACAATGATTTAACCCTTCAAAATGTGTGCAGACATCACAAATCAGTGTTTCAGAAAGATTCTTTCCAATTTTTATTTAAAGATATTTCCTTTTACACTATAGGCCTCTTTGCACTACATAATATCACTTTGCAGATTATACATAAACCATGTTTCCAAACTGCTCTATCAAACAAAGGTTTAACTCTGTGAGATGAATGCACACATCAGAAAGCAGTTCCTCAAAAATCTCCTTTCTAATTTTTAAATGAAGGTAATTCCTTTTTTACAATAGCCATCTATGCACCCCCAAATATCCCTTCACAGATCCCACAAAAACAGTGTTTCCAAACAGCTAAAACAAAAAACAGGTTTAACTCTGTGAGTTGAATGCACACGTTTCAAAGCAGTTTCTCAAAAAGCTTCTTTCTAGTGTTTATCTGAAGGTACTTCCTTTATCACCCTAGGCCTCAATGCACTCTCAAATATCCCTTTACAAATTCTAAACCAGTGTTTCCACACTGCTGAATCAAAAGAAAGGCTTAACTCTGTGAGATGACTGCACACATCACAAAGCAGTTTCTCAGAAAGCTTCTGTCTAGTTCTTCAATGAGGATATTTCCTTTTCTACCTTAGTCCTCAATGCACTCCCAAATATCCCATGGCAGATTCTTCAAAATAGTGTTTCCAAACTCTTCCATCAAAAGAAGCATTTACCTCTGTTAGATGAACACACACATCAGAAAGCAGTTTCCCATAATGCTTCTTTCCTGTTTTTATATGATGCTATTTCCTTTTTCACCATAGGCTTTTTGTTATACTTAATATCACTTTTTAGATTAAGCAAAAACAGTGTTTCCAAACAGCTCAGTGAAAGGAAACGTTTAACTCTGTGAGATGAATGGACACATCACAAATCAGTTTCTCAATCTGTTTCTATCTACTTTTTATCCAAAAGTACTTCCTTTTTTTTACCATAGGCCTAAATTTGCTATCAAATATCCCATTGCAGATTTTACAAAAATAGTGTTTCCAAACTGCTCAACCAAAAGAAATGTTTAAATACCTGAGAAGAATGCACACAACACAAAATGGTTTCTCAGAAAGCCTCTTTGTAGTTTTTACCCAAAGTTTTTTCCTTTTTCACCATTGGCCACTGTGAGCTCCCAAATATCCCTTCACAGATTCTACCAAAACAGTGATTCCAAACTGCTCAATGAAAAGAAGGGTTTCACTCGGTCATATGAATGCACACCTCAGAAAACCATTTCTCAGAAAGCTTCTTTCTGGTTTTTATCTGGAGATATTTCCTTTTTCACCGTAGACCTCAATGCACTCCCAAATAACTCTTCACACATTCTGCCAACAGGGCGTTTCTGAAAGGCTTCATCAAAGGAAAGATTTAACACTCTGAAATGAATGCACACATCACAGATCATTTTCTCAGAAAGCTTCCTTCCAGTTTTTATCTGAAGATATTTCCTTTTTCAGTATAGGCCTCTTTGTGCTACCTAATGTCACTTCGTAGGTTATACAAAAACAGTGTTTCCAAACTACTCTATAAAAATAAAGGTTTAACTCTGTGAGATGATTGCACATATCACAAAGCAGTTTCTCAAAAAGCTTCTGTCTAGTTTTTAATCTGACGTTATTTCCTTTTTCACCATAGATCTCGTGCACTCCCAAATATCCCTTCGCAGATTCTACAAAAACAGTGTTTCCAAACTGCTCAATCAAAAGAAACTTTTAAACCTGTGATGAGAATACACAGATCACAAAACAGTTTTGCAGAAAACTTCCTTGTAGTTTTTATCTGAAGTTATTTCCTTTTTCACCATAGGCCTTATGCACTCCCAAATATTCCTTTGCAGATTCTACAAAAACAGTGTTTCAAAACTTATCAACCAAAAGAAAGGTGTAACTCTTTGAGATGAATACACACATCACAAAGCAGTTTATCAGAAATCTCCTGTCTAGTTCTTTTCTGAAGACATATCCTTTTCAACCATAGGTTGAACCATGGGTTCCCAAATATCCCTTCACAGATTCTACAAAAACAGTGTTTCGTAACTATTCCATCAAAAGTAGGATTAAATTCTTGAGATGAACACACACATTAGAAAGCAGTTTCTCATAACCCTTCTTTCCAGTTTTTATCTGAACATATTTTCTTTTTCACCATAGGCTTTTTTGCACTACCAAATATCGCTTCTCAGATTTTGTAAAAACAGTGTCTCCAAACTGTTCAGTCAAAAGTAAGGTTTAAATCTATGAGATGAACACATACAACAGAAAGCAGTTTCCCAAAAAGCTTCTTTCTAGTTTTTATCTAAAGCTACTTCATTTTTCACTGTAGGCCTCTGTGAGCTACCAAATATGACTTTGCAGATTCTACAAAAACAGTGTTTTCAAACTGCTCAGTCAAAAGAAAGGTTTAACTCTGTGACATGAATGCACACAGCTAAAAGCAATTTCTCAGATGCCTTATGTTTTGTTCTCCTCTGAAGATATTTGCTTTTAAACCCTAGGCCATAATGCCCACCCAAATATCTCTTTGCAGATGTTATGAAAACAGTGTTCCTGACCTTTTCCATCAAAAGAAGGAATTATCTCTGTGAGATGAAAGCACACATCAGAAAGAAGTTTCTCATAATGCTTCTTTCCAGTTTTTATCTGAAGTTATCTCCTTATTCTCCATAGGTCTTTTTGTGCTACTTAACAATGCTTTGCAGATTATACAAAAACAGTGTTTTCAAACTGCTCAGAAAAAGAAATGTTAAACTCTCTGAGATAAATGCATACAGCACAAACATGTTTTCTCAAAAAGCTTCTTTCTAGTTTTTATCTGAAGATATTTCTATTTCACCATAGGCTTCAGTGCACTCCCAAATATCCCTTTGCAGATTCCACAAAAAAACAGTAAGTCCAAACTGCTCCATCAAAAAACATCTTTAACTCTGTGAGAGGAATGCACACATCACAAAGCAGTTTCTCAAAATACTTCTTTGTAGTTTTTATCCGAAGATATTTTCTTTATCACCATAGGCTTCAATGTGCTCCCAAATATCCCATCGCAGATTCTACAACAACAGTGTTTCCAAACTCCTCAATCAAAAAACACGTTTACTCTGTGACTTTAATGCACACATCACAAAGCAGTTTTTCAGAAAGCTTCTTTCTAGTTTTTATTTGAAGATATTTTTTTCAACATAGGCCTCAGGGTGCGCCCAAATATACCTTGACAGATACTACAAACACAGTGTTTCCATACAGCTCAATCAAAAGAAAGGTTTAACTCTTTGAGATGAATGCATATGTAACATAGCAGTTTCTCAGATACTTTCTATCTAGTTCTTCTCTGAAGATATTTCCTTTTCCACCATAGGCCTCAATGTGCTCCCAATTATCCCTTCACAGATTCTTCAAAAACAGTGTTTCAAAACTGCTCAATCAAAAAACAGGTTTAAATCTGTGAGCTGAGTGCACCCATCACAGAGAAGTTTCTCAAAAACGTCTTTCTAGTTTTTATCTGAAGGTGTTTCCTTTTTCACTGTAGGCTTCAGTTTGCTCCCAAACATACCTTTGCAGACTCTATAAAAACAGCGTTTCAAAATGCTCAAACAAAAGAAAGGTTTAACTCTGTGAGATGAATGCATACATCACAAAGAAGTTTATCAGAAAGCTTCTGTCTAGTTCTTCAATGAAGATATTTTCTTTTCCATCTTAGGCCTCAATGCACCCCCAAATATCCCTTCGCAGGTTCTACAAAAACAGTGTTTCCAAACTGTTCCATCAAAAGAAAGACCTCAAAGTAGTTTCTCATAACACTACTTTCCACTTTTTATCTGAAGATATTTCCTTTTTCACCATAGGCTTTATTGCACTATGAAATATCGTTAAGCAGTTTATAAAAAGACAGTGTTTCCAAACTGCTCAGTCAAAAGAAAGGTTTAACTCTGTGAGATGAATTCACACATCACAAGGCAGTTTCTCAAAAAGCTTCTTTCTAGTTTTTATCCAAATGTATTTCATTTCCTACCATAGGCCTAATAGTGCTTTCAAATATCCCATTGCAGATTCTATAAAGATCTTGTATCCAAACAGCTCAATCAAAAGAAATGTTTAAATGTGTGTGAAGAATGCACACATTACAAAGTAGTTTCTCCAAAAACTTCTTTGTAGTTTTTATCTGAAGTAATTTCCTTTTTTACCATAGGCCTCAGTGCACTCCCAAATATCCCTTTGCAGATTCTACCAAAACAGAGTTTCCAAACTGCTCAGTCAAGGAAAGTTTTCATTCTGTAAGATGAATGCACATATCAGGAATCAGTTTCTCAGAAACCTTCTTTTTGGTATTTATCTGGAGATATTTCCCTTTTCTCCATATGATTCAATGTGCTCCCAAATAATTATTTGCAGATTCGCTTAAGGGATGTTTCCAAAAGACTCCATCGAAGGAAAGATTTAACACTATGAAATGAATGCACACACCATGTATCAGTGTCTCAGAAAGCTTCTTTTCAGTTTTTATCTGAAGATATTTCCTTTATCACCATAGACCTCTTAGCACTACCTAATATCACTTCCCAGGTTATACAAAAACAGCGTTTCCAAACTATTCTATCAAAAGAAAGGCTTAATTCTATGAGATGAATGCACACATCACAAAGCAGTTTCTCAGAAAGCTTCTATCTAATTCTTCTCTGAAGATATTTCCTTTTCCACAATACACCTCAATGTGCTCCCAAATATCCCTTTGCAGATTCTACAAAAAAAAAACTGTTTCCAAACTGTTCCATCAAAAGAAGGACTTAACCCTGAGAGATGAACACACATATCAGAAAGCAGTTTCTCATAACGCTTCTGTCCATGTTTTTATCTGAAGATGTTCCCTTTATCAACACAGGCATTTTTGCGCTAACAAATATTGCATCACAGATATACAAAAACGGTGTTTCCAAACTGCTCACTCAAAAGAAAACTTTAATTCTGTGAGATGAATGCACATATCACAAAGTAGTTACTCAAAAAACTTCTTTCTAGTTTATATCCAAAGGTTTTTCCTTTTTCACCATAGTCCAAACTTCACTTTCAAATATCACATTGCAGATCCTACAAAAATGGTGTTTCCAAACTGCTCAGTCAAATAGCAGGTTTACCTCTGTGAGTTGAACACAAACATCACAAATCAATTTCTCAAAAGTTTTTTTCTAGTTTTTTTCAAAGATATTTCTTTTTTCACCATAGGCATCAATACAGTCCCAAATTTCCCTTTGCAGATTCTACAAAAACAGTGTTTCCATACTGCTCTATCAAAAGAAACGTTTAACACTGTGAGAAGAATGAACACATCACAAAGCAGTTTCTCAGAAAGCTTCTTTCTTGTTTTTATCTGAAGTTATTTCCTTTTTCACCATGGGCCTTATGCACTCCCTATTCTCCCTTAGCAGATTCTACAAAAACAGTGTTTCCAAAGTGCTCAATCAAACAGCAGGATTAACTCTGTGAGATGAATGCACCCATCACAAAGCAGTTTCTCAAAAACGTCTTTCTAATTTTTATCTGAAGATATTTTATTTATCACCATAGGCCTCAGTGAGCTCCCAAATATACCTTTGCACATTCTACAGAAACAGTGTTTCCAAACTGCTGAATGAAAAGAAAAGTTTAACTCTGTGAGACGAATGCACACATCACAAAGCAGTTTCTCAGATAGTTTCTGTCTAGTTCTTCTCTGAAGATATTTCCTTTGCCACAGTAGGACTCAATGCACTCCCAAATATCCCTTCACAGATTCTTTAAAAACAGTGTTTCTGAACTATTGCATCAAAATAAGGATTTAACTCTTTGATATTGATGCACACATGAGAAAGCAGTTTCTCCTAACGCTTCTTTCCAGTTTTTATCTGAAGATATTTTGTTGTTCACCATAGGCCTTTTTGTGCTACCAAACATGGCTTCGCAGATTCTATGAAAACAGTGTTTCCAAACTGTTCCATCAAAAGAAGGATTTAAATCTCTGAGATGAATGCACTCTTCATAAAGCAGTTTCTCTTAATACTTCTTTACAGTTTTTATCTGGAGGTGTGTGTTTTTTGCCATAGGCCTTTTTGCACTAACATCACTTCATAGATTATACAAAAACAGTGTTTCCAAACTGCTCATTCAAAAGAAAATCTTAACTCTGTGAGGTGAATGCATACATCACCAAGCAGTTTCTCAAAATTATTCTTTCTGGTGTTTATCCAAAAATATTTCCTTTTTGACGGTAGGCATCAGTATGATCTCAAATATCCCTTGAAATCCCTTCAAAAACAGTGTTTCCAAACTGATCAATCAAAGAAATATTTAACTCTGTGAGATGAATGCAAATATCACAAAGCAGTTTCTCAGAACAATTCTGTCTAGTTCTTCTCTGGAGGTATTTCCTTTTCCACTATAGACATCAATGTGCTCCTAAATAACTCTTTGAAGATTCTGCAAAAACAGTGTTTCCAAACTGTCCCACCCAAAGAATGACTTAACAATGGGAGATGAATGCACACATCAAAAGGCCGTTTCTCATAATGCTTCTTTCCAGTTTTTATCTGAAGATATTTCCTTGTTTACCACAGGCTTTTTTGTGCTACCTAATATGGCTTCACAAATTTTGCCATAACAGTTTTTCCAAACTGATCCATCAAAATAAAGTTTTAACTATGTGGATGAATGCACAAACCACAAAGCAGTTTCTCAGAAAGATTCTTCATAGTTTTTATGCAAAGTTATTTCCTTTTTCACCATAGGACTCAGGGTGCTCCGAAATATGCCTTTTCAGATTCTAGAAACACAGTGTTTCCAAACCACTCAATCAAAAGAAAGATTTTACTCTGTGAGATGAATGCACACATCACAAAGCAGTTTCTCATATAGTTTCTGTATAGTTCTTCTCTGAAGATATTTTTTCTTTTCAAAAAAAGGCCTCAATTCACTCCTAAATACTCCTTTACAGATTCTATAAGAACAGTGTTTCCAAACTGTCCTATCAAGAGGAGGATTTAACTCAGGGAGATTAATGTACACATCAGAAAGCTGTTTCAAATAACACTTAATTCCAGTTTTTATGTGAAGATATTTCCTTGTTCACTATAGCCCTTTTTGTGCTACCTAACATTGCTTCACAGATTATACAAAAACAGTGTTTCCAAACTGCTCCATTAAAAGAAAATTTTAAGTCTGGGAGACGAATGCACACTTCACAAAGCACTTTCTCAAAAAGTTTCTTACTCTTTTTCTCTGAAGACATTTCCTTTTTTCACCATAGGCATCAGTGTGCTCTCAAATATCCCTTTGCAGATTCTGCAAAAACAGTGTTTCCAAACTGCACAATCAATAGAAATGTTTGACTCTGTGAAAAGAATGAACATATGGCAAAGCATTTTCTCAGAAAGCTTGTTTCCAGTTTTTATCTAAAGTTATTTCCTTTTTCAACATAGGTCTCATTCACGACCAAATATCCCTTCCCAGATTCTACAAAAACAGTGTTTCCAAACTCCTCAATCAAAAGAAAATTTAAACTCTGTATGATGAATGTACACATCACAAAGCAGTTTCTCAGAAAGTTTCTGTCAATTTCTTATCTGAAGATATTTCCTTTTCCACAATAGACCTCAATGCCCTCCAAAATATCGCTTCACAGATTGTATAAAAACAGTCTTTCCAAACTGTTCTATCAAAGGAAGGGCTTAAGTCTATGAGATGAACGCACCCATCAGAAAGAAGTTTCAAATAACGCTTCTTTCCAGTTTGTATCTGAATATATTTCCTTGTTCACCATAGGTGTTTTGCGTTACCAAATATTGCTTCACAGATTTTGCAAAAACTGTGTATCCAAACTGCTCAAAGAAAGGTTTACCTCTGTGAGATGAATGCCCACATCACAAAGCAGTTTCCAAAAAGTTCTTTCTAGTTTTTATCTGAAGATAATTCCTTTATCACCATAAGCTTCAATGCACTTCCAAACATCACCTCACAGATTCCACACATACAGTGTTTCCAAACAGCTGAATCAAAAAACGAGATTAATTCTATGTGTTGAATGCATCCATCAAAAAGCAGTTTCTCAAAAATCTTCCTTCTGGTTTTTATCCGAAGATATTTTCTTTTTCAGCATAGGCCTCAGTGTGCTCCCAAATATACCTTTGCAGACTCTACAAAAACAGGGTTTCAAAAATGCTCATTCAAAAGAAAGATTTAACTCTGTGAGATAAATGCACACTTCACAAAGGAGTTAATCAGATGGCTTCTGTCTAGTTCTTCTCTGAAGGTATTTCCTTTTCCACAATAGTCCTCAATGCACTCCCAAATATCCCTACACAGATTCTATAAAAACAGGGTTTTTGAACAGTTCCATCAAAAGAAGTATTTAACTCAGTGAGATGAGCACACTCATCAGAAAGCAGTTTCTTATAATGTTTCTTTCCAGTTTTTATCTGATGACACTTCCTTGTTCACCATAGGCTTTTTTGAGCTACCAAAAATCGCTTAACAGATTATACAAAAACAGTGTTTCCAAACAGCTCTGTCAAAAGAAAAGTTTGACTTTGTGAGATGAATGCATACATCAGAAACCAGTTTCTCAAAAACTTTCTTTCTGTTTTTTATCAGAAGATATTTCCTTTATCGCCATAGGCTTCAACATGCTCCCAAATATCCCTCTGCAGATTCTACAAAAATAGTGTTTCCAAACTACTCAATCAAAACAGAAGTTTAACTCCATGAGAAGAATGCACACATCACAAAGCAATTTCTCAAAATGCTTCTTTCTAGTTTTTCTCTGAAGTTATTTCCTTTTTCAGCATGGGCCTCGTGAGCTCCCAAATATCGACTCGTAGATTCTACAAAAACAGTGTTTCCAAACTGATCAATCAAAAGAAAGGTTTAACTCTGTGAGATGAATTCACACATCACAAGGCAGTTTCTCAAAATGTATCTTTCTTGTTTTTATCCAAAGATATTTCCTTTGTCACCATAGGCTTAAATGCACTCCCAAATATCCCTCTGCAGATTCTACAAAAACAGCATTTCCAAACTGCTCAATCAGAAAAATGTTTAACTCTGCAAGTTGAATGCACACATCACAAAGTAGTTTCTCAGATATATTTTGTCTAGTTTTTTTCTGAAGATATTTCCTTTTCCACCGTAGACCTCAGTGTGCTCTGAAATATACCTTTGAAGATACTTCAAAAACAGTGTTTCCAAACTGCTGAATGAAAAGAAAGGCTTAACTCTGCGAGATGAATGCACACATCAGAAAGCAGTTTCTCATAACTACTCTTTCCAATTTTTATCTAAGAATATTTCCTTGTTCACCAGAGGCTTTGTGCGCTACTTGACTGCACTTCACAGATTACAAAAAAACTGTTTCCAAAATGCTCAGTCAAAAAAAATGTTTAGGTCTATGAGTTGAATGCTTACATTACAAAAAAGTTTCTCAAAAAGCTTCTTTCCAGTTTTTATCTGAACTTATTTCCTTTTTCACCTTTAGCCTTGAGTGCTCACATATATCCCTTCACAGATTCTAGAAAAACAGTAATTCCAAACTGATCAATCAAAAGAAATGTTTAACTCTCTGAGATGAATGCAAACATTACAAAGCAGTTTCTCAAAAAGGTTCTTTCAGGTTTTAAATCCAAATATACTTCCTTTTTTTATCACCATAGGCTTCAATGCACTCCCAAATATCCCTTCACAGATTCTCCAAACCAGTGTTTCCAAAGTGCTCAATCAAAAGAAAGGTTTAACTCTGTGAGATGATTGCACTCATCACAAAGCAATTTCTCAGAAAACTTCTGTCCAGTTCTTCTCTTAAGATATTACCTTTTCCACAATAGGCCTCAATGCACTCCCAAATATCCCTTTGCAGATTCTACAAATCAGTGTTTCCAAACTGTCCCATCAAAAGAAGGACTTCACTCTGTAAGATGAACAGACACATCAGGAAGCAGTTTCTCATAACGCTTATTTGCAGTTTTTATGTGAAGATATTTCCCTGTTTACTGTAGGAATTTTTGCACAACTTAACATCACTTCACAGATTGTACAAAAACAGAGTTTCCAAACTGCTCATTCAAAAGAAAAGTTTAACTCTGTGAGATGAATGCATACATGACAAAGCAGTTTCTCAAAAAGCTTCCTTTTTGTGTTTATCTGAAGATAGTTCCTTTGTCACCAGAGGCATCAGTGTCCTCCCAAATATTCCTTTGCAGATTCTACAAAAACAGTGTTTCCAAATTGCTGAATCTAAAGAAATGTTTAACTATGTGAGAAGAATGCACACATCACAAAGTGGATTCAGAGAAAGCTACTTTCTAGTTTTTATATGAAATTATTCCCTTTTGCACCACTGGCCTCACGGGCTCCCAAATATCCCTTTGCATATTCTACAAATCAGTGCTTCCAAACTCATCAATCAATAGAAAGGTTTAACTCTGTGAGATGAATGCACACATCACAAAGCAGTTTCTCAAAAACCTTCTTTCTAGTTTTTATCTGAAGATATTTCATTTTTCAACATAAGCTTTAGTGTGCACCAAAATACACCTTCACAGATTCTACAATAACAGTGTTTCCAAACTGCTCAATCAAAACAAAGGTTTAACTCTGTGAGATGAATGCACATATCACAAAGCTGTTTCTCAAAAAGCTTCTTTCTAGTTTTTATCCAAAGATATTTCCTTTATCACAATTAGCTTCAATGTGCTCCCAAATATCCCATCGTAGATTCCACAATAACACTGTTTCCAAACTGCTCAATCAACAAACAGGTTTAACTCTGTGTGGTGAACAACCAGAAGACAAAGCAGTTTCTCAAAATCTTCTTTCTGGCTTTTATCTGAAGATATTTCCTTTTTCACCATAGGCCTCAATGCACTCCAAAATATACTTTTGCAGATTCTACAAAAACAATGTTTGCAAACAGCTCCAACAAAAGAAAGATTTAACTCTGTGAAATGAATGAGCACATCACAAAACAGTTTCTTCGATAGCTTCTATCTTGTTCTTCACTGAAGGTATTTCCTTTTCCACCATAGGCCTCACTGTGCTCCCTAATACCCATTCGCAGATTCTACAAAACCAGGGTTTCTGAAATGTTCCATCAAAAGAGGGACAAGAGGGACTTAAGTCTGTGATGTGAAGGCAGACTTCATAAACCAGTTTCTCATAACGCTTCTTTCCAGTTTTTTTTCTGAAGATATTTCCTTATTCACCATGGGCCTTTTTTACTAACATCATTTCACAGACCATAGAAAAACATTGTTACTAAATGGACCAGTCAAAAGAAAAGTTTAATTCTGTGAGATGAATGCATACATCACAAAGTAGTTTCCCAGAAAGCTTCCATCTAGTTCTTCTCTGAAGATATTTCATTTTCCACTATAGGCCTCAATGAGATCCCAAATATCTCTTTGCGGCTTCTACAAAAACAGGGTTTCCAAACTCTTCCATCAACAGAAGGACTTAAGTCTGTCAGATGAATGCACACATCTGAAAGCAGTTTCCCATAATGCTTCTTTCCGGTTTTTATCTGAAGCTATTTCTTAGTTCACCATAGGCCATTTGGCACTACATAACATCGCTTCACAGTTAATAAAAGACGGTGTTTCCAAATTGCTCAGTCAAAAGGAAAGTTTAACTCTGTGAGACGAGTGTATATATCTCAAATCCATTTCTCTAAAAGTTTTTTTACTTTTTATCTGAAGATATTTCCTTTTTCACCATAGGCATCTGTGCACTGCCAAATATCAGTTTGCAAATTCTACATAAACAGTGTTTCCAAAGTGCTCAGCCATAGGAAAAGTTAAATTCCGTGAGAAGAATGCACACATCAAAAAGCGGTTCCTCACAAAGCTGTTTGATTAAAAGAGGCACATAATCTGTGTGTTGAATGCACATATCAGAAAGCAGTTTCTCATAATACTTCTTTCCAGTTTTTATCTGAAGATATTTCTTTTTTCACCATAGGTTCTTTGTGCTGTAAAATATCGCTTCTCAGATTTTGCAAAAATAGTGATTCCAAACTTCTTAGACAAAAGAAAGGTTAACTCTGTGATATGAATGCATAGAGCACAAAGGAGTTTCTCAAAAAGATTCTTTCTAGTTTTTATCAGAAGATATTTCCTTTATCATCATAGGCTTCAATGAGCTCCCAAATATCCCATTGTAGATTCTGCAAAAACAGTGTTTCCAAACTGCTCAATCAAGAAAACGGGTTTAACTCTGTTAGTTGAAAGAACACATCATAAAGCATTTTCTCAAAAATCGTCTTTCTTATTTTTATCCAAATATATTCCTTTTTTCACCATAGGTCTCATGCACTCCCAAATATGTCTTCTCAGATTCTACAAAAACAGTGTGTCCAAAACTCATCAATCAAAAGAAAGGTTTAACTCTGTGAGATGAATGCACACATCACAAAGCAGTTTCTCAAAAGATTCTTTCTAGTTTTTATCCAAAGATATTTCCCTTTTCACCATAGGCCTCAGTGCTCTCCCAATTATACCGTAGTGGATTCTCCAAAAACAGTGTTTCCAAACTGCTCCATCAAAAGAAAGGTTTAACTATGTGAGAGGAGAGGAACGCACTCATCACAAAGCAGTTTATCAGATAGCTTTTTGCTAGTTTTTATCTGAAGATATTTCTTTTTTCACCATAGGTTTCAAAGTGCTCCCAAATATCCCTTCGCAGATTCTACAAAAACAGAGATTCCAAACTGCTAAATCAGAAGAAAGCTTTAACTCTGTTAGTTGAATACACTCATGATAAAGCAGTTTCTCAGAAAGCTTCTGTCTACTTCTGTTTCAAGATATTTCATTTTTCATCTTAGGCCTCAATGCACTCCCAAATATCCCTTCACAGATTCTACAAAAACAGTGATTCCAAACTGTTCCATCAATAGAAGGACTTAACTCTGTGAGATGAACACATACATCAGAAAGCAGTTTCTCATAACGTTTCTTTGCCGTTTTTATCTGAATATATTTCAGTGTTATTGATAGGTCTTTTTACACTACATAAAATTTCTTCGCAGATTATGCAAAAACTGTTTCCAAACTCCTCATTCAAAAGAAACGTTTAACTCTTTGAGATGAATGTGCACATCACAAAACAGTTTTTCAAAAAGCTTTTCTAGTTTTTATCTAAATATATTTCCTTTTTCATCATAAGCCTAATTGCCCTTTCCAATATCACATTGCAGATTCTACAAAAATAGTGTTTCCAAACTGCTCAATCAAAAAACAGTTTTAACTCTCTGAGTTGACTGCACACATCACAAAGCAGTTTCTCAAAAGGCTCCTTTCTAGTTTTTATCAGAATTTATTTCCTTTTTCACCATAGGCCACAGTGCGCTCCCAAATATCCCTTCACAGATTCTACCAAAACACTCTTTCCAAACAGCTCATTCAAAAGAAAGATTTCACTCTGTCTGAGGAATGCACACATCAGTTTCTCAGAAAGCTTCTTTCTGGTTTTTATCTGGAGATATTTCCTTTTTCACCATAGACCTTAATGAGCTCCAAAATAACTCTTCACAGATTCTGCCAAAAGGGTGTTTCCAAATGGCTCCATCAAAGGAAAGATTTAACACTGTGAAATGTATGAACACATCACAAATCAGTGTGTCAGAAAGCTTCTTTCCAGTTTTTATGTGAAGATATTTAGTTTTTACCATACGCCTCTATCCGCTTCCTAATTTCAGTTCATAGATAATACAAAAACAGTGTTTCCAAACTGCTCTATCAAAATAAAGGTTTGACTCTGGTAGATGAATACGCACATCACAAAGCAGTTTCTCAAAAAGTTTCTATCTAGTTCTTCTCTTAAGATATTTCCTTTTCCACCATAGGCCTCAATGCACTCCCAAATATCCCTTCACAGATTCTACAAAAACAGTGTTTCCAAACTGTTTTATCAAAAGAAGGACTTAACTCTGTGAGATGAAATCACGCATCAGAAAGTAGTTTCTCATAACACTTCTTTCCAGTTTTTATATGAAGATATTTCCTTTTTCACCAAAGGCCTTTTTAGCTGCCTAACATTGCTTTGCAGGTTATACAAAAACAGTGTTTCCAAACATCTCAGTCAAAGGAAAAATTTAAATCTGTGAGTGGAATGCATATATCACAAAGAAGTATCTCAAAAATCTTCTTTCTAGTTTTTATCTGAATATATTTCTCTTTTCATGAAAGGCATCAGTGATCTCCAAAATATTAAATTGCAAATTCTACAAAAGTTTTTCCAAACTGCTCAATCCAAAGAAACTTTTATTTCTGAGACAAGAATGCACACTTCTTAAGGCAGTTTCTCAGGAAATTTCTTTCTTGTTTTATCTGAAGTTATTTCCTTTTTCACAAAAGGCCTCATGCACTCTCGAATATCCCTTCACAGATTCTACAAAAACAGTGTTTCCAAATCACTCAATCCAAAGAAATGTTTACCTCTGAGAGAAAAATGTACACATCACAAAGCAGTTTGTCAGAAAGCTTCTTTCTAGTTTTATCTGAAGTTATTTCCTTTTTCACCATAGGCCTCATGCACTCCCAAATATCCCTGCACAGATTCTACAAAAACAATGTTTAAAAAACTGATCAATCAAAAGAAAGGTTTAATTCTGTGAGACAAATGCCCACATCACAAAACAGTTCTCAGAAAACTCCTTTCTAGTTTTCATCAGAAGATATTTCCTTTTTCAATGTGGGCGTCAGTGAGATCCCAAATATCCCTTTGCAGATTTTCCAAAAAAGCAGTGTTTCCAAACTGCTCAACCTAAAGAAAGTTTTAACTTTGTGAGATTTATGTATTCATCCAAAGCAGCTTCTCAGAAAGCTTCAGTCTGTTTATCTGAAGATATTTCAATTTCCACAGTAGGTCTCAATGCATTCACAAATGTACCTTTGCAGATTCTACAAAGCAGTGTTTCCAAACTGTTCCATCAAAACAATGACTAAACTCTCTGAGATGAATGCACACATCAGAAAGCAGTTTCTCATAATGGTTCTTTCCAGTTTTATTGGAAGATATTTCCTTTTTCACCATAGGCTTATTCTGCACTTCCAAATATTGGATCTCAGATTTTTGCAAAAACAGTGTTTCCATACAGCTCAATCAAAAGAAAAGTTTAACTCTGTCAGATGAATTCACACATCACAAAGCTGTTTCTCAAAAAGCTTCTATCTAGTTTTTATCTGAAGATATTTCCTTTTTTCACTATAGGCTGCAAAGTGCTCCTAAATATCCCTAAGCAGAGTCTATAAAAAGTGTTTCCGGACTGTTCCATGAAAAGAAGGATTTAACTCTGTGAGATAAAGGCACACATCAGAGAGCAGTTCCTCATAATGCTTCTTTCCAGTTTTTATCTGAAGATATTTCCTTGTTCACCATAGGCATTTTTGCACTGTGTATTATTGCTTTGCAGATTTTGCAAAAACAGTGTTTCTGAACTGCTCTGTCAAAAGAAAGGTTTAACTCTGTGAGAGGAATGCACGCATTATGGAACAGTTTCTCAAAAAGCTTCTTTCCAGTTTTTATCCCAAGGTATTTCATTATTAACCATAGGATTCCATGTGCTCCCAAATATGCCATTGCAGATTCTAGAGAAACCGTGTTTCCAAGCTACTCAATCAAAAAACAGGTTTAAATATGGGAGTTGAACACAGACATAACAAAGCAGCTTCACATAAAACTTCTTTCTAGTTTTTATCTGAAGATATTTCCTTTTTCACCATAAGCCTCATTGCTCTCCCAAATATACCTTCACAGATTCTACAAAAACAGTGTTTCCAAACTGTCCCATCAAAAGAAGGAGTTAACTCTGTGAGATGAATGCACACATCAGTAAGAAATCTCTCATAGGGCTTTTTTCCAGGTTTTATCAAGATATTTCCTTGTTCACCATAGGCTTTTTTGGGGCTAACTAATATCGCTTTGCAGATTTTGCAAAAACAGTGTTTCCAAACTCTCAGTCAAAAGGAAGGTTTAACATTGTAAAATGAATACACACATCACAAAGCAGTTTCTGAAAAAGCTTATCTCTAGTTTTAATCTGAAAAATTTCCTTTTTCACCATAGGCCTATCTGCATTTTCAAATATCCCATTGCAGATTCTACAAAAGCAGTGTTTCCAAACTCCTCAATCAAAAAACAGGTTTAACTATGGGAGTTGAATGCACACATCACAAAGCAGTTTCTCAAAAAGCTTCTTTCAGGTTTTATCTGAAGATATTTCCATTTTCACAATAGGCCTTGGTGTATTCCCAAATATATCTTTGCAGATTCTACAAAAATAGTGTTTCCAAACTGTCCCATCAAAAGAAGGATTTAACTCTGTGAGATGATCAAACACATCAGAAATCAGTTTCTATTAACACTACTTTCCATTTTTATCTGAAGATATTTCATTGTTCTCCATAGGAATTTTTGTGCTACCTAACACAGATTATGGAAAAATAGTGTTTCCAAACTTCTCAGTCAAAAGAAAAATTCAACTATGTGAGAAGAATGCAGACATCATGAAGCAGTTTCTCAAAGAGCTTGTTTCTAGTCTTTATCCAAAGATATTTCCTTTTTCACCATAGGCATAATTGTACTCCCTAATATCCCTTTGCAGATCCTACAAAAATAGTTTTTCCGAACTGCTCAATCAATAGAAACATTTAACTCTGTGAGAAGAATGCCCACATCACAAAGCACTTTCTCAGATAGCTTCTGTCTTGTTCTTCTCTGAAGATATTTATCTTTCTACCATAGGACTCAAAGCACTCCCAAATATCCTTTCACAGTTTCTACAAAAACAGTCTTTCCTAACTGTTCCAATAAAAGCAGGACTTAACTCTGTGAGATGAACGCACACATCAGATAGCAGTTTCTCATTACGCTTCTTTCCAGTTTTTATCTGAAGGTATTTCCTTTTTCACCATAGGCTTTTTTGTGCTATGAAATATTGCTTCACAGGTTTTGTAAAAACAGTGTTTCCAAACTGTTCCATCAAAAGAAGGACTTCAGTCTGTGAGACGAATGTACACATCAGTAAGCAGTTTCTCTTAACACTTCTTTCCAGTTTTTATCTGAATATATTTCCTTTTTAACTGTTGGCTTTTTTGCACCACTTAATATCGCTTCACAGTTTATACAAAAACAGTGTTTCCAAACTCTTCATTCAAAAGAAAGTTTTCCCCTCTGAGATGAATGCACACATCTCAAAGCAATTTCTCAAAAATTATTTCTACTTTTTATCCAAAGATATTTGCTTTTTCATCATTGGCCTAACAGTGCTTTCAAGTGTCCCATTGCAGATTCTATAAAAGCAGTGTTTCCAAACTGCTCAATAAAAAGAAAGGTTTAAATCTATGAGAAGAATGCACACATCAGCAAGCTATTTCTCAGAAATTTTCTCTGCAGTTTTCATCCAAAATTATCACCACAGGCCTCACTGTGCTCCCAAAAATCCCTTCATAGATTCTACCCAAACAGGTTTTCTAAATGGCTTAATCAAAAGAAATGATTAACTCTGTCACATGAGTGCACACATCACAGAGTAGTTTTTCAGAAAACTTCCTTCTTGTTTTTATCTGGAGTTATTTCTTTTTTCACCATAGGCCTCAATGTGCTCCAAAATAACCCTTCACAGATTCTGCAAAAAGGATGTTTCCAAATGGCTCCAATGAAGGAAAGATTTAACACTGTGAAGTGTATGCACACATCACAAATCACTGTCTCAGAAAGATTCTTTACAGTTTTTATCTAAAGATGTTTCCTTTTTCACCATAGGCTCCTTCGTGCTACCTAATATAACTTCGCAGATTACAGAAAAACAGGGTTTTGAAACTGCTCTATCAAAAGAAAGGTTCAACTCTGTGAGATGAATGCACTCATCAGAAAGCAGTTTCTCAAAAAGATTCTTTCTAGTTTTATCCAAAGATATTTCCTTTTTCACCATAGGCCTCAGTGTGCTCCCATATATCCCTTTACAGATTCTACAAACCAGTTTGTCCAAACTGCTCAATAAAAAGAAACTTTTAACTCTGTGAAATGAATGCATATATTACAAAGCAGTTTCTAAAAAAAGCTTCTTTGTAGTTTCTATCCGAATTTATTTTTTTTCACCAAAGGGTCAGTGTGATCCCAAATATCCCTTGGCAGATTCTACCAAAAAAAGTTTCCAAACTGCTCAATCAAAAGAAAGATTTAACTCTGTGAGATAAATGCACACATTGTAAAGCAGTTTCTCAGATAGCTTCTGTCTATTTCTTCTCTGAAGATAATTCCTTTTCCACCATAGCCCTCAATGCACTCCCAAATATCCCTTCACAGATTCTATATAAACAGTGTTTTTGAACTCTTCCATTAAAAGAAGGATTTATCTCAGTGAGATTAACACACACATCAGAAAATGGTTTCTCATAACCCTTCTTTCCAGTTTTTTCCTGAAGATGTATCCTTGTTCACCATAGGCCTTTTGGTGCTATACAACATCTTTTCACATATTATACACCAAAAGTGTTTCCAAACTGCTGAGGCAAAGGAAAAGCTTAACACTGTGAGATGAATGCATGCATCACAAAGCAGTTTCTCAAAAAGCTGCTTTCTAGTTTTTATCCAAAGGTATTTCCTTTTCCACCTTAAGCCTCAGTGTGCTCCCAAATAACCCTTTGAAGATTCTACAAAAACAGTGTTTCCAAACTGCTCAATCAGAAGAAACTTTTAACTCTGTGAGAAGAATGCAGACATCACCCAACACTATTTCAGAAAGTTTATTTCCAGTTTTCATCTGAAGATATTTCATTTTTAACCATAGACTTCAATGTGCTCCCAATATCCCTTCACAGATTCTGCAAAAAACAGTGTTTACAAACTACTCAATCAAAAGAAAGGTTTCACTCTGTGACATGAATGCACACATCCCAAAGCAGTTTCTTAGAAAATTTCTGTCTAGTTCTATAATGAGTATATTTCCTTTTCCTCCTTAGGCCTCAATGACCTCCAAAATATCCCTTTGCAAATTCTACAAAAACAGTGTTTCCAAACTGTTCCATTGAAAGAAGTACTTAACTCTGTGAGATGAATGCACACATCAGAAAGCAATTTCTGATAATGCTTCTTTCCAGTTTTTCTCTGAGGATATTTCCTTTTTTACCATAGGCTTTTTTGCACTACTTATATCCCTTTGCAGATTACACAATAACTGTGTTTCCAAACTGCTCTGTCAAAAGAAAGGTTTAACTCTTTGAGATGAATGCACACATCACAGAGCAGTTTCTCAAAAACCTTCTTTGTAGTTTTTATCTGAACATATTTCCTTTTTCACCACAGTCCTAACTGTGTTTCAAATATCCCATTGCAGATTCTACAAAAACACTGTTTCCAAACTGCTCAATCAAAAGAATGGTTTAAATCTTTGAGAAGAATGCACACATCACAAACTGTTTCTCAGAAAGCTTCTTTGTGGTTTTTATCCAAAGTTAGTTATTTCCTTTTTCATCATTGGGTCAGTGCAATCCCAAATATCCTGTGTTAGATTCTACCAAAACAGTGATTCCAAATGGCTCAAACAAAGGAAAGGTCTAACTCTGTCAGATGAATGCACACATCAGAAAGTAGTTTCTCAGAAAGCTTCTTTTTAGTTCTCTGATGACATTTCCTTTTTCAAATATCTGTTTGTAGATTCTAGAAAAACACTTTTTCCAAACTACTCAATGAAAAAACAGGTTTAACTCTGTGAGTTGAATGCACACATCACAAAGCAGTTTCTCAAAAAGCTTCTTTTTACTTTTTATCCGAATACATTTTCTTTTTCACCACAGGCCTCAATGCACTACAAAATATACGTTTTCAGATTCTCCAAAAATAATGTTTGCAAACTGGTCAATCAAGAGAAAAGTTTAACTCTGTGAGATGAATGCATACTTCACAAAGATATTTCTGAGATAGCTTCTATCTAGTTCTTCTCTGAAGATATTTCCTTTTCCACCATAAGCCTCAATGTGATCCCAAATATACCTTTACAAATTCTACAATAACAGTGTTTCAAAAATGCTCAGTCAAAAGAAATGTTTAACTCTGTGAGAAGAATGCACACATCACAAATCACTTTCCCATATAGTTTCTCTATAGTTTCAATCTGAAGACATTTCCTTTTTCAACTTAGGCCTCAATGCACTCAAAGATATCCCTGCACTCAAAAATATCCCTTTAAAGATTTTACAAAAACATTGTTTCCAAACTTCTCAATCAAAATAAAGATTTAGCTCCATGAGCTGAGTGAACACATCACAAAGCAGTTTCTCAGAAAACTTCTGTCTAGTTTTTTTCAGAAGATATTTCCTTTTCCACCATAGGTCTCAATCCACTCCCAAATATCCCTTCATTCGCAAACCCTACAACTACAGTGTTTTCAAACTGCTCAATCAAAAGAAAGCTTTAAATCTGTGAAATGAATGCATGTATGACAAAGCTGTCTCTCAGAAAGCTTCTTACTTGTTTTTATCTGAAGATATTTCCTTTATCACCATTGGCTTCAATGTGCTCCAAAATATCCCATCACAGATTCTGCAAAAGCAGTATTTCCAAACTGCTCAATCAAAAGAAAGCTTTAAATCTTTTAGATGAATGCAGACATCACAAAGAAGTTTCTCAAAAAACTTTTGTCTAGTTTTTTTCTAAAGGTATTTCCTTTCCAAACCTAGGCCTCAATGAACTCCCAAATAACCCTTCACAGACTCTTCAAAAACAGTGTTTCCAAATTGCTCTAAAGAAAGGCTTAACTCTGTGAGATGAATGCAAACATCACAGAGAAGTTTCTCTGAAAGCTTCTTTCTGGTTGTTCTCTGATGATATTTCCTTTTTCACCCTAGGGCCAAATGCACTGCTAAATATCCCTTTGCAGATCCCACAAATACAGTGTTTAAAAACTGCTCAATCAAAAGAAATGTTTAACTCTGTGAAATGAATGCACACATCACAAAGCAGTTTCTCAGAAAGCTTCTGTCTACTTCTCTGATGATATTTCCTTTTCCACCATAGGCCTTAATGGGATTCCAAATATCCCTTTGCAGCTTCTACAAAAAACAGTGTTTCTGAACTGTTCCATCAAAAAAAGGATTTAACTCTGTGAGATGAAAGCACACATAAGAAAGCAGTTTCTCATGAAACTTCTTTCCAGTTTTTATCTGAAGATATTTCCTTGTTCACCATAGGCCTTTTTGCGCTACTTAACATCACTTCGCAGATTATACACAAACTGTATTTCCAAACTGTTCTGTCAGATAAGTTTAACTGTGTGAGATGAATGCATATATCACAAAGCAGTTTCTCAAAAAGGTTATTTCTACTTTTTATCCACAGATATTTCTTTTTCAACATAGGCTTCAATGTGCTCCCAAATATCCCTTTGCAGATTCTAGAAAGACAGTGTTTCCAAACTGCTCAATAAAAAAAAGCTTAATTCTGTGAGATGTACACACTCATAGCAAAGCAGCTTCTCAAAAAGCTTCTTTCTAGAAAATATCTGAAGATATTTCCTTTTTCATAATAGGCCTCAATATGCTCCAAAATACACCTTTGCAGATTCTACCAGAACAGTATTTCCAACTGTTCAATCAATATAAAGATTTAACTCTGGGAGAAGAATGAACACATAACAGAGCAGGTTCCAGAAATCTTCTCTCTAGTTTTTATGTAAAGATATTTGCTTTTTCAACATAGGCCTCCATCAGAGAATTGCAAATCAAAAGCACAAGGAGATACCATCTCACACCAGTTAGAATGGCAATCATTAAAAAGTCAGGAAACAACAGGTGCTGGAGAGGATGGGGAGAAATAGGAACACTTTTACACTGTTGGTGGGACTGTAAACTAGTTCAACCATTGTGGAAGTCAGTGTGGCAATTCCTCAGGGATCTAGATCTAGAAATACCATTTGATCCAGCCATCCAATTACTAGGTATATACCCAAAAGACTATAAATAATGCTGCTATAAAGACATATGCTCACTTATGTTTATTGCGGCACTATTCACAATAGCAAAGACTTGGAACCAACCCAAATATCCAACAATGATAGACTGGATTAAGAAAATGTGGCACATATCCACCATGGAATACTATGCAGCCATAAAAAAGGATGAGTTCATGTCCTTTATAGGGACATGGATGAAATTGGAAATCATCATTCTCAGTAAACTATCGCAAGGACAAAAAACCAAACACCGCATGTTCTCACTCATAGGTGGGAATTGAACAATGGGAACACATGGACACAGGAAAGGGAACATCACACTATGAGGACTGTTGTGGAATGGGGGAGGGGGGAGGGATAGCATTAGGAGATATACCTAATGCTAAATAATGAATTAATGGGTGCAGCACACCAACATGGCACATGTATACATACATAACTAACATGCACATTGTGCACATGTACCCTAAAACTTAAAGTATAATAATAATAAAATAAAATAAAAAAGAATACAAGATAAATACCAAAAAAAATAACATAGGCCTCAATGCACTGAAAAATATCCCTGTGCTCAAAAATATCCCTTCACAGATTCTAGAAAAGCAGTGTTTCCAAACTTCTCCATCAAAAGAAAAGATGAACTCAGTGAGATGAGTGAACACATCACAAAGCAGTGTCTCAGAAAGCTTCTTTCTAGTTTTTATCAGAAGATATTTCCTTTTTCACTGTAGGCTTCAATGAGCTCCCAAATTTCCCATTTTGCAGAATCTACAAAAAAAGTTTTTCCAAACTGCTCAATCAAAACAAAGGTTTAAATCTGTGAGATGAATGCAAACATCAAAAAGCAGTTACTCAAAAAATTTCTCTCTAGTTTTTATCTGAAGATATTTCTTTTTACATACTAGCCTTCAATGTGTGTCAAAATATCCCTTCTGTTATTCTACAAAAACAGTATTTCCAAACTGCTCAATAAAAGGAAAGGCTTAAATCTGTCAGATGAATGCAAACAATGCAAAGAATTTTCTCAGAAAGCTTCTTTCTAGTTCTTCTCTGATTATATTTCCTTTTTCACCATAGGCCTAAATGCATTCTGAAATATCCCTTTGCAGATTCTACAAAAACAGTGTTTCCAAACTGCTGAATCAGAAAACAGGTTGACCTCTGTGAGTTTAATGTGCACATCACAAAGCAGCTTCTCAAAAACTTCCTTGTAGTTCTTATCTGAAGATATTTCCTTTTTCACAATTGGCCTAAGTGCACTCCCAAATATACCCTTGCAGATTCTACAAAAACAGTGTTTCCAAATTGCTCAATCAAAAGAAAGTTTAACTCTGTGAAATGAATGCACACATCAAAGAGCAATTTCTCAGATAGATTCTGTCTACTTCTTCTCTGAAGTTATTTCCTTTTCCACCATAGCCCTCTGTGTGCTCCTAAATATCCCTTTGGAGATTCTATAAAAACAGTATTTCTGAACTGTTCCATCAAAAGAAGGATTTAACTCTGTGAGATGATTGCACTCATCATAAAGCAGTTCCTCATAACACTTCTTTCCAGTTTTTCTATGAAGATATTTCCTTGTTCACCATACTCCTGTTGTGTGACCTGACATTGCTTCACAGATTATACAAAAACAGTGTTTCTAAACTGCTCAGTCAAAAGAAAAGTTCAAATATGTGAGATGAATGCGTACATCACAAAGCACTTTCTCAAAAGGCTTCTTTCTAGTTTTCACCCGAAGATATTTCCTTTTACACCGTAGGCTTCAGTGCAAATTCAGTGCAAATGTCCCTTTGCAGAATCTACAAATACAGTGTTTTCAAACTGCTCAATCAAAAGAAAGATTTAACTTTTTGAGAAGAATGCACACATCACAAAGCAGTTTCTCAGAAAGCTGCTCTCTAGTTTTTATCTGTAGATAATTCCTTTTTCAACATAGGCCTCAAAGTGCTCAAAAATATTCCTGGGCTAACAAATATCCCTTTGCTGATTCTACCAAAACAGTGTTTCCAAAGAGACCAATGAAAAGAAATAGTTAATGCTGTAAGATGAATGCACACATCACAAAGCAGTTTCTCAAAAAGCTTCTTTCTAGTTTTTATCTAAAGCTATTTCCTTTTTCACCATAGGCTTTAATGCATCCCCAAATATGACTTCACAGATTCTACTAAAGCAGTGTTTCCAAACTGCTCCATCAAAAGAAAGTTTTAACTCTGTGAGACGAATGCACACATCACAAAGGAGTTTCTCAGGAAGCTTCTGTCTAGTTCTTCTCTGAAGATAATTCCTTTTCCAACATAGGACTCAAAGCACTCCCAAATATCCCTTCACTGATTCTGCAAAAACAGTGTTTCCAAACTGTTCCATCAAAAGAAGGACTTAACTGTGTGAGACAAACACACACTTCAGAAAGCAGTTTCTCATAACACTTTTTTTCCAGTTTTTATCAGAAGCTATTTCCTTGTTCACCATAGGCCTTTTTGCACTACCTAATATCACTTTGCAGATTATACAAAAAAAACAGGGTTTCCAAACTACTCAGGCAAAAGAAAAGTTTAACTCTGTGAGGTGAATGCATACATCACAAAGCAGTATCTCAAAATCTTCTTTCTAGTTTTTTTCCCAAGATATTTCCTTTGTCACCATAGGCATCAGTGCACTTGCAAATATCCCTTTGCAGATTCTACAAAAACAGTTTTTCCAAAGTGCTCTATCAAAAGAAACATTTAAGTGTGTGAAAAGAATGCACACATCACAAAATGGTTTCTCATAAAGCTTCTTTCTAGTTTTTATCTGAAGTTGTTTTCTTTTTCACCACAGGCCTCAAGCACTCCAAAATATCCCTTCGCAGATTTCTACAAAAACATTGTCTCCAAACTGATCAATTAAAAGAAAAATTTAACTCTGTGAGATGAATGCACACATAGCAAAGCAGTTTCTCAAAAAGTTTCTCTCTTCTTTTTATCTGAACATATTTCCTTTTTCACCATAGGCTTCAATGCACTCCCAAATATCCCTTTGCAGATTCTACAAAAACAGTGTTTCAAAACTGCCCAATCAACAGAAAGGTTTAACTGTGTGAGATGAATTCAGGCATCACAAAGCAGTTTATCAGAATGTTTCTGTCTAGTTATTCTCTGAAGATATTTCCTTTTCCACCATAGGCCTCAATGAGCTCCCAATCTCCCTTCGAAGATTCTACAAAAACAGTGTCTCTAACTGATCCATCAAAAGAAAGACTTAACTCTATGAGATTAATGCACACATCAGAAAGCAGTTTCTCACAGATTTTATCTAAAGATATTTCCTTGTTCACGATAGCCTTTTTTGTGCTACCAAATATTGCTTCATAGATTTTGCAAAAACAGTCAAAAGAAAGTTTAACTCTGTAAGATGAATGCATACATCACAAAGCAGTTACTCAAAAATCTTCTTTCTAGTTTTCATCTGAAGATATTTCCTTTTTTGCCATAGTCATCAGTGTATTCCCAAATATCCCTTTGCAGATTCTACAAAAAGAGTGTTTGCAAACTACTCAATCAAAAGAAACGTTTAACACTGTAAGAAGAATACAAAAATCACAAAGCAGTTTCTAAGAAACCTTCTTTCTGGTTTTTATCTGAAATTATTTAATTTTTCAGCATAGACCTCATGCACTCCCTAATATCCCATTGCAGATTCTAGAAAAACAATGTTTCCAAGCTGATCAATCAAAAGAAAGTGTTAACTCTGTGAGATGAATACACACATCATAAAGCCATTTCTCAGAAAGCTTCTTTCTAGTTTTTATCCAAAAGCATTTCCTTTTTCACCATAGGCTTTAATGGGCTCCCAAATATCCCTTTGCAGATTCTACAAAAACAGTGTTTACAAACTGCTCAATCAAAAGTTTCAACTCTGTGAGATGAATGTACACATCACAAAGCAGTTTCTTTTTTCTTTTCTTTTTTTTGAGATGGAGTTTCGCTCTGTTGCCCAGGCTGGAGTGCAGTGGCCCGAGCTCGGATCACTGCAAGATTCACCTCCTGGTTTCTCACCATTCTCCTGCCTCATCCTCCTGAATAGCTGGGACTACAGGTGCCTGCTACCATGCCCAGCTAATCTTTTGTATTTTTAATAGAGATGGGGTTTCACCATGTTAGCCACGATGGTCTCGATCTCCTGACCTTGTGATCCACTTGTCTCAGCCTCCCAAAGTGCTGGGATTACAGTCATGAGCCACTGCACCTGGCCACAAAGCAGTTTCTTACAAAGCTTCCATCTAGTTCTTCTCTGAAGATATTTTCTTTTCCACCATAGGCCTCAATGTTCTCCCAGTTATCCCTTCACAGATTCTACAAATACAGTGTTTCCAAACAGTTCCATCAAAGGACTTACCTCTGTGAGATGAATGCACACATCAGAAAGCAGTTTCTCATAACGTTTCTTCCAAGTTTTTATCTGAAGATATTTACATGTTCACCATAGGCTTTTTTGTGCTGCCTGCCAAATATTGCTTAGCAGATTTTGCAAAAACAGTATTTCCAAAAGCCTCACTCAAAAGAAGGGTTTAACACTGTGAGATAAATGCACACATCACAAAGCAGTCTCTCAAAAAGCTTCCTTCTAGTTTTTATGTGAAGATGTTTCTTTTATCACCATAGGATTCAATGCGCTCCCAAATATCCCATCGCAGATTCTACAAAAACAGTGTTTCAAAGCTGCTCAATCAAAAAACAGGTTTAACTCTGTGAGTTCAATGCACACATCACAAAGCAGTTTCTCAAAAAGTTTCTTTCTAGTTTTTATCCGAAGATGTGGCCTTTTTCACCATAGGCCTCAGTGTGCTCCCAAATATCCCTTTGCAGATTATACAAAAACAGTGTTTCCAAAGTGCTCAGTCAAAAGAAAGGTTTAACCATGTCGGATGACTGCTCACGTCATAAGGCAGTTTCCCAGATAGTTTCTGTCTAGTTCTTCTCTGAAGATATTTCCTTTTTCACCATAGTCCTAACTATGCTTTCAAATATCCCATTGTAGATTCTAAAAAACAGTGTTTCCAAACTGCTCAATCAAAAGAAGGTTTAAATCTGTGTGAAGAAAGCACACATCACAATGGGGTTTCTCGAAACTTCTTTGTAGTTTCTATCCGAATTTATTTACCTTTTCACCATTGGCCTCAGTGTGCTCCCAAGTATCCCTTCACAGATTCTGCCAACAAAGTGTTTCCAAACTGCTCAGCCAAAAGAAATGTTTAACTCTGTGAGATGAATGTGCACATCACAGAGCAGTTTCTCTGAAAGCTGCTTCCTAGATATTTCCTTGTTCACCATAGGCCTCAATGTGCTTCAAAATAACCCTTCGCAGATTCTGCCAAAAGGGTGTTTTCAAATGGCTCCACCAAAGGAAAGTTTAACACTGTGAAATCAATGCACACATCACAAATCAGTGTCTCAGAAAACTTCTTTCCAATATCTATCTGAAGATATTTCCTTTTTCACTATAGGCCTGTTTGGCTACCTGATATCACTTTGCAGATTATAGAAAAATAGTTTAACTATGTGAGATAAATGTGCACATCACAATGCAGTTTCTCAAAAAAGCTTCCTTCTAGTTTTTATGCAAAGATATTTCCTTTATCTCCATAGTCTTCAATGAGCTTCCAAATATCCCATCACAGATTCTACAAAAATAGTGTTTTCAAGCTGCTCAATCAAATAAGAGGTTTAACTCTGTGAGTTGAGCACACGCATCACAAAGAACTTTCTCAAAAAGCATCTTTCTAGTTTTTATCTGAAGATATTTGCCTTTTCACCATATGCCTGAAAGCATTCAAAAATATGCCTTTGCAGATTCTACACACAGTGTTTCCAACTGCTCCTTAAAAAGAAAGTTTTACTTCTCTAAGATGAATGCACACATCACATACTAGTTTCTCAGAAAGCTTCTTTCTCGTTTTTCTCTGAAGATATTTCTTTTCACCATCAACCTCAATGTGCTCCCAAAAATTCCTTCTCAGATTCTACAAAAACAGTGTTTCCAAGCTGCTCCATAAAAGCAAAGTTTTAAATATGTGAGGTGAATGCACACTTCACAAAGCAGTTTCTCACAAAACTTCTTTCTAGTTTTTATCTGAAGGCATTTCCCTTTTTACCATAGGTCTCAAGGTGCTCCAAAATATACGTTTGCAAATATTATAAACACAGTGTTTCCAAACTGCTCCATCAAATGAAAGATTTTACTCTATGAGACGATTGCAAATATCTTTGCAATATCTTTGCACACATCACAAAGCAGTTTCTCACAAAGCTTTTTTTCAGTTTTTATCTGAGGATATTTCCTTATTCAACATTGGCCTCAATGAGCTCCCAAATATCCCTACACAGATCCAACAAAAACAATGTTTACAAGCTGCTCCACATAAATAAATGTTTAATTCTGTGAGAAGAAAGCACACAACACAAAGCAGTTTCTCAGAACGCTTCTGTCTACTTTTTTGTGTGAAGTAATTTCCGTTTTCACCATAAGACTGGAAGTGCCTCCAAATATGCCTCCGCAGATTCTACAAATACAGTGCTTCCAAACTGCTCCTTCAAAAGAAAGCTTTAACTCTGTGAGATGAATGTCCACTTCACAGAGAAGTTTCTCAGAAAGTTTATTTCTAGTTTTTCTCTGAACATATTTCCTTTTTCACAATAGGCTTCAATGCACTCCAGAGTATCCCTTTGCAGGTTCTACAAAAACAGTGTTTCCAAGCTGCTCCACCAAAAGTAAGGATTAAATCTGTCACATGAATGCACGCACCACAAAGCAGTTTCTCAGAAAGCTTCCTTCTAGTTTTTATGTAAAGGTATTTCCTTTTTCACCATAGGCCCCAATGCACTCCAAAATATCCCTTCACAGTTTAAAAAAAAAAAACATGGTTAACAAACAGCACCATCAAAAGAATGGTTTAACTCTGTGAGACGAATGCACACATCACAAAGTAGTTTCTCAGAAAGCTTCTTTCTAGATTTATCTGAAGATATTTCTTTTCACCATAGGCCTCAATGGACTCCTAAATATCCCTTTGCAGATACTACAAAAACAGTGTTTCCAAAATGCTCCACAAAAGGAAAGGTTTAACTCTGTGAGGTGAAAGCACACATCACAAAAGTTTCTCAGAAAGCTTCTATCTAGTTTTTCCTGAAGTTATTTCCCTTTTCACCATAGTCCTGAAAGCGCTCCAAAATATGGCTTCACAGATTCTACAAATACAGAGTTTTCAAACTGATCTTTCAAAGGAAAGGTTTAACTCTGTGGTCTGAATGGACATATCACAAAGCAGTTTCTCAGAAAGATTCTTTCTAGTTTTTCTCAGGAGATATTTCCCTTTTCACAATAGACCTCAATGCACACAGAAGAATCCCTTCATAGATCCTACAAATACAGTGTTTCCAAGCTGCTCCATTAAAAGAAAGCTTTAACTCAGTGAGTTGAAAGAACACATCACAAAGCAGTTTCTCAGAAAGCTTCATTCAAGTTTTAGTCTAAAGATATTTCCTTTTTCACCATAGGCCTCAATGTGCTCTGAAATATCCCTTTGCTGTTTCTACAAAAACAGACTCAACAAACTGCCACATCAAAAAAAAGATTTACCTCTGTGAGATGAATGCACACATCACAATGTAGGTTTTCAGAAATTTTCTTTTTAGTTTTTCTCTGGGGATATTTATTTTTCAACACAGGACTCAATGCACTCCCAAGTATCCCTTCACTGATTATACAAAAACAGGGTTTACAAACTACTCTATCAAAAGAAAGGTTTAACTCTGTGAGATGAAAGCACACATCAAAAAACAGTTTCTCAGAAAGCTTCTGTCTAGTGTTTATCTGAAGGTATTTCCTTTTCACCATAGGCCTGAAACCATTCCCAAATATACCTTTGCAGATTGTAAAAATACACTGTTTGCAAACTACTCCTTCAAAGGTAACATTTAATTCTGTGTGATGAATGGACACATTACAAAGCAGTATCTCAGAAAGCTTCTTTCTAGTTTTTCTGTGAAGATATTTCCCTTTTCATCACAGGCCTTAATGCACTCCCAAATATCCCTTTGCAGATTCTATAAAAACACTGATTCCAAAGTGCTCCATCAAAAGAAAGGTTTAAATCTGTGAGATGAGTGCACACATCATAAAGCAGTTTCTCACAGGGCTTCTTTCTAGTTTCTCCCTGAAGATATTTCCTTTTTAACAAAAGTCCTCAATGCACTCCCAAATATCCCCATGCACATGCCACAAATAAAGTGTTTCCAAACTGCTCCATCAAAAGAAATGTTTAAATCTGTCAGATGAATGCTCACATCACAAAGCAGTTTCTTAGAAAGCTTCATTCTAGTTTTTGTCTAGAGATATCTCCATTTTCACAGTAGGCCTAAATGCACTCTGAAATATCCCTTCACATTTTATACAAAAAAAAGGGTTTACAAACAGCTCCATCAAAAGAAAGGTTTAACTCCAGAAGATGAATGCACACATCACAAAGTAGTTTCTCAAAAGTTTCTTTCTAGTTTTTCACTGTAGATATTTCCTTTTCACCGTAGGACTCAAAGCTCTCCAAAATATCCATTCACAGATTACACAAAAACCATGTTTACAAACTGCTCCATCAAAAGAAATGTTTAACTCTGTGAGGTGAATGCACACATCACAAAATAGTTTCTCAGAAAGCTTCTTTCTAGATTTATCTGAAAATATTTCTTTTCACCATAGGCCTCAAGGCACTCCCAAATATCCCTTGACAGATTCAATGAAAACATTGTTTCCAAACAGCTCCACCAAAAGAAAGGTTTATCTCTGTGAGGTGAAAACACACATCACAAACCAGTTTCTCAGAAAGTTTCTATCTAGTTTATATCTGAAGTTATTTCCCTTTTCCCTATAGGCCTGAAAGTGCTCCCAAATATGTCTTCACAGATTGTACAAATACAGACTTTTTAAACTGCTCCTTCAAAGGAAAGGTTTCACTCTCTGAGATGAATGCACACATCACAAAATAGTTTCTCAGAAAGCTTCTTTCTAGATTTAGCTAAAGATTTTTCTTTTCACCATAGGCTTTAATGAGTTCCCATATATCCCTTCACAGATTCTATGAAAAGAGTGTTTCCAAACTGCCACATGAAAAGATAGGTTTAAATCTGATAGATGAAAGCACAAATCACAAAGTAGTTTCTCAGAAAGCTTCTTTTTAGTTTTCTGTCAAGATATTTATTTTCACCGTAGGCCTCAATGAGCTCCCAGATATCCCTTCACAGATTCTACAAAAACAGTGTTTCCAAACTGCCCCACCAAAAAAAAGGTTTAGCTCAGTGAGATGAAAGCACACATCACAAAGCAGATTCTCAGAAAGCTTCTGTCAAGTTTCTCTCTGATGACAGTTCTCTTTTCACCAAGAGCCTTAATGTGCTCCCAAATATCCCTTTGCAGATTCTACAAAAACAATGATTCCAAACTGCTCCATCAATAGAAAGGTTTAGCTATGTGAGATGAATGGACACATAACAAAGCAGTTTCTCAGAAAGCTTCTTTCTAGTTTTTCTCTGAAAATATTTCCTTTTTCACAATATGCCCCCATGCACTCCCAAATATCCCTTTGCAGACTCTAAAAATACAGTATTTCCAAACTGCTCAATCAAAAGTAAGGTTTACCTCAGTGAGATGAATGGACTCATCACAAAGCAGTTTCTCAAAATGCTTAATGCTACTTTTTTCTACAGATATTTCCCATAGTCCTCAATACATGCCGAAATACCTGTTTGCTGTTGACACAAAGACAGAGTTTACAAACATCTCCATCAAAAAAAGGTTTAACTCTGTGAGATGAAAGCGAACATCACTAAGTAGTTTCTCAGAAAGTTTATTTCTAGTTTTTCTCTGAAGATATTTCATTTTCACCATAGGACTCAAAGCTCTCCCAAACACCCATTTGCAGGTTAGACAAAAACAGGGTTAACAAACTGCTCCATCAAAAGGACATTTTAACTCACTGAGATGAATGCACATATCATGAAGTGCTTTCTCAGAGAGCTTCTTTATAGATTTATCTGAAGATATTTCTTTTCACCTTTGACTTCAATGCGCTCCCAAGTGTCCCTTCGCTGATCATACAAAAACAGTGTTTCCAAGCTGCTACACCAAAACAAAAGTTTAAATCTGTGAGATGAAAGCACACATCATAAAGCAGTTTCACAGAAAGCTTCTGTCTAGTTTTTATCTGAAGATATTTCCCTTTTCACAATAGGCCTAAAACCACTCCCAAGTATGGCTTCACAGATTCTACAAACACAGTGTTTTCAAACTGCTCATTCAAAGGAATGTTTAAACTCTGTGAGATGAATGGACACATCACAAGCAGTTTCTCAGAAAGCTTCCTTCTAATTTTTCTATGGAGATATTTATCGTTTCACCACAGGCTTTAATGCACTCCCAAATATCCATTCCCAAATACTACAAAAACAATGTTTCCAAACTGCTCCATTAAAAGAACAGTTTAACTCAGTGACATGAATGTACACATCACAAAGCAGTTTCACAGAAAGCTTCATTCTAGTTTTTGTCTAAAGATATTTCCCTTTTCACTGAAGGCCTCAAAGTGCTTCGAAATATACCTTCACCATTTTTACAAAAATAGGCTTAACAAATGGCTGCATCAAAAAAACGGTTTAACTCTGTGAGATGAATGCACACTTTACAAAGTAGTTTCTAAGAAAGCGTCTGTCTAGTGTTTATCTGAAGATATTTTCCTTTTCACTGTAGACTTGAAAACACTCTCAAATATGGCTTTGCAGATTCTACAAATACAGTGTTTTCTAAGCCTTCCTTCAAAGGAAAGTTTTAACTTTGTGAGATGAAGGACACAGCTCAAAGCAGTTTCTCAGACACCTTCTTTCTAGTTTTTCTCTGAAGATATTTCTCTTTTCACTGCAGGCCTTAATGTGCTCCCAAATATCCCTTTGCAGATTCTACAAAAACAGTGATTCCAAACTGCTCTATCAAAAGAAATGTTTAACTCTGTGAGATGAATGCACAGATCACAAAGCAGTTTCTCAGAATACTTCTTTCTAGTTTTTCTCTGAAGATATTTCCTTTTTCAAAATAGGCCTCAAGCACTCTGAAATATCAATTCACAGATTCTACAAAAATGGTGTTTACAAACTACTACATCAAAATAAATCTTTAACTCTATGAGATGAAAGCACACATCACAAAGCAGTTTCTCAGAAAGCTTCTATCTAGTGTTTATTTGGACATATTTCCCTTTTCACCATAGGCCTGAAAGCACTACCAAATGTGGCTTTGCAGATTCTACAAATACAGTGTTTTCAAACTATTCCTTCAAAGGAAAGGATTAACTCTGTGAAATGAACGTGTACATCACAAAGCAGTTTCTCAGAAAGCTTCTGTCTAGTTTTTATGTGAAGATACTTCCTTTTTCCCCATAGGTCTCATACCGCTCACAATTATCCCTTTGCAGATAATACAAAAAGACTGTTTCCAAACTGCTCAATCAAAAGAAAGGTTCAACTTTGTGAGATGAATGCAAACATCACAAAGAGGTCTCTCAGAAAGCTTCTGTCTAGTTTTTATGTGAAGATATGTCCTTTTTCTCCATAGGCCTCAAACTGCTCACAAATATCCCTTTGCAGATTCTCCATAAAGACTGTTTCCAAACTGTTCCAGCAAAAGAAATGTTTATCTCTGTGAGATGAATGCACACATCACAAAGCTGTTTCTCAGAATGCTTCATTATAGTTTTTGTCTAAAGATACTTCCATTTTCATCATAGGCCTCAATGTGCTCTGAAATATCACTTCGCAGTTTATAAAGAAACAGGGTTAACAAACTGCTCCATCAAAAGAAATGTTAAACTCTGTGAGATAAATTCGCAAGTCACAGAGTAATTTCACAGAAAGTTTCTTTCTAGTTTTTCTCTGAAGATATTTCCTTTTCACCCTAGGACTCAATGAGCTCCCAAAAGTCACTTGGCCAATTATACAAAAACAGAGTCTACAAACTACTCCATCAAAAGAAAGGTTTAATTCTTTGAGATGAAAGCACACATCACAGAACAGGTTCTCAGAATATTTCAGCCTAGTTTTCATCCAAAGATATTTCCCTTTTCACCATAGGCATGAAAGCGCTCCCAAATATGGCTTTGCAGATTGTGCAAATACAGTGTTTTCAAACTGCTCCTTCAAAGGAAATGTTTAACTCCGTGAAATGAAGGGACACATAGGAAAGCAGTTTCTCAGAAAGCTCCTTTCTAGTTTTTCTTTGAAGATATTTCTCCTTCCACCACAGGCCTTAAGGTGCTCCCAAATATCCCTTTGCAGATTCCACAAAAACAGTGACTCCAAACTGCTCCAACAAAAGGAAGCTTTAACTCTGTGAGATGAATGCACAAATCTAAAAGAAGTTTCTCAGAAAGCTTCATTCTAGTTTTTGTCTGAAGATATTTCCATGTTGACTGTAGGCCTCAAAGTGCTCTGAAATATCCCTTCACCGTGTATACAAAAATAGGTGGAACAAACTGCTCCATCAAAAGAATGGTTTAACTCTGTGGGATGAATGCACACAACACAAAGAAGTTTCTCAGAAAGCCTCTGACTAGTGTTTATCTGAAGATATTTCCCTTTTCACCATAGGTTTGAAAACGCTCCCAAATATGGCTTCACAGATTCTACAAATACACAGTTTTCAAAGTCCTCCTTCAAAGGAAACGTTTAATGCTGTGAGGTCAATGGACACATCTCCAAGCAGTTTCTCAGAAAGCTGCTTTCTAGTTTTACTGTCAAGTTATTTCTCTTTTCACCACAGGCTTTAATGCGATACCAAATATCCCTTCGCAGATTGTACAAAAACAATGATTCCAAACTGCTCCATCAAAAGAAAGGTTTAACCCTGTGAGTTGAATGCACACATCACAAAGCAGTTTCTCAGAAAGCTTCTTTCTAATTTTTCTCTTAAGATATTTTGTTTCTCACAATGGGCCCCAAAGCACTCTTATATATCCTTTGGGGATTCTACAAATACAGTGTTTCCAAATTGCTCCATTAAAAGAAAGGTTTATCTCAGTGAGATGAGTGCACACAACACAAAGCAGTTCCTCAGAAAGTTTTATTCTAGTTTTTGTCTCAGGATATTTCCATTTTCACGGTTGGCCTCAATGTTTTCTGAAATATCCTTCATCATTTATACAAAAACAGGCTTAACAAACTGCTCCATCAAAGAAAGGTTTAGCTCTGTGAGATGAATGCACAAATCACAGAGTAGTTTCTCAGAAAGTTTCTTTCTAGTTTCTCTCTGAAGATATTTCCTTTTCACCATAGGACTCAATGCACACTGAAATGTCCCTTCACCGATTATACGAAAAAGTGTTTACCAACTACTCCATCAAAAGAAAGGTTTAATTCTGTGAGATGAAAGCACACATTACAAAGGAGTTTCTAAGAAAGCTTCTGTCTAGTGTTTATCTGAAGATATTTCCCCTTTTCACCATAGGCCAGAAAGCGCTCCCAAATATAGCTTCGCAGTTTCTACAAATACAGTGTTTTCAAACTGTTCCTTCAAAGGAACGGTTTAACTCTGTGAAATGAATGGACACATCAGAAGGCAGTTTCTCAGGAACTTTCTTTCTAGTTTTTCTCTGAAGATATTTCTCTTTTCACCACAGGCCTTAATGTGCTCCCAAATATCCCTTCACAGATTCAAAAAAACAGTGATTGCAAACTGCTCAATCAAAAAAAAATGTTTTAACTCTGTGAGATAAATGCACACATCACAAAGCAGTTTCTCAGAAAGCTTCTTTCTACTTTTTCTCTGAAAATATTTCCTTTTTCAGAATAGGCCTCCATCCATTCCAAATTATCCCTTCACAGATTCTACAAATACAGTGTTTCCAAACTGCTCCATCAAATGAAAGGTTTAACACAGTGAGATGGATGCAAACATCACAAAGCAGTTTCTCAGAAAGCTTCTTTGTAGTTTTTCTCTGAAGATATTTATTTTTCACAATAGGCCTTCATGCGCTCCCAAATATTTCTTTGCAGATACTACAAATACAGTGTTTCCAAACTGCTCCATGAAAAGAAATGTTTAACTCAGTGAAATGAATGCACACATCACAAAGATGTTCCTCAGAATGCTTCATTCTAGTTTTCATCTAAAGATATTTCCATTTTTATCATAGGCATCAATGTGCTCTGAATTATCCCTTCACAGTTTATACAGAAAAAGGGTAAAAAAACTGCTCAAAGCAGTTTCTCAGAAAGCTGTTTTCTAGTTTCTCTCTGAAGATATTTCTCTTTTCAACACAGGAATTAATGAGCTCCCAAATATCCCAAGGCAGATTCTAGTTTCCAAACTGCTCAATGAAAAGAAACGTTTACTTCTGTGAGATGAATGCACCAATCACAAAGAAGTTTCTCAGAAAGTTTCTGTCTAGTTTATATCAAAAGGTATTTCCTTTGTCACCATAGGCCTCAAGGAGAATCCAAATATCCCCTTGCAGATTCTACAAACACTGTGTTTCCAAACTGCTCAATCAAAAGAAAGGTTTAACTCTGTGAGATGAAGGCACAGATCACAAAGCAGATTCTAAGAAAGCCCCTTTCTAGTTTTTCTGTGAGGATACTTCCTTTTTCACCATAGACCTCAAAGCACCCACAAATGTCCCTTTGCAGATTCCAGAAAAACCGTGGTTCCAAACTGCTCAATCAAAAAAACTGTTTCAACCCTGTTAGAGGAATGCATTCATCACACAGCAGTTTCTCAGAAGGCTTCTTTCTAGTGTTTAGGTGAAGATATTTCCTTTTTCACCATAGACCTCAAAGCGCCCTCAAATATCCCTTTACAGATGCTATGAAAACAGCACTTCCAAAATGATCAATCAAAAGAAAGTTTAACCTCTGAGAGATGAATGCACGTATCACAAAGCAGTTTTTCAGAAGGCTCCTTTCTAGTTTATATGTGAGGATATTTCCTTTTTCACGATAAGACTCAAAGGCTACAAAGTATCCCTTTGCAGATTCTACAAAAACACAGGATCCAAACTACTTACTCAAAATAATGGTTCACTCTGTGAGATGAATGCACACATCACAAAGCAGTTTCTCAGAAAACTTCCTTTTAGTTTGTATCAGAAGATATTTCCTTTTTCAACACAGGCCTCCATGCAAATCCAAATATCCCTTCACAAATTCTTCAAATACTAGGTTTCCAAATTGCTCAATCAAAAGAATGCTTAAACTCTCTGAGATGAATGCACACATCATAAAGCAGTTTCTCAGAAACTTTCTTTCTAGTTTGTATCAGAAGGTATTTCCTTTTTCACCATAGGCCTCAATGCACTCCCAAATATCAAGTTGCAGATTCTAGAAGAAGAGACTTTCCAAACTGCTCAATGAAAAGAAACGTTTAATTCTGTGAGATGAATGCACACATCACAAAGAAGTTTCTCAGAAAGCTTCTATCTAGTTCGTCTCAGAAGATGTTTCCTTTATCACCACAGGCCTCAAGGAGAATCCAAATATCCCTTCGCAGATTCTACAAACACTGTTTTTCCAAACTGCTAAATCAAAAGAAGTGTTTATCTGTGTGAGAAGAATGCACAGATAACAAAGCAGTTTCTAAGAAAGCTCCTTTTTAGTTTTTATGTAAGGATATTTCCTTTTTCACCACAGTCCTCAAAGGGCTCAGAAATATCCCTTTGCAGATATTTTAAAAAAAATGGTTTCTAACTGCTCAATCAAAAGAATTGTTCAACTCTGTTAGTGGAGAACACACATCACAAAACAGTTTCTCAATGAGCTTCTTTCTAGTTTTTATTTTAAGATATTTCTTTTTTCACCATAGTCCTCAAAGAGCTCCATTGTATCGCTTTGCAGATTCTACAAAACAGTGTTTCCAAAATGATCAATGAAAAGAAAGTTTTAACTTGGTGAGATGAATGCACATATCACAAAGTAGTTTTTCAGAAAGTTCCTTTCTAGTTTTTATGTGAGGATATTTCTTCTTTCACCATAAGACTCAAAGGGCTCCAAAATATCCCTTTGCAGATCCTACAAAAGCGGTGGTTCAATACTGCTAAATCAATTCTGGGAAGAAAGTCATTGGTAGCTTGATGGGGATGTCATTGAATCTATAAATTACCTTGGGCAGTATGGCCATTTTCATGATATCGATTATTCCTACCCATGAGCATGGAATGTTCTTCCATTTGTTTGTATCATCTTTTATTTCATTGAGCAGTGGTTTGCAGTTCTCCTTGAAGAGGTCTTTCACATCCCTTGTAAGTTGGATTCCTAGGTATTTTATTCTCTTTGAAGCAGTTGTGGATTGGTGTTCACTCATGATTTGGCTCTCTGTCTGTTATTGGTGTATAAGAATGCTTGTGATTTTTGCACATTGATTTTCTATCCTGAGACTTTGCTGAAGTTGCTTATCAGCTTAAGGAGATTTTGGGTTGAGATGATGGGGTTTTCTAGATATACAATCATGTCATCTGCAAAGAGGGACAATTTGGCTTCCTCTTTTCCTAACTGAAAACCCTTTATTTTCATCTCCTGCCTGATTGCCCTGGCCAGAACTACCAACACTATGTTGAATAGGAGTAGTGAGAGAGGGTATCCCTGCCTTGTGCCAGTTTTCAAAGGGAATCCTTCCAGTTTTTGTCCATTCAGTATGATATTGGCTGTGGGTTTGTCATACACAGCTCTTATCATTTTGAGATACGTCCCAACAATACCTAATTTATTGAGAGTTTTTAGCATGAAGGGTTGTTGAATTATGTAAAAGGGCTTTTCTGCATCTATTGAGATAATCATGTGGTTTTTGTCTTTGGTTCTGCTTGTATGCTGGATTACGTTTATTGACTTTTTTATGCTGAACCAGCCTTGCATCAAAGGGATGAAGCCCAGTTTATCATGGTGGATAAGCTTTTTGATGTGCTGCTGGATTCGGTTTGCCAGTATTTTATTGAGGATTTTTGCATCAATGTTCATCAAGGATATTCGTCTAAAATTCTCTTTATTTGTTGTGTCTCTGCCAGGCTTTCATATGGAACCAAAAAAAAGCCCACATTGACAAGTCCATCCTAAGCAAAAAGAACAAAGCTGGAGGCATCAAGCTATCTGACTTCAAACTATACTACAAGGCTACAGTAACCAAAACAGCATGATAATAGTACCAAAACAGAGATATAGACAAATGGAGCAGAACAGAGCCCTCAGAAATAATGCCACATATCAAAAACTATCTGACCTTTGACAAACCTGAAAAAAACAAACACTGGGGAAAGGATTCCCTATTTAATAAGTGGTGCTGGGAAAACTGGCTAGCCATATGTAGAAAGCTGAAACTGGACCCCTTCTTTACACCTTATACAAAAATTAATTCAAGATGGATTAAAGACTTACATGTAAGACCTAAAACCATAAAAACTCTAGAAGAAAACATAGGAAATACCATTCAGGACATAGGCATGGTCAAGGACTTCATGTCTAAAACATCAAAAGCAATGGCAACAAAAGCAAAAATTGACAAATGGGATCTGATTAAACTAAAGACCTTTTGCACAGCAAAAGAAACTACCATCAGAGTGAACAGGCAACCTACAGAATGGGAGAAAATTTTTGCAATCTACTCATCTGACAAAGGGCTAATATCCAGAATCTACAAAGAATTCAAACAAATTTACAAGAAAAAAAACCCATCAAAAATAGACAAAGGATATGAACAGAAACTTCTCAAAAGAAGACATTTATGCAGCCAAAAAACACATGAAAAAATATTCATCATCACTGGCCGTCAGAGAAATGCAAATCAAAACCACAATGAGATACCATCTCACACCAGTTATAATGGTGATCATTAAAAAGTCAGGAAACAACAGGTGCTGGAGAGGATGTGGAGAAATAGGGATGCTTTTACACTGTTGGTGGGACTGTAAACTAGCTCAACCATTGTGGAAGTCAGTGTGGTGATTCCTCAGGGATCTAGATCTAGAAATACCATTTGACACAGCCATCCCATTACTGGGTATATATCCAAAGGATTATAAATCATGCTGCTATAAAGACACATGCACACGTATGTTTATTGTGGCACTATGCACAATAGCAAAGACTTGGAACCAACCCAAATGTCCAACAACAATAAACTGGATTAAGAAAATGTGGCACATATACACAATGGAATACTATGCAGCCATAAAAAATGTTGAGTTCATGTCCTTTGTAGGGACATGGATGAAGCTGGAAACCATCATTCTCAGCAAACTATTGCAAGGACAAAAAACCAAACACTGCATGTTCTCATTCATAGGTGGGCATTGAACAAAGAGAACACATGGACACAGGAAGGGGAACATCACACACTGGGGACTGTTGAGGGGTAGGGGGATTGGGGAGGGATAGCATTGGGAGATATACCTAATGCTAAATGATGAGTTAATGGGTGCATCACACCAACATGGCACATGTATGCATATGTAACAAAGCTGCACATTGTGTACATGTACCCTAAAACTTAAAGTGTAATAATAATAAATTTAAAAAAGAAAAAAATGAAACCAAAAAAAAACTGCTCAATCAAAATAATGGTTCAACTCTGTGAGATCAACGCCCACATCAGAAAACAGTTTATCAGAAAGTTTCTGTCTAGTTTGTAACGGAACATATTTCCTTTTTCACCACAGTCCTCCATGTGAATCCAAATATCCCTAAGTAGATTCTACAGACACCGTGTTTCCAAACTGCTCAATCAAAAGAACAGTTAAACTCCGTCAGATGAATGCACACACCAGAAAGCAGTTTCTCAGAAACTCTGTAGTTTGTATTGGAAGATAGTTCCTTTTTCACCATAGGCCTCAATGTGTTCCCAAAAATCCCTTTGCAGATTCTAGAAGAACAGAGTTTCCAAACTGCTCAACAAAAGCAAGCATTGAAACATGTGAGATGAATATAGAAAACACAAAGCAGTTTCTGAAAAAGCCTCTGTCTAGTTTGTATCAGAAGATATTTCCTTTGTCACTGTAGGCCTCAAGGTGAATACAAATAACCCTTCACAGATTCTACAAACACTGTGTTTCCAAACTGATCAATCAAAGGAAGGCTTTAAATCTGTGAGATGAATGCACAGATCACAAAGTAGTTTCTAAGAAAGCTCCTTTACACTTTTTATGAGAGGATTTTTCCTTCTACACCATAGGCCTCAAAGTGCCCACAACAGTCCCTTTGCAGATTCTAGAAAAACGGTGGTTCCAAACAGCTCAATCAAAAGAATGGTTCAACTCTGTTAGAGAAATGCAGACATCAGAAAGCAGTTTCTCAGAAAGCTTCTGTCTAGTTTTTATGGGAAGATATTTCCCTTTTCAGCATAAGCCTCCATAGGAATCCAAATATCCCTTCACAGATTCTACAAACACTGTGTTTCAAAACTGCTTAATCAAAAGAATGGTTAAACTCTGTGAGATGAATGTACACGTCAAAAAGAAGATTCTCAAAAGCTTTCTTTCTAGTTTGTGTCACAAGATATTGCCTTTTGCAACTTAGGCCTCAAAGGTCTCCAAAATATCCCTTTGCAGATTCTACAAAAACAGTTGTTCCAAAATATCCCTTTCCAGATTCTACAAAAACAGTGGCTCAATCAAATGAATGGCTAACTGTGTTAGAGGAATGCACACAGCATAAAGTAGTTTCTCAGAAATCTTCTGTCTAATTTGTATCAGAAGATATTTCCTTTGTCAACTTTGGCCTCAATGCAAATCAAAATATCTCTTCACGATTCTACAAACACTGTGTTTCCAAACTGCTCAATTGAAAGAAGGGTTTAACTCTGTGAGATGAATGCACAGATCACTAAGCAGTTTCTAGGACAGCTCCTTTCTAGTTTTTATGTGAGGATATTTCCTTTTTTCACCATAAGTCTCAAAGTGCTCAAAAATATCCCCCTGCAGATTCTAGGAAAACAGTGGTTCCAAACTGTTCAATCAAAAGAATGCTTCAAATCTGTTAGAGGAATGCACACATCACAAAGCAGTTTCCCAGAATGCTTCTTTCAAGTTTTTATGTGAAGATATTTCCTTTTTCACTACAGGCCTCAAAGCACACCCAAATATCCCTTTGCAGATTCTATAAAAGCAGTGTTTCCAAAATGCTCCATCAAAAGAAACTTTTAACTCTATGAGATGAATGCACATATCACAAAGCAGATTCTCATAAAGCTCCTTTCTACTTTTTAATGTGAGAATATTTCCTTTTTCACCATAAGAATGAAAGGGCTCCAAAATATCCCTTTACAGATTCTACAAAAACCGTGGTTCCAAACTGCTCAATCAAAAGAGTGTTTCAACTCTGTGAGATGAATGCACACCTCACAAAGCAGTTTCCCAGAAAGCTTCTGTCTAGTTTGTATTGGAAGATATTTTCGTTTTCAACAAAGGTCTCCATGCTAATCCAAATGTCCCTTCGCAGATTCTACACACACTGGGTTTCCAAACTGTTCAATCAAAAGAATGGTTAAACTCTGTGAGATGAATTCACCCATCACAAAGCAGTTTCTCAGAAACTTTCTGGGTTGTATCAGAAGATATTTACTTTTTCACCATAGGCCTCAGTGCGCTCCCAAGAATCCCTTTGCAGATTCTAGAAGAACAGAGTTGACAAACTGCTCAATGAAAAGAAATGTTTAACTCTGTGAGGTGAATGCACATATCACAAAGAAGTTTATCAGAAATCTTCTGCCTGGTTCATATCACAAGACGTTTCCTTTGTCAACATAGGCCTCAAGGAGAATCCAAATGTCCCTTTCACAGATTCTACAAACACTGTGTTTCCAAAATTCTCAGTCAAAAGAAGATGAATGCACAGATCACAAGGCAGTTTCTAAGAAAGCTCCTTTCTACTTCTTATGTGAGGATAGTTCCTTTTTCACTATAGGCCTCAAAGTACTCATGAATATCCCTTTTCAGATTCTAGAAAAACAGTGGTTCCAAACTACTCAATTAAAACTATGGTACAACTCTGTTAGAGGAATGCAGACATCACAGAGCAGTTTCTCAGAAAGCATCTTTCAAGTTTTTATATGAAGATATTTCCTTTTTCACTGTAGGCATCAAAGCACTCCCAAATATCCCTTTACAGATTCTACAAAAACAGTGTTTCCAAAATGCTCAATAAAAGAAAGATTTAACTCTTTGAGATGAATGAACATATCACAAAGCAGTTTCTCAGAAGGCTCCTTTCTAGCTTTTATTTGAGGATAATTCCTTTTTCACCATAAGACTCAAAGGGCTCTGAAATATCCCTTTGCAGATTCTACAAAAACAGTGGTTCCAAACTGCTCCATCAAAATAAAGGTTCATCTCTGTGAGATGAATGCACCATCACTAAGCAGTTTCTCAAAAAGCCTCTGTCTAGTTTGTATCAGGAGATGTTTCCTTTTTCACCACAGGCCTCTATGCAAATCCAAATATCCCTTCGAAGGTTCTACAAACAGTATTTTTCCAAACTGTTCAATCAGAAGAATGTTTAAGCACTGTGAGATGAATGCACACATCACAAAGCAGTTTCCCAGAAACTTACCTTCCAGTTTATATCGGAAGATATTTCCTTTTTCACCATAGGCCTCAACGCACTCCCAAATATCCTTTCTCATATTCTAGAAGAACAGAGTGTCCAAACTGCTCAATGAAAAGAAACGTTTAACTCTGTGAGATGAATGCCCACATCACAAGGCAGTTTCTCTGAAAGCTTCTGTGTAGTTCCTATAAGAAGATATTTCCTTTGTCACCGTAGACCTCAAGGTGAATCCAAATATCCCTTCATAGATTCTACAGACACTGTGTTTCCAAACTGCTCAATCAAAAGAAGCATTTAACTCTTTGAGATGAATGCACAGATCACAGATAAGTTTATAAGAATGCTCCTCTCTAGTTTTTATATGAGGATATTTCCTTTTTCACCATAGGCCCCAAAGCACCCACAAATATCCCCATGCAGATTCTGGAAAAACAGTGGTTCCAAACTACTCAATCATTACAATGCTTCAACTCTGTTAGAAGAATGCACACATCACAAAGGAGTTTCTCAGAAAGATTTCTTGTTTTCATGTGAAGATATTTCGATTTTCACCCTAGGCCTCAAAGTGATCCCAAATATCCCTTTGCAGATTCTATAAAAACAGTGTTTCCAAAATGCTAAGTCAAAAGAAAGTTATAACTCCGTGAGGTGAATGCACATATCACAAAGCTGTTCCTCAGAAAGCTCCTTTCTAGTTTTTATGTGATGATATTTCCTTTTTCACCATAAGACTCAAAGTGCTCCAAAATATCCCTTTGAAGATTCTACAAGAACAGTGGTTCCAAACTGCTCAATCAAAAGAATGGTTCAACTCTGTGATATGAATGCACACATCACAAAACATTTTCTCAGAAAGCTTCTGTCTAGTCTGTATGAGAAGATATTTCCTTTGTCACCATGGGCTTTAAGGCAAATCCAATATCCCTTTTCAGATTCTACAAACACTAAGTTTCCAAACTACTCAATCAAAGTATTCTTTAACTCTGTGAGATGAATGCACGGATCACAAAGCAGTTTCAAAGAAAGTTCCTTTCTAGCTTTTATGGGAGGACATTTCCTTTTTCACCATAGGCCTCAAAGCGCTCACAAATATCCCTTTTCAGATTCTAGAGAAACAGTGGTTCCAAACTACTGAATCAAAAGAATGGTTCAACTCTCTTAGAGGAATGAACACATCACAAAGCAGTTTCTCAGAAACCTTCTTTCTACTTTTTAAGTGAAGACATTTACCTTTTCACCATAGGCCTCAAAGTGCTCTCAAATATCCCTTTTGTAGATTCAAGAAAAACAGTGTTTCCAAAATGTTCAATCAAAGTTTTAACTCTGAGAGGTGAATGCACATATCACAAAGCAGTTTCTCAGTAGGCTCCTTTCTAGTTTTTCTCTAAGGATATTTACTTTTTCACCATAAGAATCAAAGGGCTCCAAAATATCCCTTTGCAGATTCTACAAAAACAGTGTTTCCAAACTGCTCCATCAAAAGAATGGTTCAACTCTGACATGAATGCACATGTCACAAAGCAGTTTCTCAGAAAGCTTCTGTCTAGTTTATATTGGAAGATATTTTACTTTTCACCACAGGCCTTCCTGCAAATCCATATACCCCTTCGCAAATTCTGCAAACACTCTTTCCAAACTCCTCAGTGAAAAAATGGTTAAAATCTTTGAGACGAATGCACACATCACAAAGCAGTTTCTCAGAAACTTTCTTCCCAGTTTGTATTGGAAGATATTTTGTTTTTCACCATAGGCCTCATGGCTCTCCCAAATATCCATTTAAAGATTCCAGAAGAACAGAATTTCCAAGCTGCTCTATGAAAAGAAACATTTAACTCTGTGAGTTGAATGCACACATCACAAAGCAGTTTCTCAGAATGCTTCTTTCTAAATTTTCTCTTAAGATATTTTGTTTCTGACAATGGGCCCCAAATCAATCCTAAATATCCCTTCAAGGATTCACAAATACAGTGTTTCCAAACTGCTCCATTAAAAGAAAAGTTTATCTCAGTGAGATGAATGCACACATCACAAAGCAGTTTCCCAGAAAGCTTCATTCTACTTTTTGTCTCAGGATATTTCCATTTTCATGGTTGGCATCAATGTTTTCTGAAATATCCCTCGTTGTTTATACAAAAACAGACTTAACAAACTGATCCATGAAAGAAAGGTTTACCTTTGTGAGATGAATGCACAAATCACAGAGTAGTTTCTCAGAAAGTTTCTTTCTAGTTTTTCTCTGAAGATATTTCCTTTTCACCATAGGCCTCAAAGTGCTCAAAAATAACCCCTTTCAGATTCTAGAACAACAGTGGTTCCAAACTTCTCAATCAAAAAAGTGGTTCAACTCTGTTAAGGGAATGCACACATCACAAAAGAGTTTATCAGAAATATTATTTCTAGTTTTTATGTGAAGATTTTTCCTTTTTTGCCATAGGCCTCAAAGTGCTCCCAAATATCCCATTGCAGATTCTACAAAAAAATTGATTCCAAAATGCTCCATCAAAAGAAAATTTTAACTCTATGAAATGAATGAACATATCACAAAGCAGTTTCTCAGAAGGCTCCTTTCTAGTTTTTATGGGAGGATGTTTCCTTTTTCACCCTAAGACTCAAAGGGCTCCAAAATATCCCTTTTCAGATTCTACAAAAACAGTGGTTCCAAACTGCTCAATCAAAAGAATGGTTCAATTCTGTGAGATGAATGCACACATCACCAAGCAGTTTCTCAGAAAGTTTCTGTCTAGTTTTTATTGGAAGATATTTCCTTTTTCACCATAGGCCTCAAAGCACTCCCAAATATCCCATTGTAGATTCTGCAAAAGATTGATTCCAAAATGCTCAATCAAAAGGAAGGTGTAACACCATGAGATGAATATACATATCACAAAGCAGTTTCTCAGAAGCTTCCTTTCTAGTTTTTATGTGAGGATATTTCCTTTTTCACCCTAAGACCCAAAGGGCTCCAAAATATCCCTTTTCAGATTCTACAAAAACAGTGGTTCCAAACTGCTCAATCAAAAGAATGGTTCAACTCTGTCAGATGAATGCACACATCACAAAGCAGTTTCTTAGAAAGTTTCTGTCTAGTTTTTATTGGAAGATATTTCCTTTTTCACCATAGGCCTCAAAGCACTGACAAAAATCTCTTTGCAGATTCTACAAGAACAGAGTTTCCAAACTGCTCAATGAAAAGAAATGTTTACCTCTGTGAGATGAATGCACACATCACAAAGCAGTTTCTCAGAAAGATTCTTTCTAGCTTTTATGTGAGGATATTTCCTTTTTACAGGAGGCCTCAAAGCACTCACAAATATCCCTTTTGCAGGCTCTAGAAAAACAGTGGTTCCAAACTGCTCAATCAAGGGAACGATTCACCCTGTAAAATGAATGCATACATCACAAAGCAGTTTCTCTGAAAGGTTCTTTCTAGTTTTTAGGGGAAGATATTTCCTTTGTCACCATAGGCCTCAAAGTCCTTCCAAATATCCCTTTGCATATTCTACAAAAACTGTGGTTCCAAACTGCTCAATCAAAACAATGGTTAAACTCAGTGAGACAAATGCACACATCACAAAGCAGTTTCTCAGAAAGCTTCTGTCTGGTTTCTGTTGGAAGATATTTCCTTTGTCACCATATGCCTCAAGGTGAATCCAAATATCCCTTCACAGATTCTACAAACACTTTTCTTCCAAACTGCTCGAAGGAAGCTTTTAACTATGTGAGATGAATGCACATATTGCAAAGTAGTTTCTCAGAATGCTTCTTTCTAGTTTTTATGTGAAGATATTTCCTTTTTCACTGTAGGCCTCAAAGCACTCCCAAATATCCCTCCACAAATTCTACAAAAACAGTGTTGCTAAAATGCTCAATCAAAAAAATTTTTAACTCTGTGAGATGAATGCACACATCACAAAGCAGTTTCTCAGAAAGCTTCTGTCTAGTTTCTATCAGAAGATATTTCCTTTTTCACAACAGGTCTCCATGGGAATCCAAATATCCCTTCACAGATTTTACAAACACTGTGTTGCCAAAATGCTCAAACAAAAGAATGTTTAAACCCTGTGAGATGAATGCACACATCACAAAGCAATTTCTCAGAATCTTTCTTTCTGGTTTCTATTGGAAGGTATTCCCTTTTTCACCATAGGCCTTAATGTACTCCCAAATATCTTTTGCAGATTCTAGAATTACAGATTTTCCAAACTGCACAATGAAAAGAAAGGTTTACCTCTGAGAGATGAATGCACACATCAAAGTAGTTTCTCAGAAAGCTGACATACAGTTTGTATCAGAAAATATTTCCTTTGTCACCATAGTCCTCAAGGTGAATCCAAATATCCCTACTCAGATTCTACAAACACTGTGTTTCCAAACTGCTCAAACAAAAGAATGGTTTAACTCTGTGAGACGAATGCATAGATCACAAAGCAGTTTCTAAGAAAGCTCCTTTCTAGTTTTTCTGTGAGGATATTTCCTTTTACACCATAGGCCTCAAAGCGCTCACAAATATCTCTTTGCAGATTCTACAAAAACAGAGGTTCCAGACTACCCAATCAAAAGCTTGGTTCAACTCTGTTAGAGGAATGCACACATCACAAGGTAGTTTCTAAGAGAGCCTCTACCTAGTTTTTATGTGTAGTTAATTCCTTACTCACCATAGGCCTCAAAGGGCTCCCAAATATCCATTTGCAGATTCTACAAAAACAGTGCTTCCAAAGTGCTCAATCAAGAGAATGGTCCAACTCTGTGAGATGAAGGCACACATCACAAAGCAGTTTCTCAGAAACTTTCTTTCTAGTTTGTATCGGAAGATATTTCCTTTTTCATCTTAGCTATCAGTGCTCTCCCAAATACCCCTTTTCAGACTCTAGAAGAACAGAGTTTCTATACCACTCAATGAAAAGAAGCATTTACCCCCATGAGATCAATGCACATATCACAAAGAAATTTCTCAGAAATCTTCCGTCTAATTTGTATCGGAAGATAATTGCTTTATCACCACAGGCCTCCATGTGAATCCAAATATCCGTTCACAGATTCTACAATCACTGTGTTTCCAAATTGCTCAATCAAAGAATGGTTAAACTCTCTGAGATGTATCTGCACATCACAAAGCAATTTCTCAGAAACTTTCTCTCTAGTTTGTATTGGAAGATATTTCCTTTTTCACCCTAGGCCTCAATGTGCCCTAAAATACCCCTTTGCAGATTCTAGAATTACATAGTTTCCAAACTACTCAATAAAAAGAGACATTTACCTCTGTGAGATAAATGCACACATCACAGAGCAGTTTCTCTTAAAGCTTCTGTCTAGTTTGTATCAGAAGATATTTCCTTTGTCACCATAGGCCTGAAGGTGAATCCAAATATCCCTTCACAGATTCTACAAACACTATGTTCCCAAACTGCTCAATCAAAGGAATGGTTTAACTCTGTGAGATGATTGCACTGATCACAAAGCAGTTTCTAAGAAAGCTCCTTTCTACCTTTTCTGTAAGGATATTTCCTTTCTCACCATAGGCCTCAAAGCACTCAAAAATATCCCATTGCAGATTCTAGAAAAACAGTGGTCAAAAGCTGCTCAATCAAAAGCATGGTTCAACTCTGTTAGAGGAATGCACACATCACAAAACAGTTTCTCAAAAAGCTTCTTCCTAGTTTTTGTGTGAAGATATTTCCTTTTTCACCATAAGTCTCAAAGCGCTCCCAAATATCCCTTTTCAGATTCCACAAAAACAGTGGGGCCAAAGTGCTCAATCAAAAGAATGGTTTGACTCTGTGAGAAGAGTGCTCACATCAAAAAGCAGTTTCTCAGAAAGCTTCTGTCTAGTTTGTTTTGGAAGATATTTCCTTTTTCACCACTGGCCTCCATGGGAATCAAAATATCCCTTCTCAGATTCTACAAACACTGTGTTTCCAAACTGCTGAATGAAAAGAATCTTTAAATTCTTTGAGATGAATGCACACATCCAAATCAATTTCTCAGAAACTTTCTTTCTAGTTTCTATTGGGATATACACCTTTTCACCATAGGCCTCAATGCACTCCCAAATATCCCTTTTAAGATACTGGAAGAACAGAGTTTCCAAACTGCTCAATGAAAAGAAACGTTTAACTCTGTGAGATGAATGCACACATCACAAAGCAGTTTCTCAGAAAGCTTCTGTCTAGTTTGTCTCAGAAGATGTTTCCTTTTTCATCACAGGCCTCCATGCAAATCCAGATATCCCTTTGCAGATTCTACAAACGCTTCATTTCTAAACTGCTCAATCAAAAAAATGGTTAAACTCTGTGAGATGAATGCCTATATCACAAACCAATTTCTCAGAAAGTCTCTTTCTTGTTTGTATGGGAAGATATTTACTTTTTCACCATAGGGCTCAGTGTGCTCTCAAATATCCCTTTGCAGATTCTAGAAGAAGAGAGTTTCCAAAGTGCTCAGTGAAAACAAACTTTTAACTCTGTGAGACGAATTCACACACCACAAAGTAGTTTCTCAGAAAGCCTCTGTCCAGTTTGTATCAGAAGATATTTCCTTTGTCACCATATGCCTCAAGGTGAATACAAATATCCTTTTGCAGATTCGGCAAACACTCTTTCCAAACTGCTCTATCAAAAGAATGGTTTAAGTCAGTGAGATGAACACACAGATCACAAAACAGTTTCTAAGAAAGCTCCTTTCTAGTTTTTATGTGAGGATATTTCATTTTTTAACCATAAGACTCAAAGGATTCCAAAATATCCCTTTGCAGATTGTACAAAAACAGTGATTCCAAACTGCTCCATCAAAAGAATGGTTCATCTCTGTAAGATGAACGCACACATCACAAAGCAGTCTCTCAGAAAGCTTCTGTTTAGTTTGTATTGGAAGATATTTCCTTTTTCACCACAGGCCTCCATGTGAATGCAAATATCACTTTGTAGATTCTACAAACACTGTGTTTCCAAACTTTCAATGAAAAGAATGGTTAAACTTTGTGAGATGAATGCACACTTCGGAAAGCAATTTCTCAGACACTTTCTTTCTAGTTTGTATCAGAAGATATTTCATTTTTCACAATACGCATCAGTGTGCTCCCAAATATCCCTTTGCAGATTGTACAAAAAAGGTGTTTCCAAAATGCTCAATCAAAAGAAAGTTTTATCTCTGTGTGATGAGTGCACATATCACAAATAAGTTTCTCAGAAAGCTCCTTTCTAGTTTTTAAGCCATCCTGTTACTGGGTATATACCCAAAGGACTATAAATCGTGCTGCTATAAAGACACATGCACACGTATGTTTATTGTGGCATTATTCACAATAGCAAAGACTTGGAACCAACCCAAATGTCCAACAATGATAGACTGGATTAAGAAAATGTGGCACATATACACCATGGAATACTATGCAGCCATAAAAAATGATGAGTTCACGTCCTTTGTGGGGACATGGATGAAATTGGAAATCATCATTCTCAGTAAACTATCACAAGAACAAAAAACCAAACACCGCATATTTTCACTCATAGGTGGGAATTGAACAATGAGATCACATGGACACAGGAAGGGGAATATCACACTCAGGGGACTGTTGTGGGGTGGGAGGAGGGGGGAGGGATAGCATTGGGAGATATACCTAATGCTAGATGACGAGTTAGTGGGTGCAGCGCACCAGCATGGCACATGTATACATATGTAACTAACCTGCACAATGTGCACATGTACCCTAAAACTTAAAGTATAATTAAAAAAAAGAAAAAATATTTCCTTTTTCACCATAAGACTCCAAGGGCTCCCAAATATCCTTTGGAGATACCACAAAAACAGTGGTTCCAATCTGCTCCAACAAAAGAATGGTTCAGCTTTGTGAGATGAATGCACACATGATAAAGCAGTCTGTCAGAAAGCTTCTGCTAGTTTGTATCAGAAGATATTTCCTTTGTCACCGTAGGCCTCAAGGAGAATCCAAATATCCCTTCGCAGACTCTACAAACACTGTGTTTCCAAACTGCTCAATCTAAAGAATGGTTTATCTCTGTGAGATGAATTGAATGCACAGATCACAAAGCAGTTTCTAGGAAAGCTCCTTTCTAGTTTTTATGTGAGGATATTTCCTTTTTCACCATAGGCCTCAGAGTGTTCACAAATATCACTATGCAGATTCTAGAAAAACACTGGGTGCAAACTGCTCAATCAAAAGAATGGTTCACCTCTGTGAGAGGAATGCACACATCACAAAGCAGTTTCTCAGAAATCTTCCTTCAAGTTTTTAGGTGTAGATATTTCCTTTTCCACCAAAGGCCTGAAAGTGCTCCCAAATATCCCTTTGCAGATTCTACAAAACCAGTGTTTCCAATATGCTTAATCAAAAGAAACTTTTAACTCAGTGAGATGAGTGCACATGTAACAAAGCCATTTCTCAAAAAGCTCCTTTCTAGTTTTTATGTGAGGATATTTCCTTTTTCACCATAAGACTGAAAGGGCTCCCAAATATCACTTTGCAGATTCTACAAAAACAGTGGTTCCAAACTGCTCCATCAAAAGAATTGTTCACCTCTGTGAGATGAATACACACATCACAAAGAAATCCCTCAGAAAGCTTCTTTCTAGTTGGTATCGGAAGATATTTCCTTTTTACCCAGAGGCCTCAAAGTGCTCACAAATATCGCTTTCAGATTCTAGAAAAACATTGGTTCCACACTGCTCCATCAAATAATGGTTCAACTATGTGAGATGAACACACACAAAGTAAAGCAGTTTCTCAGACCCTTCTCTTTCTAGTTTGTATTGGAAGATATTTCCTTTTTTCACCATAGGCCTCAATGCACTCCCAAATATCCCTTTGCAGATTCTAGAAGAACAGAGTTTCCAATCTGCTCAATGAAAAGAAATGTTGAACTCTGTGAGAATGCACACACCGCAAAGCAGTTTCTCAGAATGCTTCTGTCTAGTTTGTATCAGAAGATAATTCCTTTGTCATCATAGGCTGCAAGGTGAATCCAAATATCCCTTTGCAGATTCTTGAAAAACAGTGTTTCCAAACTGCTCAAAAAAAAGACTAGTTCAACTCTGTGAGAGGAATGCTCACATCACAAAGTAGTTTTTCAGAAAACTTCCTTTGAGTTTTTAGGTGAAGATATTTCCTTTTTCACCATAGGCCTGGAAGCGATCCCAAATGTCCCTTTGAGGATTCTACAAAAACGGTGTTGCCAAGATGCTCAATCAAAAGGAAGTTTTAAGTCTGTGAGTTAACTTCACATATCACAAAGCAGTTTCTCAGAAAGCTCCTTTCTAGTTTTTATGTGAGGATATTTCCTTTTACAACATAACACTCAAAGGCTCCCAAGTGTCCCTTTGCAGATTCTACAAAAACATTGATTCCAAACGCTCCATCAAAAGAATGGTTCAGCTCTGTGACATGAATGCAAACATCACAAAGCAGTTTCTCAGAAAGCTTCCATCTAGTTTGTATTGGAAGATATTTCCTTTTTCACCACAGGCCTCCGTGTGAATCCAAATATCCCTTCTCAGATTCCACAAACAGTGTGTTTCCAAACGCTCAATGAAAAGAATGGTTAAAATGTGAGATGAAGGTACACATCACAAAGCAGTTTCTCAGACACTGTCTTTCTAGTTCGTATCGGAAGATATTTTCTTTTTCACAATAGGACTCAATGAGCTCCTAAATATCCCTTTGCAGATTCTATAATAACATAGTTTCCAAACTGCTAAATGAAAATAAACATTTAAATCTGTGAGTTGAATGCACACATCACAAAGCAGTTTCTCAGAAAGCTTCTGCCCAGTTTGTATGAGAAGATACTTCCTTTGTCAGCATTGGCCTCAATTCGAATGCAAATATCTCTTTGCAGATTCTCCAAACACTGTGTTTCCAAACTGCTCAATCAAAAGAATGGTTTAACTCTTTGAGATGAATGCAGAGATCACAAAGCTGTTTCTAAGAAAGCTCCTTTCTAGTTTTTTTGTGAGGATATTTCCTTTTTCACCACAGGACCCAAAGCACTCACAAATATCCCTTTGTAGATTCTACAAAAACGGTGGTTATAAAACGCTCAATCAAAAGGATGGTTCAGCTCTGTGAGAGGAATGCACACATGACAAAGAAGTTTCTCAGAAAGCTTCCTTCTAGTTTGTAGGTGAAGATCATTCCTTTTTTGCCATAGGTGTGAAAGCACTCCCAAATATCCCTTTGCAGATTCCACAAAAATGGTGTTTCCAAAATGCACAATCAAAATAAAATTTTAACTCTGTGAGATGAATACACATGTCACAAAGCAGTTTCTCAGAAAGCTCCTTTCTAGTTTTTATGTGAGGATATTTCCTTTTCACCATCAGACTCAAAGAGTTCCCAATTATCCCTTTACAGGTTCTACAAAAACGTTGTTTCCAAACTGCTCTATCAAAAGAATCGTTCAACTCTGTGAGATGAATGTACACACCACAAAGCAGTCTCTCAGAAAACTTGTGTCTAGTTTGTATCAGAAGATACTTCCTTTATCATCACAGGCCTCCATGCAAATCCAAATATCCCTAAGTAGATACTACAAACACTGTGTTTCCAAACTTCTCAATCAAAAGAACAGTTAAACTCTGTCAGATGAACACAGTCACCAGAAAGCACTTTCTCAGAAACTCTCCAGTTTGTAATGGAAGATATTTCCTTTTTCACCATAGGCCTCAATGTGTTCCCAAAAATCCCTTTGCAGATTCTAGAAGAACAAGGTTTCCAAACTGCTCAATAAAAAGAAGCGTTGAACCACGTGATATGAATGCACACATCACAAAGCAGTTTCTCAGAAAGCTTCTCTCTAGTTTGTATCAGAAGATATTTCCTTTGTCACCATAGGCCTCAAGGCAAATCCAAATATCCCTTTGCAGACTCGACAAACACTGTGTCTCCAAACTACTCAATCACAAGAATGGTTTAAGTCGGTGAGGTGATTGCACACATGACAAAGCAGTTTCTCAGAAAGCTTCTGTCTAGTTTTTACATGAAGATATTTCCTTTTTCACCATAGGCCTCAAAGCACTCACAAATATTGCTTTGCAGATTCTAGAAAAACATTAGTTGCAAAAGTCCTCAAGTCCTCAATCAAAAGAATGGATTAACTCTATGGGAGGAATTCACACACCACAGAGCAGTTTCTCAGAAAGCTTCCTTTGACTTTTTAGGTGAAAATATTTCCTTTTTCACCATAGGACTGAAAGCACTCCAAAATATCTCTTTTCAGATTCCATGAAAACGGTGTTTCCAAAATGCTCAGTCAAAATCAAGTTTTAACTCTGTGGGATGAGTGCACTTATCACAAAGCCCTTTCTTAGAAAGATCCTTTCTAGCTTTTATGTGAGGATACTTCCTTTTTCACCATAAGACTGATAGGGTTCCCAAATATCCCTTTGCAGACTCTACAAAAACAGTGGTTCCAAACTGCTTCATCAAAATAGTGGTTCAAATCTGTGAGATGAATGCACACATCACAAAGCAATCTCTCAGAAAGCTTCTGTCTATTTTGTATTGGAAGATATTTCATTTTTCACCCCAGGCCTCCATGCAAATCCAAATATCCCCTCACAGATTCTACAAACACTGTGTTTCCAAACTTCTCAATCAAAAGAACAGTTAAACTCTGTCAGATGAATGCACTCACCAGAAAGCACTTTCTCAGAAACTCTCCAGTTTGTATTGGAAGATATTTCCTTTTTCACCATAGGCTTTAATGTGTTCCCAAAAATCCCTTTGCAGATTCTAGAAGAACAAGGTTTCCAAACTGCTCAATGAAAAGAAACTTTTAACTCTGTGAGATGAATGCACACAACACAAAGCAGTTTCTCAGAAAGCTTCTTTCTAGTTTGTATCAGAAGATATTTCCTTTGTCACCATAGGCCTCAAGGCAAATCCAAATATCTCTTCACAGATTCTACACACACCATGTTTCCAAACTGCTCAATCAAAAGAATGGTTAAACTCTGTGAGATGAGTGCACACATCACAAAGAAATTTCTTAGAAAATTTCTTTCTAGTTTCTATCAGAAGATAATTCCTTTTTTCACCATAGCCCTCATTTCGCTCCCAAATAGCCCTTTGCAGATTCTAGAAGAACAGAGTTTCCAAACTGCTCAATGAAAATAAACGTTTAAATCTGTGAGATGAATGTGCACAACACAAAGCAGTTTCTAAGAAAGCTCCTTTCTAGTTTTTATGTGAGGATATTTCCTTTTTCACCATAGGCCTCAAAGTGCTCACAAATATCCCTTTGCAGATTCTAGTTTCCAAACTGCTCAATGAAAAGAAAGGTTTAACTCTGTGAGATGATTGCACACATCACAAAGAAGTTTTTCATAAAGCTTCAGTCTAGTTTGTATCATTGCATATTTTATCATAGGCACATTGAAGCTTATGGTGAAAAAGGAAATATCTTCAGATAAAAACTAGAAAGAACCTTTTTGAGAAACTGCTTTGTGATGTGTACATTCATCTCACAGAGTTAAACATTTTTTTTTGTTTGATTGAGCTGTTTGGAAACACTGTTTTTTAGAATCTGCGACAGGATATTTTGGAGCACATTGAAGCCTATGTTAGAAAAGGAAAAATCTTCAGAGAAGAACTAGATGGAAGTTTTCTGAGAAACTGCTTTGTGATGTGTGCATTCGTCTCACAGAGTTAAACCTGTCTCTTGAATGAGCAGTTTGGAAATACGGTTTTGTAGAAACTGTGAAGGGATATTTGTGAGTGCATCAAAGCCTATGGTGAAAAAGGAAATAACTTCAGATAAAAATGAGAAAGAAGCTTTTTGAGAAACTGCTTTGTGATGTGTACATTCATCTCACCAACTTAAACCTTTGTTTTGATAGATCAGTTTGGAAACACTGTTTTTGTAGAATCTGTGAAGCAATGTTATGCAGTGCAAAAAGGACTATGGTGAACAAGAAAATATCTTCAGATAAGAAGTGGAAAGAAGCATTATGAGGAACTGCTTTCTGATGTGTGCCTTCATCTCCTGGAGTTAAGTCCTTTAGATGGAAGAGTTTGGAAATACTCTTTTGCATTGAAGCCTATGGTGAAAAAGGAAATAACTTCAGAAAAAAACTAGAAAGAAGCTTTCTGTTAAACCAATTTGTGATGTGTGCATTCTTATCACAGAATTAAACTTATCGTTTGAATAGGCAGTTTGGAAACACTGTTTTGTAGAATCTGTGATGGATATTTGGGAGTGCAATGAGGCCTGTGATGACAAAGGAAATATCTTCAGCTAAAAACTAGAAAGAGCTTTCTGAGAAACTGCTTTGTGATGTGTGCATTCATCTCACAGAGGTAAAACTTTCTTTTGATTGAGCAGTTTGGAAACGCTGTTTTTGTTGAATGTGTGACAGCATATTTCAGAGCACTTTAAAGCCTATGGTGAAAAAGGAAATATCTTCGAATGAAAACTAGAAAAAAGCATTTTGAGAAACTACTTTGTGATGTGTGCATTCATCTCAGGGAGTTAAACCTTTATTTGGATTGATCAGCTTGTAAACAATGTTTTTTTAGAATCTGTGAAAATATATTTGGGATGCACAAGGTCTATGGTGAAAAAGTAAATAATTTCAGATAAAAACTAGAAAGAGTCTTTCTGAGAAACATCTTTGTGATGTATGCATTCATCTCACAGAGTTAAACTATGGTGAAAAAGGAAATATCTTCAGAAAAAATCAAGAAAGAATTATTCTGAGAAACAGCTTTGAGATGTGTGCATTCACCTCACAGAGTTAAACTTTCCTTTCAATGCAGTGGTTTGGAAACACTGTTTTTGTGGCATCTGCAAAAGGATATTTGGGAGCACATTGAGGCCTATGTTGAAAAACAAAATAAATCATAAAAACTTCAAAGATGCTTTCTGAGAGACTGCTTTGAGATATGTGCATTCATCTCACAGAGTTAAACCTTTCTTTTGCTGGAGCAGTTTGGAAAGACTGTTATTGTAGATTATGTGAAAGGATATTTGACAGAGCATTGAGGTCTGTGGTGAAAAATGAAATATCTTTAGGGAAAAACTAAAAATAAGCTTTCTGAGAAACGGATTTGTGATGTGTCCATTCATCTAACAGTTAAACATTTCTATTGATGAAGCTGTTTGGAAACACTATTTTTCCAGAATCTGGGAAGTGATATTTAGGAGTGTCTTGAGGCCTATGGTGAAAAAGGAAATATCTTCAGAGAAAAAAGAGAAACAAGCTTTCTGAGAAATTGCTTTATGATGCATGCTGTCATCTAACAGACTCAAACCTTTGTCTTTGTTGAGCAGTTTGAAAACACTGTTTCTATAGAATCTGTGAAGGAATATTTCGAAGCACCTTGTTGCTTATGGTTAAAAAGGAAATGTCTTCACATAAAAACTAGAAAGAAGATTTCATAGAAACTACTTTGTGATGTGTGCATTCATCTCACAGAGATTAACTTTCTTTTGGTGGAGCAGTTTGGAAACACTTTTTTTGTAGAATCTGCTAAGGGACATTTTGGAGTGCATTTTGGCCTATGGTGAAAAAGGAAATATCTTTAGAGAAAAATTGAAAATAAACTTTCTGAGAAACTGCTTTGTGATGTGTCATTTCAGATCACAGAGTTAAATTTTCCTTTAGTGGAGCAGTTTGGAAACACTGTTTTGTAGATTCTGTGAATGCACATTAAGGAACACATTGAGGTCTGTGGTGAAAAAGGAAATATCTTTAGAGAAAAACTATAAGGAAGCTTTCTCAGAAACTGATTTGTGATGTTTGCATTCATCACAGACAGGTAAACCTTTCTTTTGTTGGAGCTGTTGGGAAACCCTGTTTTTCTAGAATATGCGAAGGGATATTTCAGAGCATGTTGTGGCCTGTGGTGAAAAAGAAATATCTTTACATAAAAACTAGAAAGAAATTTTCTGAGGAACTGATTTGTGATGTGTGCATTCATCTCACAGAATTAAACTTTCCTTTTGATGGAGCTGTGTGGAAACACTATTTTTGTAGAATTGGTGAAGGGATATTTGGGAGCATATTGAGGCCTGTGGTTAAAAAGGAAATATCTTTAGTGAAAAGCTAGAAAGAAGCTTTCTGTGAAACTACTTTGTGATGTGTGCATCCAGGACAGAGAGTTAAACATTTCTTTTGATTGAGCAGTTTGGAAACACTGTTTTTTTGGAATCTGCAAAGGGATATTTGTGAGTATATTGAGGCCTATGGTGAAAAACAAAATATCTTTAGCAAAAAATATAAAGAAACTTTCTGAGAAACCTGTTTGTGATGTGTGCATTCATCTCACAGAGGTAAAACTTTCGTTTTTTGGAACTGTTTTAAAACACTGTTTTAGTTGAATGTGTGAAGGGCTATTTGGGAGCACATTGAGGCTTATGATATGAATGGAAATATCTTTGGAGAAAAACAAGAAGGAAACTTTCTGAGAAACAGATTTTTGATGTGTGCATTCATCCCAAAGATTTAAAGGTTTCTTTTGATGGAGCTGGTTGGCAACTCTGTTTTTGTAGAATCCACTAGAAGATACTTGGGAGCGTATTGAAGTCTATAGCGAAAAAGGAAATATCATTAGAGAAAATTTATACAAGCTTTCTGAGAAACTGATTTACAATGTGTCCATTTATCTCTCAGAGTTAAAGCTTTCTTTTGATGGAGCTGGTTGGAAACACTGTATTTCTAGAATCTGCAAAGGGATATTTTGGAGCGTATTGAGGCCTACAGTGAAACAGATATGTTTTCAGATAAATATTAGAAAGATTTCTGAGAACTGGTTTTGTGAGCTGTCCCGTCATCTTACAGAGTTAAACATTTCTTTGATTGAGCAGTTTTGAAACACTGTGTTTTAGAATCTGTGAAGGGATATTTGGGAGTGCCTTGAGCACTATGGTGAAAAAGGATATATCTTAAGAGAACCTAGAAAGAAGTTTTCTGACAAACGAATTTGTGATGTGTGCATTCATCTCACAGAGTTAAACCTTTCTTTTGATGAAGTAGTTTGGAACCACTGCTTTTTTAGAGTCTGTGAAGGGATATTTAGGAGTGCATGAGGCCTGTGGTAAAAAATGAAATATATTCACATAAATATTATAAAGAAGTTTTCTGAGAAACTGCTTTGTGATGTGTGCATTCAACTCACAGAGATAACGCTTACTTTTGATGGAGTAGTTTGGAAACACTGTTTTTGTAGAATCTGAGAAGGCATATTTGGGAATGCATCAAGGTCTATGGTGAAAAACTAAATATCTTTGGAGAAAAACTAGAAAGAAGCTTTCTGAGTAACTGCTTTGTGATGTTTGCATTCAGCTCACAGGGTTAAACATTTCATTTGATTGAGCAGTTTGGAAATACTGTTTTTGTAGAATCTGTGAAGGGATATTTGGGAACATATTGAGGCCTATTGTGAAAAAGTAAATATCTTCAGAGAAAAACCAGAATGAAGCTTTCTAATAAACTCTTTTGAGTAGTTTGCAATCAACACTCACATTTAAAAATTTCTTTTGATTGAGCAGTTTGGAAACACTGTTCTGCTTAGACATTTTTAGGAGTGCTTTGATGCCTATGGTGAAAAAGGAAATAGCTTCAGATAAAAACTAGATGGAAGCTTTCTGAGAAACTGATTTGTGATGTGTGCATTCATCTCACAGAGTTAATCTATTCTTTTGATTGTGTAGTTTGGAAACGCTGTTTTTGTAGAATCTGTGAAGCGATACTAGGGAGCGCCTTGAGGCCTATGGTGCAAAAGGAAATATCTTCAGAGAAAACCTACAGAGTAGCTGTCTGAGAAATTGCTTTGTGTTTTGTGCATTCATCTCACAGAGTTAAACATTCCTATGGATGGAGCAGTTTGGAAACACTCTTTTTATAGAATCTGTGAAGAGATATTTGGGAGCACATTCACACTTATGTTGAAAAACGACTTATCTTAGGAGAAAAAGCAGAAAGAAATTTTATGAGAAATTGATTTGTGATGTGTGCATTCGTCTAGCAGAGTTAAACCTATCTTTTGATGGAGCAGTTTGGAAACACTGTTTCTGTAGAATCTGTGAAGGGATATTTGGGAGTGCATTGAGGACTATGGTAAAAAATTTAATATCTTTAGCCATAATATAGAAAGAAGCTATCTTAGAAACTGCCTTTTATGTGTGCATTCAGCTCACAGAGTTAAACATTTCTTTTGATGGAGCAGTTTCTAAACACAGTTTTTGTAGAATCTTCAAAGGGATATTTGAAAGCACATTGAGGTCTATGGTGAAAAAGGAAATATCTTCAGAGAAAAACTAGAAGGAAAGTTTCTGATAAGCTGTTTGTGTTGTGATCATTCATGTCACAGAGTTAAAACTTTCTTTTGATGGAGCTGTTTGGAAACACTGTTTTTGTGGAATCTGCTAAGAGATATTTGGAAGCTCATTGAGGCTTACGGTGAAAAAGGAAACATCTTCAGAGAAAAACTAGAAAGACGCTTTCTGATAAGCTGCTTCATGTTGTGTTCATTCATCTCACAGAGTTATACCTTTTTTTTTGATTGAGCAGTTTAGAAACACTGTTTTTGTGGAATCGGTGAAGGGATATTTGGGAACACACTGAGACCTATGGTAAAAAAGGAAATAACTTTAGAGAAAAACTAGAAAGAAGCTTTCTGAGAAACTGCTTTGTGATGTGTGCATTCATCTCACAGAGTTAAATCTTTCTTTTGATGGAGCAGTTTGGAAACACTGTTTTTGTAGATTATGCAAAGTGAAATTTGGGAGTGCATTCAGGCATATGGTGAAAAAGCAATATCTCTGATAAAAATTACAAAGAATCTTTCTAAAGATTCTTTAGAAAGAGAAACTGCTGTGTGATATCAGTGTTCATGTCACAGAGTTAAACTTATATTTTGATGGAGCATTTTGGAAAGACTGTTTTTGTAGAAGCTGTGAAGTTATATTTGGGAGTGTTTTCAGGCCCATGGTGAAAAATGAAATATCCTAAGAGAAAAAATTGAAAGAAGATTTTGAGAAACTTCTTTGTGATGTTTGCATTTATCTCACAGATACACATCTTCTTTCTTTGAGCAGTTTGGAAACGTTGTGTTTGTAGAATCCATGAAGTGTTATTTTGGAGTGCATTGAGTCCTATGGTGAAAAAAGAAAATGTTTAGGCAAAAGATAGAAAGAGGTTTTCTGAGAAACTGCTTTGTGATGTCTGCATTCAGCTTACAGAGTTAAATATTTCTTTTGATGGAGCAGTTTAGAAACACTGTTTTTGTCAAATCTGCAAAGGGATATTTCAGAGTGCATTGAGGCCTATGGTAAAAAGGAAATATCTTCACAGAAAAACGAGAAAGAAGCCTTCTGAGAAACTGCTTTGTGATGCATACATTCATCTCACAGAGTTAAACCTTTCTTTTGATGCAGCAGTTTGGAAACACTGTTTTTGTATAATCTGCGAAGGGATATTTTTTAGTGCATTGAGCCCTAAGATGAAAAAGGAAACACTTTCAGAGAAAAACTGGAAAGAAGCTTTCTGAGAAACTGCTTTGTTATTTGTGCATTCGTCTCACAGAGGTAAACCTTTCTTTTGATGGAGCAGTTTGCAAACACTGTTTCTGTAGAATCTGCAAATGGATATTTGGGAGCACCTTGCAGCCTATGATGAAAAAGAAAATATTTTAAGAGAAAAACTAGAAAGAATCATTTTCAGAAACCTATTTGTGATGTGTGCATTAATCTCACAGACTTAAACTTTTCTTTTAATGAAGCAGTTTTGAAACACTGCTTTTGTAGAAGTTGCAATGGGATATTTGGGAGGGTGTGGAGGCAAATGGTGAAAAAAGAAATATCTTCAGAGAAAAACTGGAAAGCTTTCTGAGAAGTTGATTTGTGATGTGTGCATTCTTCTCACAGACTTTTACCTTTCTATTGATGGAACAGTAGGAAAGACTGTTTCTGTAGAATCTGCAAAGGGATATTTGGGAGCACATTCATCTCTATGGTGAAAAAGGAAATATCTCAAGAGAAAAACTAGAAAGAAGCTTTCTGAGAACCTGACGTATGATGTGTGCATTCATCCTACAGAGTTCTACTTATCTTTTGATGAGCATTTTGGAAACACTGTTTTTGTAGAGTCTGCAAATGGATTTTTGGGAGCACCTTAAGGCCAGTGGTGAAAAAGGAAATATCTTAAGAGAAAAATTAAAAAGAAGCTTTCTGAGAAACTATTTTTGGCAACTGCATTCATCTCACAGAGTTAAAGCTTTCCTTTGATGGAGCACTTTGGAAACACTGGTTTAGAAGAATCTGTGCAAGGATATTTGGGAGCACATTGGGGCCTACTGTCAAAAAGTATATGTCTTCAGATAAAAACTAGAAAGAAGCTTTCTGAGAAACTGTTTTGTGATGTGTGCATTCATCTCACAGAGTTAAACCTTTCCTTTGATAAAGCAGTTTGGAAACACTTTGTTAGTAGAATCTGCGAAGGGATATTTTGGAGAGTATTGAGGCCTACTTTGAAAAAGTAAACCTTTCTTTGAATGAATCAGTTTGGAAACATTGTTTTTGTAGAATCTGGAAAGGGATATTTGGGAGCACATTGAAGCCTATGGTGAAAAAAGAAACATCTTCATACAAAAACTAGAAAGAAGCTTTCTGAGAAACTGCATTGTGATGCATGCATTAATCTGACAGAGTTAAACCTTTTTTTGGATGGAGGTGTTTGGAACCACTGTTATTGTAGATTCTGTGAAGGGATATTTTGGAGAGCATTAAGGCCTAAGGTGAAGAAGGAATCATCTGCACATAAGAAAAAGAAAGAAGATGTTTGAGAAAGTACTTTGTGATGTGTGCATTCATGTTATAGATGTAAACCTTTCTTTGGATTTAGCAGTTTGGAAACATTGTTTTTGTAGAATCTGAGAAGGTATATTTTGGAGCGCATTGAGGCCTATGATGGAAAAGGAAATATCTTCAGAGGAAAACTAGAAAGAAGGTTTCTGAGAAACTGCTTCATGTTGTGATCATTCATCTCACAGACTTAAACCTTTCTTTTGATTGATCAGTTTGGAAACACTGTTTTTGGGGGATCAGCAAAGAGATGTTTGGGAGCACATTCAGGCCTATGGTGAAAATGGAAATATCTTTATATAAAAATTAGAAAGAATCTTTCTGAGAAATTGCTTTGTATTGACATCATTCATCTCACAGAGTTAAACCTTTCTTTTGATTGACCAATTTGGAAACACTGTTTTTTGGAAACTGTGAACGGATAATTTGGAGCACATTGAGGCCTATGGTGAAAAGGGGAATATCTTCAGATAGCTCCTTTCTAGTTTTCCTTTGAAGATATTTCCTTTTTGAACATAGGCCTACACGTGCTGCCAAATATCCTTTCACAAGTTATACAAAAACTGTCTTTCCCAAATGCTCCATCAGAAGAAAGGTTTAACACTGTGAGATGAATGCACACATCACAAATCAGTTTCTCAGAACGTTTCTTTCTAGTTTTTCTCTTAAAATATTTCCTTTTTCACCCTAGGCCTCGAAGTGCTCCCAGATATCTATTACAGATTCTGCAAAAACTGTGTTTCCAAGCTGCTCCATCAGAAGAAAAGTTTAACTCTGTGAGATGAATGCACACATCACAAATCAGTTTCTCAGAAAGCTTTTTCTAGTTTTTCTATGAAGCTATTTGCTTTTTCACCATAGGCCTCAATGCTTTACCAAATACCCCTTCACAGATTCGACCAAAAAAAAGTGTTTCCAAACTGCTTCATCAAAAGAAATGTTTAACTCTGTGAGCTGAATTCAGACATCAAAAAGCAGTTTCTCAGAAAGCTTCTCTCTAACTTTTTGCTGGACATATTTCCTTTTTCACCATAGTCCTCAATGCACTCCCAAATATCCCTTTGCAGATTCTACAAAAACACTGTTTCCAAACAGCTCTATCAAAGGAATGGTTAAACTCTGTGAGATGAATGCACATATCACATATCAGTTTCTCAGAAAGCTTCTTTCACATAATAACACATAAGGTTCTACAAAAACAGTGTTTCCAAATTGCTCAACCAAAAGAAAGGTTGGAGTCTCTGAGATGAATGCACACCTCACAAAGCAGTTTCTCAGAAAGCTTCCTTCTATTTTTTATCTAAAGATATTTCATCTTTGGCCATAGGCCTCAATAAACTCCCAAATATCCCTTCACAGATTCTACAAAAACAGTGTTTTGAAACTGTTCCATCAAAAGAAAGTTTTAACTCCATGAGATGAATGCACGTATCACAAATCAGTTTCACTTATGTGTTCATTCCTCTCACAGAGATAAACCTTACTTTAATGGAGCAGTCTGGAAACATAGTTTTTGTAGAACCTGTGAAGGGATATTTGTGAGTGCATTGATGCCTATGGTGAAAAAGGTTATATATTCACAGGAAAACTAGAAAGAAGATTCTGAGAAACTCTTTGCAATGTGGACATTCAGCTCACAGAGATAAATCTTTCTTTTGATGAGGCAGTTTGGAAACATTGCTTTTGTAGAGTCTGTGAAGGGATGTTTGGGTGTCCTATGGTGAAAAAGGAAACATATTCAGAGAAAAACTAGAAAGAAGATTTCTGTGAAACTGTTTTGTGATGTGTGCATTCATCTCCCTGAATTAAAAGTTTCCTTTGACACAGCAGTTTGGAAACACTGTTTTTTTAGAATCTGCAAATGGATATTTGGGAGCACATTGAGGCCTACGGTGAAAAAGCAAATATATTAAGAATAAAGCAAGGAATAATCTTTCTGTGAAACTGCTTTTTGATGAGTGCATTCATTTCACAGAGGTAAAGCACTCCTTTGATGGTGCAGTTTGGAAACAACACTGTTTTTGTAGAATCTGCAAAATGGTATTTAGGAGCACATTGAGGCCTATGGTGAAAAATGAAACATCTTCAGAGAAAAAATAGAAAGAAGCCTTCTGGAAAACTGCTTTGTGATGTGTGCATTCACCTCACAGAGTTAAACCTTTCTTTTGATTGAGCAGTTTGGAATAAGTGTTTTTGTAGAATCTGAGAAGGGATATTTGGGAGCACACATAGGCCTGTGTTCAAAAAGGAAATATCTTCAGAGAAAAACTAGAAAGAAGCTCTCTGAGAAACTGCTTTGCTGTTTTCTGTGCATTCACCTCACAGAGATGAACCTTTCTTTTGATGTAGCGGTTTGGAAACACTGTTTCTGGAGAATCTGCAAAGGGATAATTGGGACTGTATTGAGGCCTACAGTGAAAAAGAAGATATCTTCAGAGAAAAACTGGAAACAAGGTTTCTGAGATACTGCTTTTTGTTGTGTCCATTCATCTCATACATTAAACCTTTCTTGTGATTGAGCAGTTTGGAAGCACTGTTTTTGTGGAATCTGTGAATGGTTATTTGGGAGTGAATTGAGGCCTATGGTGAAAAAGGTAATATCTTTAGATAAAAACTAGAAAGAAACTTTCTGAGAAACCTGTTTGGGATGTGGGCATTCATCTCACAGAGGTAAACATTTCTTTGCTTGGAATTGTTTTAAAACACTGTTTTAGTAGAATGTGCAAAGAGATATTTGGGAACACATTGAGGCTTATTGTATAAATGGAAATATCTTCAGAGAAAAACAAGAAGGAAGCTTTCTGAGAAGCTGCTTTTTGATGTGTCCATTCATCTGGCAGAGTTAAATGTTTCTTTTGTTGGACCTGTTTGGCTACTTTGTTTTTGTAGAATCTGCGAATGGATATTTGGGAACATATTGAGGCCTACGTAGAAAAAGGAAATATCATTAGAGAAAATTTATAGAAGCTTTCTGAGAAACTGATTTGTGAAGCTTCCATTCATCTCACAGTGTTAAAGCCTTTTTTTGGTGGAGATGTTTGTAAACACTGTTTTTCTAGAATGTGTGAAGGGATATTTGGGACCGCATTGATGCCTACAGTGAAAAAGACATATTTTCAGAGAAATACTAGAAAGAAGCTTTCTTACAAACTGCTTTGTGATGTGTGTATTCATTCCACAGAGTTAAACCTTCCTTTTGATTGAGCAGTTTGGAAACACTGTTTTTTAGAATCTGTGAGGGATATTTGGGAGTGCTTTGGGGACTATGGTGAAAAAGGATTTATCTTAAGAGAAACTAGAAATAAGTTTTCTGACAAACTGATCTGTGATTTGTGCATTTGTCTCACAGAGTTAAGCCTTTCTTTTGATGGAGCCTTTTGAAACACAGTTTTTGTAGAATCTATGAAGGCATATTAGGGAATCAATAGAGTGCTATAATGAAAAAGTAAATATCTTCAGAGAAAAAAAAGAAAGAATCTTTCTGAGAAACTGCTTTCTGATGTGTGCTTTCATCTCACTGAGTAAAATATTTCTACTGATGGAGCACTTTGGAAACAAAGTTTTCATAGAATCTGTGAAGGGATATTTGAGAGTGCCTGGAGGCCTATGGTGAAAAAGGAAATATCTTCAGAGAGGAACTACACAGAAACTTTCTGAGAAACTGCTTTGTGATGTGTACATCCATCTCATAGAGTTAAACCTTTCTTTTGATGGAGCAATTTGGAAACTCTGTTTTTGTAGAATCTCCAAAGGGATATTTGGGAGGACATTGAGGCCTAAGGTGAAAAAGTCAACATCTACAGAGAAAAACTAGAAAGAAGCTTTCTGAGAAACTGGTTTGTGATGTGTGCATTCATCTCACAGAGTTAAACCTACCTTTTGATGAGCATTTTGGAAGCACTGTTTTTGTCGAATCTTTGCAGGGATTTTTTAGGAGCACCTTGAGGCCTGTGGTGAAAAAGGAAATATCTTAAAAGAAAAACTAGAAAGGATCTTTCTGAGAAACTGTTTTTAGATGTGAGCATCCATCTCACAGAGTTAAACCTTTCATGGGACAGTTTGGAAACACTGGTTTTGAAGAATCTGTGGAGGGGTATTTGGGAATGCTTTGGGGCCTATGGTCAAAAAGTATATATCTACAGATAAAAACTAGAAAATTTTTCTAAGAAACTGCTTTGTGATCTGTGCATTTGTCTCATAGAGTTAAACCTTTTCTTTGATAAAGCAGTTTGGAAACACTGTTTTTGTAGAATCTGTGAAGGGATATTTTGGAGGGCATTGAGGCCTATTTTGAAAAAGGAAATATCTTCAGAGAAAAACTAGAAAGAAGCTTTCTGAGAAACTGTTTTATGATGATTATATTCATCGCACAGAGTTAAACCTTTCTTTGGATAAAGCACTGTGGAAACACTGTTTTTGTAGAATCTGTGAAGGGATATTTCGGAGCACTTTGAAGCCTATGGTGAAAAAGGAATCATCTTCAGACGAAACTAGAAAGAAGCTTTCTGAGAAACTGCTTTGTGATGTGTGCATTCATCTCACAAAATTAAACCGTTTTTTATTGAGCACTTTGGAAACATTGTTTTTGCAGAATCTGCAAAAGGATATTAGGGAGGGCATTGAGGATTATGGTGAAAAGGAAATATCTTCAGAAAAATACTAGAAAGCAGATTTCTGAGAAACTACTTCCTGATGTGTACATGCATCTCACAGAGTTAAACTTTTCTTTTGATTGAGTAGTTTAGAAACACTGCTTATGTAGAATCAGTGCAGGGATGTTTTGGAACGCATTGAGGCCTAAGGTCAAAAAGGAAATATCTTCAGGGGTAAACTAGAAAGAAGCTTTCTGAGAAACTTCTTTGTGATGTGTGCATTCATCTCACAGAGTTAAACCTTTCTTTTCATTGAGCACTCTGATGTCACTGTTTTTGTAGAACCTACAAAGGGATATTTCAGAGCACATTGAGGCCTCTGTTAAAAAAGGAAATATCATAAGATAAAACTAGATAGAAGCTTTCTGATAAACTGCTTTGTTATGTTTGCATTCATCTAACAGAGGTAAACATTTCTCCGGATTCAGCAGTTGAAAACACTGTTTTTGTCCATTCTGCGAATGGCCATTTAGGAGCTCATTGAGGCCAATGGTGATAAAGTGAATATCACATGATAAAAATTAGAAGGAAGCTATCTGAGAATCTGCTTTGAGATGTGGGCACTCATCTTGCAGAAGTAACCTTTATTTTCATTCAGCAGTTTGGAAACAATGTTTTTATAGTATCTGTGAAGGGATACCTGGGAGTACACTGAGGCATATGGTGAAAAAGGAAATATCGTCAGATAAAAACTAGAGAGAACCTTTCTGAGAATCCACTTTGTGATGTGCGCATTCATTTGAGACAGTTAACAGTTTCTTTGTATTCAGCAGTTTGGAAACTGTTTTTATGCATTCTGCTAGGAAATTGGGAGATCATTGAGGCCAATGGCAAAAAAGCGAATAACCCATGATAAAAACTAGAAGGAAGCTATTTGAGAAACTGCTTTGTGATGTGTGAATTCATCTCATAGAGGTAAACCTTTCTTTTCACTCAGCAGTTTGGAAACACTGTTTTTGTAGAATCTGTGAAGGGATATTTGGGAGCAAATTGAGGCTTACAGTGAAAACGGAAACATCTTCAGATAAAAACTAGAAAGAAGCTCTCTGAGAAACTGCTTCATGGTGTGTGCATTCAACTCAAAGTGTTAAACTTTTCTTTTCATTCAGCAGTTTAGAAACACCATTTTTGTAGAATCTGCAAAGGGATATTTGGGAGCATATTGAGGCCTATGACGAAAAAGGAACCATCTTCAGCTAACAAGTACAAAAAATCTTTCTTGAGAGTCTGGATTATGATATATGCATTCGACTCACAGAGCTAAACTTTTTTTGGATTCGGTATTTTGGAAACACTGTTTTTGTCCATTCTGTGAATTGACATGTGTGAGCTCATTGAGGCCAATGGTGAAAATGTGAATACACCAGCATAAAATCTAGAAGGAAGCTATCAGAGATACTGCTTTGTGATGTGCGCATTCATCTCACAGAGTTAATCCTTTATTTTCATTCAGCAGCTTGGAAACACTGTGTTTGTAGAACATGTGAAGGGTTATTTTGGAATGCATTGGGGTCTATAATGAAAAAGAAAACTACTTCAGATAAAACCTAGAAAGAAGCTTTCTGAGAAACTGATTTGTGGTGTGTGCATTCAACTCACAGAGTTAAACTGTTGGACTCAACAGTTTGGAAACATTGATTTTGTCCATTCTTCTAATGGACATTTTGGAGCTCATTGAGGCCAATGTTAAAAACTGAATATCCCAGGATAAAAACCAGAAGGAAGCTCTCTGAGAAACCTCTTTCTTATGTGTGCATTCATCACACAAAGTTAAACCATCCTTTGGATTCAGCAGTTTAGGAACACTGTTTTTGTAGAACCTACGAAGGGATATTTGGGAACATATTGAGTCCTATGTTGAAAAAGGAAACATCATCAGATAAAAACTACAAAGGATATTTCTGAGAATCTGCTTTGTCTTATGTGCATTCATCTGAAAGAGATAAATCTTTCTTAGGATTCTGCAGTTTGGAAACACTGTTTATGTCCATTCTGAGAATGGAGCTCTTTGAGGCCAATGGTGAAAAAGCAAATATCCTAGGATAAAAACTGGAATGAAGGGGTCTGAGGAACTGCTTTCTGAGGTATGCATTCATCTCGCAGAGTTAAAACTTACTTTTCATTCAGCAGTTTGGAAACACTGTTGTTGTAGAATATGAGAAGGGATATATGAGCACACATTGGGGCCTATGGTGAGAAAGGAAAAATACTTAGATAAAAACTACAAAAAAGCTTTCTGAGAAACTGGTTTGTGATGTGTGCATTCATCTCACAGAGTAAAACCTTTCTTTGCATATGGCAGTTTGGAAACACTACATTTGTCCATTTGGCAAATGGACATTTGGGAGCTCATAGAGGCCAATGGAGAAAAACTGAATATCCCAGGATGAAAACTGGAAGGAAGCTATCTGAGAAACTGCTTTGTGCTGTGTGCATTGATCTGGCAGAGTTTTTTTTTTTTCATTCAGCCCTTTGGAAACACTGTTTTTGTAGAATCTGTAAAGGGATATTTGGGAGTGCATTGAGGCCTATGGTGAAAAAGGAGGAAATATCTTCAGTTAAAAAGTAGAAAGAAGCTTTCTTGAGAAACTGCTTTGTAATGCATGCATTCATCTCACAGAGTTAAAACTTTCTTTGGATTCAACAGTTAGGAAACTCTGTTTTTGTCCATTGTGTGAAAGGACAATTTGGAGCTCAGTGAGGCCAATGGTGAGAAAGTGAAAATCCCAGGATAAAAACTAGAAGGAAATTCCCTGAGAAACTGCTTTGGGATGTGTGCACTCATCTCACAGAGTTAAAACTTTCTTTTCATCCAGCATTTTGGAAACACTGTTTTTGTACAATCTGCGAAGTGATATTTGGGAGTGTATTGAGGCCTATGTTGAAAAAAGAAATATCTTCATATAAAAACTGGAAAGAAATTTCTGGGAAATTGATTTTTCATGTGTGCATTGATCTCACAGAGTTAAACCTTTCTTTTTACTCAGCAGTTCGGTAACATGGCTTTATCCATTCTGCTAATGGATATCTGGGAGCTCATTGAAGCCAATGGTGAAAAAGGAAATATCCCAGGATTAAAACTAGGAGGAAGCCCTCTAAGAAACAGCTTTGTAATATGTGCATTAATCAAGCAGAGTTAAACCTTTCTTTGGATTCAGCAGTTTGGAAATCCTGTTTTTGTAGAATTTTCGGAGGGATATTTGGGAGCACATTGTGACCTGTGGTGAAAGGAAACATCTTCAGATAAAATCTAGAAAGAAGTTTCTGAGAAACTGTTTTGTGATTTGGGCATTCAATAACAGATTTAAACTTTTCTTTGGATTGAGCAGTTTGGAGATGCTGTTTTTGTCCATTCTGCAATTGGGCGTTTGGGAGCTCTTTGAGGCCAATGGCAAAAAAGTGAATACCCCAGGATAAAACTTTGAAAGAATCTATCTGAGAAACAGCTTTGTGATGCGTGCATTCATCTCACAGTGTTAAACCTTTGTTTTCATTCTGCCTTTTGGAAACACTGTTTTTATAGAGGCTGTGAAGAGATATTTGGGAGCACAGTGAGGCCAATGGTGAAAAATTAAACATCTTCAGATAAAAACTAGAAAGAAGCGTTCTGAAAAACTGCTTTGAGATGTGTGCATTCATCTCACAGAGTTAAACCATTCTTTGGATTCAGCAGCATGGAAACACTGTTTTTGTCCATTCTGCAAATGGACATTTGGGAGCTCATTGAGGTCAATGGTGAAAAAGTGAATATCCAAGGACAAAAATTAGAAAATCTAATTAAATCTGTGAGACGAATTGCACACATCACAAAGAAATTACCAGAAGGCTTCTTCCTAGCTTTTATCTGAAATAGTTTCCTTTCTTCACCATAGGCTTCAATGGGCTCCAAAATAAGCCTTTGCTGATTCTAGAAAAAGAGTGTTTTTTATCCCAGCTATCTGAGAAACCTCTTTGTGATGTGTTCATTCATCTCACAGAGTTAAACCTTTCTTTTATTTCAGCTGTTTGGAAACACTGTTTTGTAGAATCTGCAAAGGGATATGTGGGAGCGCATTCAGGCCTGTAGTGAGAAAGGAAATATCTTCAGATAAAAACTAGAAAGAAGCTTTGAGATAAACTGCTTCATGATGTGTCCATTCATCTCAAAGATTTCAGCTTTTCTTTGGATTCAACAATTTGGAAACACTCCTTTTGTCTATTCTGCAAATGGACATTTGGGAGCTCATTGACGCCAATGGTGATAAAGTGAATATCGCAGGGTAAAAACTAGAAGGAAGCTATCTGAGAAAGAGATTTGTGATGTGTGCATTCATCTCATAGAGTTAAAACTTTCTTTTTATTCAGCAGTTTAGAAACTATTTTTGTAGAATCTGCGAATGCATGTTTGGGAGCACATTGAATCCTATGGTGAAAATAGGAAACCACTTCATATAGAAACTAGAAAGAAGCCTTCTGAGAAATTTATTTGTGATGTGTGCAATTCATCTCACAGATTTAAACCTTTCTTTGGATTCAGCAGTTTGGAAACACAGTTTTTCTCCATTCTGCATATGGACATTTGGGAACTCATTGAGGCCAATGGCAAAAAAGCAAATATCCCAGGGTGAAAACTAGAATTCACCTATCTGAGAAACTGCTTTCTGATGTGTGCTTTCATATCACAGATTTAAACCTTTCTTTTCATTCAGCAGTTTGGAAACACTGTTTTTGTAGAATCTGCAGAATGGTATTTGTGAGCGCATTGAGGCCTATTGTGAAAAAGAGAATGTCTTCAGATAAAAACTAGACAGAAGTATTCTCAGAAACTGCTTTGAGATGCGTGCATTCATCTCACAGGTTAAAATTTTCTTTTGATTCTGCAGCTTGGAAACAATGTTTTTGTCTATTCTGTGAATTGACATTTGGGAGCTCATTGAGGCCAATGGTGAAAAAGCTAATATGCCTCAATAAATCTAGAAGGAAGCTATCAGAGGAATTTCTTTGTGATGTGTGCATTCTTCTTGCAGCATTAAAACTTTCTTTTAATTCAGCAGTTTGGAAACCCTCTTTTTGTAGAATCTGAGAAAGGATATTTGGGAGTGCATTGAGGACTATGGAGAAAAAGGAAACAACTTCAGATAAAAAGTAGAAAGAAGGTTTCTGAGAAACTGCTTTTTGATTTGCCCATTTATATCACAGAGGTAAATACTTCTTTTGAATCAACGGTTTGGAAACACTGTTTTTGTCCATTCTGTGAACAGACATTTGGGAGCTCATTGAGGCCAATGGCTAAAACTCGAATATCCCAGGATAAAAACTAGAAGGAAGCTATCTGAGAAACCACTTTGTGATGTGGACATTCATCTCACAGAGTTAAACCTTTCATTTCATTCAGCATTTTGGAAACACCATCTTTGTAGGATCTGCAAAGGCATATTTAGGAGCATATTGATTCTGATGTTGAAAAAGGAAACATCTTCAGATAAAAGCTAAAAAGAAGCTTTCTGAGAAACTGCTTCGTGGTGTAGGCATTCATCTCACAGAGTTAAAACTTTCTTTGGACTCCACAGTTTGGAAATACTCTTTTTGTCCCTTCTGTGAATGGACACTTTGGATCTCTTTGAGGTCAATGGCAAAAAAGAGAATATCCCAGGATAAAAACTAGAAGGAAGCTCTCTGAGAAACTGCTTTGTGATGTGTGCCTTCATCTCCCAGATTTAAAACTTTCCATTCAGCAGTTTGGAAACACTGTTTTTGTAGAATCTGTGAAAGGATATCTGGGAGTGCAATGTGGCTTTGGGTGAAAAAGGAAACATCTGTAGATAAAAACTAGAAAAGATCTTTCTGAGAAACTGCTTTGTGATATGTGCATTTATCTCACAGAGTTAAACCATTCTTTTCTTTCAGCAGTTTGGAAACACTGTATTTGCAGAATCTTTGAATAAATATTTGAGAGTGCTTTGAGGCCTATGGAGAAAAAGGAAGCAGTCAGAAAAAATCTAGATAGAAAATTTCTGATAAAATGCTTTGTGATGTTTGCATTCACCTCACAAAGTTAAACCTTTTTGTCATTTCAACAGTTTGCAATCACTGTTTTTGTCTACTCTGCGAATAGACATTTGGGAGCTCATTGTGGCCAATGGTGAAAAAGCTAAAATCCCAGGATGAAAACTAGAAGGAAGCTAGCTGAGAAAATGCCTTGTGATGTGTACATTAAACTCGCAGTGTTAAAATTTCCTTTTCATTCATCAGATTGGAAACACAGTTTTTGTAGAATTGGCTAAGGGATATTTGGGAGCACATTGAGGTTTATGGTGAAAAAGGAAATATCTTTAGATAAAAACTAGCAAGAAGCTTTCTGACAAACTGCTTTGGGATGTGTGCATTCATCTACCTGAGTTACAGCTTCCTTTTGATTGAGCAGTTTGGAAACACAGTTTTTGTAGAATCTGCGAAGGGATATTTGGGATCACATTCAGGCCAATGGTGAAAAAGGAAATATCTTCACATAAAAAATAGAAAGAAGCTTTCTGAGAAATGGCTTTTTGATGTGTGCATTCATCTCACCGAGATAAAATGTACTTTTGATGGAGCAGTTTGGAAATACTGTTTTTTTAGTATCCCTCAAGGCATATTTGGGAATGCATTGAGGTCTCTGGTGAAAAAGGAAATATCTTCAGAGAAAAACTAGAAAGAAGCTTTCTGAGAAACTGATTTGTGATGTGTGCATTCATCTAACCAACTCAAAACATTCTTTTGGTTCAGCAGTGTGGAACCACTGTTTTTGTAGAATCTGCAAACTGATATTTGGGAGCAAATTGTGACCTATAGTAAAAAAAGGCAATATGTTCAGATAAAAACTTCAAAGGAGCTTTCTGAGAAACTGATTTGTGATGTGTGCTTTCATCTCACAGAGTTAAACCTTTATTTTGATGGAGCCGTTTGGAAACCCTGTTTTTGAAGACACTGTGAAGTGATATTTGGGAGTGCATTGAGGCCTATGTTGAAAAAGGAAATACCTTTAGATAAAAACTAGAAGGAAACTTTCTGAGAAACTGATTTGTAATGTGTGCATTCTTCTCACAGAGTTAAGCCTTCCTTTTGATGGAGCAGTTTGGAAACACTGTTTTTGCAGAATCTGTGAAGAGATATTTGGGAGGGCATTGAGGCCTATGGTCAAAAAGAAAATTGCTTTTAAATAAAAACTAGAAAGAATCTTTCTAAGAAACTGATTTGTGATCTGTGCATGCATTCGTCTTACAGTGTTAAACATTTCTTTTGATGGAGCAGTTTGGAAACAGTGTTTTTGTAGAATCTGCGAGGGGATATTTGGGAGCACATTGAGGTCTATGTTGAAAAAAGAAATTTATTTAGAGAAAAACTAGAAAGAAGCTTTGTAAGAAACTGCTTTGTTTTGTGTACATTCATCTAACAGATTAAACCTTTGTTTTTATGGAGCAGTTTGGACACACTGTTTTTGTAGAATCTGCAAAGGGATATTTGGGAGCACATCGAGGCCTAAGGTGAAAAATGAAATATCTTCAGATACAAAGAAGAAAGAAGCTTTCTGAGAAGTTGCTTTGTGATGTCTGCATTCACATCACAGAGGTAAAGCTTTCTTTTAATTGAGCAGTTTGGAAAAAGTGTTTTTGTATAATCTGAAAAGGGATATTTGGGAGCACTTTAAGGCCAATGGTGAAAAAGGAAATAAATTCAGAGAAAAACTAGAAAGATTTCTGAGATACTGCTTAGTGATGTATGCATTCAGCTCACAGAGTTAAACATTTCTTTTGATTGAGAAGTTTGGAAACACTGTTTTTGTAGGATCCGTGAAGGTATACTTGGGAGCACATTGAGGCCTATGATGAAAAAGGAAATATCTTCAGATAAAAATTTCAAAGAAGCTTTCTGAGAAACTGCTTTGTGATGTGTGCATTCGTCTCACAGAGACAAAACTTTCTTTTGATTCAGCAGTTTGGAAACACTGTTTTTGTAGAATCTGAAAAGGGATATTTCAGAGTGCTTTGAGGCCTAAGTGAAAAAGGAACTATCTCCACATAAAAACTAGAAAGAAGCTTTGTGAGAAACTGCTTTGTGACGTGTTCATTCACCTAACAGACTCAAAATTTTCTTTTGGTTGAGCAGTTTGGAAACACTGTTTTTGTAGAATCTGCAAATTGATAATTGGGAGCACATTGTGACCTATGATGAAAAAGGAAATATCTTCAGATAAAAACTTCCAAGGAGCTTTCTGAGAAACTGCTTTGTGATGTGTGCATTCATCTCACAGAGTTAAACCTTTCTTTTGGTGGAAATGTTTGGCAACACTGTTTTTGTAGAATTGGCCAAGGGACATTTGGGAGTGTGTTGAGGCCTATGGTCAAAAAGGAAATATCTTTAAATAAAAACTAGAAAGAAGCTTTCTGAGAAATGATTTGTGTTGTGTGCATTCGTCTCACCTATTTAAACCTTTCTTTTGATGGAGCAGTTAGTAAATGCTGTTTTTGTAGAATCTGCAAAGGGATATTTCAGAGCTCATTGATGCCTATGGTCAAAAAAGGAAATACTTTTAGATAAAAACTGAAAGAGTCTTTCTGAGAAACTGATTTCAGATGTGTGCATTCATCTTACAGAGTTAAACCTTTCTTTTGAAGGAGCAGTTTAGAAACTGTTTTTGGAGAATCTGTGAAGGGGTATTTTGGAGTGCATTGAGGTCTATGGTGAAAAAGGAAATATCTTAAGAGAAAGAACAGAAAGAATTTTTCTGAGAAACTGATTTGTGAAGTGTTCATGCATCTCACAGAGTTAAACCTTTGTTTTTATGGAGCAGTTTGGAATCACTGTTTTTGTAGAATCTGTGAAGGGATATTTGGGAGCTCATTGAGTGCTATGGTGAAAAAGGAATTATCTTTGGAGAAAAACTAGAAAGAAGATTTCTGAGAAACTGCTTTGTGATGTGTTCATTCATCTCAGAAAGTTAAACTTTTCTTTTGATGGAGCAGTTTTGAAACAACTTTTTTGTAGAAAATGCCAAGAGATATTTGGGAGTGCACTGAGGCCTATTTTTAAAATGAAATATCTTTAGATAAGAACTAGAAGGAAACTTTCAGGGAAACTGATTTGTGATGTGTGCATTCATCTCACAAAGATAAACATTTCTTTTGATTGAGCAGTTTGGAAGCATTGTTTTTATATAATCTTCAAAGGGCTATTTTGGAACACATTGATTCTTATGACAAAAAAGGAAATATCCTCAGAGAAAAACTAGTAAGAAACATTCTGAGATACTGCTTAGTGATGTGTGTATTAATCTCCCTGAATTAATGCTTTCTTTTGATTGAGCAGTTTGGAAACACTGTTTTTGTAGAATCTGGGAAGGGATATTTCGTAGTGAATTTAGGGTTTTGGTGAAAAAGGAAACAGCTTCAGAGAAAAATAAGAAAGAAGCCTTCTGAGAAACTGCTTTGTGATGTGTGCCTTCATCTCATAGAGTTAAACCTTTCTTTTGATGGAGCAGTTTGGATACACAGTTTTGTAGAATCTGCTGAGGGATATTTAGGAGTGCATTGAGAACTGTGGTAAAAAAGGAAACACCTTCATGTAAAAACTAGAAAGAAGCTTTCTGAGAAACTGCTTTATGATGCATGCATTCATCTCACAGACTGAAAAATTTCTTTTGGTTGAGTAGTTTGGGAACACTGTTTTTGAAGAATCTATGAAGAGATACTTTAGAGAGCATTGAGGCCTATGGTTTAAAGTGAAATATATTCAGATAAAACTTAGGCAGAAATGTTCTGAGAAACTGCTTTTTGATGTGTGCATTCATCTCACAGGGTTAATTGGTGTTTTTTTATTGAGCAGTTTGGAAACAGTGTTTTTTAGAAACTGTGAAGGGATATTTGGGAGCACTTTGAGACATAGGGTCAAAAAGGAAATATCTTTAGATAAAAACTGGAAAGAAGTTTTCTGAGAAACTGCTTTGTGATGTGTGCATTCATCTGAGAGAATTTAATCTTTGTTTTGATGGAGCAGTTTGGAAACACTGTTTTTGTATAATCTTCAAATGGATATTTCAGAGCACATTGAGGCATATGGTCAAAAAGGAAATGTCTTTAGATAAAAACTAGAAAGAATCTTTCTGAGAAACTGCTTTGTGATGTTTGCATTCATCTCCCTAAGTTACAGCTTTCTTTAGATTGAGCAGGTTGGAAACACTGTTTTTGTAGAATCTGTGAAGGGATATTTGGTATCACATTTAAGCTTTTTCTGAAAAATGAAACATTTTCAGAGAAAAACAAGAAAAAAACTTTCTGAGAAACTGCTTTGTGAATTTGGATTTGTCTCACAGGGTTAAATATTTCTTTTGATTGAAGAGTTTGGAAACATGGTTTTTGTAGTATCTGCAAAGGGATAATTGGCAGTGCATTCAGGCGTATGGTGGGAAATATCTTCACATAAAAACTAGAAAGAAGCTTTCTGAGAAACTGTTTTGTGATGTGTGCATTCATCTACCAGACTCAAAATTTTCTTTTGGTTCAGCAGTTTGGAACTACTGTTTTTGTAAAATCTCCAAACTTATATTTGTGAACACATTGTGACCAATGGTGAAAAAGGAAATATCTTCAGATAAAAACTTCAGTGGAGCTTTCTGAGAAACTGCTTTGTGATGTGTGCATTCACCTCACAGAGTTAAACCTTTCTTTTGTTAGAGCAGTTTGGAAACACTGTTTTTGTAGAATCTGCAAAGAGATATTCAGGAGCGCATTGAGACACATTGTCCAAAGGGAAATATTTTAGATAAAAATGAAAGAATATCTTTCTGAGAAACTGATTTGTGAGTGTGCATTCATCTCACAGTGTTAAACATTTCTTTTGATGGAGCAGTTTGGAAACCTTGTTTTCATAGATTCTGTGAAGGGATATTAGGGAGCACATTGAGGGCTATGGTGAGAAAGGAATTATCTTTGGTGAAAAACTAGAAGGAAGACTTCTGAGAAACTGCTTTGCGATGTGTGCATTCATCTCACAGAGTTAAAAACCTTCTTTTGATGGGGCAGCTTGGAGACACTGTTTTTGTAGAAAATGTCAACTGATATTTGGGAGTGAATTGAGGTCTATGGTCCAAAAGCAAATATCTTTAAGTAAGAACTAGACAGAAACTTTCAGGGAAACTGATTTGTGATGTGTGCATTCATCTCACAGCATTAAACATTTCTTTTGATTAAGCAGTTTGGAAACTGTTTTTGTAGAATCTGCAAGGGGATATTTGGGAGCTCATCGATGGTCATGGTGAAAAAGTAAATATCCTAACAGAAAAACTAGTAAGAAACATTCTGAGAAACTGCTTTGCACTGTGTGCATTCATCTCAGAGTTAAACCTTTGTTTTGATGGAACAGTTTGGAAAAACCGTTTTGTAAATTCTGCTGAGGCATAGTTCAGAGCACATTGAGAACTGTGGTGAAAAAGGAAACACCTTCAGAGAAAAACTAGAAAGAAGCATTCTGAGAAACTGCTTTGTGATGTACGCATTCATCTCACAGAGTTAAACCTTTCTTTTGGTTGAGACTTTGGAAACACTGTTTTTGTAGAATCTGTGAAGACATACTTTGGATCATATTGAGGCCTATGGTTTAAAAGGAAGTATCTTCAGATAAAAACTAGGCAAAACCTTTCTGAGAAATTGCTTTGTGTTGTGTGAATTCATCACACAGAGTTAAACCTTTCTTTTGAAGGTACAATTTGGAAACACTGCTTTGGTAGAATCATTGAAGGGATATTTGGTATCGCATTGAAGCCTATGATGAGAAAGGGAATATCTAGTTAAAAACCAGAAAGAAACTTTCTGAGAAGCTGATTTGTGATGTGTGTCTTCATCTCACAGTGTTGAACATTTCTTTTGATGTAACTGTTTGGAAGAAATGTTTTTCTGGGATCTGCAGGGATATTTGGGAGTTTGTTGAGACCTATGGTGAAAAAGGAAATATCTTCAGAGAAAAACTAGAAAGAGTCTTGCTGAAAAACTGCTTTTCGTTGTGTGCATTCATCTCACAGATTCAAAACTTTCTTCTGGTTGAGCAGTTTGGAACCACTCTTTTTGTAGAATCAGTGAGGAGATATTTGGGAGCACATTGAAGCCTATGGTGAAAAAGGAAATATCTTCAGGTGCAAATTTGAAAGAAGCTCTCCGAGAAAGAGCTTTGTGATGCATGCATTCTTCTCACACTCTTAAACTTTTCTTTTGATTTAGAAGTTTGGAAACACTGTTTTTTTGGAATCTACAAAGGGATTGAGGCTTATAGTGAAAAAGGGAATAACGTCAGAGAAAAACTAGAAGGAAGCTTACTGAGAAGCTACTTTGTGATGTGTGCATTAATCTCCCTGAATTAAACATTTCCTGTCACTCAGTAGTTTGGAAACACTGCTTTAGTAAAATCTATGAACGTGTATTTCAGAGTGCTTTGAGGCCTATGTTGAAAAGGCAAATATCTTCAGAGAGGAACTAGAAACAAGCTTTCTGAGAAACTGCTTCAGGATGTGTGCATTCATCTCACAGAATTAAACATTTCTTTTGGTGGAGCAGTTTGTAAGCACTGGCTTTGTAGAATCTTTGAAGTGATATTTGGGAGTGCATTGAGGCCAATTGTGAAAAAGAAAACATCTTTAGAATAAAATTAGAAAGAACCTTTCGGAGAAACATCTTGGTGATGTGTGCATCCATCTCACAGAGGTAAACCTTTCTTTCAATGGAGCAGTTTGGAAACACTGTTTTTATAGAATCTTTGAGGGAATATTTGGGAGCACATTGAGGCCTATGGTCACAAAGAAAATATCTTCAGATAAAATGTAGAAAGAGGCTTTCTGAGAAACTGACTTGTGATGTATTCATTCATCTCAGAAAGTTAATCCTTTCTTTTGATTGAGCAGTTTGGAAACACTGTTTTTGCAGAATCTGAGAAGAGCTATTTGGAAGGGCAATGAGGCCTATGATGAAAAAGGAAATATCTTCAATGAAAAACCAGAAAGAAGTTTTCTGAGAAAATGATTTCTGATGTGTGCATTCATTTCACAGACTCAAACATTTCTCTTGGTTGAACAGTTTGGAAACACTTTTCTAAGAATCTGCGAAGAGATATTTGGGAGTGCATTGAGGACAATGGTGAAAAAGGAAACATCCTTAGAGAAAAAATAGAAAAAAGCTTTCTGAGAAACTGATTTGTGATGTGTGAATTCATCTCACAGAGTTACAACTTTCTTTTCTTGGAGAAGTTTGGAAACACTGTTTTTGTAGAATCCAGGAAGGGATATTTGGGAGCTCATTGAGACCTATGTTGAATGAGGAATTATCTTCAGATAAAAACTAGAAAGAAGCTTTCTGAGCAACTTCTTTGTGATGTGAGCATTCATCTCACACAATCAAAACTTTTCTTTTAAGGGAGCAGTTTGGAAACACTCTTTCTATAGAATCTGTGAAGTGATATTTGGGAGCGCATTGAAGCCTATGGTGAATAAGGATATGTCTTCAGAGAAAAACATGAAAGAAGCTTTCTGAGAAACTGCTTTGTAATGTGTGCATTTGTCTCACAGAACAAAAGCTTTTTTTTTTATTGAGCAGTTTGGAGGCACTGTTTTTGTATAATCTGCAAAGGGATAGTAGGGAGTGCCGTGAGGTCTATGGTGGAAAAGAAAATATCTTCAGAGAAAAACAAGAAAGATGCTTTCTGAGAAACTGATTTCTGATTTGTGCATTCATCTCACAGATGTAAACATTTCTTTTGGTAGAAATGTTTGGCAACACTGTTTTTGTAGAATCTGTGAAGTGATATTTGGGAGTGCATTGAGGCCTATTGTGAAAAAGGAAATATCTTCAGATAAATACTAGAAAGAAGCTTTCTGAGAAACTGCTTTGTGATGTGTGTATTTAAATCACCTAGGTAAACCTTTCTTTTTAACGAGGAGTTTGGAAACCCTCTTTTTGTAGAATCTGTGAAGGCATACTTTGGAGTGCATTGAGGCCTATTCAACATTCAAAAGGAAATATCTTCAGAAAAAAACTGGAAAGAAGCTTTCTGAGCAACTGTTTTGTGATGTGTGCATTCACCTTGCAGAGTCAAATCTATTTTTGATGGAGCAGTTTGGAAACACCGGTTTTATGGAATCTGCAAAGAGATATTTGGGAGCACATCAAAGACTATGGCAGAAAAGGAAATAAGAGAAAAAATATAAAGATGCTTTCTGAGAAACTATTTGTTGTGTGTGCAGTCATCTCACAGAGTGAAACGTTTTTGTGATGAAGCAGTTTGGAAATATTGTCACAAATTCTGCAAAGGGATATTTGAGAGCGCATTGAGTCCTATGGTGACAAAGGAAATATCTTCAGAAAAAAAGAAAAAAAAAGTCTTCTGAGAAACCACTTTGTGATCTGTGCACTCATCTCAAAGGAATAAACCTTTCTTTTGATGGAGCAGTTTGGAAATACTGTTTTTGTAGAAACTCTGAGGGATATTTTGGAGCTCATTGAGGCCTATGGTCAAAAAGGAAATATTTTTAGATAAAAACTAGAAGGAAGCTTTCTGAGAAACTAATTTGTGATGTGTGCATTCATTTCACAGAGGTAAACTTTTCTTTTGATGGAGCTTTTTGAGAACAATGTTTTTGTAAAATGTGCAAAGAGATATTGCAGATCTCATTGAGGCCTATAGTGAAAAGGAAATATCTTCAGAGAAAAACAAGAAAGAAACTTTCTGAGAAACTGATTTGTGATGTGTGCATTCATCTCACAGAGTTAAACCTTTCTTTTGATGGAAATGTTTGGCAACACTGTTTTTGTAGAATCTATGAAGGGATATTTGGGAGGGCCTTGAGGCCTATGGTTTAAAATGAAATGTCTTAAGAGAAAACTGCAAAGAAGCCCTCTGAGAAACTGGTTTGTGATGTGTGCATTAAACATACAGAGTTAAACCTTTCTTTTGATGGAGCAGTTTGGAAACACTGTTTTTTAGAATTTGCGAAGGGATATTTTGGAGTGCACTGAGGCTTGTGTTCAAAAAGGAAATATCTTTAGATAAAAACTAGCAAGAAGCCCTCTGAGAAACTGGTTTGTGATGTGCACATTCATCTCACTGAGTTACACATTTCTTTTCATGGGGATGTTTGCAAAGACTGTTTTTGTAGAATTGGCAACTGGATATTTTGGAGAGAATTGAGGCTGATGGTGAAAAAGGAAATATCTTCAAGAAAAACTACAAAGAGACTTTCTGAGAAACTACTTTGTAATGCTTACATTCATCTTACAGACTCATATTTTTCTTTTGGTTGAGCAGGTGGGAAACACTGTTTTTGTAGAAACTACAAATGGATATTTTGGTACTCATTGAGGCTTATGGTGAAAAAGGAATTATCTTCAGATAAAAACTAGGAAGAACCTTTCTGAGAAACTGCTTTGTGATGTTTCCATTCACCTCACAGAGTTAAACCTTTCTTTTGATGGAGAGGTCTGGAAACACTGTTTTTGTAGAATCTGCAAAGTGATATTTGGCACCGCATTTAGGCCTATGGTGAAAAATGAAGTATCTTAAGAGAAAAACTATAAAGATGCTGTCTGAGAAACTGAGTTGTTATGGGGTGCATTCATTTCACAGAGTTATAATTTTCTTTTGATGGAGCTGTTTGGAATCACGGTTTTGGAGAAACTGTGACAGGATACTTGGGAGTGCATTGAGACCTATGGTGAAAAAGGAAATAACTTCAGAGAAAAAAAAGAAGTAAGCTTTTGGAGAAACTGCTTTGTGATGTGTGCATTCATCTCACAGACTCAAACCTTTCTTTTGTTTCAGCAGGTTGGAAACACTGTTTTTGTAGAATCTGCAAATGAATATTTGGGTGCACTTTGAGACTTATTTTGAAAAAGGAAATATCTTCAGATAAAAACTAGAAAGAAACTTTCAGAGAAACTGATTTGTGATGTGTGCATTCAGCTCATAGACTTAAACATTTCCTTTGATTGAGAAGTCTGGAAACACTGTTTTTGTGGAATCCACGAAGAGATATTTGGGAGTGCATTGAGGCCTTCAGTCAAAAAGGAAATATCTTCAGACAATAATTAGAAAGAAGCTTTCTGAGAAACTGCTTTGTGAAGTGTGCATTGATCTCACAGAGTTAAACCTTTCTTTTGATTGAGCAGTTTGGAAACACTATTTTGTAGAATCTGTGAAGGGATAATTGGGAGTACTTTGAGGCCTAGGGTGAAAAAGGAAACTTCTTCAGATAAAAACTAGAAAGAAGGCTTCTGAGAAACTGCTTTGTGATTTGTGCATTTGTCCCACAGAGTTAAACTTTTTTTGGATTCAGCAGTTTGGAAACACTGCTTTTGTCCATTCTGCAAATGGACATTTGGAAGTTCATTGAGGCAAATGGCAAAAAAATGTAATATACCAGGAGAAAAACTAGAAGGAAGCTCTCTGAGAAACAGCTTTGTAATGTTTGCATTCATGTCGCAGTGTTATACGTTTCTTTTCCTTCAGCAGTTTACAAACACTGTTGATGTAGAATCTGCAAAGAGATATTTGGGAGTGCATTGAGGTGTATGGTGAAAAAGGAAACATCTTCAGGTAAAAAGAAGAAAGAAGCTTTTGAGAAACTGCTTTTTGATGTGTGCATTCATCTCACAGAGTTAAACCTTTCTTGGATTCAGCAGTTTGGAAACACTGTTTTTGTGAATTCTGCAAATGGACACTTGGGAGCTCATTGAGGCCAATGGCAATAAAACGAATATAAAACCTAGAAGGAAGCTATCTGAGAAACCGAATTGTGATGTGTGCATTCCATCTCACAGACTTAAACCTTTCTTTTCTGAAACATTTTTGAAACACCATTTTTGTGCATTCTGAGAATGGACATTGGGAATCTCATTGAAGCCAATGGCGATGAAGGGAATATTCCATATAAAAACTAGAAGGAAGCTATCTGAGAAACTGCTTTGTGATGTGTGTATTTATCTCACAGAGTTAAACCTTTCTTTTCATGCAGTATTTTGGAAATACTGTTTTTGTAAAATATGTAAAGGGATATTCTAAATGCATTGAGGACTATGGTGAAACAGGAATCACCTTCAGATAAAAACTAGAAAGAAGCTTTCTGAGAAACTGCTTTGTCACGTGTGATTTCATCTCAGAGAGTTAAACTTTTCTTTGGATTCAGCAATTTGGAAACACTGTTTTTGTCCATTCTGTGAATGGACAGTTGGGAGCTCAATGAGGTCAAAGGCAAAAAAGCGAATATCCAAGGATAAAAACTAGAAGGAAGCTGTCTGAGCAACTGCCTTAAGATGTGTGCATTCATCCTGCAGAGTTAAAACTTTCTTTTCATTCAACAGTTTGGAAACACTGTTGATGTAGACTCTGCGATAGGATAATTGGGGGTGCATTGTGGCCTATGGTGAAAAAGGAAACATCTTCAGATTAAAACTGGAAAGAGGATTTCTGAGAAACTGCTTTGTGATGTGTGGCTTCATCTCACAGAGTTAAAACTTTCTTTGGATTCAGTAGTTTAGGAACACTGTTTTTGTCCATTCGGTGAATGGACATTTGGGAGTCCATTTAGGCCAATGGTGACAAAGGGAATATCCCAGGATAAAAGCTAGAAGGAACCTCTCTGAGAAACTGCTTTGTGATGTGTGCATTCATCTCACAGAGTTAAACCTCTCTTTTCATTCAGCAGATTGGAAGCACTATTTTTGTAGAGTCTGTGACAGGATATTTGGGAGCACATTGAGGCCCATGGTGAAAAAGGAAACATCTTCATATGAAAACTGGAAAGAACCTTTCTGAGAAACTGCTTTCTGATGTGAGCATTCATCGCACAGAGTTAAACATCTGTTTGGATTCAGCAGTTTGGAAACACAGTTTTTGTTGAAATCTGTGAATGGACATTTGGTAGCTCCTTGAGGCCAAAGGCAAAGAAGGAAATATCAAATGATTAAAACTAGAAGGAGGATCTCAGAGAAACCACTTTGTGATGTACCCATTCATCTCACAGAGGTAAACCTTTCTTTTCATTCAGCAAGTTGGAAAACACTGTTTTTGTAGAATCTGCCAAAGGATATTTGAGAGTGCATTGAGGCCAATGGTGAGTAAGGAAATATCTTCAGAGAACAACTAGAAAGAAGCTTTCTGAGAAATTGGCTTGCAATGTGTGCAGTCAACTCACAGAGGTAATCATTTCTTTTGATGTAGGAGTTTGGGGCACCGTTTTTGTAGAATCTGTGGAGGGATATTAGGGAGTGCATTGAGGCCTACAGTGAAAATGGAGATGTCTTTAGAGAAACTATAAAGAAGCTTTCTGAGAAACTGCTTTGTGATTTGTGTATTCACCTCAGAGAGTTAAACCTTTCTTTTGATGGAGCAGTTAGGAAACACTGTTTTGGGGGAGCACATGGAGGCCTACAGTGAAAAAGGAAATATCTTCAGAGAATAACCAGAAAGAAGCTTTCAGAGAAACTGCTTTGTGATGTATCTATTCATCTCACAGACTTAAACCTTTCTTTTTATGGATCAGTTTGGAAACACTGTTTTTGTAGAATCTGCAACTGGATATTTGGGAGTGCATTGAGGCCTGTGATGAAACAGGAAGTATCTTCAGAGAAAAACTAGAAATAAGCTTTCTGAGAAACTGCTTCGTGACGTGTCCTTTTATTTCACAAAGTTAAAGCTTTCCTTTGATAGAGCAGTTTCAAAACACTGTTTTTGTAGAATCTGCGAAGGGATATTTGGGAGCATACTGAGGTCTGTGGTCAAAAAAGAAATAACTTCAGAGAGAAATTAGAAACAGGCTTTCTGAGAAACTGCTTCATGATGTGTGCATTCACCTCACAGAGTTAAACCTTTCTTTTGATTGAGCAGTTTGGAAACATTGTTTTTGTAGAAACTGCCAAGGGATATTTGGGAGCACATTTAGGCCTATGGTGAAACAGGAAATATCTTCAGGGAAAATGTACAAAGAAGCTTTCTGAGAAATTGCTTTCTGATGTGTGCATTCATATCACAGAGTTAATCCTTACTTTTGATGGATCAGTTTGTAATCATGCTTTTTGTAGAATCTCTGAAGGGATATTTGAGAGTGCATGGAGGCCTATGGTGAAAAAGGAAATATCTTCAGAGGAAAAAAAGGAAAGAATTTTTCTGAGAAACTGCTTTGTGATGTGTGCATTCATCTCAAATTGTTAAACCTTTCTTTTGATGGAGCACTTTGGAAACATTGTTTTTTAGGATCTGCAAAGGGATATTTGGAAGTGCATTGAAGCCTAATGTGAAAAATGAACACCTTCAGAGAAAAACTAGAATGAATCTTTCTGAGAAACTGCTTTGTCATGTGTGCATTCATCTGAAAGAGTTAAACTTACCTTTTGATTGGGCAGTTTGGAAGCACTTTTTTTTAGAATCTATGAAGGGATATTTGGAAGCTTGTTGAGGCCTATGGTGAAGAAGGAAATATCTTAAGAGAAAATGCATTAAGAAGTTTTCTGATAACCTTTTGTGATATGTGCATTCATCTCACAGAGTTAAACCTGTGCTCCAAAATGGAGCATTTTGGAAGCACTGTTTTTGTTGAATCTGCAAAGGGATATTTAGGAGCACATTGAGGCCTATGGTGAAAAAGGAAATATTTTCTAATAAAAACTAGAAAGGAACTTTCTGCAAAACTGCTTTGTAAAGTGTGCATTCATCTTACAGAGTAAAACCTTTCTTTGATGGAGCAGTTTGGAAACACTGTTTTTGTAGAATCTGCGAAGGGATATTTAGGATCATTTTGAGGCCTGTGATGAAAAAGGAAATATCTTCAGATAAAAACTAGAAAGAAACTTTCTGCAAAACTGCTTTGTGATGTTTGCATTTATCTCACAGACTCACACCTTTCTTTTGGTTTAGCAGTTTGCAAACACTGTTTTTGTAGATTCTGCAAAGGGATACTTGGGAGCATATTGAGGACTATGGTGAAAAAGGAAATAACTTCAGAGAAAAACCAGAAAGAATCTTTCTGAGAAACTGCTTTGTGATGTGTGCATTCATCTCACAGAGTTAAACATTTCTTTTGATTGAGCAGTTTGGAAACACTGTTTTTTTTAGAAAGTGCCAAGGGTTATTAGGGAGAACATTGAGGCCTATGGTAAAAAATGAAATATGTTTAGATAAAAAACAAAAATAAACTTTCAGAGAAACTGATTTGTGATGTGTGCATTCTCCTCACATAGTTAAATATTTCTTTTGATGGAGCAGCTCGAAAGCAGTGTTTTTGTAGATCAATGAAGGGATATTTGAGAGTGCATTGAGGCCTATTGTGAAAAAGGAAATGTCTTAAAAGAAAAACAAGAAAGAAGCTTTCTGAGAAACTGATTAGTGATGTGTTCATTCATCTCACACAGTGAAACCTTTTCTTTATGGAGCAGTTTGGAAACACTGTTTTTGTAGAAACAGCAAAAGAATATTTGGGAGTGCATTGACGTCTATGGTCAAAAAGGAAATCTCACTAGATGAAAAATAGAAATAAGCTTCCTGAGAAACTGATTTGTTATGACTATATTCATCTCACTGAGTTAAAACTTTTTTTCATTGATCTGTTAGGAAACACTGTTTTTCTAAAATCTGCGAAGTGATATTGGGGAGAGCATTGAGGCTTATGGTGAAAAAGGAAATATCTTCAGAGAAAACCTAGAAAGAAGCTTTCTGGGAAACTGCTTTTTGATGTGTACATTCATCTCACAGAGTTAAACATTTCTTTTAATTGAACAGTTTGGAAACACTGTTGTGGAATCTGCGAAGGGATATTTGGGGAGACATTGAGGCCTGTGGTCCAAAAGGAAATATCTTTAGATAAAAACTAGAAAGAAGCTTTCTGAGAAATTGATTTGTGATGTGTGCATTCATCTCACAGAGTTAAAAGTTTCTTTTGATGGATCTATTTGGAAACAGTGTTTTTGTAGAATTTGCAAAGGGATATTTGAGAGTGCATTGAGGCCTGTGGTGAAAAAGGAATATCTTCAGAGAAAAAGTAGAAGAAAGCTTTCTGAGAATCTGCTTTGTGATGTTGCATTGTTCTCACAGAGTTAAACCTTTTTTTTTATTGGAGCTATTTGGAAACACTCTTTTTGTAGAATCTGAGAAGGGATATTTGGGAGTTCATTGAGGCCTATGGAGTAAAAGGAAATATCTTCAGAGAAAAACTAGAAAGGAGCTTTCTGAGAAACTGCTTTGTGATGCATGTGTTGAATTCACAGAGATCAACTTTTGTTTTGATGGAGCAGTTTGGAAACACTGTTTTTGTAGAATCTTTGAAGGGATATGTGGGAGTGCATTAAAGACTATGGTGAAGAAGGAAATAATTTCAGAGAAAAATAAGAAAGAAACTTTCTGAGAAACCGCTTTGTGACGTGTGCATTCATCTCACAGACTCAAACCTTTCTTTTGGTTGAGCAGTTTGGAAACTGTTTTTGTAGAATCTGTGAAGGGATATTTGGGAGAGCATTGGGAACTATGCTGAAAAAGGATATATCTTCATATAGAAACTAGAAAGAAGCTTTTTGAGAACATGCTTTGTGTTGTGTGCATACATCACACACTTAAACCTTTCTTTTGATGGGGCAGTTTGGAGACACTGTTTTTCTAGAATCTGCGAAGGGATATTTTGTAGCTCATTGAGGCCTATGGTGAGAGAGGAAATGTCTTCAGAGAAAAACGGGAAAGAGGCTTTCTGAGAAACTGCTTTGTGATTTGTGCATTTATCTCAAAGAGTTAAGCCTTTCTTTTGATTCAGCACATTTGACACAATCTTTTTGTACAATCTGTGAAGTGACATTTAGGAGCCCATGTAGTCCCATGGGGAATAACTGAATATCCCCAGGTAAAATCTAGAAAAAAGCTAATTGTTAAACTGCTTTTTGATGTGTGGATTAATCTCACAGAATTAAACATTTCTTTTGATTCAACAGGTTGGACACACTGTTTTTGGAGAATCTGTGAAGAGACAATTCAGAGCCTAATGAGGGCTATGGGGAAAAACAGAACATCCCCAAGTAAAAACTAAAAAGAATGTATCTGTTAAACTGCTTTGTGATATGTGGATTCAACTCACAGAGATAAAACTTCCTTTTGATTCAGCAAATTGGAAACACTCTTTTTGAAGAATCTGTGATGGGACATTTGGGAACCCACTGAGGCCTAAGGAGAAAAGTCAAATATCCTCAGGTAAAAACTGAAAAGAAGCTGTCCATAAAAATTGCTTTTTTATGTGTGGATTTATATCACAGAGTTAAAACTTTCTTTTGATTCAGCAGGTTAGAAACAGCCTTTTTGGAGAATCTGCGAAGGGACATTTGGGATCCCACTGCAGCCCATTTAAAAAAACTGAATATCCCCAGGTAAAACCTAGAAAGAAGCCATCTGTGAAACTGCTTTCTGATGTGTGGATTCATCTCACTGAGTTAAACTTTTCTTTTGAAACAGCAGGTTAGAAACACTCTTTTTGGAGAATCAGCAAAAGGACATTTGGGAGATCATTCAGTCCCATAGGAAAAAAAAAAAATATATATATATGTGTATATATATATATATACACATATATATATACACATATATATACATATATATACGTATATATATATATACATATATATACGTATATATATATATACATATATATACATATATATACATATATATATACACATATATATACATATATATACATATATATACACACATATATATACACATATATATATGTGTATATATCTGCAGGTAAAAACTAGAAAGGAGCAATCTATGAAACTGCTTTGTCATGTGTGGATTCATCTCACAGAGGTAACCCTTTCTTTTGATCCAGCTGGTTGGAAAAACTCTTTATAGAGAATCCATGAGGGGACATTTGGGAGCCCATTGTGGCTTTTGGTGAAAAACAGAATGTCCTCAGGTAAAAAGTACAAATAAGCTATCTGTGAAACTGCTATGTCATGTGTGGAATCATCTCACACAGTTAAGCCACAGTTTTGATTAAGCAGGTTAAAAACACTCTGGACAATTTGTGAAAGACATTTGGGATCCATTTGCGGCCTATGTGGAAAAACAGAATAGCCACAGGTAGAAACTAGAAAGATGCTTGCTGTGAAACTGCTTTGTGATGTGTGGATTCATCTCACAGAGTTCCCTTTGATTCAACAGGTTGGAAACACTCTTTCTGGAGAATATGCAAGGGGACATTTGGGAGCCCATTGAGGCCTATGGAGAAAAACAAAATATCCCCAGATAAAAATTAGAGAGAAGCTATCTGTGAAACTTCTTTGTGATGTGTGGATTCATGTCACAGTGTGAGACCTTTCTTTTGATTCTGCAGGTTGGAAACCCTCTTTTTGGAGGATCTGCAAAGGGCCATTTGGGATCCCATTGAAGCCTAAGGGGAAAAACTGAATATCCAAAGATAAAAACTATAAAAAAGCTTTCTGTGAGACTGCTTTGTCATGTGTGGATTCATCTCACAGACTTAAACCCTTCTTTTGATTCAGCAGCTTAGAAACACTCTTTTCAGAGAATCTACAAAGGGAAATTTGCGAGCCCATTGAGCTCTTGGAGAGAAAGAGAATATTCCCAGATAAAAACTAGAAAGAAGCTCTCTGTGAAACTTCTGTGTGATGTGTGGATTCAACACAGAGTTAAACCTTTCTGTTGATTCACCAGTTGAAAACACTCTATTTGGAGAAAGTTAGAACAGACATTTGGGATCCTAATGAGGCCTATGGGGAAAAACTGAATATCCCCAGATATAAACTAGAAAGAAGCTATCTGTGAAACTGCTTTGTGATGCGTGGATTCATCTCACAGAGTTAAATCTTTCTTTTGATTCAGCAGTTTGAAAACACAATATTTCAAGAATCTGCAAAGGGACATTGGGAGCCAACTGATGCCTCTGTGATAAAACACAACATCCATAGATAAAAACTAGAAAGAAGCTATCTGTGAATCTACTTTATGATATGTGGATGCATCTCACAGAGTTAAACCTTTCTTTTAATTCATCAGGTTGGGAACCCTCTTTTTGGAGAATTGGTAAAGAAACACTTGGGAGCCCATTGAGGCCTGTGAAGAAAAAGACTATCCCCAGCTAAACACTAGAAAGAAGCTATCTGTGAAGCTGCTTTGCGATGGGTGGATTCATTTCACAGAGATAAAACTTTATATTGACTAAGTAGGTTGGAAATCCTCTTATTGGAGAATCTGTGAAGAAACATTTCAGATCCCATTGAGGCCTAAGGAAAAAAACTGAATATCCTCAGATAAAAACTAGAAAGAATCTATCGGTGAAACTACTTTGTGATGTGTGGATTCATCTCACAGAGTTAAAACTTTTTATTGATTCAGCAAGTTGAAACACTCTTTTTGTAGAAATGCAAAGCATTGTTTCAGAGCCCATTGTGTCCTATGGAGAAAAACTGAATATCATCAGTTAAAAACTAGAAATAAACTATCGGAGAAACTGCTTTTGATGTGTTTATTCATTTCACAGAGCTAAAACTTTCTTTTGATTCAGCAGGTTGGAAATAATCTTTTTGTAGAATCTGTGAAGGGACATTTGAGAGCCCCTTGAGGCCTATGGGGAAAAACTGAATATCCCGATATAAAAACTAGACAGATGATATCTGTGAAAATGCTTTGTGATATGTAGATTCATACACAGAGTTACAAATTTCTTTTGGTTCTGCAGGTTGAAAACACTGTATTTGGAGAATCTGTGGGGGGATATTTGAAAGCCCATTGAGGCAAATGGGGGAAAACAAAACATCCCCAGATAAAAACTAGAAAGAAGTTATCAGTGAACATGCTTTTTGATGTGTGGATTCATCTCACAAAGTTAAATCTTTCTTTTCATTCAGCAGATTGGAAACCCTATTTTTAACAGTCATTGAAGACACATTTGGAAGCCCATTGAGGTCTTCAGGGATAAACAGAATATCCCCAGGTAAAAACTAGAAAGATGATATCTGTGAAACTGCTTTGTGGTATGTGGATTCATCCATAGAGTTATACCTTACTTTTGTTTCAGCAGGTTGAAAACACTTTATTTGGAGAATCTGCAAAGGGACATTTGAAATTCCTTTGAGGCAAATGGGGAAAAACCAAATATCCCAAGATAAAAACTAGAAAGAAGCTATCAGTGAATCTGCCCTTTGATGTGTGGATTCATCTCACAGAGTTAAATCTTTCTTTTGATTCAGCAGGTTGGAAACACTATTTTTAAGAATCAGTGACGAGATATTTGGGAGTCCATTGAGACCTTTGGAGATAAACAAAATATCCCCAGATAAAAAGTGGAAAGAAACTATCTGTGAAACTGCTTTGTGATTTGTGGATTCATCTCAGAGATTTAAATCTTTCTTCTGATTCAGCAGGTTGGGAAAACTCTTTTTGGAGAATCTTTGAAGTGACATTTTTGAGCCCATTGAGGCAAAAGGGAAAAAACAGAATATCCCCAGATAAAAACTAGAAAGAAGCTATCTGTGCAACTGCTTTGTGATGTGCGGATTCATCTCACAGAATTACACTGCCTTTCATTCAGCACTTTGGAAACAATCTTTTTTGGAGAATCTGTGAAGGTATATTTGGGAGCCCACTGGGGCCTATGTATAAAAACAGAATACCCCAGAAAAAAGTTTAAAGGAGCTATCTGTGAAATGGCTTTGTGAGGTATGCATTCATCTCACAGAATTAAAACTTTCTTTTGATTCAGCATGTTTTAAACACTCTTTTGGTGGATTCTGTGAAGAGACATTTAAGAGCCCATTGAGACCTATTGGAAAAAACTGAATATATCCAGGTAAACTAGAAAGAAGCTATCTGTGAAACTGCTTTGTGATATGTTGATACATCTCACAGAGTTAAACCTTTCTTTTGATTCTGCAGTTTGGAAACATTGTTTTTGTAGAATCTGTTAAGGGACATCTAGGAGCTCATTTAGGCATATGGTGAAAAAGCAAATATCCCTAGATAAAAACCAGAAAGAAGCTCTCTGTGAAACTGCTTTGTGATATGTGGGTTCATCTCACAGAATTAAACTTTTCTTTTGATTCAGCTGTTTTGAAACACTGTTTTTGAAGAATCTGCAAAGGGACATTTGGAAAAACATTTCTTGGAAAATCTATGAAGGGACATTTGGGAGCCCATTGGTGCCCAAGGGGAAAAACAGAATATCCCCAGGTAAAAACTAGAAAGAAGCTATCTGTGAAACTGCTTTGCGATGTGCAGATTCATCTCACAGAGCTAAACCTTTCTTTTGATACAACAGGTTGAAAACACTCTATTTGGAGAATCTGCGAAGGGACATTTTAAAGCCCATTGAGGCCTATGGGGAGAAACAGAATATCCCCATATAAAAACTAGAAAGAAACCATCTGTGAATCTGTTTTGCAATGTGTAGATTCATCTCACAGAGTTAAATTTTTATTTTAATCCAGCAGGTTGAAACACTCTTTTTGAAGAATCTGTGAAGGGATATTTGGGAGCCCATTGAAGCCTATGGGGAAAAACCAAATATCTTCAGACAAAAACTAGACAAAAGCTACCTGTGAAACTGCATTGCGATTTGTGGATTTATCTCACAGATTTTGACATTGTTTTTGATTCAGCAGGTTGGAAACACTTTTATTGGAGAAACTGTGAGGGGACATTTGAGAGCCCAATGTGGCCTATGGGGAAAAACCGACTATCTCCAGATGAAAACTAGAAAGAAACTGTCCATGTAATCACTTTGTGATTTGTGGATTCAATTATCAGAGTTAAACCCTTCTTTTGATTCAGCAGGTTGGAAACACTCTTTTTTGAGAATCTGCAAAAGAACATTTGGGAGCCCATTGTGGCCTATGTGAAAAACTCAACATCTCCAGATAAAAACTAGAAAGAAGCTATCTGTGAATCTGCTTTGTGATGTGTGGATTCATCTCACAGAGCCAAACCTTTCTCTTGTTTCAGCAGGTTGGAAACACTGTATTTGGAGATTGTGAAAAGACATTTGGGAGCCCATTGATGCCTATGAGGAAAAACTGAATATCCCCTGATGGGAACTAGAAAGAAGCTTTCTGTGAACTGTTTGTGATGTGTGAATTCATCTCACAGAGTTAAACCTTTCTTTTGATTCAGCAGGTTGGAAACACTGTTTTTGGAAAATCAGCAAAGGGACATTTGGGAGCCCTTTGAGGACTATAGAGAAAAATGGAATATCCCCAGATAAAAACTAGAAAGAAGCCATCTGTGAAACTACTTTGTGATGTGTGGATTCATCTCACAGAGTTAAAGCTTTCTTTTAACTCAACAGGTTGGAAGCACTCTTTTTGGAGGATCTTCGAAGTGACATTTGGGAGTCCATTGAGGCCTATGGGGAAAAAACGAACATCTCCAGATAAAAATTAGAAAGAAATTATCTGTGTTACCACGTTGGGATGTGTGGATTCATCTAATAGAGTTAAATCATTTTTTTATTCAGCAGGTTGGAAACACTTTTTTAGTAGAGTCTGTGAAGCAATATTTTGGTGGTCCATTGAAGCCTATGGGGAAAAACTGAATATCCCCAGATAAAAACTAGAAAGAAGCTATCAGTGAAACTGCTTTCTGATGTTTGGATTCATCTCACAGAGATAAAACTTTCTTTTGATACAGCAGGTTGGAAACACCTTTTTGGAGACTGTGTGAAGGGATATTTTGGAGTACATTGAGGCCTAAGGAGAAAAAACAAATATCCCCAGATAAAAACTAGAAAGAAGCTATCTGTGAAACTGCTTTGTGATGTGTGGATTCATCTCACAGGTTTAAAGTTTTCCTTTGATGCAGCATGTTGAAAATACTCTCTTTGGAGAATCTGCTAAGGGACATTTTGCAGCCCATTGAGGCTATGGAGAAAAACCGAATATACCCAGATATAAACTAGAAAGAAGCTATCAGTGAATCTGCTTTGTGATGTGTGGATTCATTTGACAGATTTCAGCCTTTCTTTTGACTCAGCAGGTTGGATACACTATTTTTGGAGAATCTGTGAAGGGGTATTTGGGAGCCCATTTAGGCATAGCAGGAAATCTGTATATGCCCAAATAGAAACTAGAAAGAATATGTCTGTGCAACTGCTTTGTGATGTGTGGATTAATCTCAGAGAGTTAAAACATTCTTTTGAATCAGTCAGTTGGAAACACTCTTTGTAGAATCTGCAAAGGGATATTTGGGAGCCCATTGAATCCTATAAGAAAAATGGAATATCACCAGATAAAAACTAGAAAGAAGCTATGTGTGAAACTGCTTTCTGATGTGTGGATTCATCTCACAGAGTTAAAGTTTTTTTTCATTCAGCAGATTGGAAGCACTCTTTTTGGAGAATTTGCAAAGGGACATTTGGGAGTTCATTGAGACCTATGGGAAAAATAGTATACGTCCTGAAAAAACTAGATAGAAGCTATCTGTGAAACAGCTTTGTGATGTTGGATTCAACTCACAGAGTTAAACCTTTCTTTTGATTCAGCAGTTTATAAAAACTAATTTGAGCATCTGCAAAGGGACATTTAAGAGCACATTTTGATCTTTGGGGAAAAACAGAATATTCCCAGATAAAAACTAGAAAGAAGCTATCTATGAAACTGCTCTGTGACATGTGGATCATCTCAGGTGTTAAACTTTGTTTTTGATTCAGCAAGATGGAAACACTCTTTTAGTAGAATATGTGAAGCGACATTAGGGAGCCCATTGAGGCCCATGGAAAAAACTGAATATTCCAAGGTAAAAACTGGAAAGAATCTATCTTTGAAATTGCTTTGTGATGTATTGATTCATCTCACAGAGTTAAATATTTCTTTTGCTTCAGCAGGTTGGAAACACTCTTTTTGGATAATCTGCAAAGGGACATTTTGGAGAACATTTTGGCTTATGTAGAGACACAAAATATCCCCAGTAAAAACTAGAAAGAAGCTATCTGTGAAATTGCTTTGTGACATGTGGATCATCTCACAGTGTTAAAACTTTCTTTTCAATCCACCAGTTGGAAACACTCTTTTTGGAGAATCTGTGGAGAGATATTTGGGAGCGCATTGAGGCTTATGAGGAAAAACCAAATATCCCCAGATAAAAGCTAGAAACAAGCAATCTATGAAACTGCTTTGTTATGTGTGGATTCATCTCACACAGTTAAAACTTTCTTTTTAATCAGCTGTTTGGAACCACTCTTTTTATAAAATCCGTGAAGGGACGCTTGGGAACGCATTGAGGCTTATGGAAAAAAAAGGAATATCCCCAGATAAAAACTAGCAAGAAGCTATCTGTGAAACTGCTTTGTGACATGTGGATTCATCTCACAGAGTTAAACCTTTCTTTCAATTCAGCAGTTTGGAAACAATGTTTTTGTAGAATATGTGAAGGGACATTTGATAGCCCATTCAGGCCTATGGGAGAAAACACAATATCCCCATACAAAAAGTAGAAAGAACCTATCTGCTTTGTGATGTGTGGATTCATCTCACTGGGTCAAACCTTTCTTTTGATTAAGCATGTTGGAATCACTCTTCTTTTACAATCTGCGAGGGGACGTTTGGGAGGCCTTTCAGGGCTATTTGGAAAAACTGAATATCCCCAAATAAAAACTAGAAAAATCTATTGGTGAAACTGCTTTGTGTTATGTGGATTCATCTAACAGAGTTACACTTTTCTTGGATTACACAGGATGTAAATATTCTATTTGAAGGATCTGTGAAGGGACATTTGGGAGCATATTGAGGCCTATGGGGAAGCCTGAATACCCCAGATAAAAACTAGAAAGAAGCTATCCGTGAAACTGCTTTGTGATGTGTGGATTCATCTAACTGATTTAAGCCTTTTGTTGGATTCAGCAAGTTGGAAACACTCTTTTTTGAGAATCTGTGAAGGTACATTTGGGAGCCCATTTTGTCCTATGAAGAAAAACAGAATATCCCCAGATGAAAATTAGAAAGAAGCTATCTGTGAAACTCCGTTATTATGTGTGGGTTCATCTCACAGATTTAAACCATTCTTTTGATTCAGCAGTTTGGAAACATTATTTTTGGAGAATCTGCAAAAAGACATTTGGGAGCCCATTGAGACCTATGGGGAAAACCAAATATTTCCAGAAAAAAAAAGTAGATAGAAGTTACCTTTGAAACTACTTTGTGATGTGTGGATTCACCTCACAGAGTTAAACTTTTTGTGATTCAGCAGTTTGGAATCACTCTTTTTGAAGTATCTGTGAAGAAACACTTCGGAGCCTATTGCAGCCTATTAGGAAAACTGAATATTTCCAGGTAAACTGGACAGAAGCTATCTGTGATACTGCTTTGTGATCTGTGGATTCCTCTTACAGGATTAAACCATTTTTTTTTTTGATTCAGCAGTTGGGAATACTCTTTTTGAAGAATCTGCGAGGAAAGGTTGGGAGTTCATTGAGACCTATGGGGAATAACAGAATATCCCCAGATAAAAACAAGAAAGAAATTATCTGTGCAACTGCTTTGTGATGTGTGGATTCACCTCACAGAGTTAAACCTTTCTTTTGATTCAGCATGTTGGAAACCCTGTTTTTGCATGTTCTGCGAAGAGACAGTTAAGAGCCCATTGAGGCCTAGGGGAAAACCAAATATCCCCAGATAAAAACTAGAAAGAAGATATCTGTTAAACTGCTTTGTTTGTGAGGATTTACGTAACGAGTTAAAACTTTCTTTTGACTCAGGACATTGGAAACACTCTTTTTAGAGAATCTGCAAAGAAACATTTGGAAGCCCATTGCTGCCTATCTGGAAATACCCAATATCTCCAGATGAAAATTAGATAGAAGCTATCTGTGAAACTTCTTTGTGATGTGTGGATTCATCTCACCGATTAAAGCTTTCTTTTGATTCAGCAGGTTGGAAACTCTTTTTAGAGTATATGTGAAGGGACAATTTGATGCCCACTTAGACCTATCAGGAAAACCAAATACCCCAAATAAAAACTAGAAAGAAGCTATCTGTAAAACTGCTTTGTGATGTGGGAATTCATCACACAGAGTTATAACTTTGTCTTGGTTCAGCTGGTTGGAAACACTCTTTTTGTAGAATTTCTCAAGGGACATTTTGGAACCCTTTGAGGTCTATGGGGAAATACCTAATATCCACAGATAAAAACTAGAAAGAAACTATCTGTGAAACTGATTTTTGATGTGTGGATTCATCTACTAGAGTTAAAACTTTTTTTTTTTATTCAGCAGGTTGGAAACACTCTATTTGAAGAATCTGCAAAGGGACATTTGAAATCCCATTAAGGCCTATGAAGAAAAAATGGAATATCCCCAGATAAAACCTGGAAGGAAACTATCTGTGAATGTGCTTTGTGATGTGTGCATTAATCTCAAGTTAAACTTTATTTTGATTAACCAGGTGGAAACACTCTTTTTGGAGAATCTGAGAGCTGACATTTGGGAGTCCACTGAGGCCTATGGGGAAAAACAGAGTAGCCCCAGATAAAAACCAGAAAGCATCTAAATGTGAAACTGCTTTCTCATGTGTGGATTCCTCTCACACAGACAAACCTTTCTTTTGATTCAGCAGGTTGAAATCGCTCTATTTAAGGGATCTGTGAAGGGACATTTGGGAGCCCATTGAGTTCTATGGTGTAAAACAGAATATCCCATATAAATACTAGAAAGAAACTATGTTTGAAAATGCTTTGTAACGTATGGATTCATCTCACAGAGTTTAACTTTTCTTTTGATTCAGCCTGTTGAAACACTCTTTTTAGAGAATCTACAAAGGGACATTTGGGAGCTCATTGGGGCCAATGTGGAAAAACAGAATATCCCCAGGTAAAAATTAGAAAGGTGCTATCTGTGAAATTGCCTTGTAATGTGTGGATTCATCTCCCAGGTTTCATCCTTTCTTTTGATTTAGCTAGTTGGAAACACTCTTTCTGGAGAATCTGCAAAGGGACATTTGGGAGCCCATTGGGGCCTATGGGAGAAACTAAATATCCCCAGATAAAAATAAGACAGAAGCTATCTGTGAAACAGCATTGTGATGTGTGGATTCAGCTCAAAAACTTAAAAGTTTCTTTTCATTTGGCAGGTTGGAAACAGTCTTTTTGGAGAATCTGTGATGGGACATTTTGGAGCTAATTGAATCCTAAGGGGAAAAACTGAATATGCCCAATTAAAAACTAGAAAGAAGCTATCTGTGAAACTGCTTTGTGACATGTGGATTCATGTCACAGAGTGAAACCTTTCTTTTATTCAGCACGTTGGGAAACACTCTCTTTGGATATTCTGTGAAGGGACATTTTAGAGCCCACTGAGGCCTATTGGGAAAAACTGAATATCCCTAGGTAAAAACTAGAAAGTAGCTATGGGTGAAACTGCTTTGTGATGTGGAGTCATCTCACAGAGTTAAACCTGTCTTTTGATTCAGAAGGTTGAAAATGCTCTTTTTGGAGAATCTGCAAAGGGACATTTGGGGGCCCATTGAGGGCTACGTGCAAAAACCGAATATTGTCGGAAAAAAACTAGAAAGAAGCTATTTGTAAAACTGCTTTGTGATGTGTGGATTCATCTCACGGAGTTAAACCATTCTTTTGATTCAGCAGGTTGGTAACACTCTTTTTGGAGTATCTGCAAAGTGAAATTTTGGAGTCTATTGAGGTGTTTGAGAAAAAACGAATATCCTTATATAAAAACTAGAAAGACACTATCGGTAAAACTGCTTAGTGAAGTGTGGATTCATCTCACAGAGTTAAACCTTTCTTTTGATCCAGCAGGTTGGAAACACTATTTTTTGTGAATCTGTGAAGTAACATTTTGGAGCCCATTGAGGCCTATGTGGAAAAACCGAATATCCCCAGGTAAAAACGAGAAAGCAGCTATCTGTGAAACTTCTGTGTGATGGGTGGATTCATCTCACAGAGTTAAATGATTCTTTTGATTCAGCAGGTTGGAAACACTCTTTCTAGAGAATCTGCAAACGGACTTTTGGGAACCCGATGAGGTCTATCAAGAAAATTTAATATATCCAGATAAAAACTAGAAAGAAGCTATCTCTGAAACTGCTTTGTGATGTCTGGTTTTGTCTCTCAGAATGAAACCTTACCTTTGATTCAGCAGATTGGACACTCTCCTTTTGGAAAATCTGTGAAGGAACATTTGGTAGCCCATTTGGTAGCCCTATGGGGAAAAGCTGTACATTGTCATTCTTAAACTAGAATGAATCTATCTGTAAAAGTGCTTTGTCATGTGTGGATTCATCTCACAGAGTTAAAACTGTCTATTGATTCAGCATTTTTGAAGTACTCTCTTTGGAGAATCTACAAAGGGCATATGGGGGCAATTGAGGCCTATGAATCAAATTGAATATCCCCAGATCAAAACTAGAAAGAAACTCTTTGAAAAAGCTTTGTGATGTGTGGATTCATCTCACTGTGTTAAACCTTTCTTTTGATTCAGTGGGTTGGAAATCTATTTGGGGAGAAACTGTGAAGGGATATTTTGTAGTGTGTTGAGTCCTGTTTGAAAAAATGGAATATCCCCTGATAAAAACTAGAAGTAAGCTATCTGTGAAACTGTTTTGAGATGTGTGGATTCATCACAAAGAGATAAACCATTCTTTTGACTCATGATGTTGCAAACACTCTTTTTGGAGAATATACGACTGGACATTTGGGAGCCCATTGAAGCCTAAGGGGGAAAACTGAATATTCCCAGATAAAAACTAGAAAGAAGTTATCTGTGAAACTGCTTTGTGTTGTGTGGATTCATCATCAAGATTTAAAACTTTCTTTTGATTCAGCAGGTTGGAAACACTCCTTTTGGAGAATAGGTGAAGGTATATTTGGAAGCCCATTGAGGGCTAAGAGGAAAAACAGAATATCCCCAAATAAAAAGTACAAAGAATACATCTGTGAAACTGCTTTGTGATGAGTGGATTCATCTCACACAGGTAAACCTTTCTATTGATTCAACAGGTTGGAAACACTGTTTTTGTACAATCTGTGAAGGGACATTTGGGAGCCCATTGAGGCCTACTGAGAAAAAATGAATATCCCCAGATAAAAACTAGAAAGAAGCTATCTGTGAAACTCCTTTGTAGTGTGTGGATTCATCTCATAGAGGTATATCTTTCTTTTGATAAAGCAGGTTGGAAACATTTTATTTGGAGAAGCTGCGAAGGGACATTTGAAAGCCCATTGATGCCAAAGGGGGAAAACTGAATATCCCCAGATAAAAACTATAAAGAAGCTATCTGCGAATCTGCTTTTTGATATTTGGATTAATCTCACAGAGTTAACCCTTTTTTTTTAATTCAGCAGGTTGGAAACACCCTTATTGAAAATCTGTGGAGGGAAGTTTCAGAGTCCATTGAGGCCTATGGGGAAAAAATGAATATTCCCAGATAGACTAGAAAGAAGCTATCTGTGATATTGCTTTGTGATGTGTGGTTTCATCACAAAGAGCTAAACCTTTCTTTTGATTCAGCAGGGTGGGAAACACTTTTTTTATAGAATTTGCAATTGGCTGTTTTCGAGCTCCTTGAGGCCTATGAGGAAAAAGAGAATATCCCCAGATAAAAACTAGAAAGAAGCTACCTGTGAAACTCCTTTCTGATGTGTGAATTCATCTCACAGAGTTAAACTTTCCTTCTGATTCATCAGGTTGGAAAAGCTTTTATTTTGGAGAATCTGTGAAGGGACATTTCAGAATCCATTGAGGCTGATGAGGAAAAACAGAATATCCACAGATAAAAACTAGAAAGAAGCTGTCTGCAAAACTGCTTTGTGATGTGTGGATTCATGTCAAGTGTGAAAGTTTTTTTTTTTTTTTTTAATTCAGCAGGTTGGAAACTCTCTCTTTGGAGATTCTGCAAATGGACTTTTTAGAGCCCATTGAAGCCTACTGGGAAAAATCTAGTATCCCCAGATAAAAACTAGAGAGAATCTATCTGTGAAACTGCTTTGTGATGTATGGATTCATCTCACAGAGTTAAACCTTTCTTTTGATTCAGCAGGTTGGAAATGCTGTTTTTGGAGAATCTGCTAAGGGACATTTAGGAGCCCATTGAGTCCTATGTGAAAAAAACAAATATCCTCAGATAAATACTAGAAATAAGATATTTGTGAAACTGCTTTGTGATGTGTGGATTCATCTCACTGAGATAAACCATTCTTTTGATTCAGCAGGTTGGAAACACTCTTTTTGGACTATCTGCAAAGGGATATTTGAGAGCCCATTGAGGCATATGGGGAAAATCTGTATATCCTAATATTAAAAGTAGAAAGAAGCTATCTGTGAAACTGCTTTGTGAAGTGTGGATTCATCTTACAGAGTTAAACCTTTCTTTTAATTCAGTAGGTTGGAAGCACTCTTTTTGGAGACATTGTGAAGGAATGTTTGGGAGCCCACTGAGGCCTATGTAGAAAACCCAAATATCCCAAGATAAAAAAAACTAGAAAGCAGCTATCTGTGAAAATGCTTTGTTATGTGTGGATTCATCTCACAGAGTTAATCCTTGCTTTTGATTCAGAAGGTTGGAAACACTCTTTTTGGAGAATCTGTGAAGGGACATTTGGGAGCCCATTGCAGCCTATGGGGAAAAAAGGAATATCTCCATTCATAAACTAGATAGAAGCTATCTGTGAAACTGCTTTGTTATGTGTGGATTCATATCACAGAGTTAAACTCTTCTTTTGATTCAGCAGGTTGGAAACACTCTTTGGAGAATCTGCAAAGGGATATTTTGGAGCCCATTGAGGCATATGAGGAAAACCTAATATCCTCAGATAAAAACAGACAGAAACTATCTCTGAAACTGCTTTGTGAAATCTGGATTCATCTCACAGAGTTAAACCTTTGATTCTACAGGTTGGGAACACTCATTTTAGAGAATCTACAAAGGAACATATTAAAGCCCATTGAGGCCTGTGGGGAAAAGCCAAATATTCTCATTCATAAACTAGAATGAAGCTATCTGTCAAGCTACTTTGTCATTTGTGCATTCATCTCACAGAGTTAAAACTTTCTTTTGATTCAGTATGTTGGAAACACTCTGTTTGGAGAATCTACAAAGGGCATTTGGGAGCCAGTTTGAAGCCTATGCATCAAACTGAGTATCCTCAGATCTAAAATAGAAAGAAGCTATCTGTGAAACTGCTTTGTGATGTATGGACTCATCCCACAGTGTTAAACCTTTATTTTGATTCAGCTAGTTGGAAAACTCTTTTTGAAGAATCTGTGAAGAGACATTTGGAAGCCTATTGATGCCTATTAAGACAAATGGAATATCCTCCAATGAAAACTAGAAAAAAGCTATCTGTAAAACTGTTTTGTGATGTTTGGATTCATCTCACAGAGGTAAACCTTTCTTTTGATTCATCAGGTTGGAAACAGTCTTTTTGGAGAATCTGCAACTGGGCTTTTGGGAGCCCATTGAAACCTAAGGGGAAAAACTGAATAGTCCCAGTTAAAAACTAGGAAGAGGCTATCTGTGAAACTGTTTTGTGATGTGTGGATTCATCTCACAGAGTTAAATCTTTCTTTTGATTCATCAGGTTTGAAACACTTCTTTTGTAGAATCTGCAAAGGGACATTTGGGAGCCCATTTTGGTCTATGTATAAAAACCAAATATCCCCAGATAAATACTAGAAAGAAGCTATTTGTGTAACTGCTTTGTTATGTCTGGATTTTACTCACAGACTTTAAACATTTTTTTTTTTATTCAGCAGGATGGAAACAGCCTTTTGGTAGCATCAGTGAAGAGACATTTGGGAGCACATTGAGGCCTACAGCGACAAACTGAATATCCCCAGATAAAAGCTAGAAATAAGCTATCTGTGAAACTGCTTTGTGATGTGTGGATTAATCTCACGAAGTTAAATCTTTCTTTTGATTCAGTAGGTTATAAGCACTCCTTTTGTAGGGTCTGTAAAGGGCCTTTTCTCAGCCCTCTGAGGCCTATTATGAAAACAGAAAATTTCACAATAAAAACTAAAAAAAAAAACATCTGTCTGTGAAACTGCTTTGTAATGTGTGGATTAATCTCACAAAGTTAAATCTTTCTTTTGATTCAGCAAATTGGAAACACTGTTTTTGTTGCATCTGTGAAAGTACATTTCAAAGCCCACTAGGCATATAGTTAAAAACCAAATATAAAGAGAAAACTCTGGGAATAAGCTATCTTTGAAACTGCTTTGTGATGTCTGCATTCAGCTCACAGTCTTAAACATTTCTTTTCATTCAGCGGGTTGGAAACATTCTTTTTCTAAAATCTGGGAAGGGATATTTTTGAGCCCACTGAAGTCTATAGTGAAAACTGAATATCTTGTAATAAAAACTAGAAAGAAGTTATCTGTGAAACCACTTTGTGATGTGTGGATTCAGCTCACAGAGTTAAACATTTCTTTTGTTTCAGCAGGTTGGAAACTCTCTTTTTGTAGCGTCTAAGAACCAACATTGAAAAACCCACTGAGGCCTACAGTGAAATCCAAATATCTTTCAATAAAAACTAGAAAGAAACTATCTGTGAAACTGATTGGTGATATGTGGATTCAGCTCACAGAGTTAAATCTCTCTTTTGATTCATCAGGTTGGAAACACTCTTTTGTAGAATATGTGAAGGGACATTTCAAAAGGCACTGAGGCCTGTAGTGTGAAACAGAATATCACACAATAAAAACTAAGAAGAATGTATCAGTGAAACTGCTTTGTGATGGATGAATTCAGCTCAGAGAGTTAAACCATTCTTTTGATTCAGCAGTTTGGAAAACCTTTTGGTAGAATCTGCAAAGGGACATTTCAAAGTGCACTGAGGCCTACAATGAGAAAAAGAATATCCTACTATAAAAATTAGAAAGAAATATCTGTGAAACTGCTTGTGATGAATGAATTCAGCCCACAGGATTAAACCTTTCTTTAGAATCAGCAGGTTGGCAACACACTTTTTGTAGATTCTGTGAGAGGATATTTTGGAGCATACCGAGGCAAATAGTGAAAATGGAATATCCCACAATAAAAACTACAAGGAAGATATCTGTGAAACTACTTTGTGATTTGTGGATGCAGCTCATAAATTAATACTTTATTTTGATTCAGTAGGTTGGAAACACTTTTTTTGTAGAATCTGTGAAGTGACATTTTGGAATGTGTGGAGGCCTATAGTGAAAACCTGAATATCCTGTGATAAAAACTAGAGAGAATTTATCTGTGAAACTGCTTTGTGACGTGTAGATTCAGTCCACAGAGTTAAACCTTTTTTGTTTGTTTGTTTCAGCAGTTTGGAAACACTCCTTTTGTATGTAGAATCAGCAGAGTGACATTTCAGAGCACAGTAAGTCCTATCATGAAAAACAGAATATCTCGAGATAAAAACTAGAATGAAGCTATCTGTGAAACTGCTTTGTGATGTCTGCATTCAGCTCACAGAATTAAACCTTTCCTTTTATTCTGCAGTTTGGAAAAACATTTTTTTTAGAATCTGCAAAGAGACATTTCAAAGCCCACTTGGCCTATAGTGAAAAACCTAATATCCCACAAAATGTTATGTGTGAAACTGCTTTTTAATGTCTACATTCAGCTCACAGAGTTAAACACTTCTTTTGAGTCATCAAGTTGGAAAAACCCTTGTTGTATAAACTGTGAAGGTACATTTCAAAGGGCCATAAGGCCTATAGTGAAAAACTGAATAGGCTGTGATAAAATCTTGAAAGATGCTATTTGTGACTGCTTTGTGATGCCTGCATTCAGTCCACAGAGTTAAATCTTTCCTTTTATTCATCAGTTTGGAAACTGTTTTTTGTAGAATCTTTCAAGGGCCATTTTGGAGCCCACCAGACCCTTTGTGAAAATCCTAATATCCCCAGATAAAAACTGGAAATAAGCTATCTGTGAAACTGCTTTTTTATGTGTAGTTTCATCTGAGTTAAATCTTTCTTTTGATTCACCAGGTTGAAATCTCTCTTTTTGTAGAATCTGCAAAGGGACATTTCTGAGTGCAGTAAGCCCTAAGTGAAAAACTGAATATCCCTCGAAAAAAGCTTAAAAAATTACCTGTGAAACTGCTTTGTGATGTCTGCATTCAGCTGACAAATTTAAACCTTTCTTTTTCTCAACCAGTTTGGAAAAACTCTTTTTGTAGAATCTACAAAGAGGCATATCAGAGTGCAGTGATTCCTATTGTAAAAAAAAAATGAGTATCCTGCAATAAAAACTAGAAACAAGCTGTCTGTGAAACTGCTTTGTGATGTATGGATTCAGCTAACAGAGTTCAACCTTCCTTTTGATTCAGCTGGTTGGAATCACTTTTTAAAAAATATGCCAATGGATTACATTTATTGATTTGCGTATATTGAACCAGGCTTGCATCCCAGGGATGAAGCCCACTTGATCATGGTGGATAAGCTTTTTGATGTGCTGCTGGATTCAGTTTGCCAGTATTTTATTGAGGATTTTTGCATCAATGTTCATCAGGGATATTGGTCTAAAATTCTCTTTTTTGGTTGTGTCTCTGCCTGGCTTTGGTATCAGAATGATGCTGGCCTCATAAAATGAGTTAGGGAGGATTCCCTCTTTTTCTATTGATTGGAATAGTTTCAGAAGGAATGAGAGCCAAAGACAAAAACCACATGATTATCTCAATAGATGCAGAAAAAGCCTTCGACAAAATTCAACAACCCTTCATGCTAAAAACTCTCAATAAATTAGGTATTGATGGGACGTATTTCAAAATAATAAGAGCTATCTATGACAAACCCACAGCCAATATCATACTGAATAGGCAAAAACTGGAAGCATTCCCTTTGAAAACTGGCACAAGACAGGGATGCCCTCTCTCACCGCTCCTATTCAACATAGTGTTGGAAGTTCTGGAGAGGGCAATTAGGCAGGAGAAGGAAATAAAGGGTATTCAATTAGGAAAAGAGGAAGTCAAATTGTCCCTGTTTGCAGATGACATGATTGTTTATCTAGAAAACCCCATCGTCTCAGCCCAAAATCTCCTTAAGCTGATAAGCAACTTCAGCAAAGTCTCAGGATACAAAATCAATGTACAAAAATCACAAGCATTCTTATACACCAACAACAGAAAAACAGAGAGCCAAATCATGAGTGAACTCCCATTCATAATTGCTTCAAAGAGAATAAAATACCTAGGAATCCAACTGACAAGGGATGTGAAGGACCTCTTCCAGGAGAACTACAAACCACTGCTCAAGGAAATAAAAAAGGACACAAACAAATGGAAGAACATTCCATGCTCATGGGTAGGAAGAATCAATATCGTGAAAATGGCCATACTGCCCAAGGTAATTTACAGATTCAATGCCATCCCCATCAAGCTACCAATGCCTTTCTTCACAGAATTGGAAAAAACTACTTTAAAGTTCATATGGAACCAAAAAAGAGCCCGCATTGCCAAGTCAATCCTAAGCCAAAAGAACAAAGCTGGAGGCATCACACTACCTGACTTCAAACTATACTACAAGGCTACAGTAACCAAAACAGCATGGTACTGGTACCAAAACAGAGATATAGATCAATGGAGCAGAACAGAGCCCTCAGAAATAACGCCGCATACCTACAACTATCTGATCTTTGACAAACCTGAGAAAAACAAGCAATGGGGAAAGGATTCCCTATTTAATAAATGGTGCTGGGAAAACTGGCTAGCCATATGTAGAAAGCTGAAACTGGATTCCTTCCTTACACCTTATACAAAAATCAATTCAAGATGGATTAAAGATTTAAACGTTAGACCTAAAACCATAAAAACCCTAGAAGAAAACCTAGGCATTACCATTCAGGACATAGGCGTGGGCAAGGACTTCATGTCCAAAACACCAAAAGCAATGGCAACAAAAGACAAAATTGACAAATGGGATCTAATTAAACTAAAGAGCTTCTGCATAGCAAAAGAAACTACCATCAGAGTGAACAGGCAACCTACAAAATGGGAGAAAATTTTCGCAACCTACTCATCTGACAAAGGGCTAATATCAAGAATCTACAATGAACTCAAACAAATTTACAAGAAAAAAACAAACAACCCCATCAAAAAGTGGGTGAAGGACATGAACAGACACTTCTCAAAAGAAGACATTTATGCAGCCAAAAAACACATGAAAAAATGCTCATCATCACTGGCCATCAGAGAAATGCAAATCAAAACCACTATGAGATATCATCTCACACCAGTTAGAATGGCAATCATTAAAAAGTCAGAAAACAACAGGTGCTGGAGAGGATGTGGAGAAATAGGAACACTTTTACACTGTTGGTGGGACTGTAAACTGGTTCAACCATTGTGGAAGTCAGTGTGGCGATTCCTCAGGGATCTAGAACTAGAAATACCATTTGACCCAGCCATCCCATTACTGGGTATATACCCAAAGGACTATAAATCATGCTGCTATAAAGACACATGCACACGTATGTTTATTGTGGCATTATTCACAATAGCAAAGACTTGAAACCAACCCAAATGTCCAACAATGATAGACTGGATTAAGAAAATGTGGCACATATACACCATGGCATACTATGCAGCCATAAAAAATGATGAGTTCATGTCCTTTGTAGGGACATGGATGAAATTGGAAACCATCATTCTCAATAAAGTATCGCAAGAACAAAAAACCAAACACCGCATATTCTCACTCATAGGTGGGAATTGAACAATGTGATCACATGGACACAGGAAGGGGAATATCACACTCTGGTGACTGTGGTGGGGTGGGGGGAGGGGGGAGGGATAGCATTGGGAGATATACCTAATGCTAGATGACCCGTTAGTGGGTTCAGCGCACCAGCATGGCACATGTATACATATGTAACTAACCTGCCCAATGTGCACATGTACCCTAAATCTTAAAGTATAATAAAAAAATAAAAAAATAAAAATAAAAATAAAAAAATAAAAAAAATAAAAAAATAATAAAAAAATAAAAAAATATGCGAATGGATATTTCAGAGCACTGTAAGGCCTTTAGTGAAAAACTGAATATCTCACAATAAAAATATAAAGAAACTATCTGTGAAACTGCTATGTGATGTGTGCATTCAGCTCAAAGAAGTAAACATTTCCTTTGATTCAGCAGTTTGGAAACATTCTTTTTGTAGAATCTTCAAAGGGACATTTCAGAGTGCAGAAAAGCCTATAGTGAAAAACCGAGTATCCTGCAATTAATACTAGAAAGTATCTATCTGCAAAACTGCTTTCTAATGTCTGCATTCAGCTCACCAAGTTAAAGCTTTCTATAAACTCAACAGTTTGGAAACAGCCTTTTTGTATGATCTGTGAGGGGACATTTCTGAACCTACTAGGCCTATAGTGAAAATCAGAATATCCTGCTATGAAATCTAGAAGGATGCTACCTGGGAAACTGCTTTGTGATGTTTGGATTCAGCTCTCTCATTTACACCATTCTCTGATTCAGCAGTTTGGAAACACTCTTTTTGTAGAATCTGTGAAAGGACATGTCAGAGTGCAAAAAGTCCTATAGTGGAAAGCTAAATATCTGGCAATAAAAACTAGAAAAAATTATCTGTGAAACTGCTTTGTGATGTGTGGATTCAGCTCAAAAAGTTAAAATTTCTTTTGATTCAGCAGTTTGAAGAAACTCTTTGTAGAATCCACGAAGAAGAAACATTTTGGAGGGCATTGAGGCCAAAAGAGAAAAACTTAATATCCTCCAATAAAAACTAGAAACAGACTATCTGTGAAACTGCTTTGTGATGTGTGGATTCAGCTCACAAAGCTGAACTTCCATTTTGATTCAGCAGGTTGAAAACACTCTTTTTGCAGAAACTGTGATTGGATATTTGAGTGCATAGTAAGGCCTATAGTGAAAAACTGAGTATCCCTAGATAAAAACTAGAAAGAGTTTATCTTTGAAACTGCTTTCTGATGTCTCCCTTCAGCTCACAGGGTTATACCTTTCCTTTGATTCCACAGTTTGGCAGCACTCTTTTTGTAGAAACCACAAAAGGACTTTTCAGAGCCCACTAGGCCCATGTTAACAACTGAAAGAAGCTACCTGTGAAACTACTTTGTGATGTGTGGATTCAGCTCACAGAGTTAAACATTTCTTTTGTTTCATCACGTTGGAAACACTCTTTTTGTAGAATCTAAGAACTGACATTGAAAAACCCACTGAGGCCTACAGTGAAATCTGAATATCTTTCAATAAAAACTAAAAAGAAAATACCTGTGAAACTGCTTCATGATGAGTGGATTCATCTCACAGAGTTAAACATTTCTGTTGATTTGACAGGTTGGAAACATTCTTTTTGGAGAATCAGTGAAGGGAAATTTGGGAGCCCATTAGGGCTTATGGGAAAAAAAATTATCCCCAGATAAAAACTAGAAAGTATCTATCTGTGAAACTACCTTGTGATGACTGCATTGAGCTGACAGAGTTAAACCTTTCTTTTCATTCAGCGGTTTGGAAACACACTTTTTACAAAATCAGCAAAGGGACATTTCAAGGGGCATTGGGACCTATAGTGAAAAACTGAATATCCTACAATGGAAACTTGAAGGAAGCTATCTTTGAAACTGCTTTGTGATGTGTGGATTAAACTCACTATGTTAAACTGTTCTTTTGATTTAGCAGTTTGGAAAAAATCCTTCTGTAGAATCCGCAAATTGACTTTTCAGAGCCCAGTAAGGACTGTAGTGAAAAATTGAATATCCCTAGATAAAAATAGAAAGAATTTATCTGTGAAACTGCTTTGTGGTGTCTGCATTTAGCTCACAGAGTTAAAACTTTCTTTAGATTCAGCTAATTTCAAACACTCGTTTTGTAGAATCTGATAAGAGACATTTTGGAGAACAGTGAGACCTGTAGCAAAAAAAAAAAAAAAAAATCCTGTGATGAAAACTAATAAGAAGCTATCTGTGAAACTCCTTTTTCATGTGTGGATTCAGCTCACAAACGTAAAACTTTCTTTTGATTCAACAGCTTGGAAACAACCTTTCATTTGAATTTCTGAAGGGACGTTTTGGAGCACAGTGAGGCCTATACAGAAAAACCTAATATCCTGCAATAAAAACTAGAAAGAATCTATCTGAGAAACTGCTTCATGATGTCTGAATTCAGCTCAAAGAGTTAAACCTGTCTTTTGACTCAGCAGTTTGAAAACACTGTTTCTGTAGAATCTTCGAAGGGACATTTTTGAGCCCACTAGTCCTCTGGGGAAAAATCGAACATCTGTGAAACTGCTTTGTGATATCTGCATTCAGCTCACAGGGTTAAGCCTTTCTTTAATTCATGAGTTTGCAAACATACTTTTTGTAGAACCTGCAAAAAGACATTTCAGAGGACACTAAGACCTATAGTGAATAACTGAACATCCTGCAATGAAAACTTAAAATAACTTGTCTGTGAAACTGCTTTGTGATGTGTGGATTCAGTTCACAGAGTTAAAAATTTCTTTTGATTCAGCACTTTGGAGACGCTTTTTTGAAAAATCTGCAGATGGACATTTCAGAGAGCAGTAAGGCCTATAGTGAAAAACTGAACATCACACAATAAAAACTAGAAAGAAGCTATCTGTGAAACTGTGTTCTGATGTGGGCATCCAGCTCACTCTTTTTGTAGAATCTGCAAAGAGACATTTGGCCCCAACTTGGACTATGGTGAAAAAAATGAATATTCCACAATAAAATATGAAAAAATGCTATCAGTGAAACTGCTTTGCTATGTGTGGATTCATCTCACAGAGTTAAACCTTTCTTTTGATTCAGCAGTTGGAAACAATCTTTTTGTAGGATTTGCTGATGGACACTTTGGAGCAAGCTAAGGCCAATAGTGAAAAACTGAATATCCTGCAAAAAAAAAAAAAAAACTACAAAAAACTTTACTGTGAAACTGCTTTGTGATGTGTGCATTCATCTCAAAGAGATAAACCATTCTTTTGATTCAGCAGTTTGGAAATATTCTTTTTGTAGAATCCACATAGAGACGTTTTAGAGAACAATAAGACCTATAGTTAAAAACTGAACATCCCACAATAAAAACTAGAAAAAGGTTATCTGTGAAACTGCTTTGTGATGTGTGGATTCATCTCACAGAGTTAAAACCTTTTTATGATTCAGTAGTTTTGAAACTCTTTTTGGAGTATCTGTGAAGGGACATTTCTGAGGGCATTGGTGCCTGTAGCGGAAAACCAAATATCCTGTGATAAAAACTTGAAAGAAGCTATCTGTAAAACTGCTTTGTGATGTGTGAATTCAACTCACTGAGTTAAACCATCCTTTTGATTCAGCAGTTTGGAAACACTCTTTTTGCATAATCTGTGAAGGGACATTTCTGAGAGAAGTAAGGCCTATAGTGAAAAACAGAATATCCTCACAATAAAACTAGGAAGAATGTATTTTTGAAACTGCTTTGTGATTTCTGCATTAAGCTCACAGCATTAAATCTTTCTTTTGATTCAGCAGTTTTGAGACACTCTTTTTGCAGAATATGTGAAGGGACATTTCACAGCACAGTAAGGCTATAGTGAAAAACCAAATATCATGCGATGAAAACTAAAAGGAAGCTATCTGTGAAACTGCTTTGTGATGTGTGGATTCAGTTCATAGAGTTAAACCTTTCTTTGGATTCAGCAGTTTGGAAACACTCTTTTTGTAGAATCTGCTAAGGAACATTTTGAAGCACAGTAAGGCCTATAGTGAAAAACACAATGTCCCACATTAAAAACTAGAAAGAAGCTATCTGTGAAACTGCCTTGTTTCTTGGAGAATCAACTCACAGACTTAAACCTTTCTTTTGATTCAGCAGTTTGGAAACAATCTTTTTGTAGTATTTGCTGATGGACACTTTGAAGTGTAGGAAGACCTATCATGAAAAACTGAATATCCTGTGATAAAAATTAGAAAGAAGTTATCTGTGAAACTACTTTATGATGTCCGTATTTGGCTCAAAGATGTAAAAGTTCCTTTTGATTCACCAGTTTTAAAACCCTCTTTTTGTAGAATCTATGAAGAAGCAGTTCGGAGTGCAGTAAGGTCTATAGTGAGAAACAGAATATCCTGTGATAAAAACTGGAAAGAAGGTATCTGTGAAACTGCTTTGTAATGTCCACATTTGGCTCACAGAGTTGAACATTTCTTTTGATTAAGCAGTTTGAAAACATTTTTTGTAGAATCTGCAAAGGGACATTCCAGAGCCCACAAGGGCTGTAGTGATAAATCAAATATCCCACAAAAAATCTAAACAGAATCTATCTTTGAAACTGCTCTGTGATGTGGGAATTCAGCTCACAGAGTTAAACCTTTATTTTGGTTCAGCAGTTTGGAAACACTCTTTTTGTAGAGTCTGCGAAGGTACATTTTGAAGCAGAGTAAGGCTGATCATAAAAAACTGAATATCCCACAATAAAAATGAGAAAGAAGTTATCTGTGAAACTGCTCTGTGATGTGTGAATTCAGCTCACAGAGTTAAACCATAATTTTGAGTCCACAGTTTGGAAGCACTTTTTTTGTGGAATCTTTGAAGGGACATTTCAGAGCACATTGAGGCCTATAGTGGAAAACAGAATGTCCTGAGATAAAATCTAGAGGAAAGCTATCTGTGAAAAGGCTTTGTCATGTGTGGATTCAGCTCCAAGAGTTGAACCTTTTCTTTGATTCAGCAGTTTGGAAATACTCTTTTTGTAAAATCTGCAAAGGGACATTTCAGAGTGCAGTGAGTCCTACACTGAAAACGGAATATCCTGCTAAACAACTAGAAAGAAGCTACTTGTGAAACTGCCTTGTGATGTGTGGATTCATCTCACACATTTAAACCTTTCTTTTCTTTCACCAGTTTGGAAACACTCTTTTTGTAGAATCTGCAAAAGGACATTTAGAATTCCATTTTGCTTATAGAGAAAACCGAATACCTCACAATAAAATCTAGAAAAAAGGCATCTATGAAACTGGTTTTTGTTGTGTGGATACAGTTCACAGAGTTAAACCCTTCTTTTGATTCAGCAGGTTACATACAGTGTTTTTGTAGAATCTGTGAAGGGCCATTTAAAAGAAGAAAAAGGCCTATAGTGAAAACTGAATATCCCATGATAAAAACTAAAAGGAAACTACCTGTGAAACTACGTTGTGATGTGTGGCTTCAGCTCACAGGGTTAAACCATTTTTTTTTAATTCAGTGGTTTGGAAACAGTCTTTTTGCAGAATCTGTGTAGGGATATTTCAGAGCACAGTAGGGCCTATAGTGAAAAACCAAATATCCTGTGATAAAAACTAGAAAGAAGCTATCTGTGAAAATGCTTGTCAAGCCTCCATTCAACTCACAAGGTTAAGCCTTTCTTTTGATTCAGCAGTTTGGAAACTCTCTTTGTGTAGAATCTGTGAAGGGACATTTCAAGACCACTAGGCCTCTAGTGAAAAAGTGAACATCCCATGATAAAATCTAGAAAGAAGCCATATGAGAATGTATTTTGCAATTTGTGGATTCAGCTCAAAAAATAAACCACTTTTTGGATGCTGCAGTTTGTAAACACTTTTTTTGTAGAATCTGCAAAGGGACATTTCAGGGTGCTATCAGGCCTATAGTGAGAAACTGAATATTCCTAGATAAAAACTAGAAAAAGTTTATCATTGAAACTGCTTCCTGAGGTGTGCATTCAACACACAGATTTAAACTTTATTTTGATTCATCAGTTAGGAAACATTCTTTTTGTAGAATCTCTGAAGAGACCTTTTGGAGCACAGTGAACCCCATAATGATAAAGTGAATATCCCATGATAAAAAGTAGAAAGAAGCTATCTTTGAAATGCTTTGTGATGTGTGCTTTCAGCTCAAAAGAACTAAACCGTTCTTTTGACTCAGCAGTTTGGAAACACTCTTTTTGTAGAATATGTGAAGAGACATTTCTGAGTGCAGTAAGGTCTATAGTGAAAAACCAATTATCACACAATAAAAACTAGAAAGAAGATAGCTGTGAGTCTGCTATGTGATGTGTGCATTCAGTTCACAAAGTTAAACCTTTCTTTTCATTCAGCAGTTTGGAAAAACTCCTTTTGTAGAATCTGTGAATGGACATTTCTGAGGACATTGAGGCCTATAGTGAAAAAAAAATAGCCTGTGAAAATAATTAGTAAGAAGAAGCTATGTGAAACTGCTTTGTGATGTGTGGATTCATGTCACAGAGTTAAGCCTCTCTCTTGATTCAGTAGTTGGAAACACTCTTCTTGCAGAATATATGAAGGGACATTTCAGAAAAAAATAAAATCTATAGTGAAAAACAAAATATCCCATGATAAAAAACAAAAAGAAGCTATATGCAAAACTGCATTGTGATGTGTGCATTCAGTTCACAAATTTAGACCTATCTTTGATTCAACAGTTTGGAAACACTCTTTATAGAATCTGCAAAGTGACATTTCAGAGTGCAGTAAGGACTGTAGAAAAAAATGAATATCCCGTGTAAAAATTAGGAAGAAGCTATCTGTGAAACTGCTTTGTGATGTCTACATTCAGCTCACAGTGTTTTAAACTTTCTTTTGATTCAGCAGTTTGGAAACACTCATTTTGTAGGATCTGCAAAGGGACATTTTGGACCCCAGTGGACCTATAGTGAAATACAGAATATCCTGTGATAAAATCCAGAAATAATCTATCTGTTAACCTGCTTTGTGATATGCAGATTCACCTCACAAAGTTAAACTGTTCCTTTGATTTAGCAGTTCATAAACACTCTTTTTGTAGAATCAGAGAAGGGATATTTTGGAGCTCAATAAAGCCTATAGTGAAAAACAAAATATCTCCAGACAAAAATTAGAAAAAGTTATCTGTGAAACTGCTTTCTGGTGTACGCATTCAGCTCACAGAATTAAACCTTACTTTTGGTTTTGATTTTGTATAATTTGGAAGGTATTGAGGCCTGTAGTAAAAAATTGAATATCTCATGATAAAAACTTAAAAGATGTTACCTGTGAAACTGCTTTATGCTGTCTGGATGCAGCTCACAGAGGTAAGCCTTTCTTTTCATTCAGCAGTTTGGAAACACTCTTTTTTTAGAACATGCAAAGGGACATTTTGGTGGACATTGAGAACAATAGTAAAAAACCTAGTAGCCTGCAATAAAAACTAGTAAAAACTCTCTGTGAAAATGCTGTGTGATGTGTGGATTCAGCTTACAAAGTTAAGCATTTCCTTTGGTTCAGCAGGGTGGAAACACTCTTTTTCTAAAATATGCAAAAGGACATTTCAGAGCACAGTAAGGCCAATAGTAAAAAACAAAAGATCTAGAGATAAAAACAAAAAGAAGCTATCTGCATAACTGTTTTGTGATGTGTGTGTTCAGTTGAAATAGTTAAATCTTTCTGTTGATTCAGCAGTTTGAAAACATACTTTTTGAAAAATCTGCAAAGGATCATTTCAGAGACAACCAGGCCGATAGTGTAAAATCGACTATCTCACCATAAAATCTTAAAGAAGCTATCTGTGATATTTCTTTTGTGATGTCTCAACTCAGCTCACAGAATTAAACCTTTCTTTTGATTCACATATTGGAAACACTCCTTTTGTGAAATCTGCTAAAAGATATTTTGGAGTACAGTAAGACATACTGTGAAAAACCGAATATCCCATGACAGAAGCTAAAAAGACACTATCTGTGAAGCTGCTTTGTGATATCTGCATTCACCTCACAGAATTAAACCTTCGTTTTGATTCAGCAGTTTGGAAACACTCTTTTTGTAAAATTTGCAAAGGGATATTTCAGAGACAACTAGGCCTATAGTAAAAAACTTAATATCTCACAATAAAATCTAGAAAGAAGGTATCTGAAACTGCTTTGTGATGTGTGGATTCAGCTCAAAGAGTTAAACTTTTCTTTTGATTCAGGAGGTTTCAAACACTCTTTTTGGGGAACCTGAGAAGAGACATTTCAGACCACAATAAGGCTTTTAGTGAAAAACTGAATATCGCTGATAAAAACCAAACAAAAGTTATCTGTGAAACTGCTTTATGATGTCTGCATTCACCTCACAGAGCCAAATCTTTCTTTTGACTCACCAGTTTTGAAACACACTTTTTCTAGGATCTGCAAAGAGACATTTTGGAGTGCAGTGAGGCCTATAGTGAAAAACAGAATATCTCGTGTTAAAAATTAGAAAGAAGCTGTCTGTGAAACTGCTTTGTAATATCTGCATTTGTCTCACAAAGTTGAACCTTCTTTTGATTCAGCAGTTTGGAAAAATAAATTTTTGTAGGATCTGCAAGGAATATTTTGGAGCCTACTAAGTCTATAGTGAAAATCTAAATACCTTGTGATTAAAACTAGAAAGAAGCTATCTGTGAAACTGCTCTGTGATGTGTAGATTCAGTTCACTGAGTTAAACCTTTCTTTTGATTCAGCAGATTGGAAACACTCTATTTGTAGAAACTGTAAAAGGACATTTCAGAGTGCAGTAAGGCCTATAGTAAAAGACCAAATATCCCTAGATAATAACTAGAAATAAGTTACGTAAAACTGCTATGTGGTTTCTGCATTTATCTCACAAAGGTAAACCTTTCTTTTGATTCAGCAGATTGGAAACACTTTTTTTGTAGAAGAGATGTTTCAGACCACAGTGAAGTTTATAGTGAAAAACCAAATATCTTGCAATGAAAAACTAGAAAGAAGCTATGTGTGAAACTGCTTGGTGATGAGAAGACTCAGCTCTCAGAGTTAAATCTTTCTTTTGATTCAGGAGATTGGAAACACTATTTTTGTAGAATATGCAAGAAAACATTACAGAGCACAGTGAGCCCTAAAGTGAAAAACGGAATATCTTACAATAAAAACTAAAAAGAAGCTGTCTGTGAAACTGCTTTGTGATGTGTGGAGTCAGATCACAGAGTTATATCTTTGTTTTGACTCAGCAGTTTGGAAAAACTCTTTTTGTAGGATCAGCTAAGGGAAATTTCAGAGTGCAGTAAGGCCTGTATTGAAAAACTGAATATCTCACCATAAAAACTAGAAAGAAGCTATCTGTGAAACTGCTTTGTGATGTGTGGACTCAGCTCACAGAATTAAACCTGTCTTTTGATTCAAAAGGTTGGAAACACTCTTTGTAGAATATGTGAATGGATATTTCAGAGCATATTATGGCCTATAGTGCAAAATAGAATATTCCAAGATAATAATTAAAAAGAAGCTATGTGTGAAACTGCTTTGTAATGTGGGGATTCAGCTCACAGAGTCAAACCTCTCTTTTATTTCAGCAGTTTGCAAACACTCTTTTTGTAGAATCTGCTAAAGGACATTTCAGAGCACAGTAAGGCCTATAGTGAAAAACTGAATATACTGTGATAAAAACAAGAAAGAAGCAATCTGTGCAACTGCTTTGTGTTGTCTGCATTTAGGTCACAGTGTTAACCCTTTCTTTTGATTCAGAATTTTGGAAGTACTCTTTTTGTAAAATCTGTGAAGGGGCATTTCTGAGATCACTAAGCCTATAGTGAAAAACCAAATACCTTGCAATACAATATCAAAAGAAACTATCTGAGAAACTACTTTGTGATGTGATGTGTGGATTCAGCTCACAAAGTTAAACTGTTCTTTTCATTCAGCAGTTTGGAAACACTCTTGCAGAATCTGCTACAAGACATTTTGGAGCACAGTAAGGCCTATAGAGAAAAACCGAATATCCCTAGATAAAAAGTAGAAAGAAGTTATCATAGGACTTCTTTCTGATGTGCACATTCAGCTCACTGAGTTAAACCTTACTTTTGATTCAGCAGTTTGGAGACACTCTTTTTGTAGAATCTGTGAAGGGACATTTTGGAGGTCATTGAGGCCTATATTGAAAAACTGAATATCCTGTGATGAAATCTACAAAGAAGTTACCTGTGAAACTGCTTTGTGATGTGTGGATTCAGCTCACAGAGTGAAACCATTTTTTTCATTCAGCAGTTTGGATAACTCCTTTTGTAGAATCTTCGAAGGGACACATCGTAGCAAAGCAATGCCTATAGTGAAAAACAAATTTTCCTGCAATAAAAACTAGAGAAGTTATCTGTGAATCTGCTTTGTGATGTCTGAATTCAGTTCACAGAGATAAACCTTTATTATTATTCAGCATTTTGGAAACACTCTTTTTGTAGAATCTACAAAGGCATATTTCAGAGGACATTGAGGCCTACAGTGAAAAACTGAATAGCCCATGATAAAAACTAGCAAGAAGCTATCTGTGAAACTGCTTTGTGATGTATGGATTCAGCTTCCAGAGTTAAAACTTTCTTTTAATTCAGCAGTTTGGAAACACTCTATTTGTAGAATCTGCTAAGGGACATTTCAGAGCACATTAAGTCTTACAGTAAAAAACCCAATATCCCGTGATAAAAATTAGGAAGAAGCTATCTGTGAAACTTATTTGTGATGTCTGCATTCAGATCACAGGGTTAAACCTTTCTTTTCATTCAACACTTGGAAATACTCTTTTTGTAGAATCTGTGAAGGGACATTTCAGAGGCCACTAGGCCTATAGTGAAAAACTGAATATCCCATGAAAAAAAACAGAAAGAAGCTAACTGAAACTGCTTTGTGATATGTGGATTAAGTTCACAGAGTTCATCTTTTCTTTTGTTTCAAGCAGTTTGGAAACACTCTTTTTGTAGAATCTGTGAAGGGACATTTCAGAGCTCAGTAAGGCCTATAGTGAAAAACCAATTATCTCATGATAAAAACTGGGAAGATGTTGTCTGTAAAACTGCTTTGTGATGTTGGCATTCAGCTCACAGAGTTAAACTTTTCTTTTTATTCAGCAGTTTGTAAATACTCATTATGTAGAATCTGTGGAGAGACATTTCGGAGTGCAGTGAGGCCTACAGTGAAAAACTGAATAGCTAGGGATAAACACTAGAAAGAAGCTATCTGTGAAACTGCTTTGGATTGTGTAGATTCAGCCCACAGAGTTAACCTTTCTTTTGATTCAGTAGTTTGGAAATACTCTTTTCATAGAATCTGCAAAGGGACATTTCACAGCCCCCTAGCCCTATAGTGAAAAACCAATATCTCTTGATAATATCTAGAAATAAGCTTTCTGTGAAACTACTTTGTGATGTGTGGATTCAGCTCACAGAGTTAAACCTTTCTTTTGATTCAGCAGGTAGGAAACACTCTTTTTTTAGAATATGCAAAGGGCCATTTCAGAGCACAAGTCCTGTAGTGAAAATCTGAATGTCCCATGAAAAAAACTAAAAAGAAGCTATCTGTGAAATGGCTTTGTGATGTATAAGTTCCACTCAGAGAGCCAAACTTTTTTTTTTTTTTTGATTCAGCAGTTTGGAAACACTCTGTAGAATTTGCTAAGGGACATTTCAGAGTGCAGTAAGGCTTATTGTGAAAAATCAAATATCTCATGATAAAAACTAGAAAGAAGTTATCTGTGAAATTGCTTTGTGAAGTCTGCATTCTGCTCACAGGTAAACCATTCTTTTTATTCAGCAGTTTGGAAACACCCCTTATGTAGAATCTGTGAAGAAACATTTCAAAGCACAGTAAGGCTTATAGTAAAAAACTGAATATCCTGCAATAAAAACTAGAAAGAAGCTATCTGTGAAACTGCTTTGTCATGTGTATATTCAGCTCACATAGTTAAGTCTTTCTATTGATTCAGCAGATTGGAAACATTCTTTTTGTAGACTATGCAAAGGGACGTTTCAGAGCACAATAAGGCCTGTAGTGATAACAGAATATCCCACAATAAGAACTGGAAAAAAGCTTTCTGTGTAACTTCTTTGTGTTGTGTGAATTTAGCTCACAGAGCTAAACCTTTCTTTTGATTCAGCAGTTTGGAAACACTCTTTTTGTGGATTGTGTAGTGGGACATTTCAGAGCCCACTACACCCTATAGTGAAAAACTGAATATCTTGAGAAAAAACCCAGAAAGATGCTATCTGCAAAACTGCTTTGTTATGTCTGCATTCAGCTTACAGAGTTAAACCTTTCTTTTTATTCCTCAGTTGGGAAACACTCTTTTGGTAGAATCTAAGAGGAGACATTTCAGAGCCCACCATACCTACAGGAAAAAATTGAATACCTTGTAATAAAATCTAGAAAGAAGCTATCTGTGAAAGTGAATTGTGAAGTGTGGATTCAGCTCACAGAGTTGAACCGTTTTTTGATTCAGCAGTTTTGAAACACTCTTTTTGTAGAATCAGTGAAGGGACATTTTTGTGTACAGTAAGGCCTATAGTGAAAAACAGAATATTCCATGATAAAAACTAGAAGGAAGAAATCTGGGAAAATGCTTTGTGATGTGTGCATTCAACTCACAGAGTTAAACCTTTCTTTTGATTCAGCAGTTTGGAAATACTCTTTTTGTAGAATCTGTGAAGGGACATTTGGGAGGGCATTGAGGCCTATAGTGAAACATCGACTATTTCTCGATAAAAACTTGAAAGAAAATCTCTGTGAAACTGCTTTGTGAGGTGTGGATTCAGTTCACAGTGTCAAACCTTTATTTTGATTCAGCAGTTTGGAAACACTCTTTTTGTAGAATCTGCGAGAGACATTTCAAAGCGCAGTAAAGCCTATAGTGAAAAACAGATTATCCAACAATAAAAACTATAAAGAAGTTACCTGTAACTCTGATTTGTGATGTGTGCATGCAGCTCACAGAGTTAAGCCATTCTTTCCATTCAGTGGTTTGGAAATACTGACTTTGTAGAATTTACCAAGGGATATTTCAGAGTACATTGAGGTCTACAGTAAAAACCAGAAAAGCCCAGGATAAAAACTAGTAACAAGCTGTCTGTGAAACTGCTTTGTGATATGTGGATTCAGCTCACAGAGTAAAGCTTTTCTTTTGATGAGACAGGTTGGAAACACTCTTTTTGTAGAATCTTCTAAGGGACATTACAGAGCACAGTAAGACGTATAGTGAAAAACCGAATATTCCATGATGGAAACTACAAAAAAGCTATCTGTGAAACTGTGTTGTGATGACTGCATTCACCTCACAGAGTTATACCTTTCTTTTGATTCAGCAGTTTGAAAACACTCTTTTTGGTGGAATCTCCAAAGGGACTTTTTGGAGCCCAGTAGGCCTATATTGAAAAACTGAATATCCCATGATAAAATCCAGGAAGACAGTGTCTGTGAAACTGCTTTGTTATGTGTGGATTCAGCTCAGAAACTTAAACTGTTGTTTTGATTCAGCTGTTTGGAAACACTGTTTTGTAGAATCCACAAATGGACATTTCAGAGTGCAGTAAGGCCTGTAGTGAAAAACAGTATATCTCTAGATAAAAACTAGAAAGAAGTTATCTGTGAAACTGCGTTGTGATGTGTGCATTCAGCTCATAGAGTTAAACATTACTTTTAATTCAGCAGTTTGGAAAAACACTTTTTGTATAATCTGCATAGGGACATTTTGGAGGGTATGGAGGCCTATAGTGAAAAAAACAAATATCATGTGATAAAAACTTGAAAGAAGTTACCTGTGAAACTGCTTTGTGATATGTGGATTCAGCTCACAGACGTAATCTTTTCTTTTGATTCGGCACTTTGGAAACACTCTATTTGTAGAATCTGTGAAGAGACATTTCAGAGTGCAGTGAGCTCTATAGTGTGAAGCCAAATAGCCAGAAATAAAAACTAGAAAGAAGCTATCTGTGTAACTACTTTGTGATATGTGGATTCAGCTCCCAGAGTTACACTGTTCTTTAGATTCAGCAGTTTGGAAAAACTTTTTTCACAGAATCTGCAAACAGACATTTTTAAGTTCAATAAGGTCAACAGTGAAAAACGGATTGTCCTGTGATAAAAATTAGAGGTAATTTATCTGTGAATCTGCTTTGGGAAGTGTGCATTCGGCTCACACATTTAAACATTTTTTTTCATTCAGCAGTTTGGAAACGCTCTTTTTATAGGATCTGCAAAGGGACATTTCAGAGGACATCATGGCCTATAGGGAAAATGGAATAACCCACGATAAAAAACAGTAAGAAGCTATCTGTGATACTGCTTTGTGATGTGTGGACTCAGCTCACAGTGTTTAGCCTTTCTTTTGATTCAGCTATTTGGAAACACTCTTTTCGTAGAATCTGCAAAGGGGTATTTCAGAGCCAACTAGACCTATAGGGAAAAACAAAATATCCCACAATAAAATCTAGGAAGACTCTATCTGTAAAACTGCTTTGGGATGTGTGGATTCAGCTCACAGAGTTAAAACATTCTTTGATTCAGCAGTTTGAAAACACTCTTTTTGAAGAATCTGCGAAGTGACATTTCAGAACATAGTAAGGCCTGTATAAAAAAACTAATATCCCTAGATAAAAATCAGAAAGAAATTATCTGTGAAACTGCTTCTGATGTCTGCATTCAGCTTCTAGAGTTAAACCTTTCCTTTTTTCAGAAGTTTGGAAACACTCTTTATGTAGAATGTGTGAAGAGACATTTCGAAGCACAGTGAGGCTTATATGAAAAAACAAATATCCTGTGATAAAAACTGTAAAGAAGCTATCTGTAAAACTACTTTGTGATGTGTGCATTCAGCTAACAGAGCTAAGCCTTTCTATTGATTCAGCATGTTGGAAACATTGTTTTTGTAGATTATGCAAAGGGACATTTCAGAGTACAGTAAGGTCTATAGTGAAAAACAGAATATCCCACAATAAAAACTAAAAAGAATCTATCTGTGAAAATGCTTTGTGGGGTGTGGATTCAGTTCACATAATTAAACCATTATTTTGATTCAGCAGTTTAGAAACACTCTTTTTCTGTATATGTGAAGGGACATTTCAGAGCCCACTAGGCCTATAGTGAAAAACTGAATATCCCATGATAAAACCTCAAAAGAAGCTATTTGTGAAACTGCTTTTTCATGTGTTGATTAAGCTTGCAGCATTAAACTTTTCTTTTGATTCAGCACTTTGGAAACACTCTTTATGTAATATCTGCAAAGGGACGTTTCAGAGCCCACTACGACCTACAGTGAAAAACAGAATATGCCATGATAAAAATAAAAAGAACCTATCTTTGATACTACTTTGTGATCACTGCATTCAGCTCTCAGAGTTAACCTTTCTTTCTATTCCACAGATTGGAAAAAATGTTTTTTTAGAATCTGCTAAGGGTCATTTCAAAGCCCACTAGGCCCATAGGGAAAAATCGAATATCTTGCTATAAAATCTAGAAGAAACTACCTGTGAAACTGCTTTGTGATTTGTGGATTCAACTTACAGAGTTAAAGGTTTCTTTTGATTCAACAGTTGGAAAACACTCTTTTTGTAGAATCAGTGAAGGGACATTTCAGTGAACAGTAAGGGTTCTACCCTGCTATAAGAAGTAATCGGCTAAACTGCTTTGTTGATATGTGCATTCAGCTCACAGAGTTAAACCTTTCTTTTTATTCAGCAGGTTGGAAACATTCTTTTTGTAGAATCTGCAAAGGGACATTTCAGAGTGCTATAAGGCCTATATTGAAAAACTGAATATCCCTAGATAAAAAGTAGAAAGAAGTTATCTGTGAAACTGCTTTGTGATGTCTGTATTCAGCTCACAGAATTAAACTTTTCTTTTGATTCAACTGTTTCAAAACAATCTTTTTGTAGAATCTGCTAAGGGACATTTCAGAGCACAGTAAGGGCTATAGTGAAAAACTAAATATCCTGGGATAAAAACTAGAAAGACAATATTGGTGAAACTGCTTCATGATGTCTGCATTTACCTTACAGAGTTAAATCTTTGTTTTGATTCAGCAGTTTGGAAACACTTTTTTTGTAAAATCTACAAAGAGACATTTCGGAGTGCAGTGAGGCCTACAGTGAATAAATGAATATCCCATGATAAAAAATAAAAATAAGCTATCTGTGAAACTGCTTGGTGATGTGTGCTTTCAGTTCATAGAGTGAAACCTTTCTTTTGATTCAGCAGTTTGGAAACACTCTTTTTGTGGAATCTGAAAGGATATTTCAAAGTGCATTGAGGTCTACAGTGAAAAACTGAATATTCTGAAATAAAAACTAGAAAGAAGGTGTCTGTGAAACTGCTTTGGGATGTGTACATTCAGCTCACAGAGTTAAAACTTACTTTTAATTCAGCAGTATGGAAACACTCTTTATGTAGAATCTGCATAGGAGACACTTCAGAAGGCATTGAGGCCTGCAGTGAAAAACAGAATATCACACAATAAAAACTAAAAAGAATCTACCTGTGAAACTGCTTTCTAATGTGTGGATTCAGCTCACAGAGTTAAACTTTTCTTTTGATTCAGCATGATTGGAAACATTTATTTTTCTAGAATCTGTGAAGGGACATTTCGAGGCACAGTAAGACCTATACTGAAAAACCGAATATCCCCCCCCACCACACACACACACACACACACACACACAAATACTAGAAAAAACCTATCTTTGAAACTGCTTTGTGACATGTTCATTCAGTTCACACAATTAAACGTTGCTTTTGGTTCACCAGTTTGGGAACACTCTTTTTGTAGAATCTGCAAAAAGACATTTCAGTGCCCACTGAGGCCTATAGTGAAATACAATATCTTGATATAAAAACTAGAAAGAAACTGTCTGTGAAACTGCCTCGTGATGTGTGCATTCAGCTACCAGAGTTAAATCTTAGTTTGATCCAGCTGATTGTTCACTATTTTTGTAGAATCTGCAAAAGGACACTTCAAAGGGCATTGAGGCCTGTGGTGAAAACCAAACATCCTTTGATAAAAGATAGAAAGAAGCTATCTGTGAAACTGCTTTGTGATGTGTGCATTCAGTTCACAAAGTTAAACCTTACTTTTGATTCAGCAGTTTGAAAACACTTTTTTGTAGAATCTGCAAAGGGACATTTCAGAGGATATTGAGGCCTATATTGAAAAATTGAATATCCCACGATAAAAACTTGAAAGAAGTTGTCTGTGAAACTGCTTTGTGATGTGTGGATTCAGCTCACAGATCTAAAGCTCTCTTTTTAATAAGCAGGTTTGTAACACTCTTTTTGGAGAATCTGTGAAGGAACATTTGGGAGCCCATTGAGATCTATAGTGAAAAACCAAATTTCCCCAGATAAAAACTAGAAAGAAGCTATCTGTGAAACTGCTTTGTGATGTGTGAATTCAAAACTATTTTAGTAGGGCCTGCAAGGGGACATTTTGGGGCTCTATAAAGCCAAAAATGAAAAACAGAATATCCCACAATAAAAACTAGAAAGAAGCTATCTGTGAAACTGCTTTGTAATGTGTGCAATCAGCTCACAGAGTGAAACCTTCCTTTTGATTCAGCAGGTGGGAATACTCTTTTTGTAGAGTCCGTGAAGGGACATTTTGATGCCCACTGAGGCCTATACAGAAAAGCTGAATTACCCTAGATAAAAACTAGAAAGAAGCTGTTTGTGAAACTGCTTTGTGACTTGTTCATTTAGGTCACAGAGTTAAACCTTACTTTCAATTCAGCAGGTTGGAAACTTTTTTTTGTAGAGTCTGTGAAGGGATATTTCAGAGCCAAATAAGGCCTATAGTAAAAAACTGAATATCCTGAAATAAAAACTAGAAATAAGCTATCTTGAAACTGCTTTACAATGAGTGCATTCAACTCACAGAATTAAATCTTTCTTTTGATTCAGTAGTTTGGAAACAATCTTTTTCTAGAAAATGTGAAAGGATATTTTGGAAGGCATTAAGTCCTATAGTGAAAAACCAAATATCCTGAATTCAAAACCAGAAAGAAGCTATCTGTGAAACTGCTTTGTGATGTGTGCAATCAGCTCACAGAGTTAAATCTTACTTTTGATTCACCAGTTTGTAAACACTCTTTTTGTAGTATTGGTGAAGGGATATTTTGGAGTCCACTGAAGTCTTTAGTGAAAAACAGAATATTTTGAAATAAAAAATGGAAAGGATCTCTCCGTGAAAGTGATTTTTGATGTGTGCATTCAACTAACAGAATGAAACCTTATTTTTAATTCAGCAGTTTGGAAACACCCTTCTTGTAGAATCTGCAAAGGGACATTTCAGATGCCATTGAGGTATATAGTGAAAAACTGAATATCCCAAAATAAAAACTAGAAGAAAGCTATCTGTAAAAATGCTTTGTGATGTGTGCATTTAGTTCACAGAGTGAATCTTCTGTTTTGATTCAGCAGGTTGGGAACAATATTTGTAGAATCTGCGAAGGGACATTTCAGAGCCCACTGAAGCCTATAATGAAAAACCAAATATTTCTAGATGAAAACTAGAAAGAAGCTATCTGTGAAACTGCTTTGTGATGTGTGGATTCGTCTCACAGAGTTAAACCTTTCTTTTGATTCAGCAGTTTGGAAGCACTCTTTTTGTAGAATCTGCAAAGGGACATTTCAAGTGCAGTAAGCCCTATAGTGAAATATCAAATATGCCACGATAAAAACTAGAAAAAAGCTTTCTATGAAACTGGTTTGTGGCCAGGCACAGTGGCTTATGCCTGTAATCCCAGCACTTTGGGAGGCTGAGGTGAGCAGATCATGAGGTCAGGAGATCGAGACCATCCTGGCCAACACAGTGAAACCCTGTCTCTACTTAAAAAAAAAAAAAATGAGTCGGGTGTGGTGATGGGTGTCTGTAGTCCCAGCTACTTCGGAGCCTCAGGTAGGAGAATGACATGAACCTGGGAGGCAGAGCTTGCAGTGACCAAAGATTGTGCCAGTGCACTCCAGCCTGGGCAAGAGAGCAAGACTCTGTCTCAAAAAAAAAAAAAAAAGAAAGAAAAGAAACTGGTTGGTGATGTGTGCAATCAGTTCACAGAGTGAAACATTTATTTTGATTCAGCAGGGTGGAAACACTCTTTTCTTTTCTTTCCTTTTTTTTTTTTTCTTTTTTTTTTTGCAGTTGCAAGCTTTAATAGAGTGAAGACAGAGCTCCCATAAAAAGGGAGGGGACCCAAAGAGAGTAGACATTGCCAGTTTGAATGTATGGGTTTATAACCTGATCATTGACCCTCCTGCTGTGCTCTCAGACAATAGATGATTGGCTATTTCTTTACCTCCAGTTTTTGCATAATTAGCATTTTAGTGAGCTGTCTTTACTATCTTTTTGGTTGGATGTGAGCTCAGTTGCAAGCCCCATGTTTAAAGGTGGAAGCAGTCACCTTGCCAGCTAGGCTTAGGGATTCTTAGTCAGCCTAGGAAATCCAGGTAGTTCTGTCTCTCAGTTCCACCTCTCAAGAGGAAAACCCAAGTGCTGTTGGGGAGGTTGGCCAACGACCACTCTAACTGCTTCCTGCTGAATTGGAGCATAGTAGGGGTTGTGCAGTTGAGATTTCCTCAGGAGGGGTGGCTTCCATATCATTAACATCAGAGCATGGGCTAGAAGGCCAGTCCAGGAATCTGGTAGATTTTAGTCATGGATTGCATCTGGGGCTCCATTTGAAGAAAGATTTGTAGCTTTACAGCTCCGATTCTGGAAGAGACAAACTTAACAAGGAGGTTAAAGATACAGGGTCCAAAGAGGAGTAGCAATATTATAGCTACTAGAGGTTCTAAGAAGGGGAGAATCCAGGGCATCCATTGGCTGACAAGGCCCCAGAGTCCCGTGTTTTGAAGCTCCTCTGTTCTATGTTGTAATCAATCTCAAATTTCTTTAACTTTCTCAGTCATGATTCCAGATTGATTTACATAATAATAGCATTCTTGCCCTAATAATAAACAGATTCCCCCACTTTCAGTGGTTAGCAAGTCTAAAGCTCTTTGATTTTGAAGGACTCCTGCTGCTAGGGAGTTAAGTTGATCTTGCAAGGTGACCAGGGAGTCAGCAACCCATTCCATGTCACAATTTAGTTCTTGAGATAGTTTGTAGTAGAACTGAGCAGAGGTTGTGATACCGCCAATGCCAGTACCTAGTCCGCCTAGCACTCCTGCTCCAATAACAAAAGGAAGAATGGGTACTCTTTTGTTGCGGGGCTTAGGTACATGATTGTATAAATCTTGTTCAGTGTAGATGGTCATGGGGACACTAAGAATGAGAGGAAGCACATAGATTCTGAAGAGCCATTCAAACAACGACAGGCTGAGGTACCACAGACAAAAAAAATATTCCAGAGGGTAGGCAGACTATTCGTGTGGGAGGAGTTTCCCACCTGATTCATTGGGAGTTGATTGTCTTTATAGTATTGCTAAATTTTACACAGGTGAGGTTTGATGTATGGGTTACTCCCAGATTGGAAACAGGAAGTCCTACTAAAATGGAAGTGGTGTTTATTACTGTGCTGAAGTTGTTCCATTGTTCAGGTACAGGGATTGAAATATATGGCCTGAAGTGCAGGGGGAGTCACATCCAACAGTAGGGTTTTGGGCTGGGACCTCATGGAGCCTAGTGAGGGTGGTATTAAATAGGCTTACCAGGTGAGCATGGGTACAGAGGGTTTTAAGTAATTTCCATTGGTTAGCTGCAGGCAAAAGTATTTTTTCTTCTTCAGTGGCTAGCCATCCTGAGGGGAGGAAACTATGTCCTCATGAGGTTCCCCATTCTATTTCTTCTTCTGAGTACTGGGGCTTGGTTTCCCAGAGGGGATTACCCCATACTAGGGGTCATGTGGCTCTTTTGGTTTCAATATCCACTTGGTGGTTCCCTGCTATTTCCCTTTCCTATCCTTTCTGATGACCACAGCAGTATAAGACTGCCACATCTTTAGGTTTCTGTACAGCCAATAATAATTTCCTAATGGCTTCCTGATGTTTGATAGGTGTTCCCTCAGAAGTTAGGAATTCCTTTTCTGTCTATATTGCTGCATGGGCATGGAGGACTAGGAAAGCCTACTTAGAATCTGTATATATGCATTTACCCTTTTTCCTTCTAATTCTAGTGCCCAAGTGAGGGCTATTAGTTCTGCCAGCTGAGCACTAGTTCCTAGAGTTAGGGGATTACTTTCAAGTATTCCATTATCACTGACCACCACATACCCTGCTATTCAAAGTCGTTTTTCTAAAAAGGAACTTCCATCAGTATACAAGTTGAGGTTGGGATCAGTGAAGGGAGCCTCTAAAACGTCCCCTCTAGTGGTGTATGTTTGAGCAATCACTTGTTGACAGTTATGTTCTATCTTTTCTTTATTGTCTGGAAGAAATGTAGCTGGATTAAGAGTTGCACAAGTGCGCATTCACAGCACTAGCACTTCAAATAATAGAGCCTGATATTTAAGTAAAAAGTTGTCTGACAGCCACAAGTCTCCTTTAGCAGTGAGCATGCTGTTTACATCATGAGATGTCCACACAGTAAGATCACTTCCTTGTATTATTTTAACTGCTAAAGATACCTGGACTGTTACTGCCGCCACTATCCATAAACAATGAGGACAACCCTTTGCCACTGCATCAATTTCCTTCTCAGGTATGCCACGGGTTCCAAGCTCATCCCTCAGACCTATGTAAGGACTCCTGGAGCTATTCTTGTTTTTCTCTGTGACATATAAAGAAAAGTCTTGCCCTGTTGGGAAGCTTAACACTGGGGCTTAAGTTAGGGCCTTCTTTAGTGCCTGGAAAGCCTCTTCTGCTTCAGGTGTCCATCTTACTAAGTGGGTATTTGCTGTCTGAGTTCCTTTAATTAGTGTATATATTGGTCTGGCTATTTTGCCATACCTGGGAATCCATATTCAGCAGAAACCTGTTATGCCAAGGAACACTTTTAGTTGCTTTAGGGTTTCGGGATAAGGATAAGCCAGTATAGGCTGGATAAGTTACTCACAGAGGACTCTGGTGCCTTTGGATAATTTTAGCCCTAAGTATTTAACCTGCTGGGAAACACTCTTTTCTTACAATCTGTGAAGTCACATTTCCAAGCCCACTGAGGCCTACATTGAAAAACTGAGTATCTCTAGATAAAAACTAGAAAGAAGCTATCTGTGCAACTTCTTTGGGAATGGTTCACTCAGTTCACAGATTTAAACCTTACTTTTCAATTAGGTGTCTGGAAACACTCTTTTTATAGAATCTGTGAAGAAACATTTTCATGCCCACTAAGGCCTATGGCAAAATAAAAGAATATCCTGGCGGGGAGGAGCCAAGATGGCTGAATAGGAACAGCTGCAGTCTACAGCTCCTAGGGTGAGTGCAGGAGAAGATGGGTGATTTCTGCATTTCCAATTGAGGTACTGCATTCATCTCACTGGGGAGTGCTGGACAGTGGGTGCAGGACAGTGGGTGCAGTGCACCATGCATGAGCCAAAACAGGGCAAGGCATCACCTCACCCAGGAAGTGCAAGGGGTCAGGGAATTCCCTTTCCTAGTCAAAGAAAGGGGTGGCCAATGGCACCTGGAAAATTGGGTCACTCCCACCATAATACTGAGCTTTTCCAATGGGCTTAACAAACGGCACACCAGGAGATTATATCCCACACATGGCTCAGAGGGTCCTACACCCATGGAGTCTCACTCATTGCTAGCACAGCAGTCTGAGATCAAACTGCAGGGTGGCAGGGAAGCTGGGGAAGGGGCACCCACCATTGCCAAGGCTTGAGTAGGTAAACAAAGCATCCCAGAAGCTCGAACTGGGTGGAGCCCACCACAGCTCAAGGAGACCTGCCTGCCTCTGTAAGCTCCACATCTGGAGGCAGGACACAGACAAACAAAAGGCAGCAGTAACTTCTGTAGACTTAAATGTCCCTGTCTGACAGCTTTGAAGAGAGTAGTCATTCTCCCAGCATGCAGCTTGAGATCTGAGAACAGGCAGACTGCCTCTTCAAGTGGGTCCCTGAACCCCAAGTAACCTAACTGGGAGGCACCCCCAGTAGGGGCGGACTGACACCTCACACGGCCGGGTATTCCTCTGAGACAAAACTTCCAGAGGAAAAATCAGGCAGCAACATTTGTGGTTCACCAATATCCACTGTTCTGCAGTCACTGCTGCTGATACCCAGGAAAGCAGGGTCTGGAATGGACCTCCAGCAAACTCCAACAGACCTGAAGCTGAGGGTCCTGACTGTTAGGAGGAAAACTAACAAACAGAAAGGACATCCACTCCAAAAACCCATCTGTACGTCACCATCATCAAAGACCAAAGGTAGATAAAACCACAAAGACGGGGAAAAAACAGAGCAGAAAAACTGGAAACTCTAAAAATCAGACCACATCTCCTCCTCCAAAGGAACACAGCTCCTCACCAGCAATGGAACAAAGCTGGTTGGAGAATGACTTTGACGAGTTGAGAGAAGAAGGCTTCAGACGATCAAACTACTCTGAGCTAAAGGAGGAAGTTCGAACCCATGGCAAAGAAGTTAAAAACCTTGAAAAAAAATCAGATGAATGGCTAACTAGAATAACCAAAGCAGAGAAGTCCTTAAAGGGCCTGATGGAGCTGAAAACCATGGCACAAGAACTACGTGATGAATGCACAAGCCTCAGTAGCCGATTCAATCAACTGGAAGAAAGGGTATCAGTGATGGAAGATGAAATGAATGAAATGAAGTGAGAAGAGAAGTTTAGAGGAAAAAGAATAAAAGGAAATGAACAAAGCATCCAACAAATATGGGACTATGTGAAAAGACCAAATCTACATCTGATTGGTGTACATGAAAGTGACAGGGAGAATGGAACCAAGTTGGAAAACACTCTGCAGGATATTATCCAGAAGAACGTCCCCAATCTAGCAAGGCAAACCAACATTCAAATTCAGGAAATACAGAGAATACCACAAAGATACCCTCGAGAAGAGCAACTCCAAGACACATAATTGTCAGATACACCAAAGTTGAAATAAAGGAAAAAATGTTAAGGGCAGCCAGAGAGAAAGGTCGGATTACCCACAAAGGGAAGCCCATCAGACTAACAGCTGATCTCTAGGCAGAAACTCTACAGGCCAGAAGAGAGTGGGGACCAATATTCAACATTCTTAAAGAAAAGAATTTTCAACCCAGCATTTCATATCCAGCCAAACTAAGCTTCATAAGTGAAGGAGAAATAAAATACTTTACAGACAAGCAAATGCTGACCGATTTTGTCACCACCAGGACTGGCCAAAAAGAGCTCCTGAAGGAAGCACTTAACATGGAAAGAAACAACCGGTATCAGCCACTGCAAAAACATGACAAATTGTAAAGACCATCAAGGCTAGGAAGAAACTGCATCAACTAATGACCAAAATAACCAGCTATCATCATAATGACAGGATCAAATTCACACATAACAATATTAACCTTAAAAGTAAATGGACTAAATGCTCCAATTAAAAGACACAGACTGGAAAATTGGATAAAGAGTCAAGACCCATCAGTGTGTTGTATTCAGGAAACCCATCTCACATGCAGAGACACACATAGGCTCAAAATAAAAGGATTCAGGAAGATCTACCAAGCAAATGGAAAACAAAAAAGGCAGGGGTTGCAATCCTAGTCTCTGATAAAACAGACTTTAAACCAACAAAGATCAAAAGAGACAAAGAAGGCCATTACATAATGGTAAAGGGATCAATTCAACAAGAAGAGCTCACTATCCTAAATATATATGCACCCAATACAGGAGCACCCAGATTAAGAAAGCAAGTCCTTAGAGACCTACAAAGAGACTTAGACTCCCACACAAAAATAATGGGAGAGTTTAACACCCCACTGTCAACATTAGACAGATCAATGAGACAGAATGTTAACAATGATATCCAGGAATTGAACTCAGCTCTGCACCAAGCAGAACAAATAGACATCTACAGAACTCTCCACCACAAATCAATAGAATATACATTCTTTTCTGCACACACCACACCTATTCCAAAATTGACCACATAATTGGAAGTAAAGCTCTCCTCAGCAAATGTAAAAGAACAGAAATTATAACAAACTGTCTCTCAGACCACAGTGCAATCAAACTAGAACTCAGGATTAAGAAACTCGCTGAAAACAACTCAACTACATGGAAACTGAACAACATGCTCCTGTATGACTACTAGGTACATAATGACATGAAGGCAGAAATAAAGATGTTCTTTGAAACCAACAAGAACAAACACACAACATGCCAGAATCTCTGGGACACGTTGAAAGCAGTGTGTGGAGGGAAATTTATAGCACTAAATGCCCACAAGAGAAAGCAGGAAAGATCTAAAATTGACACCCTAACATCACAATTAAAAGAACTAGAGAAGCAAGAGCATACACATTCAAAAGCTAGCAGAAGGCAAGAAATAACTAAGATCAGAGCAGAACTGAAGAAATAGAGACACAAAAACCCTTCAAAAAAATTAGTGAATCCAGAAGCCAGTTTTTTGAAAAGATCAACAAAATTGATAGACTGCTAGCAAAACTAATAAAGAAGAAAATAGAGAAGAATAAAATAGATGCAATAAAAAATGATAAAGGGGATATCACCACAATCCCACAGAAATACAAAATACCATCAGAGAATACTACAAACAACTCTATGAAAATAAACTAGAAAATCTAGAAGAAATTGATAAATTCCTCGACACATACATCCACCCAGGACTAAACCAGGAAGAAGTTGAATCTCTGAATAGACCAATAACAAGCTCTGAAACTGAGGCAATAATCAACAGCTTACCAACCAAAAAAAAGTCCAGAACCAGATGGATTCACAGCCGAATTCTAACGGAGGTGCATGGAGGAGCTGGTACGATTCCTTCAGAAACTATTCCAATCAATAGAAAAGGAGAGAATCCTCCCTAATTCATCTTATGAGGTCAGCATCATCCTGATACCAAAGTCTGGCAGAGACACAACCAAATAAAAGAATTATAGACCAATATCCTTGATGAACACTGATGCAAAAATCCTCAATAAAATACTGACAAAACGAATCCAGCAGCACATCAAAAAGCTTATCCACTGTGATCAAGTGGGCTTCATCTCTGGGATGCAAGGCTGGTTCAACACTTGAAAATCAATAAACGTAATCCAGCATATAAACAGAACCAAAGACAAAAACCACATGATTATCTCAATAGATGCAGAAAAGGCCTTTGACAAAATTCAACAACCTTTCATGCTAAAAACTCTCAATAAATTAGGTATTCATGGGACATATTTCAAAATAATAAGAGCTATCTATGACAAACCCACAGCCAATATCATACTGAATGGACAAAAACTGGAAGCATTCTCTTTGAAAACTGGCACAAGACAGGGATGCCCTCTCTCACCACTCCTATTCAACATAGTGTTGGAAGTTCTGGCCAGGGCAATCAGGCAAGAGAAGGAAATAGAGGGTATTCAATTAGAAAAAGAGGAAGTCAAATTGTCCCTGTTTGCAGATGACATCATTGTATATCTAGGAAACCCCATCATCTCATCCCAAAATCTCCTTAAGCTGATAAGCAACTTCAGCAAAGTCTCGGGGTACAAAATCAATGTGCAAAAATCACAAGCATTCTTATACGCCAACAACAGAAAAAGAGAGAACCAAATCACAAGAGAGCTCCCATTCACAATTGCTTCAAGAGAATAAAATACCTAGGAATCCAACTTACAAGGGATGTGAAGGACCTCTTCAAGGAGAACTACAAACCACTGCTCAATGAAATAAAAGAGGATACAAACAAAAGGAAGAACATTCCATGCTCATGGGTAGGAAGAATCAATATCGTGAAAATGGCCATACTGTCCAAGGTAATTTACAGATTCAATGCCATCCCCATCAAGCTACCAGTGACTTTCTTCACAGAATTGGAAAAAACTACTTTAAAGTTCATATGTAACCAATAAAGAGCCCGCATCACCAAGTCAATCCTAAACCAAAAGAACAAAGCTGGAGGCAACACTCTACCTGACTTCAAACTATACTACCAGGCTACAGTCACCAAAACAGCATGATGCTGGTACCAAAACAGAGATATAGACGAATGGAACACAACAGAGCCCTCAGAAATAATGCCACATATCTACAACTATCTGATCTTTGACTAAACCTGACAAAAACAAGAAATGGGGAAAGGATTCCCAATTTAATAAATGGTACTGGGAAAACTGGTTAGCCATATGTAGAAAGCTGAAACTGGATCCCTTCCTTACACTTTATACAAAAATTAATTCAAGATGGATTAAAGACTTAAATGTTAGACCTGAAACAATAAAAACCCTATAAGAAAAATTAGGCAATACCATTCAGGACATAGGCATGGGCAAGGACTTCATGACTAAAACATCAAAAGCAATGGCAACAAAAGCCAAAATTGACAAATGGGATCTAATTAAACTAAAGAGCTTCTGTATAGCAAAAGAAACTACCATCAGAGTGAACAGGCAACCTACAAAATGGGAGAAAATTTTTGCAACCTACTCATCTGACTAAGGGCTAATATCCAGAATCTACAATGAACTCAAACAAATTTACAAGAAAAAAAAAAAAATCCCATCAACAAGAGAGTTAAGGATATGAACAGACACTTCTCAGAAGAAGACGTTTATGCAGCCAAAAAAACACATGAAGAAATGCTCATTATCACTGGTCATCAGAGAAATGTAAATCAAAACCACAATGAGATACCATCTCACACCAGTTAGAATGGCAATCATTAAAACGTCAGGAAACAACAGGTGCTGGAGAGGATGTGGAGAAATAGGAACACTTTTACACTGTTGGTGGGACTGTAAACTGGTTCAACCATTGTGGAAGTCAGTGTGGTGATTTCTCAGGGATCTAGAACTAGAAATATCATTTGACCCAGCCATCCCATTACTGGATATATACCCAAAGGATTATAAATCATGCTGCTATAAAGACACATGCACACATATGTTTATTGAGGCACTATTCACAATATCAAAGACTTGGAACCAACCCAAATATCCAACAATGATAGACTGGATTAAGAAAATGTGGCACATATATGCCATGGAATACTATGCAGCCATAAAAAATGATGAGTTCATGTCCTTTGTAGGGACATGGATGAAGCTGGAAGCCATCATTCTCAGCAAACTATCGCAAGGACAAATAACCAAACACCGCATGTTCTCACTCATAGGTGGGAGTTGAACAATGAGAACACTTGGACACAGGAAGGGGAACATCACACACTGGGGACTGTGGTGGGGGGGAGTGGGGAGGGATAGCATTAGGAGATATACCTAATGCTAAATGATGAGTGAATGGGTGCAGCACACCAGCATGGCAAATGTATACATATGTAACAATCCTGCACGTTGTGCACATGTACCCTAAAACTTAAAGTATAATAATAGAATTAAAAATAGAATATCCTGAAGTAAAACCTAGAAAGAAGTTATCTGTGAATCTTATTTGTGATGTGTGCAATCAGCTCACAGAGTTAAACCTCACTTATTATTCAGCAGTTTGGAAACACTCTTTTTGCAGAATCTGTGAAGTGACATTTTGGAAGGCATCAAGGCCTAGAGTGAAAAACAGATCATCCCCATATAAACACTAGAAAGAAGCTATATGTGAAACTGCTTTGTGATGTGTGCATTCTGCTCACAGAGTGACACATTTATTTTGATTTGGCAGGAAGGAAACACTCATTTTGTAGAAGCTGCAAAGGGAGATTTAGGAGCCCACTAAAGGCTATAGTGAAAAATTAAATATCCTGAAATAAAAACTAGAAAGAAGCTATCTGTGAAACTGTTTTATGATGTGTCCATTCAGCTCACAGAGTTGAACCTTACTTTTGATTCAGCAGTTTGGAAACACTTTTTTTTTTTTGTAGAATCTGGGAAGGGACATTTTGAACTACATTGAGGCTTGTTTTGAAAAACAGAGTACCTCACTATAAAAACTAGAAAGAAGCAATCTGTGAAACTACTTTGTGACATGTGGATTGAGCTCACAGAATTAAACCTGTCTTTTGATTCAGCAGTTTGGAAACACCCTTTTTGAACAATCTGTGAAGGGACATTTTGGAGGACGTTGAAGCCTACAGTGAAAAACCGAATATCCTGTGATAAAAACTAGAAAGATTCTCTCTGTGAAACTTCATTGTGATGTGTGCATTCAACTCACAGAGTTAAACCTTTCTTTAGATTTAGCAGGTTGGAAACCCTCTTTTTGTAGAATCTGCAAAGAAACATTGTGGAATGCACTAAAATCTTAGTGAAAACCCAAATATACCATGATAAAAATGACAAAAAACTATCTGTGAAACTCCTTTGTGATGTGTGCATTCAGTTGACAGAGTGAAGCCTTACTTTTGATTCAGCAGTTTGGAAACACTCTTTTTATAGAATCTGTGAAGGGAAATTTCAAAGTCCACTGGGGCCAGTAGTGAAAAATTGAATATCCCTGGAAAAAAAACTTGTAAGAAGCTATCTGTGAAACTGCTTTATGATGTGTACATTCAGATCACAGAGTGAAACCTCTCTGTTGATTCAGAAGTTTGAATACACTCTTTTTGTAGAGTCTGCAAGGGGATATTTCAGGGAACATTGAGGCCTACTGTGAAAAACCGAATATACCCTGAAATAAAAACTAGAAAGAAGCTATCTTTGAAACTGTTTTGTGATGTGTGCATTCAGCTCATGGAGTGAAACCTTCCTTTGATTCAACAAGTTGGAAACACTCTTTTTGTTGAATCTACAAAGGGACATTTTGAAGCCCACTGAGGCCTATAGTGAAAAGCCAAATATCTCTAGACAAAAACTGGAAAGAAGCCAGCTGTGAAACTTCTCTGTGGTGTGTGAATTCAGCCCACAGAGTTAAACCTCACTTTTTATTCAGCTTTTTGGAACCATCTTTTTATAGAATCTGCAAAGGGACATTTCAGAATGCACTGAGGCCTATAGTGAAAAACCAAATAACTTGTGATAAAAACCAGAAAGAAACCATCTGTGAAAGTGCTTTGTGATGTGTGTATTCAGCTCATGGAGCTGAACTTTTCTCTTGATTCAGCATGCTGGAAACACTATTTTTGTAGAATCTGCAAAGGGAGGTTTTGGAGCCCTCTGAGGCCTATAGCAAAGACCAAATATCCAGAAATAAAAACTAGAATGAAGCTATCTATGAAGCTGCTTTATGATGTGCACATCAGCTCACAGAGTCAAAACTGTCTTTAGATTCTTCAGCAGGTTGGAAACTCTCTTTTTGTAGAATCTGTGAAGGGACATTTTGGAATGCACTGAGGCCTACACTGAAAATCCAAATAACTCTAGGTAAAAACTAGAGTGAAGCTATCTGTAAATACTGCTTTGTGACATGCTCATTCAGTTTACAGAGCTAAACATTACTTTTGATTCAACAGGTTGGAATCACTCTTTTTGTACAATCTGCAAAGGGACACTTCAAAGCCCACTGAGGTCTGTAGTAAAAAAACAGATTATCCCTTGATAAAAACTGGAAAGATGCTATCTGTGATACTGCTTTGTGATGTGTGCATTCAGCTCACAGAGTTAAACCTTACTTTCGATTCAGCAGTTTGGAAACACTCTTTTTGTAGAGTCTGGGAATGGACATTTTGGAGGGCATTGAGGCCTATAGTGAAAAACAAAATATCCCATGATAAAAACTGGAAAGAAGGTATCTGTGACACTGCTTTGTGATGAGTGGATTCAGCTCACAGATTTAAATCTTTCTTTTGATTCAGCAGTTTGGAAACACTCTTTTTGTAGGATCTATTCAAGGCACAGTAAGGCCATTATTGAAAAAAGGAATATCCCTAAATAAAAACTGGAAATAAGCTATCTGTGAAACTGCATTGTGAAGTGTGCATTGAGCTCAAAAGTGAAATTTTTCTTTTGATTCAGCAGGTTGGAAACACTCTTTTTGTAGAATTTGCAAAGGGACACTTTGGAGCTCACTGAGGCCTCTAGTGAAAAATCGAATATACCTCAATACAAACTGAAAAGAAGCTATCTGTGAATCTTCTTTGTGATGTATAGATTCAGCTCTCAGAGTTAAACTTTTTCTTTGATTTAGCGGTTTGGAAACACTCTTCTTTTATTATCTGCAAAGGGACACTTTAGAAGGCATTGAGGACTATGGTGAAAAACCGAATATCCCTCAATAAAAACTAGAAAGAAGCTATCTGTGACACTGCTTTGGATGAGTGGATTCAGCTCACAGTGTTAAACCTTTCTTTTGATTCAGGAGTTTGGAAACACTCTTTTTGTAGAATCTGCAAAGGGACAATTGGGGGTTCACTTAGACCTTCAGTGATAAATGGAATATCACGAAATGAAAACTAGAAAGAATATATCTGTGAAACTGCTTTGTGCTTTGTGTATTCAGCTCACAGAGTTAAACCTTACTTTTTATTCAGCAGTTTGGCAACACACTTTTTGTGGAATCTGTTAAGAAATATTTTAAAGGGCTTTGAGGCTTACAGTGAAAAATTGAATATCCTGCAATGAAAACTAGATAGAGGCTATCTGTGAAATTACTTTTGATATGTGGATTCAGCTCACAGAGTGAAACTACTCTTTTGAATCAGCAGTTGGAAACACTATTTTTGTAGAATCTGTGAAGGGATATTTTTGCGCCCAGTGAGGCCTATAGTGAAAAACAAAATATCCCAAAATAAAAACAAGCAAGAAGCACTCCATGAAACTTCTCTGTGAAGTTTGCATTTAGCTCACAGAGTTGAAACTTACTTTTGATTCAGCAGTTTGGAAACACTTTTTTGTAGAATCTGTGAAAGGACATTTGGGAGGGCATTGAGGCATATACTGAAAATCAAAATGTCCTGTGATAAAAACTAGAAAGAAGCTGTCTGTGAAACAGCTTTGTGATGTGTGAATTGAGCTCACAAAGTGAAATCTGGCTTTTGATTCAGGAGTTTGAAAACACTCTTTTTGTAGAGTCTGCAAAGGGATATTTCAAGGCACAGTAAGGTCTATAGTGATAAATTTAATATCCCTCAATAAAAACGAGAAAGAAGCTATCTGTGAAACTGCTTTGTGATACGTGGATTAAACTCACATAGTGAAACGTTTCTTTTAATTCAGCAGTTTGGAAACCCTCTTTTTGTAGAGTCTGTGAAGGAACATTTCAGCGGGCATTAAGGCCTATAGTGAAAAATTGAATATCCCCTGATAAAAGCTAGAAAGAAGCTTTCTGTGAAACTGCTTTGTGATGTGTGAATTCAGCTCACAGAATTAAATTTTACTTTTGATTCAGCAGTTTGGAAACACTCTTTTTTCAGAATCTGCAAAGTGACGTTTTGAGGCTCCGTAAGGCCTATAGTGAAAAACTGAATGTACCATGATAAAACCTAGAAGAAGCTATCTTTGAAACTGCTTTGTGATATGTGCATTCAGTTCACAGAGTCAAACTTTTTTTTTTTTTTTGATAGAGTAGGTTGGAAACACTCTTTTTGTAGAATTTGCAAAGGAACATTTTGGAGCCCATTGAGACCTATAGTGAAACCCTGAATATCTCTAGGAAAAACCTAGAAAGAAGATATCTGTGAAACTGCTTTGTGACATGTGCATTCAGTTCACAGAATTAAGCCTTACTTTTTAATCAGATGTTTTTAAACACTCTCTTTATAGAATCTGCAAAGGGATATTTCGGAGCCCCCTGAGTCCTGTAGTGAAAAATGGAGTATCCCAAAATAAAAACTAGAAAGAAGCTACCTGTGAAACTGCTTTGTGATGTGTGCATCCAGCTCAAAGTTAAATTTTACTTTTGATTCAGCAGTTTGGAAACACTCTTTTTTTAAAATCTGTGAAGGGATATTTCAGAGGGCATTGGAGGCCTATAGTGAAAAAATGAATATTCCGCTATAAAAACTAGAAAAAAATTGCTGGACATGGTGACTCTTGCCTGTAATCCTAGCATTCTGGGATGCCTGTGTGGGTAGATCATGAGGTCAGGAGTTCAAGACTAGCCTGCCCAAGATGGCGAAACAACATCGCTACTATAAAAACAAAAATTAGCCAGGCACAGTGGCAGGAGCATATAATCTCAGCTACTTACTTTATAGGTTGAGGTTGGAGAATCGCTTGAACTAGGGTGGCAGAGGGTGAGTGTACCTAGATCAAGCCTTTGCACCCCAGCCTGGGTGACAGAGTGAAACTCCATCAAAAAAAAAAAAAAAAAACTAGAAAGAATCTATTTGTGAAACCGCTTTGTGATATGTGTATTTAGCTCACAGAGTGAAACCTTTCTTTTGATTTAGCAGATTGGAAACACTCTTCTTGTAGAATCTATGAAGTGACATTCTGGGGCACAGTAAGGCCTACAGTGAAAAACAGAATATCCTAAAATAAAAATTAGTAAGAAGCTATTTGTGAAACTGCTTTATGATATGTACATTCAGCTTGCAGAGTTAAACCTTACCTTTGATTCAGCAGTTTGGAAATACTCTTTTTTTTTTTTTTTTTTGAGATGGAGTCTCACTCTGTCACCAAGGCTGGAGTGCTGTGGTGGGATCTCGATTCACTGCAAGCTCCACCTCCCTGGTTCACATCATTCTCCCACCTCAGCCTACAGAGTAGCTGGGACTACAGGCACCTGCCACCACATCTGGCTAATTTTTTGTATTTTTAGTAGAGATGGGGTTTCACCATGTTAGCCAGGATGGTCTTGATCTCCTGACCTAGTGATCTGCCCACCTTAGCCTCCCAAAGGGCTGGGATTACAGGCATGAGCCACTGCACCCAGACAGAAACTCTTTTTGTAGAATCTGTGAAACAACATTTAGGAGCCCACTGAGGCAAATAGTGAAAAACCCAATATCCCAAAATAAAAACTTGAAAGAAGATATCTGAAGCTGCTTTGTGTCATGTGCTTTCAGTTCACAGTTTTCAGTGTTACATTTGATTCAGCAGTTTGAAAACAACTTTTTGTAGGATCTGTGAGAGGATATTTCAAGGCCCAGAAGGCCTGTACTGAAAAACACTATATCCCACAATAAAAACTAGAAAGAAGCTATCAGTGAAACTGCTTTGTGATGTGTGCATTAAACTATAGAGTGAAACCTTTTTTTTTTAATTCAGCAGTTTGGAAACACTCTTTTTGTAGAATCTGAGAAGGTACACTTATGAGAATATTGAGGCCTATAGTGAAAAACTAAAAATCCTCTGATAAAAACTGGAAAGAAGTTATCTGGTCTGGATTCAGCTCACAGAGTTAAACCTTTCTTTTAATTCAGCAGTTTGGAAACAGTCTTTTTGTAGAATCTGCAAAGGGACATTTAGGAATGCACTGAGGCATATAGTGAAAAACTGAATATCCTGAGACAAAAACTCCAAAAATATATCTGTGAAACTACTTTGTGATGTGTGAATTCAGCTCAAAGAGGAAAACCTGTCCTTTCATTCAGCAGGTTGGAAACATTCTTCCTGTAGTATTTGTGAAGGGACTTTTTGGAGGGCATTGATGCCTATAGTGAAAAACTGAATATACCACAATAAAAAGCTAGAAGAAGTTATCTTTGAAACTGCTTTGTGATATGTAACTTCAGCTTATAGAGTGAAACATTTTGTTTGATTCAGCAGGTTGGAAACACACTTTTTGTAGAATCTGCTAAGGGGTGTTTCGGAGCCCTTTGAGGCATATAGTGAAAACCCAAATATCTCTAGATAAAATCTAGAAAGAAGATACTTCTGAAACTGCTTTTGATGTGTGCATTCACTTCACAGAGTTAAACATTACTTTTGAATCAGATGTTTTTAAATGCTCTCTTTATAGAATCTGCAAAGGGACATTTTAGAGACTGCAAAGCCCTATAGTGAAAAACCAAATATCCCAAGCTAAAAACAAGAAAGAAGCTGTTTTTGAACCTGTTTTGTGATGTGTGCATGCAATTCACAGAGTTAAACCTTACTTTTGATTCAGTAGTTTTGAAACACTTTTTTTTGTAGAATCTGCGAAGGGACATTTCTGAGCCCACTGAGAACTAAAAGTGAAAAACTGAATATCCATAAATAAAAACTAGAAAGAAGCTATATGTGAAACTGTTGTGTGATTTGTGCATTCAGCTTACAGAGTTAAACCTTACTTTTGATTCAGCAGTTTACAAATATTCTTTTTGTAGTTTGTGCTTCAAAACATTTCAAAGGGCATTGAGGCCTATAATGAAAAACTGAATATCCCTTGATAAAAACTAGAAAGAAGCTATATGTGAAATTATTTGTGATGTGTGGATTCAGCTCACAGATTTAAACCTTTCTTTTGATTCAGCATGTTGGAAACACTATTTTTGTAAAATTTGCTAAGAAACATTTCTCAGCCCACTGAGGCCTATGGTAAAACACAGAATATCCAGCTATAAAAATGGGAAAGACACTATCTGTGAAGTCACTTTGTGAGGTGTGAATCCAGCTGACAAAGTTAAACCTACCTTTGATTCAGCAGGTTAGAGACACCTTTTTTGTAGAATCAATGAAGGGACATTTCACACCTCACTGAGACCTATAGTAAAAAATTGAATATCCCAACATAAAATTTAGAAAGAAGCTATCAGTGAAACTGCTCTGTGATCTGTGAATTCACCTTACACAGTTGAACCTTTTATTTGATTTGGCAGTTTTGAAACATTCTTTTTGTAGAATCTGTGAAGGGATATTTCAGAGCCCCCTGAGGCCTTTAGTGACTAACCAAATATCATGTGATAAAAACTAGAAAAAAAGCTATCTGAGAAATTTCTTTATGATGTGTACATTCAACTCACAGAATTAAACTTTTCTTTTGTTTAAGGAGTTTGGAAACACTCTTTTTGTACAATCAGCAAAGGGAGATTTTGGAGTGCAGTGAGGCCTATAGTGAAAAACCGAATATCCTGTGATAAGAACTGGAAAGAAGCTATCTGCAAAACTACTTTGTGATGTGTGGATTCATCTCACAGTGTTAAAATTTTCCTTTAATTCAGTAGTTTGGAAACACTCTTTTTGTAGAATCTACTAAGGGACATTTCAGAATGCACTGAGGCCTATAGCAAAAAGGGAAACACTCTTTTTATAGTATCTATGAAGGGACATTTTGGAGAGCATTGGGGCCTATAGTGTAAAACAGGATATATCACAATAAAACCTAGAAGAAGCTATCTTTGAAACTGCTTTGGGATTTGTGCATTCAGCTCACAGAGTGAAACCTTTTGTTTGATTCAGCAGGTTGGAAACACTCTTTTTGTAGAATCTGCAAAGGGACATTCCAGAGCACTTGGAGGTTTATAGTGAAAACTTGAACATCTCTAGATAAAACCTAGAAAGAAGATATCTGTGAAACTGCTTTTGACTTGTGCATTCAGTTCACAAATTTAAACCTTACTTTTGAATCAGATGTCTTTAAAAACTCTCACTATAGAATCTGTGAAGAAACATTTCAGAGCCCACTGAGACCTATAGTGAAAAACCAAATATCCTGAAATAAAAACTAGAAAGAAGCTGTTAAACTGCTTTGTGATGTGTGCATTCAGCTCACAGAGTTAAACCTTTCTTTTGATTCAGCAGATTGGAAACACTCTTTTTCTAGGATCTACAAGGGGACATTTCAGGGCACAGTGAGGCCTTCAGTGAAAAACAGAATGTTGCAAAATCAAAACTAGCTAGAAGCTATTTGTGAAAATGCTCTGTGATGTGTACATTCAGGTCAAAGATTTATAACTTACTTTTGATTCAGCAGTTTGGAAACACTCTTTTTGTAGAATCTGCAAAGTGACATTTCAGACCCCACTGAGGCCTATAGTGAAAAACTGAATATCCCAAAATAAAATCTAGAAAGAACCTATCTGTGAAACTGCTTTGTGACATATGCATTCAGTTCACAGTTTTCAATGTAACATTTGATTCAACAGTTTGAAAATACCCCTCTTGTAGTATCTGCAAAGAAACATCTTAGTGCTGACTGAGGCTTAAAGTGAAAAAACGAATATCCAAAAATAAAAATGAGAATCTATCATGAAACTGCTTCCTGATGTGTGGATTCAGCTTTCAGGGTTAAACCTTTCTTTTCATTAAGCAGTTTGGAAACATGCTTTTTGTAGAATCAGCCAAGGGACATTTCAGAGTCCAGTGAGACCTGTAGTGAAAAACCTAATACCCTGTGATAAAAACTAGAAAGAAGCTATCTGTGAAACTGTTTTCTGATATGTACATTCAGCTCACAGAGTTAAACCTTACTTTTGATTCAGCGGATTGGCAAGTCTCTTTTTGTAGAATATGTGAATGGAAATTTTGGAGGGCATTTAGGCTTATAGTAAAAAAATGAATATCCCATGATAAAAACTAGAAAGAAGCTATCCATGAAACTGCTTTGTGATATGTAGATTCAGCTCACAGAGTGAAACCATTCTTTTGATTCAGCAGTTTGGAAATATCCCATGATAAAAACTAGAAAGAAGCTATCTGTGAAACTGCTTTGTGATGTCTGCATTCAGCTCACAGAGTCAATCCTTTCTTTTGATTCAGCAGTTTAAAAACACTCTTTTTGCAGAATCTCCAAAGGGACAATTTAGAGCCCACTGAGGCCTATAGTGAAAAACAAAATATCCCAAAAGAAAAACAAGAAAGAAGCTATTTGTGATCTTGTTTTATGAGGCATGCATGCAGTTCACAGAATTAAACCTTACTTTGGATTCTGCAGTTTGGAAACAGTCTTTTTGTAGATTGTGCATCAAAACATTTCAAAGGGCATTGAGGCCTATAGTGAAAAACCAAATATCCTGAAATAGAAACTAGAAAAAAGCTATCTGTGAAACTGTTTTGTAATATGTGGTTTCAGCTCAGAGAGTTAAACCTTTCTTTTGAATCAGGAGTTTGTAAACACTCTTTTTGTAGAATCTGCAAAGAGATATTTCAAGGCACATTAGGGCCTATAGTGAAAAACCAAATATCCCGCAAAACAAACAAGAAAGAAGTTATCTGTGAAACTGCTTTGCAATGTGTAAGTTCATCTCCAAGAGCGAAACTTTGATTTTGATTCAGCAGCTCAGTAACATTCTTTTTGTATAGTCTACAAGGAGCCATTTTGCAGCCCATTGAAGCCTATATTTAAAAAAAAGAATATGCTGCAATGAAAACTAGAAAATTGTTATCTGTTAAACCACTTTGCAACATGTGGATTCCAGAAGTTAAACTTTTCTTTTGATTTAGCATGTTGAAAACATTCTTTTTCTAGAATCTTCAAAGGAACATTTCGGAGTCCACTGATGCCTATATTGAAATACCAAATATTCCACCATAAAAACTAGAAAGAAGCTATCTGTGAAACTGCTTTGTGATGTGTGAATTCATCTTAAAGAGCTAAACCTTTCCTTTGATTCAGCATGTCAGAAACCCTCTTTTTGAAGCATCTACAAAGGGACAGTTGAGATCCCATTGAGGCCTATAGTGAAAAATGGAATATCCTGCAAAAAAAAACTAGAAAGAGTCTAACTGTAAAGCTGCTTTGGGATGTGCAGATTCATTTCACCAAGATAAACATTTCTTTTGTTTCAGCAGGTTGAAAGCACTCTATGTATAGAATTTACAAATGGACATTTCAGAACTTTATGAGGCCTCTAGTGAAATTCCAAATATACCACGATAAAAACTATAAAGAAGCTATTTGCGAAACCACTTTGTGTGTGTGGATTTAGCTTACAGAGTTGAACCTTTCTTTTGATTCAGCAGGGTGGAAACACTCTTTTTGTAGGATCTGTGAAAGAATATATTGGAGCCCACTGAGGCCTATAGTGAAAAACATAATATCCTGTGATAAAAACTAGAAAAAAGCTATCTGTGAAACAGCTTTGTGGTGTGTGGATTCAGCTCACAGAGTTAAATCTTTCTTTTGATTCAGCTGGTTGCAAACCCTCATTTTGTAGACTATGTGAAGGGATATTACAAGGCCCAGTGAGGCCTGTAGTGAAAAACCAAATATTCCATGACAAAAACTAGCAACAAACTTTCTGTTGAATGGTTTTATGATGTGTGCAATTATTGCACAGAGTTAAAACTTACTTTTGATTCAACAGGTTGGAAACTCTCTCTTTTTAGAATCCACAATGTTATATTTTGGAGCCCATTGAGGTGTATAGTGAAAAACTGAATATCCCATGATAAAAACTAGAAACAAGATATCTGTAAAACTGCTTTGCTATGTGTGGATTCACCTTACAGAGTTAAAAAGTTCTTTTGATTCTGCAAACACTCTTCTTGTGGAATGTACAAAGGACATTTCTGAGCCCATCAAGAACTATAGTGAAAAGCAGATTATCACATAATAAAAACTAGAAACAAGCTATCTGGGAAACTGCTTGGCAATGTGTGAGTTCATCTAACGGAGTTAAAACTTTCTTTGACTCAGCCGGTTGGAAACTTTTTTTAGACTCTACTAAAGGATGGCCAGGCACAGTGGCTCACACCTGTAATTCCAGCACTATGGGATGCTGAAGTGGGTGGATTATGAGGTCAGGAGATGGGGACCATCCTGGCTAACACAGTAAACGCTGTCTCTACTAAAAATACAAAAAAAAAAAAAAAAAAAAAAGGCAGGGCTTGGTGGTGGGTGCCTGTAGTCCCAGCTACTCAGGAGGCTGAGGCAGGAGAATGATGTGAATGCAGGAGGTGGAGCATGCAGTGAGCCTAGATCATGCCACTGTACTCCAACCTGAGTGACAGATTGAGACTCCATCTCAAAAAAAAAATCTACTAAGGGACATTTTGGAGCCCATTGAATCCTACAGTGAAAAATTGAATATTCTGCAATAAATCTGTGAAACAGCTTTGTGATATGTGGATTCATCTCACAGAGTTAAGCTTTTCTTTTGATTCAGCCAGTTCAAAACACTCTTTTTGTAGAATCTGCAAAGTGACGTTTCAGAGCCAATTGAGGCCAATAATGAAAAACTGAATATCCTACTATGCAAACTAGAACAAGCTAGCTATGAAACAATTATGTCATATTTGGATTCATTTCACAGACCTAAACTTCTCTTTTGATTCAGCAGGTTGGAAACACTCTTTAAGTAGAATCTCTATAGGGACATATCAAAGCCCATTGAGGCCTATTTTGAAAAACTGAATATCCCACAATAAAAACTAGAAACAAGGGCAGGCACTGTGGCTCACACTTGTAATCCCAGCACTTTATGAGTCTAAGGTGGGCAGATCACCTGCGGTGAGGAGTTTAAGACCAGCTTGACCAACATAGAGAAACCCAGTCTCTAATAAAAATACAAATTGCTCTGGGCATTATGGTGCATGTTTCAAATCCCAGCTATTCAGGAGGCTGAGGCAGGAGAATTGCTTAAACCCAGGAGGTGGAGGTTTTGGTGAACAGAGACTGCACCATTGCACTTTAACCTGGTCAACAAGACCAAAACTGCTTCTCAAAAAAAAAAAAAAAAAAATCTAGAAACAAACAAGCTCTCTGTGAAACCTTTATGCGATGTGTGGATTCATCTCACAGAGATAGGCCTTTCTTTTGATGCAGTAGGTTGTAAACCTCTTTTAGTAGAGCCTTAGAAGGAACATTTCAGAGCCCATGAAGTCTATTGGGAAAAAAATGAATATCTCGTGATAAAAATGAGAAATAATCTACCTGTGAAATGGCATTATGATGTGTGGATTGATCTCACAGAGATAAACCTTTCTTCTGACTTAGCATTTTGGAAACACTCTATTTGTGGAATATTCAAAGGGTAATTTCAGAACACATTAAGAACTATTGTGAAAAATCGAATATCTGGAGATAAAGAATAGAAAGAAGCTGTCTGTGAAGCTGCTTTGGAATGTGTGGATTCATTTCACAGAGTTGAACCTTTCTTTTGATTCAGCAGGTTAGAAATCATCTTTTTTTAGAATCTACGAAGGGATATTTTGGAACCCATTGAGGCCTATAGTGAAAAACTGAATATTCCAAGACAGTAACTAAAAACAAGCTCTCTGTGAAATCACTTTGCAATGTGTTCATTCATTTCACAGAGGTAAACCTTTTTTTGATTCAGCAGGTTGGAAATTCTATTTATGTAGAATCCACCAAGAGACAATTTGGAGCCTATTAAGGCCTATAGGGAAAAACCGAGTAACCTGCATTAAAAACAAGAAACAAGCTATCTGTGAAACCACTTAATGATGTGTGGATTCATCTCACAGAGGTAAACCTTTCCTTTGATTCAGTAGGTTGGAAAAATTATTTTTCTAGAATCTACAAAGGGACATTTCAGAGCCCATTAAGGCCTATAGGGAAAAACAGAATTTCCCATGATAAAAAATATAAACAAAGTATCTGTGAAACCACTTCAGGATGTGTGGATTCATCTCATGGAGTTAAACCTTTCTTTTGATTCAGCAGGTTGGAAACACTCTTTTTGTAGAATCTATGAAGGGACATTTCAGAGCCCATTGAAGCCAGTAGTGAAAAACTGAATATCCCGCGATATTAGTCTGATGGGATTCCCCTTGTGGGTGACCTGACTTTTCTCTCTGGCTGTCTTTAACATTTTTTTCTTCATTTTAACCTTGGTGACTCTGGTGATTATGTATATTCCTTGGGATTACTCTTCTCGAGGAATATCTCTGTGGTGTTTTCTGTATTTCCTGAATTTGAAGGTTGGCCTGTCCTGCTAGGTTGGAGAAGTTCTCCTGGGTAATATCCTGAACAGTGTTTTCCAGCTTGGTTCCATCCTCCCCATCACTTTTAGGTAACCAGTCAAATGTAGATTTGGTGTTTTCACATAGTCCCATATTTCCTGGAGGCTTTGTTCTTTTCTTTTTAGTCTTCTTTCTATAATCTTGTATTCTCACTTTATTTCATTAAGTTGATTTTCTTTTATTTTCTTTCTTTCTTTTTTTTTTTTTTTTTTTTTTTTGAGACAGAATCTCACTCTTTCGCCCAGGCCAACTGCTGTGGCACTATCTCGGCTCACTGCAAGCTCTGCCTCCCGGGTTCATGCCATTCTCCTGCCTCAGCCTCTCAAGTAGCTGAGACTATAGGCACCTGCCACCATGCCTGGCTAATTTTTTTGTATTTTTAGTAGAGATGGAGTTTCACTGTGTTAGCCAGGATGGTCTCGATCTCCTGACCTCCTGATCCGCCTGCCTTGGCCTCCCAAAGTGCTGGGATTACAGGCATGAGCCACCATGCCCGACCAGTTGATTTTTCAATCTCTGATTTTTTTCCACTTGATTTATTCAGCTATTGATGCATCACGAAATTCTTGTGCTTTGTTTTTCAGCTCCATCAGGTCATTTATGCTCTTCTCTAGACTGATTATTCTAGTTATCAGTTTGTCTAACCTTTTTTCAAGGTTCTTAGGTTCCTTGCATTGCATTAGAACATGCTTTTTTAGCTCAGAGGAGTTTGTTATTCCCCATCTTCTGAAGCCGACTTCCGTCAGTCCATCAAACTCATTGTCCATGCTGTTTTGTTCCCTTCCTGGTGAGTTGAGATTTTTTTTTTTTTTTTCTGAAATGGAGTCTCGCTGTGTCACGAAGACTGGAGTGCAGTGCTGTGATCTCAGCTCACTGCAATCTCCGCCACCTGGGTTCAAGCAATTCTCCTACCTCAGCTTCCCAGGTAGCTGGGATTACTGGTGCATGCCACCACTCCCGAGTAATTTATTGTATTGTTAGTAGAAACAGGGTTTCATCATGCTGGCCAGGCTGGTCTCGAACACCTGACCTCCGAAAGTGCTGGGATGATGGGTGTGGACCACCGTGACTTGCCTATATTTTTTATATATGAGCGAAGAACAATCTGACTCAGTCATCAGTGTGGCAATTTTCTAGGCAACAAGGGAGGGAGGAACTTGGAAGTTGTGGCAGGGGCAGTGGGGAAGACACAGTTGCCCTGGGCTGTGGGCAGGTGGCCTGAGCTTCCTTCCTCCTTGAGGCCTCAGTTTTCAGAGTAACAGTGTCCTCTAGGTGATGCCCGACATCTGCCAATGAGAGTGTAAGCCTGGAGTGAATTGAGATCGCCCAGAATGAGGGAGGAAGAGAAGGATAGAGGCCCCCACAGCACAGTGGGTAGCCATACTCTCCAAGGTGGTCCCCACAGCTAATCAACGAGGGTCCCTGAAAAACACAGCCTAAGTCCCCAGTCATTAGATCACCTGGAACTTCCATTCAGAGATGAGAGACTGACTGGAAATTCTCTCAGTCAAGGTCCAAGCCTAAAAGAATCACCGGCACACCCACTAGGACTAAGACAATTTTTAAAAGAATCATTTCTTTGTTTTGGGTGCATCCGTGTATTTCTGTATAATGAAATTACTTATTGTAAATGTTACTTTTTTTACTCATCACGTGTACCATCCTGTGATAGACAGACCAGGGGACTCATCACCTCAGAGTCTATAAGGCCAGAAGCTGACATCCTCAATTTCTATTTAGATTGAATTTAAACAAGCCAGCCAAACACTCTGCAGTGAAACTCTCATAAGGACAAGCGATTGAAAAAGGAAATAAACAAAACAAAAACAATGCTGTCAGGGGCAGTGGCTCACGCCTGTCATCCCCACACTTTGGGAACCTGAAGGCTTGTGAATCCCTTGATCCCAGGCAATCCAGAACAGCCTTGGCAACATGGTGAAACCTCCTCTCTACAAAAATATAAACATTAGTTGGTTTCATAATCTGGACTCAAAATTATAAATAAATAGATTAAAATTTAAAATAAAAAAATCTTAAATGCTGTATTCTGTTATTTTTGCTTCCTACCCTGAGAAAAACATAATATAGCTGTTGTCTGTCTGTCTGTCCATCTGTTTGTGACAGGGTCTCACTCTGACTGTCATCCAGGCTGCAGGGCAGTGACACCATTATGGGTGACTGCAGCATCAACCTCTCCAGGGTTAGGTGATTCTCCCACTTTGGCCTCCCAAGTAGCCAGGACCACAGGCATGTACTTCGGGTTTTGGCTGTGTTGTCCAAGACTTGACTCGAGTTCCTAGGTTCAAGCATTCCTACTGCCTCAGTCTCCCAAAGTGTTGGGGTTGTAGACGTGAGCCACTGCACCCAGCCTGACTTAATATATCTGGTCTCACTGTATCTTGAACACATGCCCGTGAAGAACTCAAGTCAAGGGAGTGTCAACCAGAGACTTTCAGCATTCTCTACCGAAAGGGTGGGGGTGGTTGGTGGCCGACTGTGCCGCACTCCTGTGGTTTTACATGGCCACTTGTAGAGGATAGATTTCAAATGTTTCTGTAGAGGCACAAGCCGCAGTCATTCGGGGCATCCGAGCAAGGGATGGGGTTTCTGACAGTGTCTTACAGGCCAGGATCTGCCAAGGCCTATGTCCCACGGTGGGGTTGATGCAATCCAGGGTAGAGGGAGCCATTGGTCCTCAGTGAGTTCTAGTCCTAGGCCCCACTGTACAGACCAAGTCAGAAGGAACAGTCCCTCATCCTACATGCCACATCCCTCCACTGAAGTTGAGAGCAGACCCATTTTCCAAACATGAGGTGACTCGTGGTTTGAAATGGATGACAAGGGGCCGGACATTCCTAAATTGGCAGGATAAAGGTCATTCTGTGGCATAGAATGAGGTGTGGTTTGAATCTAGAATCTCCAGTTAAAACCAGTGAAGGTGGCTGGGTGCAGTGGCTCATGTCTGTCATCCCAGTACCTTGGGAGGCTGAGGCAGGCAGATAACGAGGTCATGATTGTGAGACCAGCCTGGCCAACATGGTGAAACCCCATCTCTACTAAAAATACAAAAATTAACTGGGTGTGGTGGTGTGTGCCTGTAATCTTAGCTACTCAGGAGGCTGGGCAGGAGAATTGCTTGAACCCAAAAGGCGGAGCCACTGTAAATCCAGCCTAGTGGACAGAGTGAGACTCCATCTCAGAAACAAACTAACAGGCAAAGCCAATGAAGGTGTTTAACTCAAAGTGTCACACTCAGGTCTCCTGACAGGATACATCCAGCACCCGGGGAAATGTCAGGGGGTGGGGTGGAAATTATTTTGTGGCCTCAAGGGAGGGTTTGAGAGGTAGTCCCACACAAGTGACGGCCTCAGAAATTCCCTCCGCTCAAGAAGCCATATTCATTTCTAGCCTGTAGCCACCCATGCTGGAGAATCAGGCTCTCTACAGAACCCCTCGTGAAATGGGCTCTCGCTCCATTCAATAAAAATGGGAGAATCTGTTTCCCAGCAAGCAGCCACAGGTTAAAGATGATGCCAAGATCAAACAAACGTCCCATCTATGTGCTCCGGACACTCGCATAAGGAGAGCGTAAGGTTCTACTCACACCGTGTGGTTTTGTAACCTCCAACGTGTGTGCTGGTGTGGGACGCTGTAGACAGAGGAGGGGAAAGAGTGGCAGTGTCCGGGTGGTGCTGGAGACATGGGACGTGGTTGGATTGGTCAGAGTCTAGGGAACTCATCACCTGTCAGGACGTCTCCCCTCCTGCTCTTCTGTCTGCCCTACTCTCCACATCTTCACAGTGCAGTGGAGACCATGTGGGTGGAGGTTGCTGTCATGCTGGACTTAAGCAGAGGAAGGTAGCCCTCCCAAATATCTCCCTGGAGTGGGTGGCTTGGGCAGGCTCACAAGAATGCTGATGGTGATGGTGAGAGGCCAAGGTGGAGGCCAAGGGCCAATGTAGAGGTATGCATTTGACCTCGTTGGGAGTGGTCAGCTTTGTGAAGTCCCATACATCCTTCCAGAGGAAGCTAGCAAGCATGGTCTCGAGGATCACAGCTCCCCAGCAGAGGCACTTGTGTTCACACAGAATCCTGGCAAGGCAAGTTCTCAGCAGGCTTAGGCCTCCTAGCCAAAAAGCTGAAACCACTTCTGGGAGGTTTTTCAAAGAGCCAGTGGTTCAACAAGGGGCCATGAGTAGTTTTGGAAATGGAGAAAAGTGTTTGGTGATACATATTTAAGACAGAACAGACAGGGCTCAGTCATGGGTTGTTTAGGACACGGGGTGATACAGATTGAGAAAACCCTCCTAGCATCCTAGGTGAACAGAGGTATGATTTATCAAGACAGTAATTCTGGGTCACAGCTGAAGCGAGGGAGAATCAAACTCAGATTTTAGGGTTGGATCTTTATTAATATGTAATATCTATGAGGTATCCAAGCCCAGAAATCAACTCACCAGTTCTGTACAGGATTCTGTATGGAGATCAAATCTGGGATTTCTAAAGTTAAGAATTCACCCTTGGTAATAGATTAGATTAGATCTACCTGAGCCTATTTTAGAAAAAAAGACAGGGAGGGACAGAATAAGACAGAGAGAGAAAGATACAGAGAGAGAGACAGAGAGAGAGAGAGAGAGAGAATAAGAGGGAGACAAAGGCAGAGAGAGATGACATAAAAAAAGAAAGAGAAAAAGAGAGAGACACAGAGAAAGAGAGAGGCAGATGGACAAAGAGACTGACAGAGAGAGACAGAGACAAAGAGAGACAGAGAGAGAGACACACAGAGATAAAGAAAGAGAGAGAGAATGACAGAAGACAGAGAGAGACACAGACTAAGAAACAGAGACAGGAAGAGAGAGAAACAGGCAGACAGACATAGACAGAGAGAGAGAGAGAAGGACAGAGAGAGAGGGACAAGGAAAGGGACAGAGTGAGAGAGACAGAGAGAGAGAGACAGAGAGATGGAGAGAGGAAGAGGAAGAGGAAGGGGGTACTCAAGAAATAATTACACATATTTTATAAAGCTTTGATGCCATAAATGGTGGCCGGAGTATGCTTCGAAAACAACAACGTCAAAAACAATAGCGGCAGCAGCAGCACTCACTTACGAATTTCTAGAAAATAAGATGTTATGAACTACAGTTTACATTAACTGGCTCTGACTACACATTCAGAGATTCGCAAAAGCGCTAGTTAACAACAGAAGAAAACAGCAGCTAACATGTCCTGGGGAAAATATACGGTCTTCCTAAAAATTGGTGAATTCTACTTCACCTGAAAAGAAATAAATAAGAAAAAGGAAAGACACAAACAAAACAAAATAAACAAGCAAACAAACATGGGCCAATGCATCGTCTCTGGAAATCTTAAATGAGCAAAAGGCGTTTTAGAAAGTGTTTCTATTTTGGGCAAATACTAATAAGGCCCAGGGTAGAGCTGTGACACACTTTCCATTTTGAAAATATGCTAGCCTGAGGGAGGAGAAAATAAAACATCTTGACAAGTTGTTTGAGACCCAGCCAGGATGAAGCTTTCCTAGGTAGGGAGGCCTGAGGAGGGAAGGGGGAAAAACCCACAACTGCAGTCCGGCCCGCCAGCCGGCTTGCCCAGGCGGGTCAAGGGCTATGCCATCTGCCCAAGCTGCCTCTGGGGAAGTAGAACCGTGCCGCCCCCATCTTCAAAAACGGTGGCCAATGAGTGATGCCTGACGACCACCAATGCAAATGTCAGCCTGGCCAGAATGAGATCGCCGGTGAGGGGTAGGGGAAGGGGAGAGAAGACGGAGACATGCAAGAGTGGTTCTGGAACGTTTCCAAGCAGGATGCTGGGAGGCGGGGGGTTGGGGGAAACCCACCTAACTAACACTAAATTAAGGTAAAGGGGCATGGGGGGCCGGGGGGAGACTTAAAGTGACTCCACATAAAGCTAAAGTGGAAGAGCCTATGCGCATTAAAGAAACCAACACACGAAGAAAAATAAAGTGCTGGTAAAAGAACAATAGGGGCCCCGCCAAGGCTGAGGTTCCCTAAGCAACGAGGGAGAGAGGGAGGGGCCTCCAGAAGGGAGGGAGAGAAACCAGTTGCCCCAGGCTTTGTAAAGTCGGCCAGACCTCCCTTCGTGCCACTTCGACTTTCAATAACAGTGGCCGCTAGGTGACGCCGGAAGACAACCGATGCTTGCAAGTGTGTGCAGGGAAAAGAAGCGAACAAAGGATCTCTCTGGGTCCCGGTGGAGGTTGGGGAGGGGGGCGGCAGAGGCACACCCACTCCCTGACCTCTTGCCCATCCCTCTCAGTCCAGGTCGTTTCTGGGCCCAGGGAGTCCTCCCAGCTGATGCCCACGACTAGTCGACCAGAGCCTTCAGGGGACACAGCCTACCTTTCTGCTCATGGGATCGTCTGGAACTTCCTTCCCCCCAGAGAGAAAAGAGGACCACCAGAGCACGGGCGTGCGGACTGAGACTAGGTCCCGAGGTGGGACCTATCTAAGGCAGAAGACCAGTCCATAGCGTTTCAGAGTATACTCCAGACCCACGACCTCAGAGTGGCAATACCTGTCACAAAGGGAGGAATTCCATGAAATCCACGCTCCCGGACATAGCGTGGATTTCACAGAGAGGACAGCTGGCACCACACTCCCTCCTGTTCTGGGGCCAGTTTTCACTGACGTAGTACCCGTTTCTCAGTCGTGTTCCCCAAAGTCCACCCTGTGGTGAATCAGTCAGGAATCTAGTTCGGTGAATCCCAAAACATCCACATCCGACCTCTAAGATCGGAGTCCGCACACTACACATCGCTCCACACAGTGTCTCGCCACAATAACATCACTGCCGTCCTAGCCTGGTAACGACACTGTGGCATTTATTAGAAATCACTCTACGGAGTTTCGCTCTTGTTGCCCAGGCTGGAGTGTAGTGGCACTATCTTGGCTCACTGAAACCTCTGTCCCTCAGGTTCAAGCGAATTTTCTGCCTCAGTCTCCCAAGTACCTGGAATTACAAGCATGTGCCACCACGAACGGTTAATTTTGTATTTTTAGTAGAGACAGGGTTACTCCATGTGAGTCTGACTGGTCTTAAACTCCTGACCTCAGGTGATCCACCCACCTCGGCCTCCCAAAGTACTGGGATTACAGGCATCAGCCACTGCACCCCACCATGTGTATAGAATTTTATGCCACAATAATGAGCTTTCTTCCTCGGCACCTTCACAATTGGTTTCACTAGGTAAAATTTTCTTTAACCGTTTATTTTTAAGTGGAGGAGTTTGTCAGGGAAATACGAGAAGTATAGATGCCACAAGTGACGGGGGGAAAGTCTGAAAATGCCCCTTTCATCCAAATTGAGACCTGGCCTCGACCTCCCCAAATCATACACCGAGTGGGGAAGCCCAGCAAGGCCCGTCTGTCTAGATTCCTCTCGTCCTCTCTAAGCACGGTGCTCCTTCCTTTCATGGAAGGGGCAGGGCCCTCCCCGGAACGGGGGTCTCAGGACCTACGGTCAAACCAGACACACCCTATGGAACCCAAGCATATATACAGACAATTTCCCTGTCATCTCAGGGCCTTCGTTCTGCAGACTCCCGTGAAGACAGGTCCCAGAAACATGTCTGCCTATTCTTTTATTCATCTGCCTCTGACGAGTTGAGGTTTCAGGTGAAACTTCAGAGGGCCAAAGGCAAAGTGCTCCCTCTGCCCCCACGTGACCTTTTTGTGAGCAGGGAAAATGACGGTCTCCCCAGGCCAAGGTCACCAGATACCCCGATCCGTTTTTCCCCTCCCAGTGGGATTCCGTACATCCGTCTTGGGGCGACACACAGTCTGCTAGCCACCGACAACAGGCGTGGTGATCACACTGTCTAAAAGCGAAGAAGATAGAAAACAAAACTAACTTACTTAACTGAGTAACTAACGGGGAGAGGGGACTCAGGAAGTCGACCTATAGCAAAAATTACACATCATTCAGAGCATAAGGGCCGCAGTGAAAGGCGGCAGAACACGCGCTTTTAAAGGCTAAAATCTGGGCGGCTCACGCCTGTCATGCCAGCAATTTGGGAGGCCCAGGAGAGTGGATCACTTCAAGTGAGGAGTTTGAGACCACCCTGGCCAACATGGCAAAACCCCGTCTCTACTAAAAATACAACAATTAGCCGGGAGTGGCTGTGTGCGCCTGTAATCCCAGCTACTGAAGGCTGAAGCAGGAGAATAGCTGGAATCCGGAAGGCAGAGGTTGCAGTGAGACGAGACAGCGCCACTGCACCCCAGCCTGGGCAGCAGAGCAAGACACTCAGTCTCCAAAAAAAAAAAAAAAGACTGAAATACTCCCCCGCCTTCCTTCCCTTTTCCCCTTCAGAAACTACAGTGGTTTGCAGTTTCTGATCCCTTAAGAGGCAGAAAATATTCCATGGGGCTAACTGTGGCTTTCTTCCATTGCCGCTGAAAGTCCCCCACAAGGCCGGATAAACCCTGACTCAGGTCGAGGAGGTGGTGTTTGGTTTTATTTCTCTCTCTCTCTCTCTCAACTTTTATTTCTTGTTCAAGCATACATGTGCAAGATTGTTATATAGGTAACTTCTGACTGGGGGTTCAGTGTGCGGATTATTTCATCAACCGGGTACTCAGCGCAATACCTGACAGTTTTCGTGTTTTTATCTGAAACTGTCTCTCCTCCCACTCCTCCTCCCTCAAGTAGAGCCCCATGTCTGTCGTCCCCCTTTCTCCCCAAGTGTTCTCATTATTTAGTTCCCACTTATAGATGAGAACACTAGGTATTAATTATTTTTGGTTTCATCTTCGGTGATGGTGATAAAAGAGGCATGACACTAAATCGACCCTTAGGACACTCCCCTCCGTCCTCACCCCACACCCCCTCCCCACACACACCCTCACCCCTGTACCCCCTACTGAAGCTCAACAAAGGAAGAAAGAAAGTAAAGTTCAGCCTCCAAAGCTGTGGAGGCGGGGAATCTCAAAGGGTGAGCAAGCGGTGGGGGGCGGGGTATGTCCTGGCCAAACTAGCAAAGGTGGGGGACTGACTTTCTAGCCCCACCCCACCCCCCAGTCGCCAACTGCAGCCAGGCTTCTGGTGGGGTGGTGCCTGCAAAAGCTTCTGAATGGAGAGAGGCCTGAGGCTATGGAAGTCACCAGCTCTGACTCCAGGAAGGGAACAAAGCTTTGTGCATTTTAATGGGGCTTTGGAACGCGGTGCTGTGGCTTCCAAAGTGATGCACCTCGCCTGGCACAGAGCAAGACTCGTTCTAAAAAAAAAAAAAAAAAAAAGGAAAAAAAAATAGTAGACTAGTTGTGGTTGTGAATCATTCCCCTGAGGCCAGGCGAAGTGGCTCACGCTCATCATTCCAGCACCTTGAGACGCTGAATCAGGAGGATTGCAATGAAGTGATGAGACTCTAAAAAATTTAAAAGTGATCTGGGCACAGAGGCACGTGCCTGTGTTATGCCCAGACCGTTTGTTCCCCAAAGAAGACCACCAGAGTCCAGAGTCAAAGCCAAGTGGCAAGGATCTTTACTACAAGTTCGAACCTGGTCCCTCCATTTCACCGCATACAAGAGGGCCCCGAACAATGCGAGTGTTTGCTTTTTTATAGCCTGAAAGTTACAGGGGAACAAAGGAATTCTTTTGGTTCCCGCTCTTTCAGTAAAACTTTGAACGGCTGTCCCCTCATCTGTCCCCTTATCGGAGACTTTCCTGGTGGTGTTTGTACTGGGCTTGTTTGTTTTGAGCCCCGGGGAAGTTTAAGAGATATATGGTGATATGTGGTGGGATGGGAGGATGGGATGTGTTTGTACTGGGCTTGTTTGTTTTGAGCCCGGGGGTGAGGAATGTGCACGGCTCTTTTCATTCCCACCCTTTCTTTTCAGGTATTTTTTTTAGAGCCAATCTTGGGTATGGTAAGCAGAAATAGTAGACTCAGCAGGGGTCCAAGGAAGGGGGCTAACAGAGAAAACATAGATGAGTTCCACCACTGGTCTGCAGCTGAAGCAAACTGCCGTGTTCTTACTTCTGTGCTTAACTTGCGTAACTGTTGGACTCTGTCTTCCACGAGTCCTGATTCATTTATGTAGAAACAACAGTCTTCCTTTAGAAACATACACGTTCCCCCTTTTTCAGCAGTGAGTAGGTCTAAGGCCCTCCGGTTCTGCAAGGTTACCTGTGCTAGGGACGTGGGCTGCCGCTGGAGGGAGGCAAGGGACTCAGCTGACTCCTCCATAGCAACGGCAAATTGTTCGTACAGCTTGTTACTTTCTATAAGGGTGTGACCTAGGGCTCCCCCAGCCAGTCCGGCCGCCATGAAGGATGCGGTGAGGGAGATTCCTGCAATGAGGGGGAGAAATATGGCTCGTGCAGGTCTCGGTCTAGGGTCTGGGTGAATAACAGCACTAGTCCAGTTACGGGTATACCCTAGGAACTCGCCGGCAGTAAGTAGAGTTAACAGGGGAACTAATGTGACAGGAAGACACAGTAGGTTGGTAACAGAGGGGCTTGATAGGTTTTTAGATAATGTTCCATTACACCAGAAGAATATGCCTGACGGAGCCCTTAAGGTGACGTTAGGGGGCGTTGCAGTGATGTTGCAGAGGCTGGAATTAGTTCCTGAGAAACAGTAGGGAAACTTCTCTTGACTGGGGTTTAGGTATAGTGGCACGTTAGGGATAGGGGCATATGAGAGGTTTTGGTGGTTGTTAGCTTGGGCAGCGGTGGATGATCCCCATGGCAGGGGGACAGCGGTTAGCGGTGGACGCCCTAGAGTGGCACATAGAAAGCAGCCAGACAGGCTGTGAAGTCCTGTAAGGTTGGCAAGTTCTAATCCTTCTTGCAATAATTTTAACCAGGAAAAAGGACGTAAATCTTGTGTCAGGCGGTTTTCTTGTTGCTGGATACTTCCATGGACCAGGGGCTGTACCTGCACTAGACCCCGCCACAGATAGAGGTGACTGCTAGGCCATGTGGAGGCGGAGGAGTAGTATACAGCCCCGTGTTGAGGCGTGGTCCAGCGGGAGTTCCAGGGGTCTCTAACTATCCATGTATATGAAAGGTCTCTATCTCGTCTGCGATGGAAGGGCCATCTGGGATCTATCTGTTCTTCTCCAGCCCACCATTGGTATTTATGGATGTTACAATAGTTATAAGGGCAGCCGGCACTTTGGTGCCACCAATAGTGCTTACAATTGTATTCAGTCTGATCATACTCGAAGCATATTATTGGTGCCACTGGTTTGGCTACTGGGAAATCGGTAAAATTTAGTAAAATTGGGCTATTGCACCCTGAGGAGGGGCAATCTGCACTGGCCACTAATTTCCCGGGCTTATGAGGTTGCCCAGGGTGGGTTTGGTTTTCATAAAGCCAGAATCTCCAGACAAAGGGATTAGGAGCTGGCTTTATGTTTTCCCCAGCGGCCACTAGGGCGACTAATGTTAGAGTTAGACTACCTAACTGCATGTTTGCAGTGAGTTATGCTGCCGGCGCAGGGTGAGTTTTAAGGGGTTGTTCTTAGCTCTGTCCACAGTCCACGTGTCCGGTGCTTCAGCCGCCGCCGCCGTGATTGGCCCGAGAAGGTCGGAGGTTGGGTCCACTGGCTTGACGTGGGTGTAGTGGATCCACGACGCAATGCCTTCTACCTTCAGGGCGGTGGGTGTGGTCAGGAGTACTTGGAGTGGTCCTTTCCACCTGGGCTCTAGGGTCTCTTGTCGGTGTCGCTTAACCAGGACCCAGTCTCCCGGCTGGTACGGATGGGGTGTCGGTGGGGGACTGGTCTCATATAGCTCTCTCAGCTTGGGCCAGATTTCTTGGTGAATTTTCTGTAAGGCTTGTAAGGAAAATAAGAATTCAGAGACATTTTCTGTTTTAGACTTAAGCAGGTCATCTTTTAAGCTAGGAACCAGGGGTGGAGGTCTGCCATACATGATTTCGTAAGGGGTGAGGCCCAGTTTGTAAGGGGTATTATGGGCCCGGAACACAGCACAGGGGAGAAGGACTACCCAATTAGCGCCAGTCTCTATAGTCAATTTAGTTAAGGCCTCTTTTAAGGTCCGATTCATCCTTTCTACCTGTCCTGAACTCTGGGGCCTGTAAGTGCAATGTAGTTTCCCATTTGCCCCAAGGATGGAAGCCAAGTCCTGACTTACCTTAGCGACGAAAGCGGGCCCATTATCTGACCCTATCTGGATGGGGAAGCCATACCTGGGGAGGATATCTTCCAGAATTTTCTTTGCTACGACCTGAGCAGTTTCTCTTTTGGTTGGGAATGCTTCAGTCCACCCTGAAAAAGTATCTACAAAGACAAGTAAGTACCAGTACCCATACTTTCCTGGCTTTATTTCAGTAAAATCTACTTCCCAGTAGATACCGGGCCTGGTTCCCCTGAGCCTTGTTCCTGCTGCAGCTTGAGATTGGGGGTATGCGTTGTTAAGCTGGCAGACTTTGCAACTTGTCACGATACTGCTGGCCGTCTCAGCTATATGTCTGATTTTGAGCTTGGAGCATCTGATCAGGTCTATCATCCGCCGGGCCCCCAGGTGGGTGGTTCGGTGGATGTGTTCTAACACCTGTTGTCCTAATTTTTCTGGTAGGATGGTTTGGTCATTAGTATCAGTCCACCACCCATTCTGGATTTGTTTCAGGGGAAGTTTGTCAATCCACTGGAGATCTTGTTCTGAATATTCAGGGAAATATGGCAAGTCCCGGGGGCCCGGGTCAGGGAGCTGGAGTGCAAGGAGTTGGCTGGGAGCCTTCGCCACATTTCTTGCAGTTTGGTCTGCCAGAAAGTTGCCTTGAGCAGTTGGAGTAGTTAGTTTCTGATGCCCTGGGCAATGTACAATGGCTAATTTTTCTGGCCTCCATAGGGCTGTTAGCAGGGCTAGGATCTCTTGCTTGTTTTTTATCTCTTTTCCTTCAGCCGTCAGTAACCCTCGCTCCCTGTAAATGGCCCCATGTATATGTGCCATTGCAAAAGCATATCGGCTGTCTGTATATACTGTCAGCTTTTTCCCCGCCCCTAAGGTAAGAGCTTGGGTGAGCGCTATCAGTTCGGCCTTCTGGGCCGAGGTCCCCGGGGGCAGGGGTTCCGCCCAGATTACCTCAGTCTCTGAAGTTACTGCCGCCCCAGCATACCTCTGGCCTTGATGCATGAAGCTGCTCCCATCAGTGAACCAGACGAGGTCGGCGTCAGGAAGTGGGCGGTCCTGCAGGTCTTCTCGAACTCCGTGCACCTGAGCTAGTATCTCGGTGCAGTCATGGAGTGGGGCGTCCATGTCCGGGTTGGGCAGCAGTGAGGCAGGGTTTAAGGTCGTTGGGGGCAGGAAAATTATCCTGAGAGGATTTAGTAGTAGTCCTTGGTAGTGGGTGAGCCGGGCGTTACTCATCCATCGATTAGGTGGCTGTTTGAGTACACCTTCGATGGCATGTGGAGTAATGACCCGCAATTCTTGCCCCATGACAAGTTTATCAGCATCTCGCACCATCAGAGCCGTAGCCGCAATCATTCGGAGACAAAGGGGCCACCCGGCAGCTACTGGGTCTAACTTCTTTGACAGGTAGGCAACTGGCCTCCGCCAGGGGCCTAAGTTCTGAGTTATTACCGCCTTGGCGACACCCTTATTTTCATCCACGTATAAGTGGAAGGGCTTGGTAACATCAGGTAGTCCTAGTGCAGGTGCGGAGAGTAGGGCGGTTTTAATCTGTTGGAAGGCCAACTCGGGTTCGTCTGTCCAATTAAATGGTTGTTGCCCCCGTGTTGCCTGATACAAGGGTTTAGCCAGTTCTGCGAACCCAGGTATCCATAGTCGGCAAAATCCTGCCAACCCCAGGAACTCTCTCACTTGTTGGGTGGATTGTGGCCTGGGGATCTGCAGAACAGTTTGTTTCCGGGCGTCTGTTAGCCAGCGCTGCCCTCCCTTAAGCAGATACCCTAGATATATTACCTCTGGCTTACAGATTTGAGCTTTCTTTGCCAAGGCTCGGTAGCCTAGATTCCCTAGAGCTTGTAAGAGACCCTGGTCCCTTGGATGCAAGCTTCTTGGGTCTCAGCAGCAATCAGGAGGTCATCAACATACTGGAGTAAAATTATTTCAGGGTGTTTACGTCGGTACTCACCCAGGTCTTCATGGAGGGCCTCATCGAACAGGGTAGGAGAGTTTTTGAATCCCTGCGGCAGCCTGGTCCATGTCAGTTGGCCACTTATGCCCCTATCAGGGTCATTCCACTCGAAGGCGAAGAGCTTTTGGCTCTGAGGGGCTAAAGGCAAACTAAAGAAAGCATCTTTCAAATCTAAAACAGTGTACCATTGATGTTTAGGGTTTAAGGTACTTAGGAGGGTATACGGGTTAGGTACAGTTGGATGTATGTCCACAACCCTCTTGTTGATTTCTCTTAAGTCTTGTACAGGTCTGTATTCTCCACTATTAGGTTTTCGTACCGGCAACAATGGAGTATTCCAGGGTGAGTGACATGGGCGTAGGACCCCTTGGTCAAGGAGCCGGCGGATATGCGGGGCAATCCCTCTCTTGGCCTCTAGGGGCATGGGTATTGGCGTACCCGCACGGGGTCTGTCCCAGGCTTAAGTTCAATAAATAAGGCAGGACAGTGTTTTGCTAGACCTAAGCCCCCCGTTTCCGCCCACGCTTCTGGATACTGCTGGAGCCAAGTTGCTATGTCCTGGTCAGGGGCCGCTTTCTCCTTGTGGAGCCGGTACTCATCTTCTAGGTTTATAGTCAGGATGGACACGGTTCGATTGTGGGGGTTGGTCACGACGGGCCCCTCAGGGAGGAAATGGATCTCTGCTCCCATTTTAGTTAGCAGGTCTCTCCCCAATAGGGGACAGGGGCTCTCAGGGATGACCAGGAAAGAATGGGTTACATTCTTGGCTCCGAGGTTTACTGTTCTTTGTGTTGTCCATGGGTATTTCTTAACTCCTGTGGCCCCTTGTACCCACGAGGATTTGGAGGATAATTTCCCATTAGTTTTAACTAAGACCGAGTGCTGTGCTCCCGTATCGACCAAGAACTGGACTGGGGACCCCTCCACTTGCAAAGTTACCCTAGGTTCGGGGAGGGGGTCCGAACCCCGTCTTCCCTAGTCTTCGTCTTGAGTGACTAGTACGGGTGTAGACCTAGGGGGTCCAGGTCCCTGTCCTCGTGGTTTCTTTTTGGGGCAGTCTCTTACCCAGTGGCCAGCCCCCTTACAATAGGCACATTGGTCTTTGCTCAGATTATCATGCCGGGGGGGCCGCCTAGGTTGGGTGTACTCTGGCTGTAGATGCTCTTTCTGTACCACTGCTGCCAGGACCTTGGTCATTTTTTCAGTGGCCTTAAATTGCTTTTCCTCTGGAGTATCTCTGTTATTGTAAACCCGCTGGGCTATCTGAAGGAGGTCCTGAATCTGCTTTCCCTCCAAGTCTTCTAATTTCTGGAGTTTTCTCTTAATATCTGGGGCTGCCTGATTTATGAAAGACATTACAATAGCTGCCTGACTTCCTGGAGCCTCTGGATCTATTGGGGTGTACTGTCTAAAAGCTTCCATTAATCTTTCTAAGTAGGTAGCTGGGCTCTCTGTCTTTCCCTGCAGAATAGAATATACTTTAGCCAAATTAGTAGGCTTGCGAGCAGCTGCCCGGAGACCTGCCATTAGAGTCTGGCGATAAAGGTGTAGCCGTCCCCTACCTTCTGCCGTGTTGTAGTCCCACACCGGCCTGGTCAGAGGAAAGGTTGTGTTTATGAGGTCGGGGTTGGCAGTCGGTTGACCGTCGTCCCCTGGGACCAGCTTTCTAGCTTCTATCTGTATTCTCTCTTGCTCTTCCGTGGTGAACAAAATTCGGAGGAGCTGCTGACAATCATCCCAAGTGGGCTGGTGGGTGAACATGACACTATCTAGTAAAGCCAGTAAATCTTTGGGGTTATCTGAAAAACGAGCACTCTGAGTTTTCCAGTTATACAGATCACTGGTGGAGAATGGCCAGTACTAGAGCCTGGGGATTCCTGTGTCATCCGGGGGTCCTATTTCCCGAAGGGGTAAAGCCACCATGGAGTCAGGCGGCTGAGGGGGGCTAGTCCGTGAAGTGCGCCCTCGCGTCCTCCCCACCGGCCCTTCAAAGTTACTTTCCCTTTCAGCGGGCCCGTGAGTGCCGGCCGCCTCCCGTCCGCCTGCTCCCTCCCGCAGCTCAGCCAGGGGGGCTGGGGCCTGGGGCCCGGAGGGGTACGGAGGTGGTTCTGTGAACAGTGGGTCCCCGCTGTCAGGTAAAACAGGATGGGGGGGCAGTTGGTTGCTTGGATTTTAGTGGTCGAGCAACTAGTGCCTTACAGGGTTCAGAGGCCAATTGGAAAGGGGACAGCCAAGGAGGCGGGTTCTCAACAAGGTCCTGCCATATGAGGATATATGGGATATGATCTAAGTGGCCCGCACGCCCAGGTAGGAAAATCTTGGACTTTACCCTAGTGATGACAGCAAGTCGGAAGGTCCCTTCGAGCGGCCACCCCACATGAAAGGCAGGCCATTCGGAGCGACACAGAGTAATTAGCTTTCCTTTCCTGATTTCTATACCAAGATCATGGCCCCTCGCTCTAACTTCTTTGAAATTACTCGTAAGGAGAGATAGAGGAGTGCTCTGGGTATTACCCATCCTGTAATAATTTGTAGTCTCTTCCTGTAAAGGAATGTGGGTTTGAATCCCTGTAAAGGAAATCTGATCTGACTTACTTATTAATGATATCTAATCGCAGGCGCACTTTGGCAGCCCTGGTCAGAGGCAGCTGCTGCCCGCCAAACCGGGGCAGTTCAGATCGCAAGCGCGCACCGGAAGCCCGGGTCAGAGTCAGCTGCCTGGATCGCGGTCACGCTGGGGCAGCCCAGATTAGAGACAGCTGCTGCCCGCCCAACCGGGCAGCTCAGATACGGCTGCTGCCTGCCAAACCGGGGCAGCTCAGATCAGAGACAGATGCTGCCCGATCAACCGGGCAGCTCAGATACGGCTGCTGCCCGCCAAACCGGGGCAGTTCAGATCGCAAGCGCGCACCAGAAGCCCGGGTCAGAGTCAGCTGCCTGGATCGCGGTCGCACTGGGGCAGCCCAGATTAGAGACAGCTGCTGCCCGCCCAACCGGGCAGCTCAGATACGGCTGCTGCCCGCCAAACCGGGGCAGCTCAGATCAGAGACAGATGCTGCCCGATCAACCGGGCAGCTCAGATACGGCTGCTGCCCGCCAAACCGGGGCAGTTCAGATCGCAAGCGTGCACCGGAAGCCTGGGTCAGAGTCAGCTGCCTGGATCGCGGTCGCGCTGGGGCAGCCCAGATTAGAGACAGCTGCTGCCTGCCCAACCGGGCAGCTCAGATATGGCTGCTGCCCGCCAAACTGGGGCAGCTCAGATCGCAATATAGATCAGATGAGAGCCAGGGGACGTCTCCCACCGGTCTCCACTGGCCATCCTATAGCACGTCCGCCAGGACTGTGCCAGCTCCAGTTTCAGACCTCGCGAGTCACAGATTCAGATTCAGAACAGACACGGACAGACAAACGGAGACCAGCCAGCTCACCTATCAGTAGATCGATCCTAGCAGATCCATTGACCAGGGGTCTGGTGGGCTTGGGGAATCCCGGACGGGCCCCCAGATGTTATGCCCAGACCGTTTATTCCCCAAAGAAGACCACCAGAGTCCAGAGTCAAAGCCAAGTGGCAAGGATCTTTACTACAAGTTCGAACCTGGTCCCTCCATTTCACCGCATACAAGAGGGCCCCGAACAATGCGAGTGTTTGCTTTTTTATAGCCTGAAAGTTACAGGGGAACAAAGGAATTCTTTTGGTTCCCGCTCTTTCAGTAAAACTTTGAACGGCTGTCCCCTCATCTGTCCCCTTATCGGAGACTTTCCTGGTGGTGTTTGTACTGGGCTTGTTTGTTTTGAGCCCGGGGGAAGTTTAAGAGATATATGGTGATATGTGGTGGGATGGGAGGATGGGATGTGTTTGTACTGGGCTTGTTTGTTTTGAGCCCGGGGGAGAGGAATGTGCACGGCTCTTTTCACCTGTGGTTCCAGGTACTCTACTACGGAGGCTGAGGAGGAAAGATTGCTTGAGCTAAGATGTGTCCAGGCTGCAATGAGTGAGCTATGATGACACCACTGCACTCCAGCCAGGGTGACACAGTGAGACGCTGTCTCTAAATCAATCAATCAAATCACTGAAAGGAGCTCTCTATTTCTTACTTTCAATGGATGTCTCTTTAGGCCAGATGGGCATGGTGGCTCACCCCAGTAATCCCAGCACTTTGGGAATCCAAGGCGGGAGGATTGAAAAAAGAAAGAAAGAAAAAGAAAAAGGTGGGGGGAGGCGTATCTCCTTGACTGGTGACTAAAAGTACACAAACCCAAAAGGAAGGAACGTGTGTAGGATTTGGTAAACGGATCCTGTTTTCTTAAATTACTGTACAGTGTTGTCATCTTAAAGATGAGTGAGGCCGGAGGCGGTGGCTCACGCCTGTAATCTGAGAACTTTGGGAGGCTGAAGCTGGTGGATCATGAGGCCAGGAGTTCAAGACCAGCCTGACCAAAATGGTGAAACCATGTCTCTACTAAAAATACAAAAATTAGCCAGGCGCGGTGGCAGGAGCCTGTAATCCCTGCTACTGGAGAGGCTGAGGCAGGAGAATCACTTGAACCCAGGAGGCAGAGATTGCAGTGTGCCAAGATTACGGGACGCTGCACTCTAGCCTGGGGGACAGAGCAAGACTCCGTCTCCAAAAAAATGAATTAAAAACAAACAAACAAACAAAAGGACTAGTGGGCCAGTCTAGCCAACATGGCTAAACCCTGCTTGTCTCTACTAAAAATGCAAATATCAGCCAGGCGTGGTGGCATACGCTGGGGAAGACCACTCAGGGAAGCCGAGGCATGAGAATCACTTGAGCCTAGGAGGCGGAGGTAGCAGCCATCCTAATTCGAGCCACCGCACTCCAGCCTGGGTGAAAGAGTGAGAACCTGTCTCAAAAAAAGAAAGATGAGGCCGGGCACAGTGGCTCACACCTGTAATCCCAGCACTTTCGTAGGCCGAGGCAGGTGGATCACAAGCTCAGGAGTTCAAGACTAGCCTGACCAATATGGTGAAACCCCGTCTCTACCAAACATACAAAAATTAGCTAGGCTTAGTGGTGTACTCCTGTAGTCCCAGCCGCTTGGGTGGCTGAGGCAGGGGAATCGCTTGAACCCGGGATGTGGAGGTTGCAGTGAACCGAGCTTGCACCACTGCACTCCAGCCTGGGTGACAGAGGGAGACTCCGTCTCAAAAAAAAAAGAAAAAAGAAAAAAGAAAGAAGAAAGAAAGAAAGAAAGAAAGAAAGAAAGAAAGAAAGAAAGATGGAAAATATGGAAAATATAGATCTTAGAGTTGACAAATGGGTAGATTCAGTATGAGATGCACATGGGATGGTTACCAAGCTTGAATTACAGTTTTCTTTTTTTTTTTTTTTTAGCTCTGTCACCAGGCTGGACTGCTGTAGCATGATCTCAGCTCACTGCAGTCTTCGAATCCCTGGTCCAAGCCATTCTGCTACCTCAGTCCCCTGAGTAGCTGAAATTACAGGCAAGCACCACCACGCCTGGCTAATTTTTGTATTTTTAGTAGAGACAGAGTTTCACCATGTTGGCCAGGATGGTCCTGATCTCCTGACCTAGTGATCCACCTGCCTTTGGTTCTTTTTCTTTCTTTCTTTCTTTCTTTCTTTCTTTCTTTCTTTCTTTCTTTCTCACAGGATTTCCCTGGTTAAGGTGGGTCACTGCTGACTGCAGCCTCAATCTTTCAGGCCTCAAGTGATCTTCTCCTTATCTCAACCTCCCGAGTAGCTGGGACTAGCGGCATGCACCACTATGCCAAGATAATCTTTTTATTATTATTATTATTATTATTATTATTTTGAGACAGGGTCTCGTTCTGTCACCTAGGCTGGCTGGAGCACCGTGGCGCAATCTTGGCTCACTGCAACCTCTACTTCACTGGTTCAAGTGACTCACTGCCCCCAGCCTCCTGAGTTTTTGCCATGTTGGCCATGGCTGGTCTCGAACTCCTGGCCTTAAGTTGATCCACCTGCCTTGGCCTCCTAATGTGCTGGGATTACAGGCATGAGCCACTGCACCTAACTTAATTTTATTCACTCTATCTCATATATACTCAAAGAGTTTTTTTGGAAGTCGATGCTAGCATAATCCCCATTGTGCATATTTCAGGGCTGGAGAGACCTGAAACACACAATGACTTTTATATGATCACAGAAATGAGAAGAAAAAGAATATTCTAACCCAGCTCTGTTCCCTCAAGCCTGGGGCCCTGGCTACATTTAGATGTTTTCAGGGGGTAAGGGGCTTGTGTTTGTATAATTGTTTACAGGTGAAGAGTTGACATGGGAGAGGAGGGTGAGTAATCAGCAGCTGTGCCAGGCCTTTGCATACATTTATGGAAGAAAAGGACTCAGGGGATGATGGAACCTTGAAGAATTAACACACTTCTCTTGTGACAGAACCTGACAAAATTTAGAACTTTGAAAACCAGACACCCACATTCGAGAGACAGCCCTGTACCTGGCTCATTTCATGGGAGATGCTTAAGAGAACACTATGTTCTTATTGTATGGTGACATTCCTAAGGTTTTGCCTTAGAAAGGTCCAAGTGAGAGCCTTTTCTAATAATATAGACATTGGCTCAGCTGGCATCATTGACGCCTCTGTCCATTTAGCAAGAGGCACCCACAGGTAACACAGTGTAGCACGAGGCAGGTCTGACCATGCCAGGTCTCTCTTGTCACCTAATCTGGGAACCCTCACCTGGCCTACCATAACCATTTGTTGCATGGGGAGTAGGAAAGGAGGAGGCTCTTCCTGACATGGGCAGGTTGTCAGGCGCTGGAACCCTGGTGGGTCTGTCACATTCACACCCAGATAATGGCTAGTTGAATAAAAAGTTGAGTGTTGGGGACCAAGTGTATCTACTCAGATGTAAATCCCAAGGCCTTAGGCTGTCCTCTGTTTTCCTCATGGGCTGGGGGTCTATGCAGATGCTCCTATGTGTCTGATCTGGGGAGCAGAATTTCTAATGGAGATGTCACCTTGTGGTAAAAACAAGAGAGACGATTAACTATTTTTTTGGGGTGGGGAGCTTGGCTTAGGTGCTGGGCATTCTCTTCACAGAGCTGCATTAAAATCAGTGAGCATTTTTTCATGTGTTTTTTGGCTGCATAAATGTCTTCTTTTGAGAAGTGTCTGTTCATGTCCTTTGCCCACTTTTTGATGGGGTTGTTTGTTTTTTCTTGTAAATTTGTTGGAGTTCATTGTAGATTCTGGATATTAGCCCTTTGTTAGATGAGTAGGTTGTGAAAATTTTCTCCCATTTTGTAGGTTGCCTGTTCACTCTGAGGGTAGTTTCTTTTGCTGTACAGAAGCTCTTTAGTTTAATTAGATCCCATTTGTCAATTTTGTCTTCTGTTGCCATTGCTTTTGGTGTTTTAGACATGAAGTCCTTGCCCAATGCCTATGTCCTGAATGGTATTGCCTAGGTTTTCTTCTAGGGTTTTTATGGTTTTAGGTCTAACGTTTAAGTCTTTAATCCATCTTGAATTGATTTTTGTATAAGGTGTAAGGAAGGGATCCAATTTCAGCTTTCTACATATGGCTAGCCAGTTTTCCCAGCACCATTTATTAAATAGGGAATCCTTTCCCCATTGCTTGTTTTTCTCAGGTTTGTCAAAGATCAGATAGTTGTAGATATGCAGTGTTATTTCTGAGGGCTCTGTTCTGTTCCATTGATCTATATCTCTGTTTTGGTACCAGTACCATGCTCTTTTGGTTACTGCAGCCTTGTAGTATAGTTTGAAGTCAGGTAGCGTGATGCCTCCAGCTTTGTTCTTTTGGCTTAGGATTGACTTGGCGATGCGGGCTCTTTTTTGGTTCCATATGAACTTTAAAGTAGTTTTTTCCAATTCTGTGAAGAAAGGCATTGGTAGCTTGATGGGGATGGCATTGAATCTGTAAATTACCTTGGGTAGTATGGCCATTTTCACGATATTGATTCTTCCTACCCATGAGCATGGAGTGTTCTTCCATTTGTTTGTATCCTCTTTTATTTCCTTGAGCAGTGGTTTGCAGTTCTCCTTGAAGAGGTCCTTCACATCTCTTGTAAGTTGGATTCCTAGGTATTTTATTCTCTTTGAAGCAATTGTGAATGGGAGTTCACTCATGATTTGGCTCTCTGTTTGTCTGTTGTTGGTGTATAAGAATACTGGCCATCAGAGAAATGCAAATCAAAACCACAGTGAGATACCATCTCACACCAGTTAGAATGGCAATCATTAAAAAGTCAGGAAACGACAGGTGCTGGAGAGGATGTGGAGAAATAGGAACCGTTTTACACTGTTGGTGGGAGTGTAAACTAGTTCAACCACCGTGGAAGTCAGTGTGGCGATTCCTCAGGGATCTAGAACTAGAAATACCATTTGACCCAGCCATCTCATTACTGGGTATATACCCAAAGGACTATAAATCATGCTGCTATAAAGACACATGAACACGTATGTTTATTGCGGCACTATTCACAATAGCAAAGACTTGGAACCAACCCAAATGTCCAACAATGATAGACTGGATTAAGAAAATGTGGCACATATACACCAAGGAATACTATGCAGCCATAAAAAAGGATGAGTTCATGTCCTTTGTAGGGACATGGATGAAATTGGAAATCATCATTCTCAGTAAACTATCACAAGAACAAAAAACCAAACACCGCATATTCTCACTCATAGGTGGGAATTGAACAATGAGATCACATGGACACAGGAAGGGGAACATCACACTCTGGGGACTGTTGTGGGGTGGGGGGAGGGGGGCGGGATAGCATTGGGTGATATACCTAATGCTAGATGACGAGTTAGTGGTTGCAGTGCACCAGCATGGCACATGTATACATATGTAACTAACCTGCACAATGGGCACATGTACCCTAAAACTTAAAGTACAATAATAAAAGAAAAAAAAGAAAAAAAAATACAAATTATCAGACAAATTAGATATACAAACTATAAGCCCCACGTTTACTTATTAGACTCAACAGACATAAAATTACTCTGCCAAATTGCTGTGTTTCTAAGTGGTAAATTTCTGTCAATACCTCACTGTAGACAGGTAGCCGATAGTTTGTGGGCCAGCACGCGTGGAGCAGCTACCTCCAAACCCCACCTGCTCCCCTTCCACCTGCACAGCTTCCTGGCTGCACTGCCCGCCTCCAGACAGCTAGCACACTCCAACACAGCTAGCACAATCTTTTCAGGGAGAGAGGAAAATCCTACTGCCACCTTTCTTAAAATCTCCCAAAATATATAGAAATAGAAAATAAAACTGTGGTTAACAGAGACAGGGGTTTGGGAGTGAGAGGAAATGAGGGGATGTTGGTCAAAGGACACAGAGTTGCAGATATGTAAGGATATGTAAGGCGAATAAGTCCAGAGGTGTAATTCACAATGTGAGGACCCTAGGTTAATAATATTGTGTTGTAGTCACGATTTTTGCTAATACTATGAATTATAGGTGCTCTTGTCACAAAAAGTAGGGGTGGTTAACCATGTGAGATGATGGATATGTTCATTTGCTTCACTATAGTAGTCATTTTACTATGTGTAAGAGTATCAAAACGTCATGCTGTACATCTGAAATGTACACTAAATAAATAAATTGAAATAAAATCCTGAATAAATAAATAAATAAATAAAATCAGTGAGCAGCTGTTTAATGGGTTCAACTCCCCATCTCCTTGGACAAGGGGTAGGATCACAATACCACCAAGCATGGCCCACAGTGAGCTATGGTGAGAGCAGGCACATGGGAGTCTCTAGAGACAGGGGCCTGACAAGGCCAGGATGGGCCCAAAACCCAGACCCAAACATGGACTCCCTCTGGGCTCTGTCTTAGTGCTTTTGTCTCTGAGTGAACCAAAGTTCTGCCGTCAAAATTCTGGCCTTCATTAATCCCAATGCCAACTTGGTTAGGTGTAAAGTCCCTGTTTACATACTTGTAGAAATACCAGAGAAGCCCTTTGTGTCGTTTTTACTTTACAGTAGGCTGTATTTATTCATGTTGCTATAGTTTGTATTGTTTTAACTATTTACCCAAAGTATCTTCTGTAGTAGGCAGCTTCACTGTACTGCCAGACTTTCTCTGAGACGAAAAATCCACGACTATTACTAGGGAGCTTTTTACACAAAAATAGGAAAGAGGTTACATAAAATAAAAGTTACATTGTTCCCTGCATTTGTCTGCAATGTGTCATCTCAGAGAACTCATCTCTGTAGCCCATCAGGGCAGAAGCTATGCTTTCACATGTCTTTGTTATGTTCTATAAAAGGAGATCATTTCCCAAAGTGGGTTAGCCTTTCAATGCTGGTGGAGCCTGCCATGATAACATTCTATTTTCATTTTAGCTGTAATGCAGAAAACATTATCTGTGTGTCATGATTGGCTGTAACAGTTTGCTTGGGTTTCCATAACCCAGTTTGGTGGACTAAAGTTCTCAATGGAAACTGAGTTTCTCATAATTCTGGAGGCTAGAAATTGAACATCAAGCTATTGGCTGAAGTGGTTTCTCTAATGCCGCTTTCTACTTGAGATTAGTTGACTACCTTCTATTTCTGTTTTCACAGGGTCTTCCCTTGAGCCTCTGTGTCTTTACTCTTTTTAAAAGGACTCCAGTCCTGTTAGATTAGGGTCCACTTTACTGAACTTACTCAATCACAGTCACTTCTTTAAAAACCATATGTCCAAACACTCACTCACACTTTGAGGCTGATTACATTATATATGCCTTAGAATGTCAACATATAAATATTAGAATATCGACATATAAATTTGGGAGAAGGGACACAATTTAGAACATAATATGCATTAATGGTAGATTGCCAGGAAGGTGATTACTGGGTGATTACATATATTAGGTGTAATCTAATATATGTTCTCGTAATAAATACTAGGTGATCACATATATACATATGTATATATGTAAAATTTTTATAGCTACAGCCAGGTGACTTTCCACAAGGTCTGTGTCAATTACACTGTCATCAACAGTCCCTGAATATAGCTGCTTCTCTGGACCCAGCCTCTCCTGGATGTTAACATTCTTTTAATTTTTTGACAATCTCATGTCTGTGGGGCTGATAAAAACACATTGGTCCTTTTATTTCCAGTTTTCCAACTGATATGTTTGAGTCACTTTTTAGTTGTTATTTTAAATATGGATTTGGGTTTTCTGTTCCTCCAGTTACCCCCTCAGATCTTTGGCTCTGTCATTAATCCTGGAGTCTGCCAGCATTTGTCTTCTTACCAGGTCTGAAAATGTTGTGTCTGTTTCTTAAGACTTTCTTTAATATTAAAGAAAGAAAAACAATATATTTCTTTAATTCAAAGTGTTCTTCTAAGCTGTCTTGCCCTTTTCACTGTCTCCAAAATGAAGAGGAAATAAGGCTTCTCCAGGTTCTTGCACGCAATGTCAGAAGCCACTATGTTTCAGGTAATTTAGAGGGAATTTCATGCAGCCCTCTCTGTGAAAGGTTCTTAGTTCTGACCCATGTGCTGTTCAGCAGCCATTTGAAATTGCGAAGCCTGTGTTTACTCTTCTCTACACTGAGGACATTTTTGGAGAACTCAGTGGGAAAACACACTTTATACAGCCTATTAATATGGACGGGTGCTGTTGCTTCACAGTTGACAAAATTCCATGAGGATTTCTTGCAGGTATTAGTGGTTAGATTACCCTCAACCCCATATCAAATTTTTTTAAAGTCTAAAACTTTTTTTGTCAGGGACATGCATGTCCTCCACACTCACAAGAAGGGATGTTTGTGGCCAGGTGCAGTGGCTCATGCTTGTCATGCTAGCATTTTTGGAGGCTAAGGCAGGTGGATCACTTGAGGTAAGGAGTTTGAGCCCAGCCTGAACAACATGGAGAAAACCCATTTCTACTAAAAATGCAAAATTAGTCGGGTGTGGTGGTGCATGCCTGTAATCCCAGCTGCTCGTGAGGCTGAGGCAAGAGAATTGCTTGAACCTAGGAGGCAGAGGTTGTAGTGAGCCGAGATCATGCCATTGCACTCCAGCCTGGGCAACAAGAATGAAATCGTGTCTCAAAAAAAAAAAAAAAAAAAAAGGAATGTTTGTTACATTTACACACCACAGTTCTTTCTCCTTCCCAATACAGCATGGTGCATCTAGTAGTGGACTCCCAGCTCCTGGCTTCAGAATGCTCAAAGACATGGTGGTATACTTTAAATGACAAATTAGTTTGGCTGATACCAAAGGTAATAAAAGAAAATGAATCTTGAGAAAAGGTTTGAGAGACATTCAGAATTTCTAAGCCAACCAGTTTGTGTCAGACTCTCTCTGGACAAAGCCACTATGTGAAAATTGTGACTAGTGATTTTTTTAAATGCCCAAGTTTAATGGACATATATAATGAAATATAATATAATCAGCCAAAAATTACAGTATATACAAAGTATTAGGGTAATATTGCCCAATAAGAAAAACAAGATAAATATCCAGAAAACTACCCTAAAGAAATAGAGATGTATAAATTACCTAAAAATTTTAAAAATAATTATGTAAATGGTGCTCAGTGAGCAAAATGTGAGCACAGACAACTAAATAAAATCAGGAAAATGAGAACATAAACAATAAGATAAAAAATATTAAAAAGCAAATTATGGAGTTGAAGAATATAAAAAGAAACAATTCCTGAGAAATTGTTAAGCTTAAGGAAAAAAACATAAACATTAAAATGTTCAACAAATTTTAACCAGGATAAACAGAAAAAGTTTTATAATAAGAAAAATTATAAGCGAAGTTTTGAAAGTCACAGACTAGTAGATAATCTTGAAAGCCAAAAAAGAAAAGCTATGTGTCATTTATAAGGGTGCTTCTATGAGATAACAAGTGCATCTAGCTGCAGGAATCTTGCTGGCCAGAAGGGACATGGGTAATAGAGTCAACGTGCTGAAAGAACAGAAACTTTTAAGCAAGAATACTATATCCAGATAAACTATTTATCAAGAGAAAGAAAAAGTAAAGTCCTTTCATGATGACCACATACTACAATACCATATCACCACTAGGCCTGCACTACAAGAAATGCTAAAGAGAGTTTATTCATGAAAAATAAAGTGATGCTAAACAGCATCACAAAATTACATGAAAGTATGTAACTCTCTGGAAAAGACATACACAGGCACAAAAATAAACTTCTGATAAATTCAAATGATGGTTCATAAAACATATGTAATTATGTTACATAATTTTAAAAAGCTGAAAAATATTCAACAACATTTGTTAATGATATATAATATAAAAAGACATTAGTGACATCAATAATATGCAGTTGAGGCAGATGGAAAGAGAAAGAATGTTTGTATGCAACTAAAGTTAAGTTGTTACTGGCCGGGCGTGGTGGCTCACGCCTGTAATCACAGCACTTTGGGAGGGTGAGGCAGGTGGGTCACCTGAGGTAAGGAGTTTGAGACCAGCCTGGCCAACATGGTGAAACCCTTTCTCTATTAAAAATACAAAAAATAAGCTGGGCATGGTGGTGGGCTACTGTAATCCCAGCTACTCGGGAAACTGAGACAGGAGAATCACTTGGACCCAGGAGGCAGAGGTTGCAGTGAGCTGAGATCATGCCATTGCACTCAGCCTGGGTGACAGAGACTCTGATTAAAAAAAAAAAAAAAAGTTAAGTTGTTACCAATTTAAAATATATTGTAACTTTAAGAGGTTTTATGGGCTAAGCATGGTGGCTCATGCCTATAATCCCAGTACTTTGGGAGGCTAAGGGGGGCAAATCCCAACATCAGGAGTTTGAGACCAGCCTGGCCAACATGGTAAACAACCCACCCGTCTCTACTAAAAATACCAAAAATTAGCCAGGTGTGGCAGTGGGCACCTGTAATCCCAGCTCTGGGGGAGGCTGAGGTAGAAGAATCATTTGAACTCAGGAGGCAGAGGTTGCAGTGAGCTGAGATCACGCCACTGCACTCCAGCCTGAGTGACAGTGTCAGACTCCGTCTCAAAAAAAAAAAAAAGAGGTTTTATGTAATCCCCATGGTAACCACAAGGAAAATATTTAGAGACACACACACACACAAATACATTAAAGTATGTCACTACAAAAATCAAGACAAGAGGGATGATTAAAAGGAGTGGGTAAAGGGGACAACATTACTATAAAAATCAGAGAAAACAATGACAAATGGACACAGGAAGAGAAACATCACACACCAAGGCCTGCTGTGGGGTGGTGGGAGGGGGAAGGGATAGCATTAGGAGATATGCCTAATATTAAATGAAGAGTTAATGGGTGCTGCACACCAACATGGCACATGTATACATATGTAACTAACTTGCATGTTGTGCACATGTACCCTAAAACTTAAAGTATAATAAAAAATGACAAAAGTAAGCTCTTCACTTTCAAAAACATATTTTAATATGTAAGAACTAAACTTTTCAATCAAAACATGTAAATTGAATAGAGGGATTAATAAAATAAAACCCAACTTTATCCTCTCCATAAGTGACTCACTTTAGATCTAATGTCAAAACTAGGCTGAAAGTAGCAAGATGAACATAGACTTTAGATGTAAATGGAAATCGAATGAGAGCAATGCTGGTCACAGCTTTGTTAGGCAAAATACATTTTAGTCACAGTTCATAAAATAAACTTTAAGTCTGCTGGGCACGGTGGTTCACACCTGTAATCTCAGCACTTGGGAGGCCGAGGCAGGCAGATCACGAGGTCAGGAGATGGAGACCATCCTGGCTAACATGGTGAAACTCTGTCTCTACTAAAAATACAAAAAGTTAGTCAGGCGTGATGGTGGGTGCCTGTAGTCCCAGCTACTCAGGATGCTGAGGCAGGAGGTGGAGCTTGCAGTGAGCCAAGATTGCGCCACTGCACTCCAGCCTGGGTGACAGAGTGAGACTCTTCCTCAAAAAAAAAATAAATAAATAAATAAAAATAAATAAACTTTAAGTCTAAACTGTCACAGGAGACAAAGAAGGACATTAAATAATAAAAGGGCTCATTCACTGAGAACTTATGAAATTTTATTATATATGTGTGTGTGTGTGTGTATATATATATATAAAATTCTCACACCAGTGTTTCCAAATGTATAAAGCAAACACTGAAATAATTATTACAATAGACAGAAAAATAATAGTAGAATACTTTAATACAAACTTTTAATAATAAATAATAAAGCTAGCCTAAATATTAATAAGAAAACAAAAGTTTTGAAAACACTAGAGAAAAATTAGACCTAATGGGAATATACAAAATATACAACAACAGCAAAACACACAATTTTCTCAATAGCTCATAAAACATTCTCCTAGACACACTGCCTATTAGGCCACAAAACAAGACTTAACAATTTTTTAAAAATAGAAATCTTAAAGACTATTATTTCTGATCAAAATAGAATAAAACTAGAAATTGATAACAAGAAAACAAAAATGTCAACATATATGGAAATTAAACAACTCACTTTTGAGCATGCTCATGTTCAAGGGTTGTAAGACTTAATATTGTGAAGATGTTCATACTTCCTAGTGTGCTACAGATTCAATGCAATCCCTTTTAAATTACCTTTTTTAAAAAAAAAAATAGGAAAAGCAACTGTTGTGGGATGTCAGGGACCAAATGGAGGGACCAGCTGAAGCCATGGCAGAAGAATGTGGATTGTGAAGATTTCACGGACATTTATTAGTTCCCCAAATTAATACTTTTATAATTTCTTATGCCTGTCTTTATTGCAATCTCTAAACATAAGTTGTGAAGACATCATGGACACTTATCACTTCCCCAATCAATACCCTTGTGATTTCCTATGCCTGTCTTTACTTTAATCTCTTAATCCTGTCATCTCATAAGCTGAGGAGGATGTATGTCACCTCAGGACCCTGTGATAATTGCATTAACTGCACAAATTGTAGAGCATGTGTGTTTGAACAATATGAAATCTGGCCAACTTGAAAAAAGAACAGGATAAAAGTAAAGTTCAGGGAACAAGAGAGATAACCTTAAACTCTGACCACTGGTGAGCCAGGCGGAACAGAGCCATATTTCTCTTCTTTCAAAAGCAAATGGGAGAAATATCGCTGAATTCTTTTTCTCAGCAAGGAACAACCCTGAGAAAGAGAATGTGCCCCTGAGGGTGGGCCTCTAAAATGGCCCCCTTGGGTGTGGCCATCTTCTATGGTTGAAACTGTAGGGGTGAAATAAGCCCCAGTCTCCCATAGTTCTCCCAGGCTTATTAGGATGAGGAAATTCCTGCCTAATAAATTTTGGTCAGACTGGTTGCTCTCAAACCCTGTCTCCTGATAAGATGTTATCCATGACAATGGTGCCCGAAACTTCATTAGTAATTTTAATTTCACCCCGGTCCTGTGGTCTTGTGATCTCATCCTGCCTCAATTTGCCTTGTGATATTCTATTACCTTGTGAAGTAAGTGATCTCTGTGACCCACACTGTATTCGTACACTCCCTCCCCTTTTGAAAATCCCTAATAAAAACTCTCTGGTTTTGCGGCTTGTGGGGCATCACGGAACCTACCGACATGTGATGTCTCCCCTGGATGCCCAACTTTAAAATTTCTCTCTTTTTTACTCTGTCCCTTTATTTCTCAAACCAGCTGGCACTTGGGGAAAATAGAAAAGAACCTATGTGAAATATCGGGGGTGAATTTTGCCCGATATCTGGCTGAATTTACCCCAATAAGCAACCAACAAATTATATGGAATCTCAAGGGACAATAAAGAGCCAAAAAATGTTTAACAAAGTAAATAATGTTAGTGACCTCATCTTTTCTGATTTCAAAGCACATTAAAAGCTACAGTAATAAAAACAATTTGGTTCTGGCATAAAGACAGACTAGTTTTCCAATAAAACACAATGTAGCACAGATGCAAACCTCGCACATATGGGCAAATAGTTATTGGAACACCTATATTCATTGAAGCATTATTCACAAAGGCCAATATTTGAAAGCAAAACAAACTTTCTTCACTGAATGAATGAGTAAATACAATTTGTAATATTAAAGTAATGGAAAACTACTCAGCTTTCCAAAGCAAAAAATCTTGTGACATCCACAATAAAGATAAACCTTGAGCATATGATGCTAAGTAAACCTAGCCACAATAAAACAGATACTCTATGATTCCACTTATATGTAATATCTACAGTATTGGAACTCTTAGAAACAGAAAATGGAATGGTTTTTATCAGGAGCCAGGTGGTAAAAAAAAAATGGGTATTATTAATTTATTTCACGCATACTGAGTTTTAGTTTTGCAACATAAAAAAGTTTTACAGATATGTTGCATAACAATGAAAATACACTTAACATGACTAAACTGTATAAGAAAAAATATTTAAGATTCTCGATTTATGTTACATATTTTTACCACAATTAAAATTAAAAATGACACCTGAGGGCAGGTTGCAGTGGCTCAGGCCTGTAATCCCAGCACTCTGGGAGGCCGAGGTGTGCAGATCACTTGAGTTTAAGAATTCAAGACCAGCCTGGCCCCATCTCTACTAAAAATACAAAAATTAGCCAGGCCTGGTGGTACATGTCTTTAATCCCAGCTACTCAGGAGGCTGAAGCAGGATAATTGCTTTAACCTGGGAGGTGGAGGTTGCGGTGAGTGGAGATTGTGCCACTGCACTTTGGGCGACAGAGCAAGACTCTCTCTTACAAAACATAAATAAATAAGACACCTAATAGAGACAGAGTTATAAACTTTCTGAAAAATTACCTTCAAACCACAAAACTCTTTCTTTCACACTAAGATAATATAAGATAAAGATGTTGAAATTAAGACAATATTTCCATGACTACTCACCTAGACAGAATCAATTATTGGCCATGAGCCAAGAAGAAAAATATACAAATAATAAACAAAATAGGTGTAACATTTATACAAGCAAACAAACACTTAGATAATTATACTGACAAAGGACATAGGGCTGATTCATAGCTGACTTTTGTCCCACACTGTCTTAAGGTGTACAGTGTTGAATATTATCATACAAAATTATAACATATAAATTAAAACTAAAAACAGTAAACTCATGTAAGGTAGCCTACCCTAAAAAATGAAACACAGAAATACAAAATTACAAACAAAGTTAAAATTAACATTAACTCCCAAAATTCTGATTTGAATACTGTAATTCAAAACCATAATAAATAGGTAGAAACTAGAAACACAACTGATGTGAGGCAGCCTACTCTAAAAGATACAGAAGTATAAAATTCAAAACATAAGGAAGAGAAACTTTAACCCATAAAATCCTGAATAAACATAGAGAAGAATTCTAGATAACTACAATTTTCAACTCTAACTGTGCATCCACGAAAATCATGAATTTTGAATTGTTTGGATACAATTAGGGCAACATTTCAAAGAAAACACATTATAATTATTCATAAAGAGCTTTGATGAGAAAGTTTTAAAGAAAAAAAGCATATATTGAACCAGCCTTGCATCCCAGGGATGAAGCCCACTTGATCATGGTGGATAAGCTTTTTGATGTGCTGCTGGATTCATTGTGCCAGTATTTTATTGAGGATTTTTGCATCAATGTTCATCAAGGATATTGGTCTAAAATTCTCTTTTTTGGTTGTGTCTCTGCCAGGCTTTGGTATCAGGATGATGCTGGCCTCATAAAATGAGTTAGGGAGGATTCCCTCTTTTTCTATTGATTGGAATAGTTTCAGAAGGAATGGTACCAGTTCCTCCTTGTACCTCTGGTAGAATTCGGCTGTGAATCCATCTGGTCCTGGACTCTTTTTTGTGGGTAAGCTATTGATTATTGCCACAATTTCAGATCCTGTTATTGATCTATTCAGAGATTCAACTTCTTCCTGGTTTAGTCTTGGGAGAGTGTATGTGTCGAGGAATTTATCCATTTCTTCTAGATTTTCTAGTTTATTTGCATAGAGGTGTTTGTAGTATTCTCTGATGGTAGTTTGTATTTCTGTGGGATCGGTGGTGCTATCCCCTTTATCATTTTTTATTGTATCTATTTGATTCTTTTCTCTTTTTTTCTTTATTAGTCTTGCTAGCTGTCTATCAATTTTGTTGATCCTTTCAAAAAATCAGCTCCTGGATTCATTAATTTTTTGAAGGGTTTTTTGTGTCTCTATTTCCTTCAGTTCTGCTCTGATTTTAGTTATTTCTTGCCTCCTGCTAGCTTTTGAATGTGTTTGCTCTTGCTTCTCTAGTTCTTTTAATTGTGATGTTAGGGTGTCAATTTTGGATATTTCCTGCTTTCTCTTGTGGGCATTTAGTGCTATAAATTTCCCTCTACACACTGCTTTGAATGCATCCCAGAGATTCTAGTATGTTGTGTCTTTGTTCTCATTGGTTTCAAAGAACATCTTTATTTCTGCCTTGATTTCGTCATGCACCCAGTAGTAATTCAGGAGCAGGTTGTTCAGTTTCCATGTAGTTGAGAGGTTTTGAGTGAGATTCTTAATCCTGAGTTCTAGTTTGATTGGCCTGTGGTCTGAGAGATAGTTTGTTATAATTTCTGTTCTTTTACATCTGCTGAGGAGAGCTTTACTTCCAAGTATGTGGTCAATTTTGGATTAGGTGTGGTGTGGTGCTGAAAAAAAATGTATATTCTGTTGATTTGGGGTGGAGAGTTCTGTAGATGTCTATTAGGTCCACTTGGTGCAGAGCTGAGTTCAATTCCTGGGTATCCTTGTTGACTTTCTGTCTCATTGATCTTTCTAATGTTGACAGTGGGGTGTTAAAGTCTCCCATTATTAATGTGTGGGAGTCTAAGTCTCTTTGTAGGTCACTCAGGACTTGCTTTATGAATCTGGGTGCTCCTGTGTTGGGTGCATATATATTTAGGATAGTTAGCTCTTCTTGTTGAATTGATCCTTTTACCATTATGTAATGGCCTTCTTCGTCTCTTTTGATCTTTGTTGGTTTAAAGTCTGTTTTATCAGAGACTAGGATTGCAGCCCCTGCCTTTTTTTGTTTTCCATTTGCTTGGTAGATTTTCCTCCATCCTTTTATTTTGAGCCTATGTATGTCTCTGCACGTGAGATGGGTTTCCTGAATACAGCACACTGATGGGTCTTGACTCTTTATCCAATTTGCCAGTCTGTCAAATCAATAAATGTAATCCAGCATATAAACAGAGCCAAAGACAAAAACCACATGATTATCTCAATAGATGCAGAAAAGGCCTTTGACAAAATTCAAAAACCCTTCATGCTAAAAACTCTCAATAAATTAGGTATTGATGGGATGTATTTCAAAATAATAAGAGCTATCTATGACAAACCCACAGCCAATATCATACTGAATGGGCAAAAACTGCAAGCATTCCCTTTGAAAACTGGCACAAGACACGGATGCCCTCTCTCACCACTCCTATTCAACATCGTGTTGGAAGTTCTGGCCAGGGCAATTGGGCAGGAGAAGGAAATAAAGGGTATTCAATGAGGAAAAGAGGAAGTCAAATTGTCCCTGTTTGCAGATGACATGATTGTATATGAAGAAAACCCCATTGTCTCAGCCCAAAATCTCCTTAAGCTGGTACTCAACTTCAGCGAAGTCTCAGGATACAAAATCAATGTACAAAAATCACAAGCCTTCTTATACATCAACAACAGACAAACAGAGAGCCAAATCATGAGTGAATTCCCATTCACAATTGCTTCAAAGAGAATAAACTACCTAGGAATCCAACTTACAAGGGATGTGAAGGACCTCTTCAAGGAGAACTACGAACCATTGCTCAAGGAAATAAAAGAGGATACAAACAAATGGAAGAACATTCCATGCTCATGGGTAGGAAGAATCAATATCGTGGAAATGGCCATACTGGCCAAGGTAATTTACAGATTCAATGCCATCCCCATCAAGCTACCAATGCCTTTCTTCACAGAATTGGAAAAAACTACCTTAAAGTTCATATGGAACCAAAAAAGAGCCCGCATCACCAAGTCAATCCTAAGCCAAAAGAACAAAGCTGGAGGCATCATACTACCTGACTTCAAACTATACTACAAGGCTACAGTAACCAAAAGAGCATGGTACTGGTACCAAAACAGAGATATAGATCAATGGAACAGAACAGAGCTCTCAGAAATAACGCTGCATACCCACAACTATCAGATCTTTGACAAACTTGAGAAAAACAAGCAATGGGGAAAGGATTCCCTATTTAATAAATGGTGCTGGGAAAATTGGTTAGCCATATGTAGAAAGCTGAAACTGGATCCCTTCCTTACACCTTATACAAAAATCAATTCAAGATGGATTAAAGACTTAAACGTTAGACCTAAAACCATAAAAACCCTAGAAGAAAACCTAGGCAATACCATTCAGGACATAGGCATGGGCAAGCACTTCATGTCTAAAACACCAAAAGCAATGGCAACAAAAGACAAAATTGACAAATGGGATCTAATTAAACTAAAGAGCTTCTGCACAGCAAAAGAAACTACCATCAGAGTGAACAGGCAACCTACAAAATGGGAGAAAATTTTCGCAACCTACTCATCTGACAAAGGGCAAATATCCAGAATCTACAATGAACTCCAACAAATTTACAAGAAAAAAACAAACAACCCCATCAAAAAGTGGGTGAAGGACATGAACAGACACTTCTCAAAATAAGACATGTATGCAGCCAAAAAACACATGAAAAAATGCTCATCATCACTGGCCATCAGAGAAATGCAAATCAAAACCACAATGAGATACCATCTCACACCAGTTAGAATGGCAATCATTAAAAAGTCAGGAAACAACAGGTGCTGGAGAGGATGTGGAGAAATAGGAACACTTTTACACTGTTGTATAACTAGTTCAACCATTCTGGAAGTCAGTGTGGCGATTCCTCAGGGATCTAGAACTAGAAATGCCATTTGACCCAGCCATCCCATTACTGGGTATATACCCAAAGGACTATAAATCATGCTGCTATAAAGACACATGCACAGGTATGTTTATTGTGGCATTATTCACAATAGCAAAGACTTGGAACCAACCCAAATGTCCAGTAGTGATAGGCTGGATTAAGAAAATGTGGCACATATACACCATGGAATACTATGCAGCCATAAAAAATGATGAGTTCATGTCCTTTGTAGGGACATGGATGAAGCTGGAAGCCATCATTCTCAGTAAACTATCGCAAGAACAAAAAACCAAACACCGCATATTCTCACTCATAGGTGGGAATTGAACAATGAGATCACATGAACAATGAGATCACAGGAAGGGGAACATCACACTCTGGGGACTGTTGTGGGGTGGGGGGAGGGAGAAGGGATAGCATTGGGAGATATACCTAATGCTAGATGACAAGTTAGTGGGTGCAGCACACCAGCATGGCACATGTATGCATATGTAACTAACCTGCACAATATGCACATGTACCCTAAAACTTAAAGTATTAAAAGAAAAAAAAACAAGAAAAATTAATTTTTCCATTAAATAAAAAAAAAGAAAAAAAGCATTTCAGTAATACTAGAGAAACTTTTAAATTATGCTACTGATACATTGATACATTTCTGCTTTTCATTTTTTCTTTTCTTTCTTTTTTTTTTTTTTTTTTTTTTGAGACGGAGTTTCACTCTTGTTGCCCAGGCTGGAGTGTGATGGTCCAATCTCGGTTCACTGCAAACCTCCACCTCCCGGGTTCAAGCTATTCTCCTGCCTCAGCTTCCCAAGTAGCTGGGGTTACAGGCATGAGCCACCACGCCCAGCTAATTTTGTATTTTTAGTAGAGATGGGGTTTCTTCATGTTGGTCAGGCTGGTCTCAAACTTCTGACCACAGGTGATGCACCTGCCTTGACCTCTCAAAGTGCTGGGATTACAGATGTAAGCCATCATGCCCAGCCCATTGCTACTTCTCTTACAAAATTGTAAGGCTGTAATCTAGCCTTTAGAAGAAAAATCTTACATTTCTAAATACAATAACTATATATATATATTGTAAATAGAGTATAAAACATTGGTATATAAAATAAAATTGGTTATAAGTTGTTCTATTATCCAGGTAAAAGTTGAGGAAACCGAAAGGAAATGCTAATAATAACATTGTGCCTAAAGTCGATGAAACATACAAGACAAATATTTTAATAAATGATATAATTTATATATAACATATACATTTGAGCATGTTATTTTATTTTATTTATTTTACTTATTTGTTTTTTGAGATGGAGTCTTGCTCTTTTGCCCAGGCTTGTGTGCAGTAGTGTGATCTTGGCTCACTGCAACCTCTGCCTCACAGGTTCAAGCGATTCTCTTTCCTCAGCCTCCCGAGTAGTTATGATTACAGGCAGATGCCACCACGCCCGGCTAATTTTTTTTTACTTTTAGTAGAGTTGAGGTTTCATTATGTTGGCCAGGCTGGTCTCAAACTCCTGACCTCATGATCCACCCGCCTCTGCCTCCCAAAGTGCTGGGATTTCATTCGTGAGCCACTGTGCCAGGCCTTGATCATGTTATTGTAGAACTTCTAAAACTAAGATTACAGACAAATTACAGACATATGACAATTCAGAAAGTGAAAACACAGTCATGGTAATCTTTATGTTAAAGAAGACAGAATCACAAAATAATAAATGAGAAATAAGTTAATAATTGGGAATTCAATATATGTTCAGCAATGTTCTAATTTCCCTTATGGGAAAAGTTTTTGTAAGGAATCCATAAAATGAGTACATACAATAAATCGCCCTACAGTAGAGATTGTTGGCATATAGAGTTTAAATGTTTAAGATTAGGCATAAAGTTTTTCAGTCAAATTTTTTGTAGAATAATGTTTTAAACCTTCATAGGTTGTGAAATTATAAAGCAGAAAACATATGTCATCTGTCTGGTGTTCCTGGAATTTCTTTCTTTTTTATTGTATAATCCCATTTATATGAAATACCCAGAATATGCAAATCAATAGAGACAGAAAGTAGACTAGTGACTGCAAAGGGAGGAGGAGGAAAGAATAGAGTGACTGCTAAAGGGTATAGGATTTCTCTTTACCATCACTGCTTCTCCCACAGTGGTGACAGTCATAACCTTGTTAATAAGCTAAAAACCAATGGATTATACATTTTATTTATGTTTATTTTTAGAGTCTAAGGTCTCACAAAGTTGCCCAGGCTGTTCTTGAATTCCTGCCTCAATAAATTCTCCACCTCAGCCTCCTCAGCTCCTGGGATTACAGGCATAAGCCACCATACCCAGTTCTGATTATACACGTCAAAATTGTAACTTTTATTGTATGATATGTATATCTCAGCTAAAAAAGAAAAGAACAGGGAGGTCTGTACTGAGATGGTATAATCTCCAAATATATTAAGTAAAAAAAGAAAGCTACAGAATAGTGTTTGCAATATACTACTATATTTTTTTAAAAATGTACACACATATGTATACACTGTCCAGGCATAAAAACTCTGAAAAGACATATGGGAAATAAGTTCCATTATTTCCTAAAGTGAAAGATCCTGGAATGCCTGGGGATATGGTGGTCTGGAAGGAAGACCTAACTTTTCAATATGCTCCTTTGTACCTTTTGAATTTTGTATAGAGTACAACACTTCCCCTATTTTCTAATTTAAAGAAAGAAAAAAAGAATACTCTGATGCTTTCTCTTTAGTCTTTAGTTTTATTTTAAGAGATCGTCTGCATTTTTTTCTGTAATAAACTTAAAAGATATCCACTCATTTTGTCAGATTGATTTATTCTTTAGCAATTTAAGTATTAAAATTACAGTTTTTGTCTCAATCCTTAATAATATTTATTCATTATATTTCAGATGTTTAGGTTTCTCATGGAGAAAAAGAAACACAGGCATAAACCTATATATTATCCACTTGCTAGTCCTGCAGCATGATTTTAATAAAGTGTTACTGATATACTTGAACAATTTCCATGATGTCAGCAGAGCGATATCAACAAGAGTGATTATAAAGTAGCTGGCCTTATAAGTCAAGAGTTTTGATCTTTGATCCACTGCTCAATCAATTTCAAGATCTGATCTACATTCTTTTCTTTCTTTTTTTTTTCTAGGCTGGAGTTCAGTGGCGCGATCTCAGCTCACTGCAAGCTCCGCCTTCCGGGTTCACGCCGTTCTCCTGCCTCAGCCTCCTGAGTAGTTGCGACTACAGGCGCCCATCACCACATCTGGGCTAATTTTTTTTATTATTATTATTTTTAGTAGAGATGGTGTTTCACGGTGTTAGCCAGGATGGTCTTGATCTTTTGATCTCGTGATCCACCCACCTCGGACTCCCAAAGTTCTGGGATTACAGGAATGAGTCACCGCCCCCGGACAATCTGATCTACATTATTTTCTAGCTCTTCTGGTTTATTGCTGGGCAACTGATGCACGACTTCTTCCTTGTGGGATGTTGTGACTTCTTCATAAAGAACTTGAAAAATCTCACACTGAATATTGTCTGTTAGAGTTTTCCCATTATAACCCCTTGTTTCAAGTCTTTCATACAATACATTGGTATCTGTTCTCAGCACAAAAACTATATGAAACCAGCGTTTAGGGAAGAAGTCACAACCGTGGTAATCAACAATAACTCCACCTTCTCTCATTTGTTATCTAACTCATCAACTACTCTGTTTTCGTCTAAAATGGGACAATCACTCTTCATCATAGCCATCATAGGATTTCTCTTCTCAAGATAAATCACCCACATTAATGTATTTCAGTCCTGATACTGATGCAACTTCTTTGCCTAGTGTGGTTTTTCCAACCCCTGGTGTACCGGTGAGCAGGCTGTTCAGAAGCAACGACAGCTTGCCGCGACGTCTCTGAGCACCTTGCTCACACGCCTTTTGCACTACTCTTCCTGGAATTTCTAAACCAAATCCCAATGCCTCCCAATGCCTCCACAACTCCCCTCATACACTTCTGACTTGAAGCACCACAGATTTATTAAAAAATGTCATAACATGCCGGGGCGGTGGCTCACGCCTGTAATCCCAGCACTTTGGGAGGCCAAGGTGGGCAGATCACGAGGTCAGGAGATCAAGACCATCCTGGCTAACACGGTGAAACCCCGTCTCTACTAAAAATACAAAAAAAAAAAAAAAAAAAAATTAGCCTGGTGTGGTGGTGAGCGCCTGTAGTCCCAGCTTCTCGGGAGGCTGAGGCAGGAGAATGGCGTGAACCCGGAAGGCGGAGCTTGCAGTGAGCCGAAATTGCGCCACTGCACTCCAGCCTGGGCGACAGTGCGACACTCCATCTCAAAAAAAAAAAAAAAAATAGCATAACATAGAGGTCTCCAGAAATGTGCACAGATTTCCCCAGATTCCCAAAAGTAATGAAAACTAGTCAGATCCTGTAGGTTCTTAAAGATTCTGGGAGGACTTTGATTTTTAGTGTGAATGCACTGGAAGAGTCTGGGAAGGAGAAAATAAGCTGTAGAAGATTGAAGAGCATAGTAAGCATGGGACGGGAACATGTTTCTCTGTGACAGCAAAATAAATAAAACTAGTCTTTTCCAAAACAATTTCCATTGGAGCAGAGATGACCAAACCACATTTAAACTCTCGCCTTCTCTGTGACCTTTGGACCTCTCCTATGTGTTACCTGCTCATTTATTTTCACCTTGCTTTGTGTATGGCTTTTGCCTCCTCTCTTTTCACACTCCAGGAATTTTTTCTTTGCTACAGACTGTCCACCACAGTTTTTTTTTTTTCCTTCCCCACAACAGTAATTGGGCTCACCAGAAAATGCCCATCTCCCAGCATCTTCCTCAGGAGAGATTTTAAACTGTAGAGTATGTGCTGAAATATTTGTCTTTTTGAGAGATTGCCTAATGACTAGATTCTCTCTCTCCTGACATGGAGTGCTGAAGGACATGATGGGGTCATACGGATGACAGTTGTGTTGGATGAGAAGAAAGATGAATGCTGGGTTACAGCACTAGAGAAACTGCAATACCACAGAGAGTCAACTGAGGAAGAAAACAGGTAATCAATCTAAAAACAATGAAACTAATTCTCTTTAACTTAGAAATACACACAAATCCAGACAAGACATATCTGAGAATGCGTCTGTGAAGCAACCAGAATCTATAATCCATAGCCTCGCTGATTGCTGTCAGTATCCCCCCCTTTACTAAGCCAGTTTTTTGTTTTGTTTTGTTTTGTTTTTTTAGTTGTTTTTTTTTGTTTGTTTGTTTTTTGTTTTTTTTTTGAGATGGAGTTTTGCTGTCACCCACGCTGGAGTGCAGTGGCGCAATCTCAGCTCCCTTCAACCTCTGCCTCCCGGGTTCAAGCGATTCTCTTGCCTCAGTCTCCTGAGTAGCTGGGACGACAGGTGGGCACCACAACACCAGGCTAATTTTTTGTATTTTCAGTAGAGACGGTGTTTTGCCATGTTAGTCAGGCTGGTCTCAAAACACCTGGCCTCCAGTAATCTGCCCGTCTCGGCCTCCCAAAGTGCTGGGATTGCAGGCATAAGCTACCGCACCCAGCGGTGCCAGTCTTTAAATGCTAGATTTTATGGATGTTGTATGAATTTCCAGATCTTATTAAAAAATTACAAGGCATACAGAGAAGGTGGAAAATATGCTTCACTGGAAGAAACAGAATAAATATCCAGAAGTTGAATCTTAAGAAATGAAGATTTTTGCATATCTGATAAAGAATTCAAAATAATCAACTTAAGCATTCTCAGTGAACAAAAATAAAACAAAAATAGACAATTGAATAGCATTTAAAATAATAAATGACCAAAATGTGATATCAACAAAGAGATGAAACCTTTTTCTAAAAACCCAACAGAAATTGTGGAGTTGAAGGATACAATAACTGAGGTTTAAAAATTCCCTGCAGAGACACAACAGCAAACAATGGAGCAAAAAATGAATCAGGAAATTAAGCCTGTATTATTCACAAATATTTAGGCCTGGAAACTAATTTTTGAAAAGAATGAGAAAAATAAGGGTGAAATATGAGACTTACTGGACACCATCAAGTAGATCAATATATTCAGAGAAAGGTTCTTATAAAAATAATATAGGAAGAAAATGGCAGAAGTGTTATTTGGGGGAAAAAGAGGGGATGCTGAGAACTTTACACGTTTCAGTGATGAAACAAAAAATACTAGCAACCAAGAATAATTGATCTGGAAAAAACTGTACTTCAAAAATTAGAAAAAATAAATACTTTCAAATATTGAAATAAAAAATCTAAGGTTGTTTACTACTAGAATAACCTTAGAAAAAAATGCTGAAGAGAGTCAATTATGTTGAAACATTAAATGTTGCTGGACAGCATCATAAAACCATATGAAAATATAAAACTCTGTTAAATGTAAATATATACACAGATATAAAATTTGCTATTGTAATAATAATGGTGCATAAAATTCTTAAATCTCTGTGAAAATACACACAATATAGAGAGATATAATTTCCTAACGTTAATAAGAAAGTAGGGAAAGTAAAAATGAGTACATTTTGTATGCTGTTAACTCGAAGTTGAAGGCAAAATCTGTTTGCACTGGAGACCTTAGCACTGGGCAAGAGAGGAGGCAAAGCTGCCATTTTGTCTCCCTTAGTTCTTCCATCTCCCCCTACTCTGCATAGGGATTTTTCTTGGTCTGCAGGAATAGTCAGTGTGGCCAGGCTCTGTTCTGCACACACAGACAGGTGCAAGTAGGCATGTCATGTATAGACGGGGCCTGGGATTCTAAAAAAAATAAATTTTGAAAAATTGGAAAACTGAGAATTTTTGGCATGATTCTCAGGACTTTGGGCTGCAGAAAGTGTAAGTCCTTGCTTCTAGCCATGTGGTTTCTCATCAGAGTTGTTGGGGCCTTCTCCCTACAGGTGTCACTTAAGGAGATGGTGCAGGAGATTTACCCGGTACTCATGGTCCATGAAGACATGTGTCACTGCACCTGCTTCTCACTGCACCTGGACAGCAACATGCCAAACCACTTCCCAGGGCTGCGAAGCACTGAGGAGCTGCAGGAGGGCTCAGGGCCGTGCGTGAGTGAAGGCTGGTTTGGAAATTGGGTGGACTGCCTTGGGGATGGCCTCCAAAAGCAGGGCCAGGCAGCACTTCCCCACTCCTCTGAGGTCTCTGCATCCCAGATGAGTATGTGAATATAGGATTGGAGCACAGGCTTCCTTCTCAGGCTGTCACACCAGCACCTTATAACTTCATAGCCCACAAGTTAAAGAACAGAGTTGTGATTCTAAAAAAATCAGGCAGTACCAAGGCAGGCTTGATATCAGCCCAATCAAATTCTATAATGATAAATGATGTCTTGAAAAAAAAAAAAAACTTAAAAAACTTCAGAGTATTTGAGTGGGGAAGTCTGCCCAGTGCAGCACCACCAACTGCTGTGGTGAGATTTGCCTGATTGTAAAGCAAAATCTCTCAAGTACTCATGTTCCCTGGAGAAAAGCCATTCATGTTCCCAGGGTTTACCTGCTTTCTAAGAGCAATTATGGAAACGATTTGTAGCTCAATGGTGCCCATAATTGATCACAGAACCTTTCCTCTTTCCCAAAACAGCCACCATTAAAATCCAATGAAACACACATTGGAAGAGGGTGCTGAAGTTGGAGGCTCTGGGGAGTCCTCAGCACACCCCTGCATGAGGGCTGCCCAAAAAGACGGCTCTGAAGGCTCTGTCTACCCAAGACACTAGGGCACGAAAAGCAGTTAGCCTTGTCGGCTCCCCAAGACCCACGTGTGCTTCAGAGGCATTGGGCAGAAGATTCTTTGTAAGAAAGTTTCCTTGTCCACTAGCAGACAGGAGTGTGTGTGTGTTTGTTTTTGTATGTGTGTTGAAATTAGAACCCCACCTTATGTGTTCATTATAGAATTTGAAAATGGAAGCCTAAAGTTGAAAAATAAAATCACCCATGAAAGCATCTTGTAAACTATTTTCTGTGCTGATGCAGGTATAGGGCCCTGGTAACATCCTACTTCCCTCTCCCTGAAAGAGCTACACACACTGCTCAAGGCCTGCTTCCACTTGAACCATGTCCAAGACCAGCTCAAGAGCTTGGTCCCATCTGCTGCCTTCAGCAGGACTGACTAAAGCTGCTTCTTCTTTCCGAGCATCTTCTCCAATTACCTGACACTTGGGGGAGACATTGGGGCCAGAATTGAAAAGAAGGAAAGGGAGCATGGAGGCCAGAGGCTGAGGACCAGGTTTTCCCACCTGGAGGGTTCTGGCCTGGAGGCACTCAAACCAGGGTCAAATTTAGGTGGAGATATCTGGCCCTGGTTGGCCCTGTGCTGACCATCAGCCTCGAGTCCCTCAAACAGTGGGAAGTGAAAGAATGGCTTGGAGATGAGCCTCTTTCACTGTGTGCCACCTGAATACATCTTGCCAGGGACCCAGGAGGGGCCATTGTATCTCCAGAGCCATGACTGGAAGGTGGAACTCCCAAAGGGAGCAAGGAAAAGTGTCCTCGGTGAGGTGGAGAGCTTATTTCTACTTGGCCATTCCTGAAGCGCTTTCAGTGCCTAAAAGTGCCTAGCATGAGCAACTGGAACCCACTTCCTGGTAACTGCAAGATGCAAGGGGACCTCATGTACCTCTTTGCAATTACAGACAAAGACCAGAAGGGCAGCATCACTGCATCCACATGGGGCTTACTGGATCCAGTGAGTCTCTGCTGGCTCCCTACAAGCTCCTGGGATGCCACTTGTCCTGGGTTTGTGGAAAGACAACCAGGGCATTTGCTCAGTGCCCACTTCCTCCTTGTAGGTCTACAGCCTATCACTCAACCCCAAGCCCACCAGCCCCTGCTTCCTAAGCTGTTCCCCACTGGAGCTGCTCAAGTACAGCAGACTGAATGTCACAAAACACTTTGTCATGCCATGAAAGAAAAGGTAAGGTCGCCAGGTGAGGTGGCTCATGCCTGTAAGCCCAACACTTTGGAAGGCCAAGGCAGGTGGATCAAGAGGTCAGGAGTTCGAGACCAGCCTGGCCAATATGGTGAAACTCCGTCTCTACTAAAAATGCAAAAATTAGCTGGGCGTGGTGATGCATGCGTGTAGTCCCAGCTGCTCGGGAAGCTGAGGCAGGAGAATCCCTTGAACCTGGGAGGTGGAGGTTGCAGTGAGCCGAGATCATGTTGCTTCACTCCAGTCTGGGTGACAGAGTGAGACTTCATCTCAAAAAAAAAAAAAAAGAAAGAAAGAAAATGTAATGTCATTGTTTCATCTGTCCCTGACTTGTGTCATGTCACAGGGGCCTATGAGATGAACCAGCCAGCCGAAACTCCAGAGCTTCTGCCCAAACAATCTGTCCCCATTGCGTGAGTCCCCTCTAGGGAGCTGTCAGTGTGACAAGGGGCATCCCTGGGAGTGGTGCCCATTTGCTTCTATCTGACCTCAGGGTAGCTTCTTAGGGCGAGAAGATCCTAGAGCAGATGGGAGTCTCAGAGAAGAAGCCTATGGCAGGGTTCTGGGCTTGATGGGCTGTGTATCTCCCTCTTCCCTGCCTTCCACAAGGTCCAGCACCACCCATTCTCCCAGGTCACCACTCCATTCCAGGTGTGCAGCTGGACAGCTTCCCAGGCAGAGGCTGTCATGGACTCCGTGCACACAGAGAATGCCTAAACCTTGAGGCTGGACTATGAGGAGAACATTCCTGAACAGGTGCATGCAGCCTGGTCCTGCCCTCAGTGGGAACCCCCTTCCTCTTGGGTACTAGACAGAATGCTGTGCACTTTCCTGGAGGCTCCTTGCTGGTCTGTTCATTTGGAAGTTTGAGGCTGTCCATAGGGAGGTAACAAAAGAGACTTCTCCTCCGTCTGAAAAAAAAAGACTTCTCAGAGCATGTTGTGGGGCACAGGCTGAGCCCTTGCCTCTCTGCCTGGTCCCTCTGCAGACTGAGGACTGAAACAAGGAGCTGCAGACAATGAGGGAACTATTCTGCAAGAACCGGCCTTAGCGGCTGCTTCAAGAAAGAACAACAATCAAAATGCCTACAGCCCCGACTGACTGGCAGCCTCAGGCCCATCTACTATCTGCAGGCAGGTTTTCTTGCTGACAGGATGAAAGCAAGGAAAGCAGAAATGAGCCCAGCCCTCTCAGGCACCCTGAAGGCTGTCTGGGGTCCCCTGCAAGGCCTTCTAGCCTTCTGCTTCTTGGCAGACCACCCAAGCATCTTTTTCTGGCCTTTGAGACTTTGATTCTCTGGAAGGAGAAGGCCCTACTTTTCACTAGGCTAAGTGGCCAGGGCCATCCAGCTCTCCCTCTTCACTAACAACCATTGGGCTCTCACCTGGACACACACTCCCCAATCTTGGCCCTTCTAAGGCAGGAGCTCATTTGTCTTACAGTTTCAGCTTGCTAGGGCTTAAAAGTTATCAGTGCTGTTATTAAGATAGAGAAATCAGGGGAAAAAGTTGCCTTAAAAATTTCTCCTAATCTTACCTTGGAGATCATCAGCACAGGTGACAGCACAGGCAGGGCTGCTGAGGATGCTGGGGGAGAGTGCCGAGCCTGTCCTGCCAGCTGGTCCTTGCCAGAGGTGGCTTATGACCCAGCCCCTGAGAGAAGCAGGCAGACATCTCAGCAAGGAGCTGGAGTGCGTAGATCAGAGCAGCCCAGCCACACTGATGGTTGCATGGTTCTACCTCTCATCAAGTGGTGTCACCACAGCTGACCCTTGGAGCCAGGAGGTGATTTACAACATGTGCAAGGCAGTCAGCTCCATCGACTCTATGGCCTTCAATGCTCACTTCAACTCGGACATCTCACCAGAAACAGTGGGGACTGGCCAATGCAGAAGCTCTGCAAAGTGGGACAGAGCATCATGGGGTGGGGGATCTGGGGACTGTCTGCTCATCTGAGCATTGCTTCCTGGGTGTGTGCTCTGCAGGCTTCCTTAAAGAGGATTGTGAGCTCATCAGGGAGGTCCTGAGCCTGTAGAACATGCCTGAGGCCACACCCATGGGGATTACGCCTACTTGCACCTCTTTGCTCATTCCACAACACTATGGGTGACTATGCCGAGATGGGCCTCAAGCACCCCCTGGGCTGTGTCAGCAAAGGCCTTTAGGCCTGGCCTGGAATGGAAGGATGGCAAACGAGGGGTCTGGGGTTGCATTGTCACCCTCTATGGTACCACAAAATGAGAGAGTCCAGACCTGCAGGACTGGAATCCTATCAAGGGGGTTAGGAGGCTGCTCAATTCCTCTCAGGGCCCCATGTGGAGGAGCAGAGTGAGGGTAGGGAGACCCGGGGGACTCACATGTTCTGTATGGGCTGCCCCCAGCTCCACCCTTTGATAACCATCTTCTGGGAAGAGCTCAGGAACCTCCTGTGCTCTAGTGAGGCAGGGCCTCCCCTCACAGGGTATTGGGGAGGAGGCATTCTGAAACTCTGTGAGTACTAACACACTGCCTGACAAGTACTCATGGGATCTGTCATCCTCTGTGACCATCACGTGGCCTTGTAGTTTTCAGACTGCCTGGCCTGCCTGGGGCTTGGTGAGACCATTTTGGGGTCAGCCACTTTAGACTCCCACTTTCTCTGCAACCAAACAGTGACTGTTTTCATGTTCGTCTGTTTATTTATGGGTTTAAATATCCTAATATTTCATTTAGAGTAGTTTCAGGCTTGTATTTGTGTATTTGCAAAAATTTTATTAGAAGAAAGGGGGCTTAAGACAACAAAATTTTAGAAGGTCTTAATGGGGCATAGACTTTCATGTCACAACAGCTACTGTTGACCTCTTTTTGCTACCTTAGTGCAAAGTATACATAGAAAGTGCATCCAGAGGTGATGAGGCCAAGAGTCTAGAGTTGAGCTGCCTGGGCTTCTTGCTGGCCTGCAGTCAGGTGGACTCTGGCTGTGAGGTGGTGCCACCCTGGATATACATCCCCCACACCCTCTCCTGAGTAACCAACACAAGGCAGTGCTAATGAGTGGGCGAGTGATGGGCATCGGGCACCCCAATACCATCCAGGAAGATTTGAACACCATCTGGGCTGGGGCTGTAGGGGGTAGAGGCTGTGGCTGCCTTGGCTTGTCATGGCGCCACCCACAGGTGCATCTGCCCTGTGCTGCTTCTCCAGCAGTCAGCTGCCCATGGTCCTGAGCCTGCCATGCCATACCTGTTACCTCATGCTGCTCATGTTTTAAGAAAACATCCCGAGATGGTGCTGCTGGATGTGAGTGCTGGCAAAAAGATAGCACCTTTGTCCTGGGAGATTAGGAGCTGACCAGATAGCTCCTGACTGCCTCCAGAACAAGTGGGGGCTGGTGCTGAAATTAAAGATGCCTCCCAAAAGATATGTTTGCAATGGCTCAATCAATATTTGATGCAGAAGCCTAAATGAAGACACATGAATGGAGTATGTGGACATCAGTTAGCAGCTGGGAAACAGGTGCCTCTCAGGCCTCTCATCTTCCAGCAAGTGTGGAACGTGCCCAAGCCCATGAGTGTATACACCTGGAATGTATACATCTGGCTGCTGCTTTTGCTGCCACTATCCCCAGGACCAATCTGGCTTAAAATCTGGATTTTAAGTAGAAAAGATAAGAGGCTTTTCTGTGTCCTGGAATAGGAAGCCAGAGATCTGTGTAGGGCTGGCATTGGGTGCACATTAGTTTTGTGACAGGATGGCAGCTGCAGTGGTTTTGTTAATCATGATAGGCCTGGCCTGGTTGTAGCTCTGAGTGAGAGGGAGGGAGTCAGCAGTGGTGGTCATGCAGACGTCCAAGTGGCCAACCCTGGCCTGCCTCCTCTCAGGCACAGCAAGAGGCACCACCACAGGCCCTGACTTGCCTCCCTACTCCCCACATGCCAGATGGGAATACCCAGAGGCTACAATCTGAATGTATTATTCTCCCATTTTGACCCGAGCTGCCTAACACACAGTGGGGATAGGGTGGGTGAAGGGCCTGGGGGAAAGCAGGGCTGGATCATGGAACCTGGGGGAAATTTAGATACAGGAATGATTGTCACCTCTCTGTGGAGCCCAGCTCCCTACCTGGTCCTTGCCACGCAGCCCCTTCTACAGAGACCAGCTCTGGGGAGTTTGGGGATCCCTAAGGCCCCAGGCTGCTCCTTGTCACCCCCTCTCTGTGCTCCTTCCCTTTCCTGCTGGCAAAGCCCAACATGGCGGAGGAAGTTGCTGCCCTGTGAGCTTGAGGGAGCTGTGTCTGACTGGGATTTTGCAAAGCTCTACTTATGAATATGGTCTGTCCAGATACCCTGTTTCAAAGGAAGTGAGTATGAGGTAGCAAGTGTAGCAACCCCACAGTTGATCGATAACTTTTTCTTGTTTTTAAACCATCACATTTTCATTTCACATTGGAATAAAGTAAGTGAAACCTGCTACCGCAGCCTCGCCCGTGTGTTCTGTAACCCAGACTCATTTGGTTGTGAGGGCTGTTGTTAGAAATGTTATGAAAAGAACAATATGCATAAATTAGATCAAATGTAAAATTATGCTTATAATGTCACTTGAGTGGGAGGTAAGAGGGTGGAGTCACAGGCACTCAGTTGGAGTTTACCCACCTCTCGCTTACCAGGCTCATGAGTGTGGCACAGATGAACATCACCTGACACTGATGACAGAAGAGAAAACACCGGCATGAAGGCTAGGTGAGGGAGAGATGCCAGGCTGTGGGGCTAGGCCCTGGGCATGCTGAGCCTGTTAGGTCACTGGACATCTAACTGCCCGGGCACCAGCCCTTGTCACATCAGTTGAGGTAAGAAGATTGGGCAGTACTCTTCAGAAGTCACACTGCTCTGGGAGAATGGAGGAGAATCTACAACTTGTCATCCTAGGGTAGGTTTTAGAGTGAGCTGGACACTCTTGGAGAGCTAATGAGATGGGAGGAAGGCAGTCCCCCAGGTGCACCTGATGGCCAGAGCCTAGGAAGTGAGGCGGGGTGTGTGCGGGTGGCCAGTCCCTATGAGAGGAGGAGTTTAAAGCTTTTACAGCTGGTGGCTGCTGCTCAGTCATCCCTCTGCATAGCAGGCAGGTCCTCAGCCACATGTATAGCTGAATGTCTTTTGGAGTGTTTAGAGGGTGCTGTATGTCTTAGAAATTCCTTTCCCCTGGCCTTGTCCAGTGAACATGGTTCACATGGCCAACACCACTTCTTGAGATGTGGGCACCATGCTAAGCTGAGAATGGATTGGGTTTAGTTACCATTGTGCCTCCTCCTCACCTGAGAGGCCTATTTTCTTTGGTTGATTCCTTAAGTGTATTAGTGCTGTCAGTCACTTTTGGACAACTGAAATGACAAGTGGCTGTTGTTTCATTAAAAAAATGAAGGCTTTGAATGTGAAACCCTCCTTTTCTCCTCTCCTTCTCTTAGATGAAAGATTTTGTTTTATAAAAAAGGGTACACAGTGGTATCCCAGCAGGTGTAGTGTGAGAACTGGCATGTGCTAGGCTATGGTTTCAGTGTGGATGGGCAATTCTTCAGGATGGAAAACCAAGTCTCACTGAGTTGCTGGAGCCATACTCGCCTTTCTCCACATCCCCCACCAAGGGCTTTCACTTTTCTCCCATGCTTGAATTTTTTTTAACATACATATTTTTAACATACATATTGTTCATATATATATATATATTTCATATATATATAGTTATATATATAATATATATATAATATACACACAAACACACACTTGTACATACACATACAGGTCTCTGTCACCCTGGCTGCAGTGCAGTGGCTGAGTCATGGGTCACTGCAGCCTCAAACTCTTAGGCTTAAGTGATGTTTTCACCTCAGCCTCTCAAGTAGCTAGGACTACAGGCAATCAATGCTATGCCCAGACAATTTTTAAATCGTTTTCTAGAGACTGAGCCTACTTATGTTGCCCAGACTGGTCTTGAACTTCTGGGATCAAGCAATCATTCCACTCTGGCCTCCCAAAGTGTTTAGATTACAGATGGGAGCTACCTAACTCAGCCAAAAATATTTTTTAAAGAACTGTTATAAGCAAATTATGAGTTATGATTGCACCACTGCCCTCCAGCCTGGGCACCAGAGCAAGACCTTGTATCCAAAAACAAAGCAAAATGAAACAAAAAGAAACTTACAACCAAATTAAACTTCAAAGATTGTGTCATCTGTGTCCATCCCTGCCCTCCAAGCCATCACAGTTAAATATAATGGTTATTGAGAAAACAGTTAGATATTGTTAAGAAATTTTTATATATACTCCAGCTGAAAATGAGGTATTCAAATGTGGCCCAAATATTTTCTCACTGCTAACTTCAGAATCTGAACTAGCAAATCAAATCAAGACACCTGCAGAGGACAGTTGGCTGTTTTCAAATAGAAAGAGAATTACCCCCATTAATAAGAGTAATACAGTGATTTTCAAAAAGAAAAGTCAGACTGAGATGCAGCACAGTCAGGGCAAAACTACCCTGGAAAAACCTCTTCACACAGAATGGTTGAGGAGACTTTCTTAGATGAGCAAATTTGGGCAACATAATTCTCGCTTATTTATTCCCAAACCAACTTCCCACCTGATTCCTAATGGCCACCCCACGATATGGTCAGCAATGGAGTGCAGCATCATGAGAGAGGAGCTCAAGGATGGGATGAGGGTCTTTCCTGCATGATTAAAATGCTTAAAAAGTTGTGAAAAATGTGTCCAAATTGTTCTACTTCCTACCTTTAAATAGGTGCTAAGATGCATTATAAAACAGACTCAGGTAAGGGAAAGAACAAGTGCATTTCAAGTCTCAGTTCACTTCTTAATTAGCTGTGATACTCTGGGCATGTGATCCCACTATTTGAGCCTGTTTGCCTGTTCACCCAAGACAAACCTAAGCAAAAATAACAAAGCTTGTGGCATCATGCTACCCGACCTCAAACTATATTAAAAGGTTATAGCAACCAAAACGCATGGTACTGGTACCACAACAGAGATATAGACCAATGAAACAGAACAGACACCTCAGAAATAACACCACACATCTACAACCATTTGATCTTCAATAAACCTGACCAAAACAAGCAATGGGGAAAAAAATCCCTATTTAACAAATGGTGCTGAAAAAACTGGCTAGCTTTATGCAGAAAACAGAAACTGGAGACCTTCCTTACATCTTATACAAATATTAACTCAAGATGGATTAAAGTTTTTTTGTTTGGTGGAACCAAGATGGCCAAATAGGAACAGCTCCAGTCTACAGCTCCCAGCATGAGTGATGCAAAAGACGGGTGATTTCTTCATTTCCAACTGAGGTACCAGGTTCATCTCACTGGGGAGTGTCAGACAGTGGGTACAGGACAGTGGGTGCAGAGCACCAAGCATGAGCCAAAGCAGGGCAAGGCATCACCTCACCCGGGAAGCACAAGGGGTCAGGGAATTCCCTTTCCTAGTCAAAGAAATGGGTGACATATGGCACCTGGAAAATTGGATCACTCCCACCCTAATACTGTGCTTTTCCAATGGTCTTAGCAAATGGCACACGAGGAGATTATATCCCGTGCATGGCACGGAGGGTCCTATGCCCACGGAGCCTCTCTCCTCGCTAGCACAGCAATCTGAGATCAAACTGCAAGGCGGCAGTGAGGCTAGGGAGGGGCGCCCGCCATTGCCGAGGCTTGAGTAGGTAAACAAAGCGGCCGGGAAGCTTGAACTGGGTGGAGCCCACTGCAGCTCAAGAAGGCCTGACTGCCTCTGTAGACTCTACCTCTGGGGGCAGGGCATAGCCAAACAAAAGGCAGCAGAAACCTCTGCAGACTTAAATGTACCTGTCTGACAGCTTTGAAGAGAGTAGTGGTTCTTCCAGCACACAGCTTGAGATCTGAGAATGGACAGAATGCCCCCTCAAGTGGGTCCCTGACCCCCAAGTAGCCTAACATGGAGGCAACCCACAGTAGGGGCAGACTGACACTTCACACGGCCGGGTACTCCTCTGAAACAAAACCTCCAGAGGAAAAATCAGGCAGCAACATTTGCTGCTCACCAATATCCACTGTTCTGCAGCCTCTGCTGCTGACTCCCAGGCAAACAGGGTCTGCAGTGGACCTCCAGCAAACTCCAACAGACCTGCAGCTGAGGTTCCTGACTGTTAGAAGGAAAACTAACAAACAGAAAGAACATCCACACAAAAACCCCATCTGTACGTCACCATCGTCAAAGAACAAAGGCAGATAAAACCACAAAGATGGGGAAAAAACAGAGCAGAAAAACTGGAAACTCTAAAAATCTGAGACCTCTCCTCCTCCAAAGGAACACAGCTCCTCACCAGCAATGGAACAAAGCTGGTTGGAGAATGACTTTGACGAGTTGAGAGAAGAAGGCTTCAGACGATCAAACTACTCTGAGCTAAAGGAGGAAGTTCGAACCCATGGCAAAGAAGTTAAAAACCTTGAAAAAAAATCAGATGAATGGCTAACTAGAATAACCAAAGCAGAGAAGTCCTTAAAGGGCCTGATGGAGCTGAAAACCATGGCACAAGAACTACGTGATGAATGCACAAGCCTCAGTAGCCGATTCAATCAACTGGAAGAAAGGGTATCAGTGATGGAAGATGAAATGAATGAAATGAAGTGAGAAGAGAAGTTTAGAGGAAAAAGAATAAAAGGAAATGAACAAAGCATCCAACAAATATGGGACTATGTGAAAAGACCAAATCTACATCTGATTGGTGTACCTGAAAATGACAGGGAGAATGGAACCAAGTTGGAAAACACTCTGCAGGATATTATCCAGAACTTCCCCAATCTACCAAGGCAGGGCAACTTTCAAATTCAGGAAATACAGAGAATGCCACAAAGATACGCCTCAAGAAGAGCAACTCCAAGACACATAATTGTCAGATTCACCAAAGTTGAAATGAAGGAAAAAATGTTAAGGGCAGCCAGAGAGAAAGGTCGGGTTACCCACAAAGGGAAGCCCATTAGATTAACAACAGATCCCTCGGCAGAAACTCTACAAGCCAGAAGAGAGTGGGGACCAATAGTCAACATTCTTAAAGAAAAGAATTTTCAACCCAGCATTTCATATCCAGCCAAACTAAGCTTCATAAGTGAAGGAGAAATAAAATACTTTACAGACAAGCAAATGCTGAGAGCTTTTGTCACCACCGGGCCTGCCCTAAAAGAGCTCCTGAAGGAAGCAATAAACATGGAAAGAAACAACTGGTACCAGCCACTGCAAAAACATGCCAAATTGTAAAGACGATCAAGGCTAGGAAGAAACTGCACCAACTAAAGGGCAAAATAACCAGCTAACATCATAATGACAGGATAAAATTCACACATAACAATATTAACCTTGAATATAAAAGGACTAAATGCTCCAATTAAAAGACACAGACTAGCAAATTTGATAAAGTGTCAAGACCCATCAGTGTGCTGTATTCAGGAAACCCAGCTCACATGCAGAGACACACATAGGCTCAAAATAAAGGGATGGAGGAAGGTCTACCAAGCCAATGGAAAACAGAGAAAGGCAGGGGTTGCAATCCTAGTCTCTGATAAAACAGACTTTAAACTAACAAAGCTCAAAAGAGACACAGAAGGCCATTACATAATAGTAAATGGATCAATTCAACAAGAAGAGCTAACTATCCTAAATATATATGCACCCAACACAGGAGCACCCAGATTCATAAAGCAAGTCCTTAGAGACCTACAAAGAGACTTAGACTCCCACATAATAATAATGGGAGATGTTAACACCCAATTGTCAACATTAGACAGATCAACGAGACAGAAAGTTAACAATGATATCCAGGAATTGAACTCAGCTCACCAAGCGGACCAAATAGACATCTACAGAACTCTCCACCCCAAATCAACAGAATATACATTCTTTTCTGCACCACACCACACCTATTCCAAAATTGACCACATAGTTGGAAGTAAAGCACTCCTCAGCAAATGTAAAAGAACAGAAATTATAACAAACTGTCTCTCAGACCACAGTGCAATCAAACTAGAACTCAGGATTAAGAAACTCGCTCAAAACCACTCAACTACATGCAAACTGAATAACCTGCTCCTGAATGACTACTGGGTACAGAATGAAATGAAGGCAGAAATAAAGATGTTCTTTGAAACCAGTGAGACCAAAGACACAACATACCAGAATCTCTGGGACACATTCAAAGCAGCATGTAGAGGGAAATTTATAGCACTAAATGCCCACAAGAGAAAGCAGGAAAGATCTAAAATTGACACCCTAACATCACAATTAAAAGAACTAGAGAAGCAAGAGCAAACACATTCAAAAGCTAGCAGAAGGCAAGAAATAATGAAGATCAGAGCAGAACTGAAGGAAATAGAGACACAAAATACCCTTAAAAAAATCAATGAATCCAGCAGCTGATTTTTTGAAAAGATCAACAAAATTGATAGGCCGCTAGCAAGACTAATAAAGAAGAAAAGAGAGAAGAATCAAATAGACGCAATAAAAAATGGTAAAGGGGATATCACCACCAATCCCACAGAAATACAAACTACCATCAGAGAATACTATAAACACCTCTACACAAATAAAGTAAAAAATCCAGTAGAAATGGATAAAGTCCTCGACACATACACCCTCCCAAGACTAAACCAGGAAGAAGTTGAATCTCTGAATAGACCAATAACGGCTCTGAAATTGAAGCAATAATTAATAGCTTACCAACCGAAGAAAGTCCAGGACCAGATCGATTCACAGCTGAATTCTACCAGAGGTACAAGGGGAGCTGATACCATTCCCTCTGAAACTATTCCAATCAGTAGAAAAAGAGGGAATCCTCCCTAACTCATTTTATGAGGTCAGCATCAACCTGATACCAAAGCCTGGCAGAGACACAACAGAAAAAGACAATTTTAGACCAATATCCTTGATGAACATTGATGCAAAATCCTCAATAAAATACAGGCAAACTGAATCCAGCAGCATATCAAAAAGCTTATCAAACATGATCAAGTGGGCTTCATCCCTGGGATGCAAGGCTTGTTCAACATAGGCAAATCAGTAAACGTAATCCAGCATATAAACAGAACCAACGAGAAAAACCACATGACTATCTCAATAGATGCAGAAAATTCCTTTGACAAATTTCAACAGCACTTCATGCTAAAAACTCGCAATAAATTAGGTATTGATGGGACGTATCTCAAAATAATAAGAGCTATCTATGACAAACCCACAGCCAATATCATACTGAATGGGCAAAAACTGCAAGCATTCCCTTTGAAAACTGGCACAAGACAGGGATGCCCTCTCTCACCACTCTTATTCAACATAGTGTTGGAAGTTCTGGCCAGGGCAATCAGGCAGGAGAAGGAAATAAAGGGTATTCAATAAGGAAAAGAGGAAATCAAATTGTCCCTGTTTGCAGATGACATGATTATATATCTAGAAAACCCCATCGTCTCAGCCCAAAATCTCCTTAAGCTGATAGGCCACTTCAGCAAAGTCTCAGGATACACAATCAATGTGCAAAAATCACAAGCATTCTTATACACCAATAACAGACAAATAGAGAGCCAAATCATGCATGAACTCCCATTCACAATTGCCTCAAAGAGAATAAAATACCTAGGAATCCAACTTACAAGGGATGTGAAGGACCTCTTCAAGGAGAACCACAAACCACTGCTCAATGACATAAAAGAGGATACAAACAAATGGAAGTACATTCCATGCTTGTGGGTAGGAAGAATCAATATCGTGAAAATGGCCATACTGCCCAAGGTAATTTATAGATTTAATGCCATCCCCATCAAGCTACCAATGACTTTCTTCACAGAATTGGAAAAAACTACTTTAAAGTTCATATGGAACCAAAAAAGAACTGGCATTGCCAAGTCAATGCTAAACCAAAAGAACAAAGCTGGAGGCATCATGCTACCTGACTTCAAACTATACTACAAGGCTACAGTCACCAAAACAGCATGGTACTGGTACCAAAACAGAGATATAGACCAATGGAACACAACAGAGCCCTCAGAAATAATGCTGCATATCTACAACTATCTGATCTTTGACAAACCTGAGAAAAACAAGCAACGGGGAAAGGATTCCCTATTTAATAAATGGTGCTGGGAAAACTGGCTAGCCATATGTAGAAAGCTGAAACTGGATCACTTCCTTACACTTTATACAAAAATTAATTCAAGATGGATTAAAGACTTAAATGTTAGACCTGAAACCATAAAAACCCTAGAAGAAAACCTAGGCAATATCATTCAGGACATAGGCATGGGCAAGGACTTCATGTCTAAAACACCAAAAGCAACGGCAACAAAAGCCAAACTTGACAAATGGGATCTAATTAAACTAAAGAGCTTCTGCACAGCAAAAGAAACTACCATCAGAGTGAACAGGCAACCTACAAAATGGGAGAAAATTTTTGCAATCTACTCGTCTGACAAAGGGCTAATATCCAGAATCTACAATGAACTCCAACAAATTTACGAGAAAAAAACAAACAAACCCATCAAAAATTGGGCAAAGGTTATGAACAGACACTTCTCTAAAGAAGACATTTATGCAGCCAAAAGACACATGAAAAAATGCTCATCATCACTGGCCATCAGAGAAATGCAAATCAAAACCACAATGAGATATCATCTCACATCAATTAGAATGGCGATCATTAAAAATTCAGGAAACAACAGGTGCTGGAGAGGATGTGGAGAAATAGGAACACTTTACACTGTTGGTGGGACTGTAAACTGGTTCAACCATTGTGGAAGTCAGTGTGGCAATTCCTCAGGGATCTAGAACTGGAGATACCATTTGACCCAGCCATCCCATTACTGGGTATATACCCAAAGGATTATAAATCATGCTGCTGTAAAGACACATGCAAACGTATGTTTATTGCAGCACTATTCACAATAGCAAAGACTTGGAACCAACCCAAATGTCCATCAATGATAGACTGGATTAAGAAAATGTGGCACATATATACCATGGAATACTATGCAGCCATAAAAAATGATGAGTTCATGTCCTTTGTAGGGACATGGATGAAACTGGAAGCCATCATTCTCAGCAAACTATCGCAAAGATGAAAAACCAAACACTGCATGTTCTCACTCATAGGTGGGAATTGAACAATGAGAACACATGGACACAGGAAGGGGAACATCACACACCAGGGCCTGTTGTGGGGTCGGGGGAGGGGGGAAGGATAGCATTAGGAGATATACCTAATGTTAAATGACGAATTAATGGGTGCAGCACACCAACATGGCACATGTATACATATGTAACAAACCTGCACATTGTGCACATGTACCCTAAAACTTAAAGAATAAAAAAAAAAGACAAAAAACAAAAAAAAAAGTTTTTTGTTTTGTGATTTTTTTTTTTTTTAAGATGGAATCTCACTCTGTTGCCCAGGCTGGAGTACAGTGGAGTGATCTCTGCTCACTGCAACCTCCGTTTTCAAATAGAAAGAGAAATACCTTTCTAGCAATTCTCCTGCCTTAGCCTCCTAAGTAGCTGAGATTACAGGTGCCCACCACTACGCCCAGCTAATTTTTTTGTATTTTTAGTAGTGATGGGGTTTCACCATGTTGGCCAGGCTGATCTCAAACTCCTGGCCTTGTGATTTGCTTGCCTCAGCCTCCCAAAGAGCCTGGATTACAGGCATGAGCCACTGTCCCTGGCTGTATTAAGGTCTTACATGTAAAACCCCAAAACAAAAACCCTAGAAGAAAACCTAGGCAATACCATTCAGGACAGAAGCATGGGCAAAGACTTCATGACTAAAACACCGAAAGCAGTTGCAACGAAAGCAAAATTGACAAATGAGATCTAGTTAAACTAAAGAGCTTCTGCACAGCAAAAGAAGCTATCATTTGAGTGAACAGACAACCTACTGAATGGGAGAAAATTTTTGCAATCTATCCATCTGACGAAGGTCTTATATCCAGAATCTAGAAGAAACATAAACAAATTCACAAGAAAACAAACAAACAAACAAACAAACACCATCAGAAAGTGGACAAGGGATATGAACAGACTTTTCTCAAAAGAAGACATTTGGCTGGGCAAGGTGGCTCAGGCCTGTAATCCCAGCATTTTGGGAGGTCGAGGCAGGAGGATCACGAGACCAGCCTGGCCAACATAGTGAAACCTCTTCTCTACTAGAAATACAAAAAACTAGCTGGGCCTTTTGGTGTGCCCCTGTAATCCCAGCTTCTTGGGAGGCTGAGGCAGGAGAAACACTTGAAACTGGGAAGTGGATATTGCAGTGAGCCGAGATCGTGCCACTGCACTGCACCCTGGCTAACAGAGCAAGACTTAGTCTCAAAAATTAAAATAAATAAATAAATAAATAAATAAATAAATAAATAAGACATTTATGCGACCAAAAAACATAAACCTCATTATCACTGGTCGTTAGAGAAATGCAAATCAAAACCACAATGAGATACCATCTCATGCCAGTTAGAATGGCAATTATTAAAAAGTCAGGAACCAACAGATGCTGGTGAGGCTATGGAGAAATAGATATGCTTTTACACTGTTGGTGGGAGGGTAAATTAGTTCAACCATTGTGGAAGACAGTGTGACAATTTCTCAAGGATCTAGAACCAGAAATATCATTTGACCCAGCAATCCCATTACTGGGTATATACTCAAAGCATTATAAATCATTCTACTATAAAGACACATGCACACGTATGTTTATTGCAGCCCTGTTTACAATAGCAAAGAATTGGAACCAACCCTAATGCCCATCAATGATAGACTGGAGAAAGAAAATGAGGCACATATACACCATGGAATATTATGCAGCCATAAAAAAGGATGAGTTCATGTCTTTTGCAGGGACTTGAATGAAGCTGGAAACCATCATCCTCAGCAAACTAACACAGGAACAGGAAACCAAACACCACATGTTCTCATTCATAAGTGGAAGTTGAACAATGAGAACACATAGACACAAGGAGGGAAACATCACACACTGGGGCCTGTCAGAGAATGGGGGTCAAGGAGAGAGAGAGCATTAGGAGAAATAACTAATGCATGTGAGGCTTAAAACCTAGATGGCGGGTTGATAGGTGCAGCAGCCGGGCAGGGCGGCTCACGCCTGTAATCCCAGCACTTTAGGAGGTGGAGGCGGGCGGATCACCTGAAGTCGGGAGTTCAAGATAGGTGCCGCAAACCCCCATGGCTCATGTAAACCTATGGAACAAACCTGCACGTTCTGCACATGTATCCCAGAACTTAAAGTTTTTTTTTAAAAAAGGGCACTAAGGCTGAGGGGGAGTGGCGGTGGGGGGGAGTGGGTGGGCCCTGGAGCTTTATGCAATTGGTAGCGGTGGCATGGGAACAGCCCAATCAGGCACGCAGTTGGAGAGGAAGGAAGGGCGTGGCTTCCAGTGTTTGGCGGGAACTTTTTCTCTCCCTGGGGCCAGAAGTTGGGATCCATCTCTACTCTTCCACCTTCTCCATGTTGGGAGCTCCATGGGGCCTTCCTCACAATCTCTTTTGCCCTGTAATCTGAAGGTACTTGGGGACGCATAGGTAAGATACCAGAACATCCTGGAAGCTGGGAAATGGTGAGTAAGGGGGTTCGGCACCCCGAGAGAAGAGAGCAGGCCGTGAAACCAGCAGGACCGGCCTCCCCACAGTCATCTCCGAGTCTCCGGCGCAGCTTGGCCCTCAGTCCCCTGTGCCTGCAAGATGGTGGCTGGGCCAGCAGCAGGGACCCCCGTGTCCGGCCTCATGCCATCCGGTCCCGTCGCTGCGTGGCGTCCTGCTGTGCACCCACAGTGCGAGTATTCCCCAGATTGTTCGGGGATGCCAGGTGGGTCATCAGGGCAGAACCCCCACTCGGTGTGTGCGTCGGAGGAGCTGCAGCCCGGGGCGTCCCCAGTCTCTCTTGTTAAAAATTAAAGGGGATTCCATATTAAAACGTTAACCACTTTATTTGAGCAAACAGTGATTGGTGAAATGGAAAGCACCCAGCCATGATTTGTGGTCCACCCGAGGGGCATGAAGGAAAGGCTTTTACAAGGTGCATAAGAAGGCAACCCAAGTTCAAGAAATGGTTAGAGTTGGCAGGGCACGGTGGCTCACACCTGTAATCCCAGCACTTTGGGAGGCCGAGGTGGCCAGACCACCTGAGATCGGGAGTTCAGACCAGCCTGACCAACATGGTGAAACCCTGTCTCTACTAAAAATACAAAATTAGCCAGGCGTGGTGGCGCATGCCTGTAATCCCAGCTACTCGGGAGGCTGAGGCAGGAGAATCAGTTGAACCTGGAGGGTGGAGATTGCGGTGAGCCGAGATCACGCCATTGGACTCCAGCCTGGGCAACAAGAGTGAAACTCTTGTCTCAAAAAAACAATTAAAAATGGGCTAAAATACATGAACTAAATGATTTCCAATAGCTCCTGCAGCTTTGCCAAGTCCATGTTAAAAAAATTACATGAATGGGAACTGACGTGGTGGCTCACTCCTGTAATCCCAGCACTTTGGGAAGCTGAGGCGGGCGGATCAAGAGGTCAGAAGATCGAGACCATCCTGGCTAACACGATGAAACCAAAATACAAAAAATACCAAAAATACAAAAAATTAGCCATGCATGGTGGCAGGCGCTTGCAGCCCCAGCTACTCCGGAGGCTGAGGCAGGAGAATGGAGTCAACCCAGGAAGTGGAGATTGCAGTGAGCCAAGATCGGGCCACTGCACTCCAGCCTGGGCAACAGAGTGAGACTCCATCTCAAAAAAAAAAAATTACATGTATGGATTTTTTTCCTGACCCTTAATTTTATTCCATTAATGTGTATGTATTGACCCCCTGTTCTACAACTTTGCAGAATTTGATTATTAATGTTAACAGCTTCATTATTACTAAGGATTTTAATTATATATATAAAATTATAACATCTATATGTAGAAATAAGCTTATTTCTTTTCCAATTGGAGTGTTTCTTTTCTTGTATTGCTCAATTATTCTGACCTGATTTGTATTACAATTTTGATCAGAAGTGATAAACACAACTATCTTTGTCTTGTTCCTGATCTTAAGGAGAAAGTTTTTAGTCTTTCACCATTGCATGTAGCGGTAGTTTTGAGTTTCTTATATGTACCTTTTTTATGTTCAGGAAGTTTTAGTCTATATCTAGTTTACTAGGTGCTCTTATAAAAGTGTTTTGGATTATTTCAAATTTTTTCTCTATCAATTGAGGTGATCACGTTTTTTTCTAAAATTCATTCTATTGAGTTGGTATATTGCATTGACTAATTGCAATTGTTAGAGTGAGAAAAATTGGAGTTACAACTTTTAATGTTTAAAACAATTCATCAGTGAAGCCATCTGATTCTGGACTTTTCTTGTTAGTATATTTTTGATAACATATGCAGTCTTTTGCTAGTTACAGGTTGTATTAGACTTATTCAGAGAAATAGAAGCAATAGAATAAATATCTACATCTATGTCTCTGTGTGTGTGTATTCATATATGTATGTGTGTGTGTGTGTGTGTGTGTGAGTGTGTGTGTTAATATATGGGACAGAGCCCTTTAGAGTTGTCATGGCTCTGTCTGCTCAGGGGGACTTTCTCAGCCATTTCTGGGCTGGTTTGGAGAACCCTCTGTTCTTCCACTCACCTCATTTCAATGCTGGCCCTTGTTGGCAACAGCAAGCTTCTGCCCCACACCGAAGGAAACAGAGTGTTACCCCATTAATACGTTTTTGCCAATCTCCTGTGTGGAGCTCTGCAAAGATAGTAACTGGCAGCCAGATATGGAAGCCTCAGAGCTATTTCTGGCCATCACTGCTGCTCCTTATACCCCATGCAACTTTCTGCTCGCCAGGTGAGGCATAAAATTATGTCTATACAGACCTTCAGCCTTGGAAGTCACCAGATAACAGCTCAAGGGCTCAGAACAATCAGTTGAGGTAGATGGGTACCCACAGCAGCACTTGCCTTCTGACTTTGCCAGCCATGATCTGGCGTGTAAACATAATGAGCCACTAGTATTCTAACATCCCAACAATCTGTTCCTGCTCAGAATGAGCCAGCCTCATATAGCATTCCCCTATACACAAAATTTGACATTACATATTTATCCTTTTGTATTTGGCTTATTTTACATAGTATAATGTCTTCAAGGTGCATCCATGTTGTAGCATGTATCAGCATTGCATTTTTTTTTTTGAGATGGAGTCTCTCTTTTGTCACCCAGACTGGAGTGCACAGAAATGCAATCATGACTCACTGCTGCCTCAACCTCCCCAGGCTCAAGTGATCCTTCTGACTCAGATGGACCTCCCCTGTGGCTGGGACTGTAGGCACACACCATCAAGGCCAGCAAATTTTTGTACTATTTGTAGAGATGGTATTTTGCTATGTTGCTCAGGCTGGTCTCAAATTGTCAGGCTCAAGAGATCCTCTCATCTTTGCTTCCCAACGTTCTGAGATTATAAGCATGAGCCACCATGCCCGGCAGCATTGCATTCATTTTAAGGCTAAATAACATTCTGTTGTGTGGTGTCTATACCACATTTTCTTTATCTCTTTATCTCTTAGAAGATATCTGGATTTGTTTTTACATTTTGTACTGTAAATGATGTTGCTATAAAAATTGGTGTGAAAGTATCAGTGCATAAGTGAATAAAATTTAAAAAGCTGAACACATCTCTGCATGCAGTTCTTAGATTGAATAACAGAGACCAGGCATGGTGGCTCACACCTGTAATCCCAAAACTTTGGGAGGCTGAGGCGGGCAAATCACTTAAGCTCAGGAGTTCAAGACCAGCCCGGGCAACATGGTGAAACCCCCTTTCTACTAAAAATATAAAAATTAGCTGGGCTTGGTGATACATCCTTGTAGTCCCAGCTATTCGGGAGACTGAGGGACGAGAATCACTTAAGACCCAGAGGCCCAGGTTGCAGCTTAAGTCCTTGCGTTTAATTATTTTGGATACACCTTTAGTTGAGACATATGGAAGTGTTCCACCTGCTGCTGAAACATATGGTAATTATATATAGAACTTTCTGATAAACTGCCAAACTATTGGTCACAGTCTATAAACCATTTTATATTCTCACCAGCCATGCACCAGGGTTCCACTTCCCCTACATACTAGCCGGTACTTTTTCATTTTTGTTGTTTTGGTTTTTATATAGCCACCCTAATAGATGTAATGTGGTATCTTATTATGGTTTTGATGTGCATGTCATGACTGGTGATGCTGAGCATTTTTCTGTAGACTTATTGACCCAATATAGATTCAAGTCCTCTTCCTTTTTATAAATGCTGTTGTTGTTTTGTTTTGTTATTGAGTCTTAGAAGTTCTTTATATATTCTTCTTATTATATTATACCTTATGTACCTAGTCAGATACATGATTTTCAAATCTTTTCTCCCATTTGCTGGTTGTCTTTTCACTCTGTTGTTCATGCTTTTTGTACAAATTTTAGTAGAGGTGGGAGTTCTTTTTTTTGGTAGCAAAAAACACAAACAACAGAGTGTTTTTCTTATCAAAAAATCAGAAAAGTTTCACATTTTAATCAAGTCCAATTTATATGTTTTTTATTTTGTGTCCTATGCTTTTGGTGTAACAGTCAAGAAACAATCACCAAATTTAATGTTATAAGATTTTTGCATATGCTTTTTCCTAAGAGTTTTTAAAGTTTAACTTTCTAAAACTTTTACAGCAGGTTTGGGGGTACATGTGAAGATTCGTTACATAGTAAACATATGTCACAGGGGTTCACTGTACAGATGATTTCATCATCCAGGTATTAGGCCCAGTACCCAATAGCTATCTTTTCTCCTTCTTTCCCTCCTCCCACCCTCTAACTTCAAATGGACCCCAGTGTCTGCTGTCTTCCCCTTTGAGTTCCTAAGTTCTTATTTAGTTCCCACTTACAACTGAGAACATGTGGTATTTGGTTTTCTGTTCCTGTGTTAGTTTGCTAAGGATAATAGCCTACAGCTACATTCCATGTTGCCACAAGAGACATAATCTCTTTATTTTATGGCTGCTAGTGTTCCATAATGTATATGTGACAGATTTTCTTAATCTAACCTGTTACTGATAGTATTTAGGTTGATACTCCATACTGATAGTATTTAAGTTGATAGTATTTTGGTTGATAGTATTAGGTTGATTCCATGTCTTCGCTATTGTGAATAGGGCTGCAATGAACATTTGCATGTATGTGTCTTTATGGTAGAATAATTTCTATGTCTCTGGGAATATACGCAGTAATGGGATTGCAAGCAGAACTATTGAATGGTAGTTCTGCTGTTAGCTCTTTGAGGAATTGCCAAACTGCTTTCCATAATGGTTGAACTAATTTACACTCCTACCAACAGTGTATAAGTTCCCTTTTCTCTACAACCTCACCAGCATTTATTGTTTGACTCTTTAACTACAGCCATTTTGACTAGGGTGAGATGGCATCTCATTGTGGTTTCTTTCTTTTTTTTTTTCTTTTTTGAGATGGAATCTCACTCTGTCACCAGGCTGGAGTGCAGTGGCACGATCTCAGCTCACTGCAACCTCCGTTTCCTAGGTTCAAGTGATTCTCTTGCCTGAGCCTCCTAAGCAGCTGGGACTACAGGTGCATGCCACCACACCCAGCTAATTTTTGTATTTTTAGTAGAGACAGGACTTCACCATGTTGGCCAAGATGATCTCGATCTCTTGACCTCGTGTTCTGCCTGCCTCAGCCTTCCAAAGTGCTGGGATTACAGTCGTGAGCCACCACACCTGGCCATCTCATTATGGTTTAAATTTTCATTTCTCTAACAATCAGTGATGCTGAGGTTTTTTGCATATACTTGTTGGCCATATGTATGTCTTCTTTTGAAAAGTGTCTGTTCATGTCCTTTGCCCACTTTTTAATGAGGTTGTTTCTTTTGTTGTAAATTTAAGTTCCTTATAGATGCTGGATACTAGATCTTTTTCAGATGCATAGTTTGCAAATGTTTCTTCCACTCACTAGGTTATCTGTTTACTATGTTGATAGCTTTATTTTCTGCTATGCAAAAGCTCTTTAGTTTAATTAGATCTTACTTGTCAATGTTTGTATTTTTTGCTATTGCTTTTGGTGTTTTTGTCATGAAATCTTTGCACATTCCTGTCCAAGATTCTATTGTCTCGATTGTCCTCTAGGATTTTTATACAATTTGGTTTTATATTTAAGTCTTCAATCAATCTTGAGTTTATTTATTTATTTTTTTTGTATATGGTGTAAAGAAGTGGTCTGGCTTCAATTCTCCACATATGGCTAACCAGTTATCCCAGCAACATTTATGGAATAAGAAATCTTTTCCTTATTGCCTGTTTTTGTCAGCTTTGTCAATTATCACATGGTCACAGATGTGCAGCCTTATTTCTGGGTTCTCTATTCTATTCCATTTGTCTATGTGCCTGTATTTGTATCAGTATCATGCTGTTTTGGTTACTGTAGCCTTGTAGAATAGTTTGAAGTCAGGTAACGTGATACCTCCAGCTTTGCTCTTTTTGCTTAGAGTTGCCTTGTCTATTTGTGCTCTTTTTTGGTTTTATATGAATTTTAAAATAGTTTTTCTAGCTCTGTAAAGAATTTCATTGGTAATTTGATAGGAATAGCATTGAATCTGTAAATTACTTTGTCCAGTATAGCCATTTTAGTCATATTGGATCTTCCTATCCATGAGCATGGGACGTTTTTCCATTTGTTTGTGTCTTCTCTGATTTCTTCAAACAGTGTTTTGTAATTCTCATTGTAGAGCTCTTTCACCTCCCTGGTTAGCTGTATTCCTAGATATTTTATTATTTTTGTGGCAATTTTGAATGAATGGCCTTTCTGATTTGGCTGTCAGTGTTGCTATCTTGGTGTAGAGAAATGCTAGTGATTTTTACACATTGATTTTGTAACTTGAAACTTTGCTGAAGTTGTTTATTGACTAAAGAAGCTTTGGAGTTGAAACTACAGGGCTTTCTAGATATAGAATTATGTTATCTGCAAACAGAGATAGTTTGACTTTCTCTCTTCCTATTTGGATGCTCTTTTTTTTCTCTCTCTCTCTCGCCTGATTGCTCTGGTCAGGACTTCCAATACTATGTTGAATAGAAATGGTGAGAGAGGGCATTCTTGCCTTGTAATGGTTTTCAAGGGAATGCTCTCAGCTTTTACCCATTCAGCGGAATGTTGGCTGTGGGTTTGTTATAGATGGCTCTTATTATTTTCTGCATCTATTGAGATAATCCTGTCTTTTTTTAAATTCTGCTTATGTGATGAATTACATTTATTGATTTGCATGTGCTGAACCAACCTGGCATCCTAAGGAGGCAGCCTACTTGATCATGATGGACTATCTTTTTGATGTGCTGCTGGATTCGTTTTGAAAATATTTTGTTGATAACTTTTGTGTTGATGTTCATCAAGAATGTTGGCCTAAAGTTTTCTATATTTGTTGTGTCTCTGCCAGGTTTTTGTGTCAAGATAATGCTGGTCTCATAGAATGAGTTGGGGAGGAGATTCTCCTCAATTTTTTGGGATAGTTTCTGTAGGAATTGTGCCAGCTCTTCTTCGTACATTTGGTAGAATTTGGCTGTAAATTCATAAGGTCCAGGGCTCTTTTTGATTGGTAAGCTATGTATTACTGATTCAATTTCAGAGCGTGTTATTGATCTATTTAGGAAATCAATGTCGTCTTCCTGGCTTAGTCTTGGGAGGGTGTGTGTCTAGGAATGTATCTATCTCTTCTAAGTTTTATAGTTTGTGTGTATAAAGTTGTTCATGGTAGTACTGACCCCACATAAATAAAAGCAACCATCAGAAACCACTAAAGTTTTAACTATTATTTTTATGTCTTGAATCTATTTTTTTTTTTACATGGAATGTGATAAAGATTTAACCCTACTGGTTTAAATTTGGACTTGTTTTCCTAGCATCAGTTGTTGAAAAAACTGTCCTTTCCTTTACATAATTGTTTAGGCATCCTTGTCAAAAGACAATAATTTATGCAAGGGTATTTTTGGGGGGTTATCTATTTTATTAATTTGGTGTCTATCATTCTTTTTATGCCAGTATCAAACTTTTAATTATAGTAGCTCTGTATGTTCTGAAATTTAAAATTGTGAGCCACCTAGCTTTATTCTTTTTTTCAAGATTATTTTGGACATTCAGAGCACCTTCAAATTCCATATGAATTTTAGAATGGGCTATTCTGTTTTTGCAGAAGAAAAGTTGGAAAAAATAAAAACGTGAGATTACAGTACATCTGTACACTACTTTGGCTAATATTGTCATCTTAGCTTTATTAAGTCTTCCAGTCCATGAACATGGAATTCCTTGCCACTTATTTAAGTCTTTTTTAGTTTATTTCATAAATATTCTTATATTGTAGCTTTCAGTGTACAAGTTTTTTACCTCCTTATTAAATTTATTGCTAAGCATTATATTATTTTAATATTGTTGCAAACAATTGTTTTCTTAATTTACTCTCAAATTTATTCTTGGTATATGGAAATGCAGTTTATGTTTCTGTGTTGTAAAAATAATGATTTTATCTCTCAAATCTATTCTTGGTATATGGAAATGCAGTTTATGTTTCTGTGTTGTAAAAATAATGATTTTATCTCTCAAATCTAGACTAGCAATTCATTAAGAATAAATATGCTGTATACATTGGTAGTCATTTAACTATTTCCAGTAAGCTAACCAATTTCAGTGTTTTCTAAATATGTTCAATTGTGTTTTATTTTAATTTCCTCTCACCTGTCATTCACCCAGCCAGAATTACATCACTTCACACATAGAACTTCCATTTCTGGGACTGGGCACAGATCCTCATGCCAGTAATCCCAGCACTTTGGGAGGCCAAGGCGGGTGGATTGCCTGATGTCAGGAGTTTGAGACCAGGCTGGCCAATATGGTGAAACTCTGTCTTTACTAAAAATACAAAAATTAGTTCGGTGTGGTGGCAGGAGCCTTTAGTCCCAGCTATGAGGCAGGAGAATCAATTGAACCTGGGAGGCGGAGGTTGCAGTGAGCTGAGATTGCGCCATTGCACTCCAGCCTGGGAAACAGAAACTCCATCTAAAAAAAAAAAAAAAAAAAAAAAAAATCAAAGAACTTCCGTTTCTCTAAAGTCCTGGTAATTGTATTTATTCCTGTCTCTTACAGTCTTTAACAATCCCACAACACAAAACAACCAAAGTTAGTCTTCATGTCGAAAATCTTCAATGGATCTTTTACATCAGAGGATTGCTTAGTGCAATATTTAATGGAAAGGATGCATGCTGCTGAGATATAATTCTCCAAAGCTCTTTTATAGTTTGTTGTTTTTTTATTTTTTACGTCACATATCTCTCCTGTTCCAGGTTATTTTTCAAAGATTTTTGTACAGAAATAGCCTGGGAAAAGGGTAGTAATTTTTCTCTTCAGGTGAATGGCAGATAAATTACTCAACCAATGTAAAAAAGACAATTTTTCTCTGTGAGGCAAATGTTGGACAAGTTTGCATGTAACTTATTTTTATAAGATTGAGGTTTTTTAATCTTGAGGTTGCTCAGCTGTGACACAAATCTTCCCCATGTGGAATGTCCATCTGAGCCTTTTGAAATCCCTCTAAAAATGTAGTGTGCACAAGGAGAACTAATACAAATATGAAGCTTTTGCCTCTAGTTCTGCTGTCAATCATAAGTATTTTTGTCATACTTCAGTGTCTCATGCCTTCTACCAGCATCCATGAAACTGGAAGGTTAATAGGTTAGTTTACAAATAGGATAAAATCTAAGATCCTTCACAATGATTTAGTTTTGGTGATGAGAGTAGGATGCTGCGATAAACACAACTTTCTGAAAGGGGGAAAGATAAAAATACTTGAAGAACTTGCAAGGGATATGAGAAGTTCCCCTAGGACCAACAGCAAATTCTCTCAGCCAAGTGATTAGTGTGGTGAAACAAGGGCTGTACACTCTGCAGTCTGCTAATGAGGCTGGTCTGTGAGAGGATTAAAACCAAGAGCCTGAGTGCTTCGCATGTTCATTTTTCTCCTGCTGAAAGGATCAAGGAGTCCTTAAAGCTAATGTTGAGGCTTGGATGAGTCCAAACCACTAGAAGTTCATGTGGTTGAGCTGTGAGCAGCCAAAAGGCTGCTGAAAGCTACATTGAATGGGTCTTGTTAGTCTCTTCTTTACCCACATGAAGGTGCCCACTACCTCTGCACTCCAAAATTTTTTCCTTCATCTATAGCCAACTTCAGCAACTTTAAGTATTAAACTACGTAAGATTGGTAATTTGGAGGGGGGAGCTTGAGCTTTTATAGTTCTGTTGGATATGACAAATGTAGGATCAAGAGTGATTATAAAGCGGTAGAAAGGAAAAAGTTCTTAATCCTGGGTACTCTTGAAATGTAAGGTATCACACAGCTTAATTTAACAAGCCAAGGAGAAAAAAATCTCCCAACCACTCAAATCCTCTTTTTCATGTGAATCACTTCTGGCCCCTTGTGGCCTCATACTCCTGCCCAGGGGATAGTGCCATCCTACTTTAGCCCTTGCCTCAAACAAATATTTAACACTATGGTCTGTGTTTAAATAGAAGAAGCTGAGCAGAGAAAAAAATTTGGGCAAATTCTACACATACTTCATGATTCTCACAAATTACAAACTGTGAGTGAACATAATAACACTAAGAGTTCTGTAAATATATATTTGATTTGATTTTTGAGACAGGATCTCACTATCACCCAGGTTGAAATGCAGTGGTGTCATCTTAGCTCATTGCCACTTCCGTCTCCTGGGCTTCAGTGATCCTCTGAAGTAGCTGTGACTATGGATGCAGACCACCACACTAGCCTAATTTTTTATTTTGTGTAGAGATGGGGTTTCCGCATGCCGCCCAGGCTAGTCTTGAACTCCTGAGCACAAATGATCTCCCACCTCAGCCTCCAAAAGTGCTAGGATTACAGGAGTGAGCCACTGCACCTGGCAGAGTTCTGTAAATATATATTTAATGAGCATTATGTGGCAATAGGTGTTCTTATATTTATAGAAATAAATATTTAATTGATACTAAGTACAACACCAAGGCTCTTTTTAAAAATTCTCTGATTTCTTCTGTCAATTAGGCAAGTCAATTCAAGTTCTGTGAATTAGGCCAGTCAATTCCTTCTGCTTTGACTGATGACAAAAAGGGGCAGAGAGTATGAGTCACCAAGGCAGCGGGGAGCAGAGAAAAAAAGTTTGGACTGCAGTTCACTGATCTATTTCTCCTGTGATTGGCAATATTCTGTCTCTCCACAAAGTTCAACAAGTTGTGATTTCTTATAGGCTGTGTCTGAAGTATCCAGAAATGTTATTAGGTTCCAGCTGAGCTATGCCTTTGAATATTTTACTATCTGTTATCTACAGAAGAAAATACATGCAGCTACTTAAGGGCACATTCTCTGCCAAGCACTGTGCTAAAGCAGGAGCTTACAGGTGTGAGTTGACTTAATCGTTAGGAAAACTCAAGGATTAAGGGAGTCATTATTCCAATTTTACACAAGAAGATAAAATGTTGTCTCATTGTGAGCAGCTGCCTAGAAAGAATAAATAAATAAGCAAAGCCACATGGCTGGTAAGAGGCAAACTGGAATCTCAAAACCAGTCATTTAATCCTATCATTTTGGCAAGCTGAGCAACCCCTTGCCAGTGGCCTAAAAAAATGCCAGGGAAAGAGAGGGTGGCAATTGTGCATTTGAGAAACAGGTAAAAACCTGGTGTTGATATTCAGAAAAAATGTATTAGATTATTGCAACACTTGACATCCATTGTTAACTTAATGCAACGCATAAAAGTGTTTACAAAAGCTGCACATGCTTTGGGGATCAACATTTGGGAGGGATTTACATAGAATATACATTTACCTTAAGAAACATGTGTTCAGCTCCTAGTAACTCTATGTCTATCAAATATATCATTATTACACAAATTAGGTGTTTCATCTAATAATGAGATGGCTAATTCTGTGTTTAATAAATGTTATATTTATTTATAAATTGATAAAATTTTAATAAATTTATAAATAAGTTCAATCATTTCAATGATCACTAAGAACTGGTTGAGTACGTCTTAGACCACATAGCACATGTGTGTGAATGAGTGTGTGTGTGAGTGTGTAATGTATAGTCTGTTTCTACATATAATGTATATTTTATCTATATATTATAATTAATATACACATAATATATAGCATATATATGAGTAATACACATACAACACATGGCTGAAAACATGTATTGTGTATATATATAATATATACACAATATATTAAATATATTACATTATTAATATATTAAATATATTATATATAATATATATTATATATATATAGTTTTTTTTTTTGAAACGGAGTCTCACACTGTTGCCCGGGCTGGAGTGCAGTGGCGCGATCTCGGCTCACTGCTCCCTCTGCCTCCCAGGTTGAAGCTATTCTCCTGCCTCAGTGTCACGAGTAGCTGGGATTACAGGCACCCCCTCACCATGCCCGGCTAACGTTTTTTTGTATTTTTAGTGGAGATGGAGTTTCACTATGTTGGCCAGGCTGGTCTCGAACTCATGACCTTGTGATCCACCTGCCTCGGCTTCCCAAAGTGCTGAGATTACAAGCATGAGCCACCACGCCCGGCCTGTATTCTATTTTTATTAGAGTTTAATTTACTGGTGCCCACAAGAAAAAAAGAAAATACGTTTTACAAGTAAAATCAAAGCACTAGTTATTAACCCCTGCATCTAGTCTTTTTTCAGAATGAGGGCTGGCACAATTAAATAACAAGTAAAATTGAGCTGGGCTCGGTGGCTCGTGCCTGTCATCCCAGCACTTTGGGAGGCCGGCTGAGGTGGGCAGAATACTTGAGGCCAAGAGTTGAAGACCAGCCTGGCCAACATGGCAAAACCCCATCTCTACTAAAAATGCAAAACATTAGCCGGGCATCGTGGCATGTGCCTGTATTCCCAACTACTAGGGAGGCTGTGGTGGGAGAATCACTTGAACCCGGGAGGCAGAGCTTGCAGTGAGCTGAGCTCATGCCACTGCACTCCAGCTGGGGTGATAGAGCAAGATCCTGTCTCAAAAATAAATAAATAAGTAAGTAAAATTAGCATGAACATAATTTTTTAAATATATTTCTCTATTTTTTTCATCAGGTTTCAATCTTTATTTAGAAACTTTTGCCTTTTTAAAGATCTGTTCCACACTCTTCTGCCAGACTCTCACTGCCAAAACCTTAGCTTTCTGAAGTTTTTTATTTTACTCTCTGACTCCTGAATAGCATCTCTGAACCAACCTAGGGCCTAAAGAAACTTGCTAAACTGAAGGGAGTAATCGAGGCCTGGCTGACTTTTTCACCTGCTGATTGTAGAGCCACAGTGCCTTGAGTGAACATAGACTGTAACCATGAAGGTGTGATGGCAGGCCTTGGGTGAGATCAAGCACTCTGCTGGATTCAGGTCTGACCCAGTGCAGTCATAGTGGTCATGGCCACAGAGATGTTTGTGTCATTCCACTTCACTTTCATGTGTCTCAGAACACACACACACGCGCGCACACACACACACACAGACTCTATTTGTTTGGGAGAAAGTAAAAGAAGAAAAGAAAAGTCTCCGCTAGATAATTCAGAAAATTCTCCAAGACCCTGTTGTCTAAGACCATCACGGTAGTACCTCTGTGAGCCTGCAAGAACCACAGTGTTACTGGGCTTAAGATGTCCCCTAAAGTAGAAAGAGCTTAGATCACAACACCCAAGTCCTTTTAAATATCTCTAAAACCTTCCCAGGAACAATGGTTACAAACAAGCCCAAACGGTGTTGACTACAATAAATATCAAATCTTCAATGGTGAGACACCCACAAAGATCAATCGGCATCAGCAAATCATTAAAAGAAATATTTAATCAAATGAACTAAAAAAGGAACCAGGGACCAATCCTGGAGAAACAGAAATGTGTCATTTTTCTGAAAGAGAATTCTGAATAGGGAATTCAGCATTAGGGAAACAAATTCAAAATAACAAAAAAAGAAATTCAAAATTCTATCAGATACCTTTAACAAACAGATTAAAATAATTGTATTTATTTATTTACCTCTTTATTTAGACAGAGTTTCACTCTTTTTGCCCAGGCTGGAGTGCAGTGGCGTGATCTTGGCTCACTGCAACCTCTGCCTCCCAGTTTCCAGTGATTCTTCTGCCTCATCCTCCAGAGTAGCTGGGATTACAGGTGCCCTCCACCACACCCTCCTAATTTTGTGTTTGTAATACAGTCTCCAACTCCTGACCTCTGGTGATCCACCCATCTCGGCCTCCCAAAGTGCTGAGATTACAGGCGTGAGCCACCGTGCCTGGCCTATCATTTGCTTTTCTTTCTTCCTTTGTTTCTTTAACAAGCATGGACACTTCTATCTGGGTTTTAAAAATTGTGTACAAGAAAAATAAATTTGGGGGCTTCCAAATTACTAAGCTAAAGGGAAAAGTCAAGCTGGGAACTGCTTAGGGCCATCCTGCCTCCCATTCTATTCAAAGTCACTCCTCTGCTCACAGCAATAAATGCATATTTAATTTCCTCTTTCAGAGAGGCTAATCAGAAACTCAAAAGAATGCAACCATTAGTTTCTCAATTACCTATGACCCGGAAGTGCCCTCCTCGCTTTGAGAATTCCTGCCTTTGCTTCAAGTTGTCCCGCCTTTGCAGACCGAACCAATATTAATCTTGCACAAATTGATTCATGTCTCTGGTGTTCCTAGAATGTATAAAACCAAACTGCTCTGATGACCTTAGGCACACGTCCTCAGAACCTCCTGAGGCTGTGTCATGGGTATGTGTCCTCAACCTTGGCCAAATAAACTTTCTTAATTCACTGAGATCTGTCTCAAGTTATCAGGGTTCACAATGGAGAGTGAATTGTAGCTCCACCCTAGGACTTCTCATTAACAAGAACTATCCTGAATCTCTCCAGATGCAGCGAAACCAGGTATATGTAAACTTTATGAAACTAAACGGCACTTCCTAGAAGTATATGAATGAATGTTGAGGAAAAAAACACAAACCACCCACCTTTCAAAGAAGCAATAACCCTGAATTCTGTGTCATTTTCAGAGTCAGCTTGTTTCCTGAGTCATCCCACCAAACGAAAACATTCCAGGGTGAGCTATTGTCCCTCCAGCCTTTGGCCCTGCCCCTTCGGTCCCCTGCACCCTCCCCTAAACCCTTGCAGTGATCACATTCTCTGATTCTGCAAAACCAGATGGGAGCCCTGAAGAGAGTTCTCTTTTATCTTCTTTTTTTTTTTGAGATGGAGTCTTGCTCAGTTGCCCAGGCTGGAGTGCCATGGCGTGATCTCTGCCCACTGCAACCTCTGCTTCCCGGATTCCAGCTATTCTCCTGCCTCAGCCCCACAAGTAGATGGGATTACAGACATGCGCCACCACACCCAGCTAATTGTATTTTTAGTAGAGAGGGGGTTTCATAATTTTGGCCAGGCTGGTCTCAGGTGAATGGCCCTTCTCAGCCTCCCAAAGTGCTGGGATTACAGGCATGAGCAACTGTGCCCAGTCAGAGAACAATGGTTTTTAAATGATTTTTTTGATTCATTAACTCCTTTGGGAATATTATAAAAGTTAGGAGCTCTCTCTTGAGTAAAATGCACACACACATACAGAATGTTCCCAGAGCCTCTGGAGCCCCGCCATGCATCCCTGGCTAAGAATCTCTTGTATATAGAATATATTCTACTTATAGTGCTATGCATCACAAAACAAGTTGCCCTGTCACAACCTGATGTTGAAATGCACATTTGGAATCTTGCAGTCACATAACCTCAAGTGTTTCATCAAGAAACACAGCAATGTGGCAAAAATTTTGCATAGTGCACCAGGGCCTCCTAGACTGCTTATGATTCCTTCATACTCTCGAGCACGTACACAACAATCTGAGATGCGAAAGGCACAGAAGCTTGTCTTAATCTGAGCAAATCAACAGCTTTCAGAAGCTGCAAGGAAATGAAGCGTCAGAGAAAGTGAAAATTGTCCCTAACGATAGTTCAGAAAATAGGGCTGATTAGGCAAACTATCCCTGAGTTTCAGTGGATCCCAGACGTCATGGATCACCAATCACTGTTGTCATCCTCCTAGGAGCATCCTGCTCACCTGTTTGGCAGTCAAACTCAATAGAACAGATTCTAGAGTCAGGCAGGCCTGTAATTTAAATGGTGGCTTTCTTTGCCGTATAAATTTGTGGAGGCTGCTTAGCTTCTCTGAACCTGTTACCTCATCTGTAAAATGTGAATAACAAGAGAATCTACCTCATAGGATTATTGTGAACATTAAATGAAATAAGACATGTAAAGTGCTCAGCACCCTACTCAGCAAGTGGGAAATACTCAGTAATAAGGCTGTTACTATGAACAGTAGCAGAGGGCAATAGCAGCATAACTCCAGAGTTAGGAAAACTCAATTCCAAGCCAGATGCGGTGGCTCATGCCTGTAATCCCAGCACTTTGGGAGGCCAAGACAGGCGGCAGATCACTTGAAACCAGGAGTTCAAGACTAGCCAGGACAACATAGTGAAACCTGGTCTCTATAAAAAATACAAAAATTAGCCAGGTGTGGTAGTGCATGCCTTTGGTCCCATCTACTCAGGAGGCTGAGGTGGGAGGATTGCTTGAGCCCAGGAGGTTGAAACTAAAGTGAGCTGTGATTGCACCACTGCGCTCCAGCCTGGGTGACGCCCTGTCTCCAAAACAAAAAATAAACAAAAAACCCTTGATTCTAGATTTTGACTTCAATTACTTGCCGGTTTAACTTTGTGCAGGTTACTGAACTCTCCCATTTTTAATTTCCTCAACTGAAGCACAGGGTTAACCCCTACTTCAAAGTGTAGTTCAGCCAGGCACAGTGGCTCATGCCTATAATCTCAATGCTTTGGTAGGTCGAGGTGGGCAGATCACTTGAGGTCACGAGTTCAAGACCAGCCTGGCCAACATGGTGAAACCCTGTCTTTACTAAAAATACAAAAATTAGCTGGGTGTGTTTGCACATGCCTATAGTCTCAGCTACTTGTGAGGCTGAACCAGGAGAATTGCTTCAACCTGGGAGGCAGAGGTTGCAGTGAGCTGAGATCTCACCACTGCACTCCCACCTGGGTGACAGAATGAGACTCCATCTCAAAAAACAACAACCCCCTTCCCACCCCCCCCCAAAAAATAAGTGAAGTTCAATGAGCTAATAATGCATGTACTGTATGTGCTTAAACATGTCTGGCACATATTAAACACTCAGTAAATAGTGGCAATAAAGATGTTGATGGTACTAATAATAGTTAATAGTTACAAATCTCTTACTAAATGCCAGGAACTGTTCTAAGCCCTTTTCATGTATTATTTTTTATTTAGTTGTCACAACCAATAAGGTAAGTCCAATTATTATCTTTGGATGAGGCCTGCAAAACTCAAATAAATTGTCCTAGATCACAGAGCTGGTAAAATATTTTTTTGAGGCAGGGTCTTGCTCTGTTGCCCAGGCTGGAGTGCTGTGGCATGATCACAGCTCATCACAACCTCAACCTCCTGGGATCAAGTGATACTTCTGCCTCAGCCTCCTCAGTAGCTGGGACTACAGGTGTGTGCGACCATGCCCAGCTAATTTTTAATTTTTTTGGAGAGAGTGTGTCTCTCTATGTTGCTCAGACTGGTCTCAAACTTCTGAGCTCAAGAAATTCTCCTGCTTGGCTTCCCAAAGTGCTGGGATTATAAATGTGCGCCTACATGCCCAACAAAATTTCAACCTAGACAGAGCTTGAGACCATACCCTAAACTACTGTTTTCCTGAGAATAATGTGTCAACATCAGCTCTGTAAATCAGAGATTAAAGATCACTTCACTAAAGTTTGAGACATTTCCCATTTCTGGCTGGAGCTGCCCTCTGTGCCCCATCAGTTTTCATGGCTTGAGGGGGCACCACTGTCCCAAAAACATGTGCACTACTATGGCTACATGCTGTTCTAAGAGAACAAAGACAGCCTTCTCCAAATCCTTCTAGATCTGCCATTAGTCTCAGTCAGCCAATGGCCACTGACTCCTCTGGTATGAGAGGGACAGCCCTTCTGCCTGACCACACCAAGAGAAAGCATTCAGGGTTTGCTTGATGATTTCATGAGGGGAGCATACTGGGGTGGAAGAATGTTCCCTGCATGCTTGTTTTGCAACTTCCCAGCTCGGACAGGCTCCAGTGAAAATCGTGTGATTAGGGAGCCCAGACTGATGGCAGACACAGGGCCCCCTGCTCTCCTCCAAAAGTCGCAAGGCTCCCATTGTCACGGTTCACAGGAAGCCAAGAAGAGCACCAGGGACAGGTGGCAGACATCCCGACATCATGAAAAGGATAGGTAATTGAACATAGCTAGGTTACATTAATCATCCAGGGTCAGAGAACAGAACAAGGAAAGGAGAGAGGGGAGAAATCAGTCCAGACTTTCTGGTCAGTTGGCACAGGAGCAGTGGCACAAAATGGCTTTGTGTGGGGGATTTAGCTCACATAATCTCTAACAGGGCACCCCCTCCTTGCAAATTGCCCCAAATATACATACAACCTAAATTCAAGGCCAGCCCCAGCCTCCCCTCTGATGAGATTGCTGCCCCGAGCTCCTCCTTTATAGAAATGCTGGCAACACCATGGCTGCTCAGCCACCTATGGTTTAGGGGGAACATAGAGGCTTGCATTTGCACTGCTGGATTCAGAGGCAGGGATCCCTGAAACCCAGGGACAGTCTCCTAGATCTAACTATCCGCAGGGATTAACTGGTCATTATCACCTCTGGGATGTGTGTTCTGCAGACCTTGCTTTCTATTTGTTCCTTGCATCTGGCCCTGCCCAGACAATTGATTTCAGCAACTATAAATTTGGAGGGAGCTGTTCATCTTGGAAAAGATTCTGGAATTGAGACCTGAAAGCGAGGAGGAAACATCTTCCCCAGGAACCAAATACAAATATGTTCAAATACAAATCATGCCTGACCACTCCCTAGGCTTCTCTGAGTGGGTTACAAGACTACAGGCTCAGGGAGCTTCAGGAGATGTGCACCATCGGGCTTCAGTGACCAGAATCCATAGGGAATTGTCACATGGCCTCTGACCTTGTGTATGATCTAGGTGAAGATACCTATTTTTCTCACAATATGACAGACAGCATGAAGATAGGGGGCAGGCACACTTGGGATGACAGAACCAGGAATCCAAAAGATAGTGTAAAATAAGGGTAAAGTGCTGACTAAAAGATGAAATTTATGAATAGCAGGAACAGACATGGTCTTGCACTTTGGTCAATGACATAACAAACGTAAACAACCAAAGGACCCTGCCCAGGTTTAAATTCTTGTCACTGTTACCCTCGGCACAAAACATAATCTTGTGAGGTCCCACTTCCTCACTTGTAAAACTGGGATAATAATAGCCCCTACATTATGAAGTTGTTATGAGAATTAAATCAGTTAATGTAGGCAAAGTGCTTACGTAACATGGTGGTGATGATGATGGCAATGGTGATGATGGTGGTGGTGATGAAAATGGTGATGGTATGATGATGGTGGTGGTGGTGAAGATGGTGGTGATGGTGATGGGTGAAGGTGATGGTGCTGATTATTATGGTGATGGTGATGATGGTGATGGTATGATGATGTGACAGTGATGGTGATGATGGCGATGATGGTGCTGATGGTGATGATGGTGGTGGTGATGGTGGTATGATGGTGATAGTGAGGGTAATGATGGTGATGATAATAATGGTAGTGATAGTGATGGTGATGGTGGTGATGGTCATGATGATGGTAATGGTGATGATGGTGGTGATAGTGATGGTGATGATGATGTTGATGATAGCAATGGTGATGATGGTGATGGTGATAATGGTAGTGATAGCAATGGCAGTGGTGGTGATGGTAATGTGATGATGGTGATGGAGATGACGGTGATGGTGATGATGATGGTGGTGATAGTGGTGGTGATGGATGATGATGATGGTGATGGTGATAGATAACACATGGTGCCAATCATAGTGCTTCCCACTAGGCAGTCTGATTCCAGAGCCTATGTTCTTAACCATCTTGCTATGCTAATTCTCATAAGTGTTAAGTATAATTATTATAATTATTACTGACTAGGAAGAAATGTGGCTGATTCACAGCATATGTAAAAATGACTTTATGGGTGATGGCTGACAGCAAGTACAACACGAGTCACATAAAGACTATCTGTAATGAGGTGGTGACACTCCCATGCTACTTTTTGCAGCATGGGTATCACAAGAGGAGAGGCCTAAAGACACACAGAGCAGGACCAGAAGGAAATGACTAGGGCCAGGTGCAATGGCTCATGCCTGTAATCTCAGCTCTTTGGGTGGCTGAGGCAGGTGGATGGCCTGAACTCAGAAGTTTGAGAGCAGCCTGGTCAACATGGTGAATCCCCGTCTCTACCAAAAATACAAAAATTAGACGGGCGTGATGGTGGGCACCTGTAATCCCAGCTACTCGGGAGGCTGAGGCAGGAGAATTGCTTGAACCTGGGAGGCGGAGGTTTCAGTGAGCCGAGATGACACCATTGCACTCCAGCCTGGGCGACAAGAGTGAAACACCCTCTCAAAAATAAATAAATAAATAAATAAAAATAAAAAAGAAGGAAATGACCAGAAAGACCAAACCATAGCATAAGAAGAATAGCCAAGAGCAGGTATGGTGACTTGTGCTTGTAGTCTCAGCAATTTGGGAGCCTGAGGCAGGAGGATCTCTTAAGCCCAGGAGTTTGAGAACAGTCTGGCAACGTGGTGAGACCCTGTCTCTAAGAAAAATTTAAAAATAATAGCCAGAGGACCTGGCATGTTTTGCCTGAAGAAAATACTTGGGGGACATGCCAGCCACTTTCTAAGGCCTTAAGCCTGCTACATAGAATCCAAGGCCCAGAAGTAGGCCAGGTGAAGGTGGGTCCTAGGTAGACAGATCTCAGCTCAATACAGGAAGGACTTTCTGATGTGTTGACCCAAGTTGAAAAGGAAGCATCCTGTCCCAGAAGCATCTGAGTGCTGGCAGAATCCAGAAGTCTGGGACTCAAACACTGGATAGAGGAGTAGCTATTTTACAGTCTCTAAATAGCTCCTCTAAGTGTGGAACTAGGACCATCTGATGACCACATGCATCACCCAGGGGCTTGTTAGACACATAGATCCAGAGTCTCCACCACAGCCACTGAGTCTGAATCTGCATTTTCACAAGTTTCACAGGTGATCTGTGTGCACATGAATGCTGACAAGCACTGATGTGGAGAGCATCTGAGGAATACCCAGGTTCAGGTGGGCTGCTGCTCTGAAAAGCAAGAGTGGGGAGAAACGCTGGGGCAAGGAAGAGCATGTGGTGCTAGAGTCTGGTCTCTAAGGGGACGGCCCAGCTGTGTGTCCAGCCCAGTTGCTCCAATTATGTCTGTTTTTTTATCTAGTCAGGCTGAAAAGAGTCAGTCAAATTTGCATAGGGAGGCCTGAGGTAAAGGGGCTTGCGGGCATGGGTACTCATCTGACACCTCACTAAGCCATCTTGGTAAATCATCTCTAGAATGCCTGTTGTTATTTTGGGAAACACCACAAAGAGGATGATAATTAAAAGTAACACCCTGAGTGGGAATTTCTACTTCCTTCCAGTGGTTGGCAAGTAAAGCATAGGGAATTTTTTGGTCAGGGAATTTTTTGGTCAGGTAATATTTCTATACATTTTCACAGGTCACACAACATCAAAGCTTGAGTGTGTTGCAGATTTTTTCCCTTTCCTCTCCTGGTGCTTTGGGTTTGCAGCTTTATTCTATTGCCATTTTCTTGTCTTCTTCTTTTTTTTTTTTCTTTCCACTGAGCATTTTCTGATTTTAATTTGACTTGCAATGGGGGAGGGTATTTCTTCTGGATATTACATTACATCCGAAGCGTAAAATGGTAAACGAAGCTGCAGGTCATTTTCAGGTGAAAAGACAATTTTATGCTTCATGGTTACGACCATGTAAAGCATTTTGATGGCAGGGTATTTTTCATCTTAGATCTCCATCGGGATGGCATGCAGGGATTTGCTGTTCAGTAGAAAGTTCACCTTTCAGTTACCCACTGTCTGTCTGCAGCTTCCTAGCCTTGCTGCTCTCCTGCACAGGTGCAGGGGCATTCCTGTTAGACCCGCTTCCCTCCTGGGACTGCCAGGGCCCTGGTGTTGCCATATTCCCCTGGTTTTCATGGCCCCTTGCCATGCATCTTATCCATCCCTCACGACCCTCATTGCCTACCTGCTAGGCCCACTGTCTAGGACCTGAGCCCCTTAGTAACACTCATTGATCTGCCTTACACACTGTCCTCCTACTCCTCCTCTCTGATAAAACCCCAACTTTGGTTCATCCCACCATCTGCCTTCTCTGCTTCTGACTCCACCCTGCCAAGAGAGGAGAAAGCCCACAGACGCACCACCTGAGGCCACCACAGTTTCACGGTCTCAAGCCTTCCCTAGATTCTTGCACTCTCTGACAATTTTAGTTGTCCTAAATCAGCTCCTCTCCCCACTCCCCCTGCAAAAAAAAAACCTATTACTTGGCCCCACTTCCCTGCATCACAGAGGAGCCTTATCTTTGTCACAGCTTGTTGACAGCTCTTTCAATATCAGTCCTTTTGTTATCTCCCTGAGGCAGCTTTTAGGATGCTGGGACAGATTCCATGGCCCTGTGCTAAAGCAAATGAACTTGAATCTCTCAGGTGGGGCCCAGGGTTCTTTTTATTTACTTTTATTATTATTTTTTTAGAGACAGGGTCTTGCTGTATCAACCAGGCTGGAGTGCAGTGGTGTGATCATAGCTCACTGTAGCCCCTAACTCTCTGGGCTCAAGAGATCCTCCTGCCTCAGCCTCCTGAGCAGCTGGTACTACAGGTGCAAGCCGCCATGCCTGGCTATTTTATTTTATTTGAGAAACAGAGTCTCACTCTATTTCTGCATTAAAACTTGAATACTATCTAGGAGGGACCTATCATACAATAAACAGCTCTGGGGTAAACACATTTCATAAGGTCCAATGTCATTCATGAGTTTAACTTTTTTACTGTTTTCCAAGTACTTTCTTACCTGTAGACTTACATTTTTTTTAATAGGTCTTGCCATGTCACCCAGCCTGAGTGCAGTGGCACAATCAGAGCTCAAAGTAGCCTTGAACTCCTGGGTTCAAGAAATCCTCAGCCTCAGCCTCAGCCTCATAATTGGCTGGCACTACAGGTGAATGCCATTGTTTTTATTTTTTATTTTTTTAGTAGTAGAAATGGGGTCTCTCTATATTTCTCAGGTTCTTGAACTCCTGGACTCAATCAATCCTCCTGCCTTGGCCTCTTAAAGTTCTGGGATTCAAGGCATGAACCACTGTGCCCAGCCACATAAATTTTTTTTTAATTAGCTGGGCATGGTGGGGCATGCCTGTGATCCTAGCTACTCAGGAGGCTGTGGTGGGATGACCACTTCAGCACAGGGGGCCAAGACTGCAGTGAGCTATAATCATGCCACTGCACTCCAGCCTGGATAACAGAGTGAGACCCTGTCTCTAAAATATAAAATAATAAATAAAATAATAAAAAGAGAGTACCTGGTAGGGCAACCATAGACTATCTTATCAAGATAAGAAAACACCCTCTGTGGGCCAAGGTGATGCAGCCAGCTCACACAGGATTTTACATAGAATTAATTTTATTTATTATTTATTTATTTATTTATTTTTTGGGACAGAATGTAGGGAGACCCCATGAAACTATTGCTATGGAATAAAAGATGATATGCTCCTGATTATTGTAAATACAAAGCTGCATGCTGGATTGTGTAAAGACAATGCCAGGTTGGACTGCCAGAATGAGCCAACAGCACATGATGTGCTTCGCCCTGCAGAGAGCCTATGAATGAACATGCAGTCATGGAGGTTTCATATCACCAAGATTCCTATCCCAGAAAAGCAGATGTTCGTAGCTCTGGGAATGGAATGCGACCCTTATGGAGAGCCTATAAACAGATGCATGAGGGGTGCCTGTTCATATGGATAAGATAGGGATATAAATGCCCTCATTTTGCCATGTCTCTTCTAGGCCTCTTTAGGGTTAAGGCATACTCCCTTCTGAGACTTTCTGGTCTAACCCATTGTGTAGCTTCACATCCTGTTTCTATGGATTGTTTGTAACCAGCTTTTGCTGCAACTGTTACTGCTGATTAATATCTTGCTAATTATAGGTTATGGAAAGACTGTGTTTCTGTTTTAAGGCTCTGTTAGAAATTACTGATGCACACACTATATTGTAAATTCTTACCTCTGTATTCTGTACTTCTGCATACAGATGTTATGTTGAAGAATTACTTCATCCCTATGTGACCATCTCACCTAATAATCAAATGACCCTAAATGCCTTACTAACCTACCCCCACCCTCACTAAACTTTATAATAAATGCTGGTATATCCAGTTCATTGGTGGCATCGCAGGACCAGAAGGCGGTGACTGCCCTGGACCCAGCTTTCACTATCTTGTGTGTGTCTATTATTTCTCGAGCTGCTGATCCTCCTGGGAACAAAGAGAGAGCCCGTTGCAGGCTGCTGGCCAGATCCCACAATATCTGGCCTGCAGTGTGGCCTCTTTTGTTCCGTGGCTCAGTGTGCTCTGAGTGCATGTTCATGATGACTAGTCTTCAGTCTCCATGGTAAGGTCTCCGGGTACAAGTTTTCTGACTCTCCCCTCTTTTTGGGTTTGTTGACCAGTACTGTTCCAGGGTTATTATGGGACAATCACAGTCTAAACACCAGGCTTATCTGTCTTTTATTAAACTTCTTCTTATACTGGGTGGAATCAAGGCAGATTCCAATAACCTTATTCTCTTATTTCAAACTATTGAAAAAAATATTGTCCTTGGTTCCCTGACAAAGGTTCTATGGACCTGTTAGACTGGGATAGAGTTGGTATCACAGTCCGCCAACTCATGAGAGATGGTGTTTTACTTCCTATTTCTGTTTGGCTGTCTGTGCTGTTATTCATGTTGCTTTACTTCCTTTTCAGTCTGGTGATCCTCTTCAACTGCCACAAGTTAATGTGGATGGTGAGCCGCTCCCTTTACCTTGGGTACCTGACCCCCCTACTAGTCCTCCTTCTGATGATGAGGAGGAATTCGATCTCTCCATGTTTTCTCCCCAGGAGGAGGAACATGGTGATGATCCCCTCCCTCTGCCTCCTATCTTGGAACCTGTAAGTGTTAAATCTTCTTCTACTAAGCCATTGCCCCCTCTGCCAGAGGAGGATGTGTGGCATTCATCTGAATGGCCTGATTCTCATTCCTCTCATCCTTTTGGACCTCTCCCCTCTTCTAAGCCTACTGTTTCTTTCAATGCTGTGGGACCCCTTCTTTCAGAGGTTTGGATTCCTGCTTCACCCTAGTACACCTCCCAGTGCCCTCCCTCTCCTTGTCTCTTTTCCTCTGCCCCTGCACAATAGATGTATGAGTCACCTGTTTGTGTAGAGCAGTGGCCACTTTCCAAACACAAGTTGGAGGCTTTAATTGAAATTGTTAATGATTTACTACAAGCAAACACTATTCAGCCCTCTTTGTCTCCATGGAACTCGCCTGTGTTTGTTGTACAAAAAAAGTCAGGAAAATGGAGGATGGTAACACACTTAAGAGCTGTTGATGCAGTTATTAAACCTATGGGGGTGTTACAACCCAGTATGCCCTCCCCCTCCGTGATTCCTAAGGAATGGCCTTTAATTATCATGACCTTAAGGACTGCTTTTTTCATATTCCTTTAGACAAGTCAGACTGTGAAAAATTTGCTTTCACTATACCTTCCATTAGCAATTCAGCTCCTGCAACTAGATATCAATGGAAAGTTTTACCTCAAGGAATGATTAACAGTCCTACTATTTGTCAGTGGTTTGTCAGTACTGTGTTACAACCTATCCGACAGACTTTTACAAATAATTACATTCTTCATTATATGGATGATATACTGATTGTTGCTCCCACTAAAGGTGAATTAATTCAATGTTTCACCTCTTTAAAATTAGCTTTTGCCAATACAGGACTCCACATTGCTCCTGATAAAATTCAACAAGCCACTCCTTTTCTTTAATTAGGAAAGCAGCTAGAAGCTCACTCCATTAATCCCCAAAAAGTCCAACTTTGTACTGACAATTTAAACACCTTAAATGATTTTCAAAAATTACTAAGTGACATCAATTATCTCAGACCAGCCCTAGGCATCTCTACTTATGCATTATCTCATCTATTTGGCACTTTATCAGGAGATACAGATTTAAGCAGTTCTCACTCTCTATCAGAACCAGCAAAACAAGAGTTGTCTTTTGTAGAATAAAGAGTGAGAGAGGCAAAAGTCTCTTGTATTGACCCAAATTTGCCTTTACAATTTTTAGTTTTTCCTTCCATCCACTCTTCTATGGGACTTATAGTACAAAATGATGCTCTAGTTGAATGGGTATTTCTTCCTAATTCATCATCTAAAACTCTTCCAACATATCTTGATCAAATGGCCACTTTAATTGGGTTAGGATGTCAACGTATCACTAAAATTTCTGGCTTTCATCCAAACATTATTGTGGTCCCTTTGTCAAAAAATGAAGTTAAAAATACCTTTTCTACATCCTTGTGCTGGCAGACTAATCTGGCTGACTTCATTGGCACTATAGATAATCATTTGCCTAAGTCAAAATTCTTTCAATTTCTATGAAATACTTCCTGGATTCTACCAAAACTTACTCGTTCATCACCACTAGAGGCAGCCATTACCATTTTTACTAATGGGTCCAATAATGGAAAGGCAGGGTATGTAGGACCAAAAGATAAAGTCATTTCTACTCCATACACTTCTGCTCAAAAAGCCAAGTTGTTTGCTGTTATCTCTGCATTACAGGATTTTGATCAGCCTCTTAATATTGTCTCTGACTCAGCTTAAGTAGTCCATGCCACTAAGGCAATAGAAACAGCTACCATCAAAAACATTGCTGACACTAATCTGTTTTCCTTGTTCTCTTTGTTACAAAAAAACTGTCAGAAACCAAAACCACACTTTTTTTCATCACTCACATTCGATCTCATACTAATTTGCCTGGACATTTATCCAGTGATAATCACAAAGTTGATACTCTAGTTTCTCTAGCCATTATGGATGCAGAACAATTTCAACAACTCAGTCATACTAATGCCTCAGGTCTTAAACATAAATATTCTCACAGTTGGAAACAAGCTAAACAAATTGTAAAACACTATTCTCAGTGTCAGGTTCTTGTCTTACCCACACAATCTCCCAGAGTTAATCACTGAGACCTTTCTCCTAATGCTATTTAGCAAATGGATGTTACTCATGTTCCTTCTTTTGGAAAATTAGCTTATGTGCATGTCACATTTGACACCTTTTCCAATTTCATCTGGGCTACCTGTCAAACTGGAGAAGCCACTTCTCATGTTAAAAAACATATGTTTTCAGGTTTTGCGGTTATGGGAATTCCTAGTGGGCTCAAAACAGACAATGGTCCAGCCTATTGCAGTAAAGCTTTTAAAAATTTTCTTGATCAGTGGTATATTAAACATATTACTGGTATTCCTTATAACCCACAAGGACAAGCTATTGTAGAAAGAAGTAACAGAACTTTAAAATTACAATTACTTAAACAAAAAGAGGGGGATAAGGAGTTGTCTACCTCTCACATACAACTAAACTTGGCATTGCTCACATTAAATTTTCTTAATATTCCTAAATCTAGTTTTGTTACTGCTGCCAAAAAAACATTTCTCTGGTAACCATCCCACAGTAAACCAAGGAAGGGAAGTATAGTGGAAAGATGTTCAATCTAATATATGGTCAAAAGTTTCTATTTTAATGTGGGAAAGAGGCTATGCTTGTGTTTCCCCAGGTGCACATCAATCTCCGTTTGGATTCCTGCTAGACACCTGAAATTGTGTCCTGGAGATGCATGCGACAACGAGACAGAGAAATTTGCTGAAAAAACACCACAGAAAAAAACAACTAACACATCCAACTGTCAAAAAAATTAATAATAACCATGCTAACTCCTTTACAACAGACAATCCAGTCAGCCATCCTGAACAACTCGTCTCCAGCGATCCAGGTCTGGCTCGACCTCTGCCTCCTCCTGATGACACTGATCCTTCTACCCTCTGTCACTCCACAGACTGTTAAAAACTGTACAAATTGGGCCTATATTCCATTTCATCCTCTTATTTGAGCCATGACATGGATGGACGCTCCTATCGAAGTTTCTGTTAATGATAGTATTTGGATGCCTGGTTCTGTAGATGATCATTGTCCTGCCCAACTTTCAGAAGAAGGAACCCCTTTCAATATCATTTTAGGTTTTAGGTATCTACTTTTGTGCCTGGGACCCACTAATGGATGTCTCTCATTAGAGATTCAAACATGGGTGGTCACACTAGCATCTGGTCACTCCATCCCTCCTTTGGAACACTTGGTATCAGGGCTCTCATTAAAACCTCTAAGGCAGATCAAAATAGGAATTGCTGATTATATTCACACATCCCAATATAAGCTTTTAGGACCTGTGGGTCCCCTCAACTTGTCTTCAAATGCTGACAAATTAATATGGAAGGATTGTGTTAGTTCAGAAGGAACTGTGTTATTTAATTGTTCTCACTACACCATTGTTGATTAGGCTCCTAAAAGTCATGTTATTAATGATTGCTCTCAAGGTCACAGAGATTGTCAACATTTTCTCTATGATATTACTTATCAAGAAAGTAGTGGCAACCCTCACCTATTATATCATAAATTTAACTCCTTTTTTCCTCTTACGTGGAAAGGGGCAGGGATTGCCCCTCCAAAGCCAAGGCTCTTTGTTCCCCACTTAAGACCTCAACATTCAGAATTATGGAGTTTAACCATAGCTATGACTGGTATGAGAGTTTGGGCTGGAGAAAGTATTATAAGTAAATCCACCTTGTCACCTCAAAAACCAAGACAACAGATTGATTCACACTACTATTTCCACACAGCCAAAAATATCACTATGGCAATCATCAAAAGGTCAATTCAAAGATGGGACAGTAAAGATTATGAGGACTTATATCCCCCGGTTGCTAATGTCCCCCCACCACCTCTCATACAACCTATTCCCCCCACCCCACATTCACAAAAAAGAGTACCATCCCAAAATATATATACTATCTATATGGAGTCCAACAAAACTATACCACTTAAAAGTTGTGTTAAACCACCATATATGTTATTAGTAGGAAAGATGCATATTAGTTCAAAAACCAACATAATTACATGTGTTAATTGTTACTTGTATACTTGTATTGACTCATCCTTTAATCAACATCATAGTATTTTAATATTGAGAGCCAGAGAAGGTATTTGGATACCCATAGCCTTACATAGGCCTTGGGAATCTTCCCCTTCTATAGATGTTATTAATAATATTCTACAGAAAATTCTTAAAAGGAGTAAACAATTTATTTTTACATTACTTGCAGTAATAATGGGCTTGATTGCTGTTACTGTGACTGCTGCTACTGCTGGAGTTGCATTATATCAGTCTATTCAAACTGTTCATTTTGTGGATGAATGGCAAAAAAAAATCTACTCAGATGTGGAATTCTCAGTCAGGTGTTGATCAAAAATTGGCCAATCAAATTAATGATCTAAGACAAACTGTTATATGGATGGGAGATAGAATTATGAGTTTAGAACATAGATTACCAATGCAATGTGATTGGAATACTTCTGATTTTTGTATAACTCTGTTTCAATATAATGAGTCTGTTCACAATTGGGAATCAATAAAACGTCATTTGCAAGAAAGTGAAGATAACTTAAGTTTAGACATAAGCAAGCTGAAAGAACAGATTTTTGAGGCCTCTCAAGCACACTTAACTGCTTTACCAAGTGCTGAAGTTTTAGACAGTATCTCTGAGGGGTTATCTAATCTCAACCCCATTCAATGGGTAAAATCATTGGGAGGATCCACTATTGTTAATTTTGTTCTCTGTATAATTTGTGCTATTGGTTTATTGTTCATGAGTAAAATTGAAAAAAATATTCTTCAATCCAGTCATGATCAGCACCAAGTTATGATTGCTATGGTTCATTTAAATCAGAATAAAAGATGAAATGCTATAGAATAAAAGATGAAATGTTACAGAATAAATGATGAAATGCTCCTGATTATTGTAAATACAAAGTTGCATGCTGGATTGTGTAAAGACAATGCCAGGTTGGACTTCCAGAGTGAGCCAACAGTGCATGATGTGCTTCCTTCTGCAGAGAGCCTATGAACGAACGTGCAGTCATGGAGGTTTCATATCACCAAGATTCCTATCCCAGAAAAGCAGATGTCCATAACTCTGGGAATGGAATGCGACTCTTGTGGAGAGCCTACAAATGGATGCATGAGGGGCACCTGTTCATATGGATAAGATAGAGCTATAAATGCCCTCATCTTGCCATGTCTCTTCTAGGCCTCTTTAGGGTTAAGGCATACTCCCTTCTGATAATTTCTGGTCTAACCGGTTGTCTAGCTTCACGTCCTGTTTCTATGGATTGTTTGTAACCAACTTTTGCTGCAACTGTTACTGCTGATTAATATCTTGCTAATGATAGATTACGGAAAGACTGTGTTTCTATTTAAAGGTTCTGTCAGAAATTACTGATGCACACACTATATTGTAAATTGTTATCTCTTTATATTGTACTTCTGCATACAGATGTTGTGTTAAAGAATTACTTCATCCACATGTGACCATTTCACCTCATAATCAAACGACCCTAAACTCCTCACTAACCTACCTCTGCCCTCACTAAACTTCATAATAAATGCTGGTATATCCAGTGCATTGACAGCACTGCTGGACAAGAAGGCGGTGACCATCCTGGACCCAGCTTTCACTATCTTGTGTGTGTCTACTATTTCTTGACCTGCCGATCCTCCCGGGAACAAAGACAGAGCCCTGTTGCATTGTGGGCTGCTGGCCACATCCCACAATAACAGAGTTTCTCTTTGTCCCCAGGCTTGAGTGCAGTGACACAATCTCAGCTCACTGCGACCTCCTCCACCTCCAGGGTTCAAGCAATTCTCGTGTCTCAACCTCCTGAGTAGCTGGGACTACAGGCATGCACCACCACACCCGGCTGATTATTTTGTATTTTAATAGAAATGGGGTTTCACTATGTTGTCCAAGCTGGTCTGGAACTCCTGAACTCAGGCAATTCACCAATCTCTGCCTTCCAAAGTGCTGGGATTACAGGCATGAGCCACCACACCCGGCCTTGGATTTTACATAGAATTTAAAGAGCTCATGATCCCCTTGAAGTTCTTTCATCATCTTCCCAGACATACAAGAAGCCTAGTTAAGAATATCTGGGTTAGAGGTTCTGTGCAGTCTTTCAATCAGGGTGTAAGAAATGGACAGGATCTCAGAGTTCAATGAATATAATCCTCATAAATTCATATCTTACAGATTCAGTCAATGAGGCCCAGAGAGTTTTCATGGCTGACTCATAGCATAGCTGGTGGAGACCTATATCTTGGTTTTCTGAATCCCAGTTCTCACACAGTGTTGTGTTAATATACTGTGTTTAAAAGAAATGCAAAGAAGGAGAGAGGACTGTGAAGAGACTGGCTGGGGGCAAAAAAAGCAATAGTTATTCATAGGATGTATAGGTTGGCTATTACTCAGCTTCTTTTTTGTGTTCAGCATAGATTAGTTTTCTAGCTTCAACTGAAAAAGACCAAGCCTGAAGCTCCCTTCTAGCTTCTTACTTTGGATCTGTGACTAAATCCTGATGGATTATCTGAGCAAGATCTGTGGAGAGACAGATAGTGGGGACTGGGCACATCATGAGTTCTAAATGGCTGATGTCATTAAAAAAAGCCATAAGCAAGAAAGAATCTACTGTTTCCAAGAAGTGGGGGGAAAAGTTTCCAAGGAGAAAGTATGAGTCTTAAAGAAGGAGGGTAAGGGTTATGTAGCAAAGAAGAGGTTATTGGGTGGTCCCTGTAGGGTGGGGGTGGGAGAGGGGTGCAGAGCAGGGCAGGGTGTGAGTGAGGCATGCTCAGAGATCACTTTTGTTTTTGTTTTTTGACCAATTAAATGTTCAATATTTTTAGTTTAAAAATTGTTAAATTTTACTTTTTTGATCAGTGAAATGAAAGATGGTTTTGGGGATGCCTGGGAGCCATCTAAGAAGTTTATTAAGCTGGAAATTATCAAAGTAAGATTTGCATTTTAGATAGATGCTTTCACATGGAAGATAGATCTAAGATTTTTTTTTTAAAAAGTGTTAGAGTGCAGTTGTCCAGATTATGAATCATTCATTCATTGATCCAACTTTACGAAGCTTATAATATAAGCCAGGCACTGATCTAGACAAGAAAAGATAGTCTAAAGCAGCACAGTGACAATGGAGTTGGAGTTATATAACCAATAATACATACTTAGGAGACAGATTTGAGAAATACTTAGGAGTAAAAAATCAGTAGGACCTCATGACTAATGAGGGCAGTGGGAAGTAGAATGAAAAGAGTAAGGATATTGACAGATGCTTGAAATGAATATGTCCAATATCTTAGAATTATATAATAAATTTAAAGGAATTTTCTGTCAGGAGTCCCAGAAAGATTAAAACCCAAATGCTAATACATAAAGATCAAAACAGCCTTCATTTGCAACATCTTTGAATAAGGAGACTACTTTGGACTCTGTTATTTCTCCAAGGCAAGAGATACAGACCTGCCCAACAGAAGTAATTATATCATCTACCAAATTGTAGGTTTCACTGAGAGAGGTTGAAATAAAAAGTAAAAAAGTCTTGCTGGGCCTCTCTCAACAGCCTCATGGTAAGACATTCCTACCAGAATTCAAATTTTGTCAAAATGGGGTTGCTTTCATGTAATTTTGGAATAAGCTTTTAAAAATTGAGAGCAGCAAGAACAGCAAGTGAACACAGATGAGCTGGGGAACATAGTGAATTGGGTAAAGTTTATAAGAATAAAAAAGAAGAGAGGATTTTACTAATGCTACTTTCAAAGGCAAAAGATCTAGATAAAGTACTTATTTTTGCTTTCTTAATTCCTTATCTACTACTACAAATAAAGAGCAGCAAAATTAAAAGAAAAAAAAGCTATGTGCTGTAAATGCCTTTAAAGACACTTCCTTAGTAGTTCACTGTGTTGTATACATCATAATGTGCTTCTTGGCAGGCTGCCCAGCTCACCTTCTAATCTCACAGCTCTGTGAGATGAAAAGTGAAATGTAATATTTACAATCCTGGGAATGAACTAATCCCTGGAAAAATAGAAGGATTTGATTTTCTCATCTGCTTACGTTTAGCTGGCTTAGTACTTAAGCAGGGTACCAGGGATCTGTTTCTACTTGTCGCCACAGAGCAGGGAAGCTAAATATGTGACATGTCTCAGACAAGCAAAAACAGACAGAATTCATCAGCACTAGACCAGCCTTACAAGAAATGCTAAAGGGGGTCCCACATCTGGAAGTGAAATGATAATTACTATCAATAAAACACACAAAAAACGTATAAAACTCACTGGTAGAGCACATACACAAAGGAAAAAGAGAAAAGAATCAAACTTTATCACTACAGAAAATGACCAAATTACAAGGATGAACAATAAGAGGGGAAGAAAGGAACAAAGGATATATAAAAAACAGAAAATAATTAACAAAATGACAGAAGTCCTCGCCTATCAATAATAATCTTGCATGTAAACTGATTAAATTTCTGTCCTTAAAATACATAGACTGGCTGAATGGATTGAAAAACATGACCCAACTAGAGGTTGCCTACAGGAAACTTACTTCATCTGCAAAGACACACATAGACTGAAAGGCTGGAAAAGGATATTCCATGCAAACAGAAACCAAAAGCAAGCAGGGTAGCTGTACTTGTATCAGATGAAAGAGACTTTAAGTCAAAAATGATTTTAAAAAAGACAAAGGTTATTATATAATGATAAAGAGATCAATTCAGCAAGAGGACATAACAATTCTAAATATATATGCACCCAAAACAGTAGTACCCAGATATATAATATAAACCAAACATTATTATATCTAAAGGGAGACATAGACCCAATACAATAGCTGGGGAATTCAACACCCCATTCTCAGCACTGAACAGATCGTCTAGATAGAAAATCAAGAACAAAACACTAGATTTATACTGCCCTTTAGGCTGGATGTGGTGGCTCACACCTGTAGTCCCAGCACCTTGGGAGGTTGAGGCAGGCAGATCCCTTGAGGCCAGGAGTTTGAGACCAGCCTGGCCAACAGGGTAAAACCCTGTCTCTACTAAAAATACAAAAATTAGCTGGGTGTGTGGTGGACATCTCTAATCCCAGCTACTTGGGATGCTGAGGCATGAGAATTGCTTGAACCTGGGAGGTGGAGGTGGCAGTGAGTCAAGATCGTGCTACTGCACTCCAGCCTGGGCAACAGAGTGAGACTGTCTCAAAAAAACAAAAAAACTACTGCATTTTAGACTAACAAAGAGATATTTACAGAACATTTCATCCAACAGATGTAGAAAACACATTCTTTCATCAGCACAAGAAACATTCTCCAGAATAGAACAGACGTTGGGCCACAAAACAAGTCTCAACAAATTTAAAATAACTGAAATTATATCGAGTATCTTTCCTGACCATAATGAAATAAAACTAGAAGTCAACAACCAGGTGAACTTCTGAAATTCTACAAATATATGGAAATTAAACAATATGCTCCTGAATGATCAATGAAGAAAATTTTAAATTTTCTTTTCTTTTCTTTCCTTTTTCTTTTTTTTTTTTAAGTTGGTAAGAAAAATTGCTCGAAGATGCCCTAAACTAACTCCTAACATCCAAACACAGCCTGACAGTGTAGCTGCAAACTTTACTCTTGATCCATGGGTAAAAGTAGCTCTCAGCTTTGCAGAAGCCTTCTCTTGGTGCCGCCTGCCATGGGACAGAAAAGAAGCACCTGTGAGCAAGAGCCATGCACTCAATATACCACTGCTGACTCCTAAGTGCCCAGAATTTCATCTAGAGAAGTACCTTTAGAAGTTAGGTGATGAATTCTATTCATTTATTAAAATATATATACATATAAAATATTATATATTATATTATATATTTATATATTTTTTGGCAGAGTCTTGCTCTGTTGCCTAGGCTGTAGTGCAGTGGTGTGATCTCGGCTCACGGCAACCTCTGCCTCCTGGGTTCGAGCGATTCTTCTGTCTCAGCCTCTTGAGTAGCTGGGATTACAGGCATCAGCCACCATGCCTGGCAAACCTTTGTACTTTTGGTAGAGATGGGGTTTCGCCATGTTGGCCAGGCTGGTCTCAAACTCCTGACCTCAAGTGGTCCGCTTGCCTCAGCCTCCCAAAGTGTTGGGATTACAGGCTTGAGCCACTATGCCCAGTCATTTTTTTTTCTCAAACAGAAGAGCAAAGATAAGGGAGGCTTCCAGCCTAACAGCACACCAAGGATATTATCTGCCTGCATTAGGAATCCTCCAGGGCAGACAGGATGGCAGGAACTTCCAATGGGGTGAATGACAGTGACTTGGAATTACTTGATGGGATCCGTTTGGACGCTTCTGATACCTCCATGCTGCCTGAGGCTTTTCCACTGGGCTTGGGAAAAGGAGAACCCTTTAATATTTAGGAAAGCAGAGAAAGAGGGAGAATGGAGAAGACACATAATATAGTCTTCTGTGTTTTACTGGCTGAAAGTGCTGCAGATATTTTACACGCACCCCAAATTGTCAACAGACCAGGCACGGTGACTGACACTGTAATCCCAGCACTTTGAAAAGCTAAGGTGGGCTGATCACTTGAGATCAGGAGGTCAAGATCAGCCTGGGCGGCATGGCGAAACCCCATCTCTACTAAACATACAAAAATTAGCTGTCCGTGGTGGTGCATACCTGTAGTCCCAGCTAATTGGGAGGCTGAGACAAGAGGATCCACTTGAACCCAGGAGGCAGAGGGTACAGTGAGCCGAGATCACACCACTGCACTCCAGCCCGGTGATGAAGTGAGGGTCTATCTAAAAAAAAAAACCCCAATACCCCAAATTGCCAAAAGGAAGAAGGCAGAAGCAAAACAGGTGCTCACGGCTGCCAGAGATTTGTGGGCCCTGCTTGGAGTAGAGGTCTAAATGCCGGCTGTGCATTGAAGACATGAGGGAATTTCTTTGTCTTGCTCTTGCTCCGGCTCCCTGTAACTGCATACCATTGTATCTCTTTCCTTTTTGGGTGATAATGCCCCATCCATAATCAGGTTACTAACAAAATGGAGGACAGGACTTCACTCCTCCCCAAACGCCTACGGGGAAAGGTCCCCTTTTACTGAGCACCATGGCTACAATTTTAACTGTTACTACAAAATAAAAGTTGCTACATTGTCATAATGATGGGTTTTCCTATTACCTGAAAAATTATTAACCGAGTGTCTGTAGCCAGGGAGAAAAACACCTTTAAAGTTTAGATATGCATCAGTATTTCCCTCAAGAATAGCACAGGTTAAAGCTTTCATAAAAGGAAAACAAAAATAAGGAGTTGAAAAACATAGAAGTATAAATTAACAGCCACAAAAAGGGGAAGTTAGAGAGAGACTATGAAAACATCTTTGTCTTGTGGAAAGATACAATCTGAGAAGCAACTCTGCAGGACTTGGCTGAAAGTCAACGGGAGGCTGATCATATGAAGTGGTAGAAGCCGCGTAATTTGTCACATCAAGCATCTGTGACAAACCCACATAGAATCCAAGGAATGTAGGTGATCTGACAAAAGGCCTCACATTTAAAATTTGCCCTAAGTTTCCACAAATCCACCAAAAATTTCCCCGCATGGGCCACGTTTTCAGATACAGTTTAGCTATCTGTTCTTGTTGCATTTGAAGAGTTCTTGGGAGCGGCGTGCGGTGTCTCACGTCCATAATCCCAGCAGTTTGGGAGGCCACGGCAGGTGGATCACTTGAGGTCAGGAGTCCGAGACCAGCCTGGCCAACATGGTGAAACCCTGTCTCTACTAAAAATACAAAAATTAGCAGGGCGTGCATGTGCCTGTAATTCTAGTTTCTCAGCAGGCTGAGGTGGGAGGACTGTTTGAACCTGCGAGGCAGAGGTTGAAGTGAGCTGAGAGTACACCACTGCACTCCAGCCTGGTTGACAGAGCAAGACTCTGCCTCAAAAAAAAAAAAAAAAAAAAAAAAAAAAATTATCAGGGCTCGGGTGCAGTGGCTCACGCCTGTAATCCTAACACTTTGGGAGTCTAAGGTGGAAGGATGGCTTGAGGCAGGGAGTTTGAGACAAGCCTGGGCCACATAGTGAGACATCATCTCTGCCAAAAAAGAAAAAAATCCATGTTGAGACATTTTTGTGTAAAAAAAGAAAAAGTTACCTGGGTGTGGTAGTGTGCACCTGTAATCCTAGCTACTTGGGAGGCTGAGACTGGAGGATTGCTTGAGCTCCAGGAGTTTGATGCTGCAGTGAGCTATGATTATGCCACTGTGTTCCAGCCTGGGCAATAGAAGGAGACCCTGTTTCAAAAAAAAAAAAAAAAAAAAAAAACCTGGACACAGTGGCTCATGCCTGTGATCCCAAAAATTTGGGAGGCCCAGGCAAGTGGATCATCTGAGGTCAGGAGTTCGAGAACAGCCTGACCAACATGGTGAAATCCTGTCTCTATTAAAAATACAAAATTAGTCAGGCGTGGTGGCACATGCCTCTAATCCCAGCTACTTGGGAGGCCAAGGCAGGGGAATCGCTTGAACCTGGGAGGCGGAGGTTGCAGTGAGCTGAGATCGGGCCATTGCACTCCAGTCTGGGCAACAAGAGCGAAACTCTGTCTCAAAAGAAAAAAAAAGCTCTACTATTTTTACGGTTACAATGACAATAATAGAGGCTTTTCTCTCGAGGAGCTCTAAGTGAAATTAACGAGAATTCTCATGACCCTAGAAAGAGATATTTAAAAAGCAAACACATAGGCCGGGTGCAGTGGCTCACGCCTGTAATCCCAGCACTTTCGGAGGCTAAGGCAGGCAGACCGCTTGAGGTCAGGATTTCAAAACCAGCCTGGCCAACATGGTGAAACCCTGTTTCTACTAAAAATACAAAAGCCGGGCGCCGTGGCATGCACGCCTGTAGACCAAGATACTCAAGAGGCAGAGGCAGGAGAATCACTTGAACCCGGGAGGTGGAGTTTGCCGCAGAGATCAAGACACTGCACGCCAGCCTGGGCAACAGAGCCCATCTAATTATTTGTATCTTCTCTCTTTTTTTTTTTTTTTGAGACGTATTTTCACTCTTGTCGCCCAGGCTGGAGTGCACTGGCGCGATCTTGGCTCACTGCAACCTCCACCTCCCAGATTCAAGCGATTGTCCCACCTCAGCCTCCCGGGTGGCTGGGATTACAGGCACCCGCCATCGTGCCCGGCTAATTTTTGTATTTTTATAGAGACAGGGTTTTAATATGTTGGCCAAGCTGATCTTGAACTCCTGATCTCAGGTGATCCGCCCTCCTCAGCCTCCTAAATTGCTGGGATTACAGGCATGAACCACCGCGCCTGGAGAGTTCTCTTTTCTTTGGGTAGGGCAAGGCAAACGGGAATGGATTCACCGGAGAGCTGTGCGCATGCCCTGGAAAGCATTCTGGTTAGACCCATGTGAGACAGGTTAGTTTTATTGTGTGTTCCTCACGTGTTGCTGCCATGGTCATCCTGCTCAGTAGGAGAGGAACAACAGGTTCAGACATTTGGCCTATGTCCTTGGCTGAGGAGCCAATGGGGTAAAGCTACCATATGTGGGATTATGACTGAACGACTCTAAGTCAGAATCCCGCCCAGGAGGGATATGGCAGCTCCACGGAGCTTTTGTTGGCCTCGGATAGGCGATCCTCGCCGTGCGCCGGGAACCGGGGTCTGGTGCAGACAGCCCTTCATCCTGGGAAACGCGCTGCTGCCAGAAAGGCGGTCACTCCCTGACCCATCACGTAATGTGTTTGTGGGGAACCTGATGCTAAGCTATTCGTAGACGCCCTGCTTCTGGGTCAGGGTTTTCTATGGAGCAGAGCAGCTCCCTCCCTGCCATCTATTGAAAATCAGACCTCCACACAAGGGTCTCTCCACCCGTGTGTGGGGGACCTGGTGATATGGCGTGTCCTGTGTAATTCAACCTTTGACGTGTACTTTTCTTCCTCCCTCCTGTTGCCCCTGGGGACCTCGTTCCCTGGCCCGCTCATGCCCACCCGCCCCGGAGCTCCGGAACACACAGCGGGTGTCTCTCGCCAGAGCCCATCAGCGCCCGCTGTGCATTTGGGAGGCGCCCGTCCCCACCGGCGGGCTTTCCAAGATGCCACGAGGGGGATTGCCGAGGTAGGGGTGGCGCACCTGCTCGTAGTTCCACCTCTCCGATTCCACCTCCTTCCCACACCCCTCTGGGAACTCCTCCAGGGGCTGGGATCGGATTCATTGAGCCTGTTGAGAATGGCTGAGGCGTGGGTGTCGGAGGGTGTGCCCCTGAGGTTTCTGTCCCAGTAATGTTCACGCATGCCCGGTGGTGGCTTTTGGGGTCACTGCCCCTCTCCCCGCCCCAGGTGCGCGGGGCTGGGATATGAGCCAGTCACTGCCTTTGTGCCTTTCCTTCTCTCTCCGCTGCCTGGGTCAACCAGCGGACAGTGGGGGAACGGCGGGCAGGTCGGTGGAGTTAGATGACAGCAAAGGTGGGCCGGCTCTGTGTGATAAGATTCCAACTGGGTCCGACCGCTTCCGTCCGCTGGCGCCGGGTCCCCCAGACGTCTGCGGCGAGCGTTGGAACTGACCATCAACCTGGGATTTCTAAGGAATAACAGATAACTCTGGTCAGCAGCACTACCACTTGTGTCCACTAGATGTCGCTCCTTCACTACGTTGTTTCTTCCTCTCCAATTGTTTCCACAGTATTTTCAGTTGCTCTTCATTTTGTTTTTATTTTTCCTTTTACTTTTCTTACTCCTCTTTCTACACACTGAAGTTACTGTTGTTTTACGTTTACTTCCTTTTTTTTTTTTTTTTTTTTTGAGAAAAGTTGGCGTGTGAGAATGCGATCTCGGCTCATCGCAGTCTGGACCTTCCTGGGCTCCGTCAGGTGATCTTGCCATCTCAGCCTTCCAAGTGGCTGAGACTGCAGGAATAGCTTCGAAGCTGGGATGTCGAAGCTGCAGTGAGCCATGATCACGCCACTGCCCTCCAGCCTGAGTGACAGAGAAAGACCCTGTTTCAGAAAGTAAGAGAGACAGGTTAAAGAAATAACTCCTTGAAATTACTACAATTAATTGTGATCTAAATTACTTGTTATATTTTTCACTCCCGCTAGTTTATTATTATTGCTGTTGTTATTATTTCTTTGTATTATTGTTTGTTATAATTGTTATTGTTTTTAGTATTTAGTTATTTAGAGATGGAGTCTTGGTCTATCACCCAGACTGCAGTGCAGTGGCACGACCTTGGCTCACTGTAGCCTCATATTCCCGGGTTCAAGTTCGAGACCAACCTGGGCAATATGGCGTAACAACCGTGTCTACTAAAATCTATCACTGATACTCCCAGGGCCGTTGGATATGGCAGGTGCAAGTTCGGAGGCTGAGGCAGGCAGTTCGCTAAAGTTTGGGAGATCGAGACGAGCCTGGGCAACAGGCTGCAGTGCATTTGCCTGACCAAGGCCCACCACAGCCTCTACCTCCCCAGCCCAAATGATGCTCCCACCTCAGGCTCCAAAGGAGCTGAAACTACAGGCGCCTGCCATCACTCCTGGCTAACTTTTTAATTTTTTCTTTTTTAAAGTAGAGACATGGTCTCACTGTGTTGCCAGGGCTGGTCTCAAACTGCTGGGCTCAAGTGATTCTTCCACCTCAACCTCCCAAAGTGTTGGGATTATAGGTGAGAACCATGATGCGCTTCCCTCTTTTTCATTTCCTTTATTTTTCCTTTTTTCTTCCTCTTTCTTTCCTTTTCTTTCTTTTCTTTTTCTTTCTTCTCTCTCTCTTTTTCTTCCTCCCTTCTTTCTATCATTTCTCATTCTCTTTTTCTGTTTCTCTTTCTATTTTCTTCGTTATCTTTCTTCCCTTTACATCTCTGTCTCTTTTTCTCTAAATTTTTTTTTAATCTTTTTTGCTGTCTCTCTTTTCTCAATTCGTTTCCTCCCATCCCTCCAACTGTCTGTCTTTGTGTGGATTCTGGAAGAGTCTCCTCATTCTGTATCCCCTGTGTATCACAAGCCTCTGAGACTTTTGCTTTGTTCTTTTCTCCTTGTTGCATAAAAGGCATTCACTCTTCTTTTATTTTGGTACTCTGTGGACGGTTGAGGGCTGGAAAGAAAAAAAACGGACCATGAATTTGATTGGTTTCACAAGAGACATGGGAGACCAAAGAACGCACGATGAGTACTTTGCTAAATATCCTGTTTATTCTCCCAACCGGGCTCATAAAAGTACAGATGCATTCGGTGGGTTGAGAGATCTCTGTGTAGTCGTGACCCTGCAATTATACTTGACATGAGCGGTGATGACAGACGGGTGGCACAGAAACCTGCCCTTCTTTGGTACCAATTGAGCATGGTGACAACATATTCAAAATGGCCCATGTCTCAACTTGATGGTCCTGTTTTTCTGCTCTGTTCTTTAGGAATGAGTGGAGCCTTCCCGTGCTCCGCCATTTCCTTGCATTTTTCTTTTTACATACATTCATTCACTTATTTATTTATTAATTTATTTTAAATAGAGTCTCATTCTGTAGCCCAGGCTGTGGCGTGGTATCGGCTGGCTGCAATCTCTGCCTCCCTGGTTCCAGCGATTCTCCTGCCTCAGCCTCCCGAGTAGCTGGGATTACAGGCGTATGCCACCCTACTCAGCTAACTTGTGTTTTTTTAGTAGAGACAGAGTTTCACCATGTTGCCCAGGCTGGTGTTGAACTCCTGACCTTCAGGGATCTGTCTGTCCCAGCCCCCCAAAGTGCTGGGATAACAGGTGTGAGTCACTGCACCCGGCCTAAATTGCAATTTTTCAAAATAAATAAGTGTGGTTTTTTTGTTGTTGTTGTTGTTGTTTAATAAATAGAGCATCACCTAGTAACCACTGTTATTGAAAGTCGAGGTGGCACTGAGGGAGGCCTGTCCAACTTCACAGAGCCTGGGACAACCACTTTCTCTATTTCCCCTCTGGAGGCCCCTCCCTCTCTCCTTCGCTGCCTAGGGAACCTCCATCCTGTCAGGGACCCTGTTGTTCTTTTATCCTCCTGTGTAAATGGTGTCTCGTTCAGTTGCCGAGGCAGTGGCATTGTCTCAGCTGGCTGCACTCTCTGCCTCCCTGGTTCAAGCAATTCTGCTGCCTCAGCCTCCCTATCAGCAGAAATTACCGGCACGTGCCACCCTATCTAGCTAACTTTTGTTTTTTCAGTAGAGACAAGGCTTCACCATGTTGGCCAGGCTGATCTCGCAATCCTGACTTCGTGATCTTCCAGCCTCGGCCTCCCAAAGTGCTGGGATGACAGTCATGAGCCACTGTGCCAGGCCACCATCATTGGTTTTAACTGGGAATTCTAGATTTGAAGCACACGTCATTCTATGCCACAGAATGACTTCTTTATCCTGCTGACTCAAGAAGCTGGGCCCCTTGTGATTCATTTCAAACCAAGAGTCACCTCATGTTTGGAAAACAGATCTGCTCCCAAGTTCAGTGGAGAGATGTGGCATGTAGGACGAGGGACTGTTCCTTCTGATTTAGTCTCCATGGTGGGGTCTAGGGCTGGAGCTCAGTGCAGATCGTTGACTCCCTATACCTTGGGTTCCATTGTCCCCACCCTGGAACATGGGCCTTTGCAGATCCCGGCCCTTCCTGGCCCTTAAGGCACTGTCAGAAACACCATCACGAGCTTGGATACCCCGAATGACTGTGGCTCACTCCTCTCTGGAAACATTTGAAATCTGTCCTCTACGCATGGCCACCTAAAACCACAGGAGTGTGGGATACTTGGCCGCCATCCACCTCACTGCTTTCGGGATAGAATGCTGAAAGTCTCTTGCTGACTCTCTTGACTCGAGTTCTTCAAGGGCATGTGGTCAGGACATAGTGAGACCAGATGTATTAAGTCAGGCTGGGTGCGGTGGCTTACACCTACAACCCCAACACTTTGGGAGGCCAAGGCGGTAGGATCGCTTGAGCCTGGGAGCTCAAGACCAGCCTTGGACAACACGGCCAAAACCTGAGGTGCATGCCTGTGGTCTCAGCTACTCAGGAGGCTGAAGTGGGAGAATCACCTAACCCTGGGGTGGTTGAGGCTGCAGTGAGCCGTGATGGTGTCACTGCACTCCAGCCTGGGCGACAGACAGAGTGATACCCTGTAGCAAACAGACAGACAGACAACAGCTATATTATGTCCTTCTCAGGGTAGGAAGCAAAAATAACAGAATATGGTATTTAAGATTTTTTTAAATTTTAAATTTCAATCTATTTATTTATTAATTTTGACTCCATATTATGAAACCAGCTAATTTTTGTATTTTTGTAGAGACGAGGCTTCACCATGTTGCCAAGTATGGTCTTGATTGCCTGGGATCAAGGAATCCACCCGCCCTCAGGCTCCCAAAGTTCGAGAATTAAAGGTGTGAGCCACTGCTCCTGACAGCATTGTTTTTTGTTTGTTTGTTTGTTTCTTTTTTTAATCTCTTGTCTTTCCAGGAGTTTCATGGCAGAGTGTTTGGCTGGCTTGTTTAAATTCATTCTAAATAGGAACTGAGGATATCAGCTTCTGGCCTCATGGACTCAGAGCTGATGAGTCGCAAAAACTCATAAAGTTTAAAATAAATAATTTTGTTGTACAGAAATACACGGATGCACCCAAAACACAGAAACAATTCTTTTAAAAGTTGTCTTAGTCCTGGTGGGTGTGCCAGTGATTCTTTTAGGTTTGGAGCTTGACTGAGAGAATTTCCAGTCGGTCTCCGGATGGAAGTTCCAGATGATCCGATGGGTGGGGACTTAGACTGTGTTCCCCCAGGGGCCCTGGTCTATTAGTTGTGGGGACTGCCTGGGAGAGCGTGGTGACCCACTGTACTGTGGGAGCCTCCACCCTTCCCCTCCCTTCGCCCCCTCCGGGTGATGCCAATTCATTCCAGGCTGAAACTCTCATTGGCAGACTTAGGGCATCACCTAGTGGTCACTGTTACTCTGAAAACCGAGGCCTCAAGGAAGAAGAAAGCTCATGGTGCCTGTGCACAGCCCAGGGCAACTGTGTCGTCTCCACTTCTCCTGCCGCCACCTCCAAGTTTCTCCCTCCCTTGTTTCCTAGGGAATCACCATCCTGATGACTGGGTCTGATTCTTCTTTGATCAGTTAAAAAAAATAAATAAATATGCCGGGAGTGGTGGCTCACACCTGTAATCCCAGCACTTTGGGAGGCAGAGGCGGGCAGATCACGAGGTCAGGAGTTCAAGTCCAGCCTGGCCAGTATGGTGAAAACGTATCTCTACTAAACATACAAAAAACTAGCCATGCATGGTGGTGCACACCTGTAATCCCAGCTACTCAGGAGGCTGAGGCAGGAGAATTGCTTGAACCCAGTAGGTTAAGGTTGCAGTGAGCCAAGATAGTACCACTGCACTCCAACCTGGGCAACAGAGTGAGACTCAGTCTCAACAACAAAAAAAAAAGGGTGGGGGGGGAAAGAGGCCAGGCGTAGTGGCTCACACCTGTAATCCTAGCACTTATGGAGGCTGATGTGGGCAAATCACCTGAGGTTGGGATTTCGAGACCAGCCTGACCAACACGGAGAAACTGTCTCTACTAAAAATAGCAAGTTAGCCGGGCGTGGTGGTGCTTTCCTGTAATCCCAGCTACTCGGGAGGCCAAAAAAGGAGAATTACTTGAACCCAGGAGACAGAGGTTGCGGTGAGCCGAGATTGCACCATTACTCTCCAGCCTGGGCAACAAGAGCGAAACTCCGTATCCAACATAATAGTAACAATAATAATAAAATAAAAAATAAGCGAGTCTCCAGGAAAAAAGAAAATAAAAATAAAACCAACACTGACATAAACATATGCCTTTGTCTTTTTGAGGCAGCAATGATGCTACAAAGTGATCCACCTGTCTCAGCTTCCCAAAGTGCTGAGATTACAGGTGTGAGCCACTGCACCCAGCTATGTGTACTTTCTATGTGTACTTTCTTTTTTTAAATTAAATTTTTGTTTGTTTTGAGACAGAGTCTCACTGTGTCACCGAGGCTGGAGCACAGTGGCATGCTCATGGCTCACTGCAACCTCCACCTCCCAGGTTCAAGCAGTTTTCCTGCCTTAGCCTCCCCAGTAGCTGCGACTATTGGCACATGCCACTGCACCTGACTAATTTTTGTATTTTTAGTAGAGACAGGGTTTCGCTGTGGTCGCCAGGCTGGTCTCAAACTCCTGACCTCAAGTGATCCACCCGTCTCAGCCTCTCAAAGTGTGAGAAAGAATTTCTGGGTGCTAGATGAGTTGGTCTCTCCTTTGTGAGACACCCATGGGGAGTCATGGGTGGCCTCTGAGGAGAAAAGTCTCCTTATTGCCTTCATGTCTTTATGCCCTGAGAGCATAACAGCTCAGAGGCATTCCACAGGTTGTTAAGGGAGATACCACACTCCCTTGAAGCAGTGGAATATAATCGAACATGTTGGCTCCTCCTGAAATCCACTCCCATCCATTTCAGTCCCGATAAGTTAAATATCTTAAGTAGTTTAGACACACGCCTTTGCTCAAGGAAATTCACAAAAACCACCACTCCTATACATCTTATTGCATGACTCACGAGTTCTCTTTCACTGATTAATCCTTTTCCTCATCCCTTTCTACCCCTCCCATCTGCCCTAAGAACAAACAGCTTGTAAGCCAATGAATTCAGTGGAGCCCGAGAGCTCTGGGCCGAGAGCAAGCCTCCAATGCTCCTGTCCCCTGGACCCGCCACTTAAACACTTATTTTGTCTCTTTCCAACTCCTTTGTCTCTGCCGGACTCGGGGTACCCACTGGCTGGTGCGAGGCTGGTTTCCCCCACACAAAGTGCTGAGGTTACACGCATGAGCCACTGCGCCCAGCTATGTGTAATTTCATAACTCAGCTCATTTCTTGACTGGGTACCATGGGCATTTGGGCCACTTTCTCATGGAACTTACTTGTGCTTCAGGATCTGTTCAGACCCAATCAGGTCCACAGCACTTCCGTGTCATGCTGGAGTGCTGCTGTGCACACCCACTTATGCCCAGTGTGTGATGAGTGGCTCAGCTCACATGGTAACTTCGTGGCCCCACGGTTGGGCATTTGGTTTCTACTAACAGCCAGAGGCTAGCTGAGAGAGCCTGTCGCTCAAAAGAAGAATGGTTATCTGCAGATAATGGCAGGGCCTTGCTCCGAAATCCTCAAGACCTCCTCTGTGATTTGGAATAGCCTATGTCTCAAACGGATGGTCCTGTTTTTCTGCTCTGGTCTTTAGGAACAAGTGGAACATTCCCATGCTCTGCCACCTCCTTGCATCTTTTTATATTCATCTATTCATTTATTCATGTATTTTTTAGGGACGGGGTCTTCCTGTGTCGCTGAGGCTGGAGTGCAGTGGTAGGATCATAGCTGACTGCAACCTTGAACTGCTGGGCTCAAAGCGATCTTCCTCTGCCTCAGCCTCCCGAGTAGCTGGGCCTACAGGCAAGGGTGTGAGCCACAAAACAGCACAACGCCTGGCTAATTATCTTCATTATTATTATTATTGTTTTCTTGCTTCTTTTCTTAGACAAAGTCTCCCTCTGTCACCCGGGCTGGAGTGTAATTGTTCCCAGACCAAACTGAGGGTTGGGCTGCTTATTCTTGTGTCCTGACAACAAGATGCAGATGAACTGAAAAAGGATGGAGTTTTTAATTTCTGTGACCACTTAGAGGGAGAAGGCCTGGAAATATCACCAGACCGACTCAAAATTACAAAGGTTTGTAAAGCTTATATACCCTCTAAGCTATCTGCCTAAGCGTAAGAGTTTATTCATCTAAAGGTGGAAGCGATTGACTTTTTGTTGTTGTTGTTATTGGAGTCTTCCTCTGTTGCCCAGGCTGGAGTGCAGTGGTGAGATCTCAGCTCACTGCAACCTTCACCTCCCGAGTTCAAGTGATTCTCATGCCTCAGCCTCCAAGGAGCTGGGATTGCAGGTGCCCACCACCACGCCTGGCTAATTTTTGGATTTTTCTTAGAGGTGGTTTTTTGCCCTGTTGACCAGGCTGGTTTGGAACTCTTGACCTCAGGTGGTCTGCCCACCTTGGCCTCCCAAAGTGCTGGGGTGATAGGTGTGGGCCACCACTCCCAGCCGCTTCTTTTGTTACTAGAAATGGGCTCTCTCACTATCATAGTATGTTGGAAGCAAGCCCCCCCAAATCTGGCCATAAACAGTCCCCAAAACTGGCCATAAACAAAATCTCTGCAGCATTGTGACATGTCTGTAATGGCCCTAATGCCCAAGCTGGAAGGTTGTGAGTTTACATGAATGAGGGCAATGAACACCTGGCCCACCCAGGGCAGAAAACCGCTTAAAGGCAATCTTAAGCCACAAACAATAGCATGAGCAATCTGTGTCTTAAGGGCGTGTTCCTGCTGCAGTTAAGTAGCCCAATCTATTCATTTAATTTGGCCCATCCCTTTGTTTCCCATAAGGGATAGTTTTACTTAATTTAATATCTATAGAAACAATGCTAATGACTGGTTTGCTGTTAATAAATATGTGGGTAAATCTCTGTTTGGAGCTCTTAGCTCTGAAGGCTGTGAGACCCCTGATTTCCCACTTCATACCTCTATATTTCTGTGTGTGTGTCTTTAATTCCTGTAGTGCCACTGGGTTAGGGTCTCCCCAACCGAGCTGGTCTCGGCAATAGTATAAACTCGTCTATATCATGGGATATGGCACATGCATTTGTACATGTGTACGCGCATGTGTTTCTCCATGTTTTCCCAAGCCAGGGAAAACATGCTTCTTCCTCTGTAGGGGCTCTGGTAGATTAGTTGTTGGGAGCTCCTCAGAGGGTGCTGGGCTGACACTCTCATCCGTTTTTGAGGTCTAGGTGGCACACAGGATGCTGTGGCCACCCGCCCATGGTAAGGAGTGAGTGTGGTTTCTCTCTGCACCCCCTGCCCCCACCCCTGCCCTTGGAGGCCCACCCTACCTCCGTCCATCTGTTCTCCCACTCCCTCGTTGCCCAGAAAACCTCTGGAGATTCTGGCTGTGCCAGATTGTTGATCTTTTTGATCAGCTGGTTCCTTTTCTTTATTTGTGTGTTTGATCCGCGTGGACTCTTCTGCCTCGGTTTTAAAGATGGCAGCTCCACCCTAGGCCTTTTGTTAGTGGAGACTTTTCTGATTCTCCCCAGATGTTGTGAAAGCAGGTAAATGTCAAGCGTGTGGGACTAAATGGCATTTCCTAGAAATAACCAAATGAGTGTGGAGGAAGAAACATGCACTGCACACCTTTCAAGGCAGCAATGGCAGCACTATGAATTTGGTGTCATTTCTGGAGTCAGATTGTGTCCTGAGTTGCCCTCCTTGTTGCCCCATCCAGGAGGTTCTGGAAGGTTAGAAAACATTCCAGAGTGAACTACTGTGCCACCGTCCCCTCCCCGTCCTGTTATGTCCCCTCCCCCTCACCTCAGTATCTCTCCTTCGATGCTGGCAGCTTTGCTCTGCCTCCTTCCCTCCCTAGGGAAACTCAACCACCCTAGCTAAGCCACCATAGTCACTTTTTACCGTTATAATATTTTTCTTTCCCTGGCCAGCATATTGGTAAAGTGGAAAGTGTGTCATAGCCCCACCCTGGGCCTCACTACTTTTTAGAGGTTTTTTTAATTCATCTTTCTATCTTTCTCCTTTCATCTCTGTCTTCCGAATTTATTTCTCCAGTTCCCTTTCTCTCTTCCTTCCTTTTTTCTTTCTTTCTTTTCTTTTTTCCTTTCTTTCTTCTCTCTATCCTTTTTCCTTTCTTTCTCTTTCTTCTTTCTTTCTCTATCTCTTTCCATATTTCTCTCTTCCTCCTTCTTTTTTCTTTTTCTTTCTTTTTTGATTTTTTTGAGATGGAATCTCACTGTGTTACACAGGCTGGAGTGCAGTGGCTCCATCTCAACTCATGGCAACCTCCACCTTCCGGGTTCAAGCTGTTCTTCTGCCTCACCACTGCCCCCCACACCTGACCTGCCTAGGTAACTGAGACTACAGGTGCATGCCACCATGCCTGGCTAATTTTTGTATTTTTAGTAGAGACAGGGTTTCACCATATTGGCCAGCCTGGTATCGAACACCTGACCTGGTGATCCACCCACCTCAGCCTCCCACATTGCTGGGATTACAGCCGAGAGCCACTGCACCCACCCATTGTTTCTTTTAAAAATATTTTTCCTTTCAGAAATCGACCTCCTTCTTCATTTCCTTTATATTTCTTCTTGCAGGACTCGCAATCTTTATTGGTTCAAGTTTTTCAGACAGAATCTAGCTCTGTCACGCAGGCTGCAGTGCATTGGCCTGACCATGGCTTACCATAGCCTCGATCTTCTGAGTCCAAGAGATGGTCTTATGTCAGCCTTTCGAGGAGCTGTGACTACAGACGCATATCCTCATTCCATGCTAACTTTTTTTCCCTTTTTTTTTCTTTAAGTAGAGACAGGGTTTTGCTATGTTGCCAGAGCTGATCTCAAACTCCTGGGCTCAGGCTATTCTCCCACCTAACCTCGCAAAGTGTTGGGATTATAGATGTGAGTCACCATGCCCTGCCCTCTTTGTTATTTTCTCCTCCTTACCTTTTTATTTCTCTTTCTATCTATATTTCTTTTCTTTTCTTTCTTTCTTTCTTCTACTGTCTTTTATTCTTTTTCTTTTTTCTTCTTTCTTTTTTCTTTCCTCTCTCTGTTTTTTTCCTCCTGGCTTTCCTTCATTTCTTTCCTCATTCTTTATCTATTTCATCTTTCTTCTCTCTCTATGTCTCTTTCTTTCTTTCTTTATATTTCTTTCTCTAGATTTTTAAAATTCTGTCTCTCTCTGTTTCTCATTTCCTTCCTCCCTCCCTCCCTCGCTACTCCCTTCCCTCCCTCCTTCCCTTCCTCCGTCTGTCTCTTTTCTCCATTCCCTTTCTCCCTCTCTCCCTCCCTTCCTCTGTCTGTCTTTGTCTGGATTCTAGAAGACTCTCATCATTCTGTATCTTCCTGTGTCCTAACCGACCAGCAACGAAGTCCCGTTTCTTCTTTCTTCTTCCGAGATGCATCTTCAAACTCCCGCGTGCCACAGGTTGTCTTTTGACTCTATAGCAGTCTATGCAGATACATGTTTGGGGAATGGTTTCTGTGAACTTGGGGAGGAGGGGCTGCGTTTTTGGCCTCAAAAAAACTTCAAATCATGGTTTGGGCTTCCCAGTCATGGCTGCCCTGCCATCTGGAGCTCTGGAGTGTCACTTGTGAGTCAGAGCTCAGTCATGCAGGGCTTTGTGGGCGGAGTCTCTTTCCGTGCTTCCATGCACAAGGGCAGTGTGGGGCTGCCCCAGCTGGTCGAATAGCATGCCACAACTCCTGAGGCTTGACCTGAGATGCAGGGGCATTGTGCGGGTGGCTGGGGATGCCCTTCCTGGCCCAGCGGCAGGCCAGTGCAGGTCCTGGCCATCTGAGGTATCTGCTGAATTATTTTCCAAGTCCCTGGGGGAGTCAGGGACCATCCTGCACTGTCCTTTGGTTACCGAGGAGCGGTCACTGGGCCCGGCCCTAGTCCATCTGCCCTGATCTTTTTTTCCAAGTTCCCGTGCAGAGTCAGAGAGCGGTCCCTGAGCACGCATGTGGTCCAAGAGGTGACACCTGGCCAGGCTTTGGTCCCTCATGTGATCTGGTCATGTGAGGGACTGGCCGAAAATGACTCTGAGTCTCGCTCTGGAGAAACGGGCCAGACCCTGCATTGCACAGGTGGCCAGGAGGGTGTCCCTGGCCCTCTGCTGCTCCTGTGTGTGTCCTGGGGTCGACCAGAGGGCCCTGGGTGTTCCATGTCTGGCTGCCATGGTGGCCTTTTTGGAGATAGATGTCCAGATCGCTCATTTCTGGGCTAGTGGTGTGGTCGGTGACTCGACACCCTGCCCCCAGGCGAGGTATATCTTTCACTCCGAGTTGGCATTTTGGGCCACCAGGTTGTTGCTGACTCGTTGTCTGGGGATTAGATTGGGCCTCTAGATGCATGTGAAGCTCTAGTATACTGGCAACCCAGCTAACAGGGCCTGCTCCAGCTTGAGCTGATTGCTGGGACCCATGTGCTTGCTCTCATGCATCCTAGTGTCATAACTGTCAGTGGTGCCCTGGGTCTCTGGGCCTTTGACCCTGGCAGGGAAGGCAGCAGGCAGCTTGGGCTCCCTGACCTGTGTGCTTCCCCACTGTGGGCACAAGAGGTGGTCAGAACAACCCCACCCTGTTGGCTCTGTGCTGTGCACATCAGGCATTCTCTTCCTTAAATTGTCTGCTGTCCCTATCCTAGAGTGAGGCTGGCTTTGCTGTTATGCCCATCAGGTTCATCAAGACTGACCCCCGCTCAACCACCGCCTCACTATGGGGCTTTTCATGATATATGTGGTGACATCACGCTCTCCTGGGCCGGGACTAAGCCAGGAGGAGCAAAGAATGGAAATTCATGGTGAATGGAACCGTTCTTCTCGTTCTGCTCGTGAGGCCCCTCGTCTCTCCTCCCCGCCTCCTGGGAGGCATGGGGCAGGGAATTTGGCATGACCTCGCTGCCCTCACACCTTGTGCCTCATCGCTTCTAGAAGATTGATGGAGTCTTCTGACACAGCAGGCACCTTTGCTCTGGCTTCCTGTGGTTGTTGCCTTGGGGGTGGACAGGGCACCTCTCCCGGGCCATAGGGGACTGTCCCTACAAAACATTTCTGGGATGCGAAAGGGTTGGCACCACCTGGGCCTTTGTGGTGATCCAGTAGTGCTCCAGATTGCTACCATGTGCCCGAGACAAAACAGTGGTGGGTTGTGCCAACCCCAAGTGCCCTCTCCTACAACCGACGCTACGGTGTTTGCAAGTGCGTCCTGAAGAGGTCGTTGGGTGGGGCGAGGCGGATGAGTGAGGCAGGCCCCTCCCACTCGATAAGAGATGCCGCCTTGTCTGTCAAGTGTATGTCCCATGCTCCACTCTGCCAAGTGCGCACAAGACTTGGGAGTGATTGTGGTAAGATTCTGTGTACCATCGTGGTGTGTGGGCCTTGGGGAGGCCTTTTGCCCCAGAGAGAAGGGCGGATAAACAGAGGGACTTCGGGGGTGAGTACATGCATGCCGGGCAACGGCCCTGATAGAAAGTACTCAAAATTTGCCACAGGCTTTTGGTCGTAAGGCAGACGACTTTCTTCGTCAGGCGGCCATGAGCGAATCTTCAGGCACAACGAGGGGCAACTGGCGGGGAAGGAGTGTGACAAAAACTCGGTGAGAAAGCCTTCTTTAGTAATACGAAAGGTGAGCCAATGGGGTACAAAATACCCCAGTCCAAGGTATCTGTTTATAATAATGATTCCGTTGATGTGCATAAGCAGAGTTCCCTACTTTTACCATAAATAAGGACAGAAGCCGCGGAGGTCGTGGAGTCCCTGGCTTACACCCAGGGTGCGTGTCACCCCCACAAGGGGCACCAGAAAGCGGCAAGAAGACCCCCGGGGGAAGAGAACAGGAAGCCAGGCTTTAAAGGGGACTTTGAGGCAGTCTGGGAAAAAACTTCCCATGGAAAACAGTGCCTACCCAGCTGACCCTGGGCCGGGCTTTGGGAAGTTGTGGAGTTCCTGACTTGCACCCAGGGTGCGTGTCAAGCCCATAGGGGACACCCCAAAGTGGCAAGAAGGCCTCTGGGGGAAGGGAACAGGACGCCAGTCTTGATAGGGGACGTTGAGGCAGCACGGAAAAATAAAAAATAAAAAAAGGCGGGCCAGCGTCATCCAATGGATGACAGTGTCTTCCCGGCAGCCCCTGTGTTCGGCCCAGGGGGGTCATGGAGTTTCTGCCTTGCACCCAGGGGCGTGTCGCGCCCACGGGGGGGCATCCCAAAGCGGCACTAAGGCCCCTGAAGGAAGGGAAAAGGATGCCAGGCTTGAAAGAAGACGTTGAGGCAGCACAGGGAAAAAGCGGTGGGCCGGGATCCTCCCACTGACAGTAGTGCCATCCCAGCAGCCTCTGCGCTGGAACCGAGGGTATCCTGGATCCCTGGCTTGCACCCAGGGTGCGTTTCTCGCCCACGGGGGGCACCTCAAAGCGGCAAGAAAGCCCCCGAAAGAAGGGGACAGCATGTCAGGCTTGAAGGGGTATGTTGAGGCAGCCCGGCGGCAAAAGCGGCGAGGCTGGAGTCCTCCCACGGATGACAGTGCCTTCTCCGCAGCCCCTGTGCCAAGCGCGGAGTGGTCATGGAGTACCTTACTGCCACCCAGCGGGCGTGTCTCTCCCATGGGGGGCACCCCGAAGCGGCAAGAAGGCCCCCGGGGGAAGGGAAAAGGACGCAAGGCTTGAAAGGGGACGTTGAGGCAGTCGGATAAAACTTCCCACCGAATACAGTGCCTTCCCAGCAGCCTCTGCGCCGGGCCCAGAGAAGTCATGGAGTCCCTGGCTTGCACCCAGGGTGGGTGTCGCGCCCACGGTGGGCACCCCAAAGCGGCAAGAAGGCCTTTCGGGGAAGGGAACAGGACACCAGGCTTGAAAGGGGATGTTGAGGCAGTCCAGGGAAAAACTTCCCACGGAGGACAGAGTCTTCCCAGCAGCCTCTGTGCCAGAACCAGGGAAGTCGTGGAGTCCCTGGCTTGCACCCAGGGTGCGTGTCTAGCCCGGGGGTACCTCCAAGCGGCAAGAAGGCCATAGGGGTAAGGAAACAGGACGCTAGGCTTGAAAGAGGGCGTTGAGACAGCATGGGGAAAAAGGCGGCAGGCCGGGGACGTGTCATGGATGACAGTGACTTTCCAGCAGCCCCTGCGCCAGGACAGTGGGCGGGGGGGTGGGGGGTGGGTGTCGTGGATGGCTTGCACCCAGGGTGCGTGTCTCACCCATGGGTAGCACCCCAAAGCGGCAAGAAGGCCCGCAGGGGAAGGAAACAGGATGCCGGGTTTGTAAGGCGACGTTGAGACGCTCCAGGGAAACAGTTCCCAAGGACGACTGTGCCTTCCCAGCAGACCCTCCACCGCGCCCGGGGAAGTCATGAAGTCCCTGGCTTGCACCCAGGGTGCGTGTCGCACCCAGTGGGGACATGCCAAAGCGGCAAGTAGGCCTCTGGGAAAACGAAACAGGACGCCAGGCTTGAAAGAGGACGTTGAGGAAGCACGGGGAAGAAAAGCAGCAGGCCGGTGTACTCCCATGGACAACAGTGTGTTCCCGGCAGCCCGTGTGCCTGGCCTGGGACGGTCGTGGAGTCCCTGGCTTGCACCCAGTGTGCGTGTCGCGCCCACGGGGGAACCCCAAAGCAGCAAGAATGCTTTTGGGGGAAGAGAACAGGACGCCAGGCTTGGAAGGGGACGTTGAGGCAGCACGGGGAAAAAAGCGGCGGGCCGGAGTCATTTCACTGATGACAGTGCCTTCCCGGCAGACCCTGCGCCGGGCTTGGGGTGGTCGTGGAGTCCCTGGCTTGCACCCAGTGTGTGTTTAGCGCCCACGCGGGGCGCCCCAAAGAAGGCCTTTAGGGAAGGGAACATGATGCCAGGCTTGAAATGGAACATTGAGGCAGCACGGAGAAAAACGCGGGGGGTCGGGGTCCTCCCACCGACGACAGTGCCTTCCTGGCAGTCCCTGCGCCGGGCCCGGGGGAGTCGTGGAGTCCCTGTCTTGCACACAGGCTTCTCGCCCATGGGGGGCACCCCAAAGCGGAAAGAAGTCCCCAGGTGAAAGGAAACAGGACGCTAGGCTTTAAATGAGATGTTGAGGCTTCCCGGGGGAAAAGCAGTGGGCCGGGGTCATCCCACGGATGACAATCCCTGCCTGGCAGCCCCTGCACCTGGCCAGGGGGGATCGTGGAGTCCTTCACTTGCACCCAGGGTGTGTGTCGCGTTTACAGAAGGCACCCCAAAGAAGCAAGAAGGCCTCCGGGAAAAGGGAAAAGGATGCCAGACTTGAAAGGTGATATTCAGGCAGGAAGGGGTAAAAAGCGGTGGGCTGGGGTCCTCCCATGGACAACAGTGTGTTACCGGCAGCCCCTGCGCTGGCCTCAGCGAGGTCGTGGAGTCCCTTGATTGCACCAAGGGTGGGTGTCACGCCCACGGGGGGCACCGCAAAGCGGCAAGAAGGCTTCTGGGGGAAGAGAGCAGGATGACAGTCTTGAAAGCAGACGTTGAGGCAGCACGGAGAAAAAAGCGGCAAGCCACATCCTCCCACAGAAGACAATACCTTTTAGTCAGCCCCTGCACTGGGCCCGGGGGTTTTGTGGAGTCCCTGGCTTGCACCCATGGTGCATTTCTTGCCCACGGAGGGCACATAAAAGCGGCCAGAAGGCCTTCGAGGGAAGGGAACAGGATGCCAGGCTTGAAAGGGGACGTTGAGGCAGCACTGGAAAAAAGCAGTGGGCCAGGATCCTCCCACGGATGACAGTGTTTTCCCGGCAGCCCCTGAGCCAGGCCCTGGAGGGTCGTGGAGTCTCTGGCTTGCACCAAGGGTGCGTGTGAAGCCCACGGGGGACACCCCAAAGCGGCAAGAAGGCCTCCGGGGATAGGGAACAGGACGCCAGGCTTGAAACAGGACGTTGAGGCAGCACAGGGAAAAAAGCGGAAGGCCGGAGTCCCCCCCACAGATGACAGTGCCTTCCAGGCAGCCACTGCGCCATGCCCGGGGGGCTCGTGCAGTCCCTGACTCCCACCCAGGGTGCGTGTCGCACCCACAGGGGTCACCCTAAAGCGGCAAGAAGGCCCCAGGGGGAAGGGAACAGGACGCCAGGCTTGAAAGGGGACTTTGAGGTAGTCCGGGGAAAAACTTCCCACGGAGGACAGTGTTTTCCCCGTAGCCCCTGCGCCAGACCCGGGAGAGCCATGCAGCCCATGGCTTGCACCCAGGGGGCGTATCGCTCCCATGAGGGACACCCCAAAGCAGCAAGAAGGCCTCCGGGGGAAGGGAACATGACGCCACGATTGAAATGTGAAGTTGAGGCAGCACGGGGAAAAAAGCAGCAGGCCAGGGTAGTCCTACGGATGACAGTGCCTTCCCGGCAGCCGCTGCGCCTGTCCTGGGAGGGTCGTGGATTCTCTGGCTTGCACCCAGGGTGTGCATCGCGCCCACTGGAGGCACCCCAAAGGGGAAAGAAGGCCCCAGAGGGAAGGGAACAAGACGCCAGGCTTGAAAGGGGACATTGAGGTAGCACGAGGAAAAAACTGATGGGTTGGTGTCCTCCCACGGATGACAGTCACTTCCCGGCAGCTTCTGCGCCGGAACCAGAGGGGTCGTGGGACCCTGGCTTGCACCCAGGGTGCGTGTCTCGCCCACAGGGGGCACCCCAAAGTGGCAAGAAGGCCCCCAAAGGATGGAGACAGCACATCTGGCTTGAAGGCGGATGTTGAGATAGCCCGGGAAAAAAGCGGTGAGGCTGTGTTCCTCCCATGGACAACAATGCCTTCCCTGCAGCCCCTGCGCCGGGCCCGGGGGAGTTGTGGAGTCCCTGTCTTATACCAGGGTAGGTTCCTCGCCCATGGCGGGGGCGCATCCCAAAGCGGAAAGAAGGCCCCCGGGGAAGGGGAACAGGACGCTAGGGTTTAAATGAGATGTTGAGGCTGCCCGGGGGAAAAGCGGTGGGCCAGGGTAGTTCCACGGATGACAGTGCCTTCCTGGCAGCCCCTGCGCCTGGCCCGGGGGCGGGGGGGGGGTCGTGGAGTCCCTGGCTTGCAGGCAGGGTGTGCGTTTCGCCCACAGGGGCTCCCCAAAGGGGAAAGAAGGCACCCGAGGGAAAGGGACCGCACATCAGGCTTTAAGGGAGACGTTGAGGCAGCATGGGATAAAAGCGGCGAGGCTGGGGTTCTCCCATGGACGACAGTCCCTTCCCGGCAGCCCCTGCGCCGGGCACTGGGGTGTCGTGGAGTCCCTGGCTTGCACCTAGGGTGCGCGTGTAGCCCACAGGGGACAACCCAAAGCGGCGAGAAGGCTTCTGGTGGTAGATAACAGGACGCCAGGCTTGAAAGTAGACGTTGAGGCAGTACTGGGAAAAAAGCGGCGGGCCAGGGTCCTCCTACCGACGACAGTATCTTGTAGGCAGCCCCTGCACTGTTCCCGGGGGGGTTTGTGGAGGCCCTGGCTTGCACCCAGGGTTTGTGTTGCGCCCACGTGTGGCACCTTTAAGAGGCAAGAAGGCCCCCGGTGGAAGGGAACAGACGCCAGGCTTGAAAGGGGACGTAGAGGAAGTCCGGAAAAAAACTTCCCAGAGAGTACAGTGGCTCCCCGACAGGCCCTGCACCGGGTCTAGGGAGGTCGTGGAATCCCTGGCTTGCACCTAGGGTGTGTGTCGCGCCCATGGGGGGCACCCCAAAGCGACAAGAAGATGCCGGGGGAAGGGAACAGGACTCCAGGCTTGAAAGCGGACGTTGAGGCAGCACAGGGGAAAAAGCGGCAGGCCAGGGTCTTCCCACGGATGACAGTGCCTCCCGGCAGCCCCTGCGCCTGTCCCGGGGGGGTCGTGGAGACCCTGGCTTGCACCCAGGGTGCGTGTCTCTCCCACGGGGGGCACAACAAACTCGCAAGAAGGCCTTAGGGGGAAGGGAACCAGACGCGTCTTGAAAAAAGACGTTGAGGCAGTCTGGGGAAAAACTTCCCAGGAGGCACAGTGCCTTCCCGACAGCCCCTGCGCTGGGCCCGGTGGGGTCGTGAAGTCGCTGGATTGCACCCAGGGTGCGTGTCGCCCCCACGGTGGGCACCCCAAAGCGTCAAGAATGACCCCACGGGAAGGGGAAAGCATGTCAGTCTTAAAGGGGGACGTTGAGGCAGCCCGGAGAAAAAAACAGGGAGGCTGGAGTCCTTCCACCGATGACAGTGCCTTCCCGGCATCCCATATGCCATCTCCGGGTGGGTCGTGGAGTCCCTGGCTTTCACCCAGGGTGCGTGTATCTCCCATTGGGCCAACCCAAAGTGGCAAGAAGTCCCCCAGGGGAAGGAAACAGGGTGTTAGGCTTAAAAGGGGACATTGAGGCAGCACGGGGAATAAGGCTGTGGGTTGAAGTCCTTCTAACAATGACGCTGCCTTCCTGGCAGCCTCTACGCCCTGCCCAATAGGGTTGTGGAGTCGCTTGCTTGCACCCAGGGTGCGTGTCGCACCCCAGGGGGCACCCCAAAGCGCCAAGAAGGCCTCCGGGGGAAGGGAGTAGAACGCCAGGCGTGAAAGGTGACGTTGAGGCAGCACGAGGGAAAAAGCAGCAGGCAGCGATCGTCACACGGACGGCAGTGCCTTCCCGGCAGCCCCTGCGCCAGACTCGGGGTTGTCGTGGAGTTCCTGACTTAAACCCAGGGTGCGTGTTGCGCCCACGGGGGGGCACCCCAAAGCGGCAAGAATGCCCCCTGGGAAGGGAACAGGATGCCAGGCTTGAAAGGGGACTTTGAAGCAGTCCGGGAAAAAACTTCCCACGGACCACGGTGCCTTCCCGGCAGCCCCTTTGCCGGGCCCGAGGGGGTTGTTGTGTCCCAGGCTTGCACCCAGGGGCCCACGGGGGGCACCCCAAAGCGGCAAGTAGGTTCCCAGGGGAAGGGGACAGCACGTCAGGCTTGGAGGGGGTCGTTGAGGCAGCCCCGGGAATAAACAGGGGATGCTGGGGTCCTGCCACGGATAACACTGTCTTCCCGACAGCCTCTGTGGTGGGCCTGGGAGCGTCATGGAGTCCTTGGCTTGCACCCAAGGTGCGCGTCTCGCCCTCGGGGGGCACCACAAAGCGGCAAGAAGGCCACCGGGGGAAGGGTATGGGACGCCAGGGTTGAAAGGGATAGTTGAGGCAGTCCGGGGAAAAACGTGGCAGGCTGGGGTCGTCCCATGGACGACAGTGCCTTCCCAGCAGCCCCTGCGTCAGGCCCGGGGTGGTCGTGGAGTCCCTGGCTTGCACCGAGGGTGCGGGTCGCACCCATGGGGGCACCCCAAAGTGGCAAGAAGGCCGCCGGGCGAACGCCACAGAAGGCCAGGCTTTAATGGGGATGCTGAGGCAGCACAGAGAGAAAAGCGGCTAGTCGGGTTCCTCCCACGGATGACAGTGCCTTCCTGGCAGTCCCTGCGCTGGGCCCGGGGGGATCGTGGAGTCCCTATCTTGCACCCAGGTGCGTGTTTCGCCCATGGGAGGCACCCCAAAGCGGCAAGAATGCCCCCTGGGAAGGGAACAGGATGCCAGGCTTGAAAGGGGACTTTGAAGCAGTCCGGGAAAAAACTTCCCACGGACCACGGTGCCTTCCCGGCAGCCCCTTTGCCGGGCCCGAGGGAGTTGTTGTGTCCCAGGCTTGCACCCAGGGGCCCACGGGGGGCACCCCAAAGCGGCAAGTAGGTTCCCAGGGGAAGGGGACAGCACGTCAGGCTTGGAGGGGGTCGTTGAGGCAGCCCCGGGAATAAACAGGGGATGCTGGGGTCCTGCCACAGATAACACTGTCTTCCTGACAGCCTCTGTGGTGGGCCTGGGAGCGTCATGGAGTCCTTGGCTTGCACCCAAGGTGCGTGTCTCGCCCTCGGGGGGCACCACAAAGCGGCAAGAAGGCCACCGGGGGAAGGGTATGGGACGCCAGGGTTGAAAGGGATAGTTGAGGCAGTCCGGGGAAAAACGTGGCAGGCTGGGGTCGTCCCATGGACGACAGTGCCTTCCCAGCAGCCCCTGCGTCAGGCCCGGGGTGGTCGTGGAGTCCCTGGCTTGCACCGAGGGTGCGGGTCGCACCCATGGGGGCACCCCAAAGTGGCAAGAAGGCCGCCGGGCGAACGCCACAGAAGGCCAGGCTTTAATGGGGATGCTGAGGCAGCACAGAGAGAAAAGCGGCTAGTCGGGTTCCTCCCACGGATGACAGTGCCTTCCTGGCAGTCCCTGCGCTGGGCCCGGGGGGATCGTGGAGTCCCTATCTTGCACCCAGGGTGTGTGTTTTGCCCATGGGAGGCACCCCAAAGCGGCAAGTAGGCCCCTGGGGGAAGGGGACAGCACCTCAGACTTGAAGGGGGACTTTGAGGTAGCCCGTGGAAAAAACAGCGACGCTGAGGTTCTCCCACAAAGGACAGTGCCTTCCTGGCAGCCCCTTCGCTGGGCCAGGGTGGTCCTGGAGTCCGTGGCTTGCACCCAGGGTGCGTGTCTCGCTCACGGGGGCACCCCAAAGCGGCAAGTAGATTCCCGGGGGAAGGGAGAGCACGTCAGGCTTGAAGGGGAGGTTGAGGCGGCCCCGGGGTAAAAGTGGTGAAGCTGGGGTCCTCCCACGGATGACACCGCCTTCCTGGCAGCCTCTGCAGTGGGCCCAGAGGTGTCGTGGAGTCTCTGGCTTGCTCCCAGGTTGTGTGTCTCGCCCACGAGTGGCACCACAAAGCAGCAAGAAGGCCCCCAGGGGAAGGGTACAGGACTCCAGGGTTGAAAGGTAGAGTTGAGGCAGACCGGTGTCATCCCAAGGACAACAGTGTCTTGTCCGGTAGCCCCTGCATCGGGCCTGGGGTGGTTGTGGAGTCCCTGGCTTGCACCCGGGGTGCGTGTCGTGCCCACGATAGGCAACGCAATGCGGTAAGAAGTCCCCGAGTGGAAGGGAACAGGACGCCGAGCTTGAAAGGGGACGTTGAGGCAGTCCGGGGAAAAAATTCCCACTGAGAACAGTGCCTTCCCGGCAGCCTCTGAGTGGGACCCAGGTGGACGGTGGAGCCCCTGGCTTGGACCCAGGGTGCCTGTCTTGCTCACGGGGTGCACGTAAAAGTGGCAACAGGGCCCCCGGGGGAAGGGGACAACATGTCAGGCTTGAAGAGGGACGTTGGGCCAGCCAGAGGAAAACAGCGGCTAGGCTGTGGTCGTCCCACAGACCACAGTGCCTTCCCGGCAGCCCCTGAGCCTGGCCCAGGCGGGGGGGTTTGGAGTCCCTGTCTTGCACAGAGTGCGTGTCTCGCCTAAGTGTGCACGCGAAAGCTGCAAGAAGGGCTCCGGGGGAAGGGAACAGGATGCCAGGCTTGAAAGGGGACTTTGAGGCAGTCCAGGGAAAAACTTTCCACGGAGGACAGTGACTTCCGACATCCCCTGCGCCTGGCCCTGGGGGTCTTGGAGTCCCTGGTTTACACCCAGGGTGCGTGCCTCGCCCACGGGTGGCACCCCAAAGCAGCAAGAAAGCCCCCGGGGGGAAAGAAAAGGATGCCAGACTTGAAAGGGGACGTTGAGGCAGCCCGGGAAAGAAAGGGGCGAGGCTGGGGTCCTTTCACGGATGACAGTGCCTTGCCTACAGCCCCTATGCCAGTCCCAGGAGGGTCGCGGAGTCCCTGTCTTGCACACAATGTGCGTGTCTCGCCCACGGGGGGCACCCCAAAGTGGCAAGAAGTCCCCCGCGGGAAGGCAACAGGACGCCAGGCTTGAATGGGGACGTTTAGGTAGCCCGGAGAAAAAAGCAGCGAGGCTGGGGTGATCCCACGAATGACAGTGCCTTACTGGCAGCCCCTTTGCCGGGCATGCGGGGGTTGTTGATTCCCTGGCTTGCACCCAGGGTGAGTGTCTTGCCCACGGCGGGCACCACAAAGCAGCAAGAAGGTTCCCGGGGGAAGGGGACAGCACGTCAGTCTTGAAGGGGGAAGTTGAGGCAGCCCCGGAGAAAAAAAGCGGGGATGCTGGGGTCCTCTCACGGACGACACTGCCTTCCCAGCAGCCTCTGCAGTGGGCCCGGGAGCGTCCTGGAGTCCCTGTCTTGCACCCAGGGTGCGTGTCTCACCCACGGGGAGCACCACAAAGCGGCAAGAAGGCCACTGGGGGAAGGGTACAGGACGCCAGGGTTGAAGGGGATAGTGGAGGCAGTCCAAGGAAAAAAGTGGCGGGATGGTGTCGTCCCAAGGATGGCCACCCCTGCGCCGGGCCAGGGATGGTCGTGGAGTCCCTGGCTTGCACCCAGGGTGTGTGTCTCGCCCACAGGGGGCACCCCAAAGCAGCACGAAGGCCTCCAGGGGAAGGGAACAGGACGCCAGGCTTGGAAGGTGAGGTTGAGGCAGCAGGGGGGAAAAAGTGGCGGCCCGGGCCCTCCCACGGACGACAGTGCCTTCCCGGAAGCCGCTGCGCAGGGCCCGGCGTGTTTGTGGAGTCTCTGGCTTGCACCCAGAATCGTGCGGCGCCCACGACGGGCACCCCAAAGCGGCAAGATATCCCCTGCTGGAAGGGAACAGGATGCCAGGCTTGAAAGGAGAAGTTGAGCCAGTCCGGGGGAAAAAATCCCATGGAGAACAGTGTCTTCCCGGCAGTCTCTTTGCCGGGCTCGGTCGTGGAGTCCCTGGCTTGCACCCAGAGTGCGTGTCTTTAAAGCGGGGCATCCTGTTACCATTCTCCGGGGGAATTCTTGCCGCTATGGGGTGCCCCCTGAGGGCGAGACACGCACCCTGTGTGCAAGACAGGGACTCCACGACCCCCCCAACCACAAGTCTGCCGCAGGGGCTGCCGGGAAGGCACTGTCTTCCCTGGGAAGTTTTTCCACAGACTGCCTCAACAACCCCTTTAAAGCCAGGCATCCTGTTCCCATCGCCCAGTGCCCCCGTGGGCGAGACAAGCACCCTGGGTGCAAGTCAGAGAATCTTCGCCTGTGGCCTGGGTCTCTCTCTTGTCCTCGGGACGGGAGTTTACACGAAGTCGGTGGCAATGGGAATCTGGGTTCACAAGGACGTTTTCCTGGTAGCTGGCAAAGGCAATGTCCTTCCCTGGAAAAAGCAGCCCATGCGTTCTGGAGGGGGTCTTGGCTGGCGTCTGTGGGACCCTCTACCCCTGCCTGCAACTTCCCCAGGTTTGGACGTTTGCGGCGGCACCAGATGAGTGAATTGAATTACCTGGGCTTTCCTGGAGCAGGAAGACAACCAGGATGGCAGGGAACCTGTGCCTGCGCCTTTGGGGTCTGGTCCTGGCCTGCCCCGCCCTGCCTAAAGTTGGGGACCTGGTGGAGCTGCAGCAAGGCGGAAGAGGTGGAATGCTGCTGCCTGGCGGTGCTGCAGCGGTGGACCCCCACGAGGAGGTCCTGGGGTGCGGTGGGGAAAAGGGGTAGCAGAGTCAGGGGGTGGTTGGGAAGCAGGGCGACAAAAGGGAGAAAGACGGAGGGAGCGGGAAGCCAAAAGCCTACAGCACCCGGTATTCCCAGGCGGTCTCCCTTCCAAGCACTGAACCAGGCCCCACCCTGCTTAGCTTCACAGACCAGAAGAAATTAGGCATCTTCAGGGCACTGCCATAGACACTGGCACTGATACCTGGCTGACACAAGAACCTGGCTCAGCCATGCCCGCCCGACTCCAGGCGTCACTGCCACTCCAGGGCCGCAGGGCTCGGATTGGGATACCCCTGAGCCACTCGCCTGCTGCTGGGCTGCTCTCCCCCTCCATGCCGGAGCACTGTAGGCTGCCGCGCTGCGCCTTCCGCCGGCCTCCAAGAGCCTCCCGCCATCACAGGCAAGGCCACGCACTGGACCACCGCGGCGCCGCCCTGCTGTTGAGTGGGGAAGCCAGAGGTTTCCATCCCCTGCCCAGACTTTGGGCTCTCTGGGCAGCCTCCATTCCTCGGACGCTCCAGGGCTTCCCCAGGCCACATCGGACCTGTTCAGGACAGTTTGTGCTCCCAGGCGTCAGGGCCCTGGGCCCACGGTCCTGGGATACCCTCCTGTCCTCCTCCTTGCCGCAGAGGGATTATTTCTGTTCCCTCGCCGCCCCTCCTGCAAGGCCCCCTCTTGCCTCACCCACCCAGAGCTGCTAGGGCTGCTCAGGGCTGAACCGCCGGCCTAGCCCCAGGGACCCTTTCTCTCACAACGTCCCTAACAGCGTCGCTTGTCCCGACAAGGACGTGACCCACGGCCAAATGAGTTGGGGTAGCTGCTTTGCCCCGCGCTGCCACTAGAGCTGGCCGACTGATCCCGGGAGAGAGAGGCTGATGGACAGCCAGACACACCTCACCAGCACCACGAGCAAACCCACCCCTACACCCACAGACACACATGGGTGCACGCGGGTGGGCACACAGACACACACACAGATACACAAAGATACAGATAGACACCTTGAAGGAGAGCAAGGGAAAGAGGGATGGAGAGATAGAAACTGAGGGAGAGAGACAGCGATAAAGAGAGAGACAGGGAGGAAAGAGAGAGAGAAGGTGACAGAGAGATGGAGGGGGAAGAAGAGAAACAGAGAGAGGGTGAGAGAGCTAGAGAGCCAGAGCGATAGAGCCTGGGAGAGGAAGCGCTCTGCTCTGGTAGACAGGGCTCATTCAAGCAGGCTGGGGTAGGTTGGAGGGTGATTGAGCCAGGCCAGAACAGGGGGTCAGGGCCCTGTTCTGCAAGAGGACCAACAGAACTCTGAGACGTATTTTTTCATAGATTGGTTGGTTGCTTTGGGGGTGCGTTTCATAGGGTCCTCCTTTTGTTGGCTACTCCCTGTCTTCTTGGTGTGGTGGGCCCCGAGATTTGTAGAGTGCGTCCGTCCGTCTGGTGGGAGCCGTGGCATGGAGCGTGCTGACGGGGCCCGAGGCCTGGGTCTCTCTCGTGTCCTCGGGACTGGAGTTTACACGAAGTCGGTGGCAATAGGAATTGGGGTGCACAGGGACAGATTTCTTCGTGACTGGTGACGGCAGTGTCCTTCCCCTGGGGAAAGCAGCTCATAGGTCCTGGAGCAGTGGTTTTGGCTGCCGTCTGTGGGACCCTCTGCCCCTGGCCGCCACTTCCCCTGGCTTGAGCTGTTGCATGGAGCCTGATGAGTAAATTGAATTGCCTGGGCGTCCCGGGAGCATGAAGACACCGGGCACCTTAGGGAACATGTACCGCCCCCGCCCCGGCTGGAGCTGGGCACCTGGTGGGGCTGCAGCAAGGCGGAAGATGTGGGATCCTGCTGCCTGGTGGTGCTGCAGCGGTGGACTCCCACGAGGAGGTCCCAGGCTGCTTCGGGGCTGCAGGCGAGGGTAAAAGCGGGAGCAGAATTAGGGGAAGGTCGTGAAGCACGGCGACAAAAGGTGGAAAGAGGGAGGGCGAAGCCAAACCCTACAGCACCCAGCATTCCCAGGCGGCCTCCCATCCGAGTACTAACCAGGACCGACCCTGCTTAACTTCCGAGGTCAGATGAGATCGGGCAGGGTGATATGGCTGTAGGCGCTGGCAGTGGCGCCTGGATGCCGCAAGAGCCCGGCACTGCCACGCCCGCCGGACTCCAGGCGTCATCGACACCCCGTGGCTGCGGGGCTTGGATCCGGGATCCCCGAGCCGGCCGAGCTGCTCTCCCCCTCTATTCCCCCGAGCACTGCTGGCCACCACTCTGTGCCTTCCTCTGGCCTCCCAGAGCCTCCCTCCGTCGCCGGCTGCCGGGCCACGCGCAGGACCGCCATGGTGCCGCCCTGCTGTTGCTCTGGGGCGTCAGAGGCCTCCGTCCCCTGCCCAGGCTTAGGGCTCTCTGGGCGATCTCCCTTCTGGCGATGCTCCAGGCCTTCACCCGGCTCCCGAGCTTCCACAACATCAGGCCCGCTCAGGACGGGTGTGCTCATCCCTTCACTTTTTAACTTTTTGTTGTTTCTATTTATATTTTTTTGTACTATGTCTTGAAACGTTCTTGTAGTTATTACTCTTGATTGGTTTATTATTTAGTCTTCCTACATAGAATGAGTAGTTTACACACCACAGCTATAGTGTTATAATATTCTGTTTTGTTTTGTATAGTTACTATTATCGATGACGATTTTTTTTACCTTCAGTTGATTATTTATTGCTCATTAATGTCCTTCCTGACTGAAGTACTCCCTTTAGCATTCCTTGTAGGACAGGTGTGGTATTGAAATCCTTCAGCTTTTGTTTGTCTGGAAAAGTCAGTATTTCTTCTTTTTATTTGAAGAACATTTTCACTGTATATGCTATTCTAAGGTAAAGGTTCTTTTCCTTTAGTGCTTTAAATATTTATTGCTTCTTTCTCCTGGCCGATAGGGTTTCCAATGTAAAGTCTGCTGCCAGATGTGTTGGAGCTCCCCTGTATGTTATTTGCTTCTTTTCTTTTACTTTTGTAGAACTTTTCTTTTCTTTGACTTTTTGAAGATTGGTTATTGAATGCTTTGAAGTAGTCTTTTTTGGGTTAAATCTGCTTAATGTTCTATAACATTTTTGTAGTTGGATTTGGATATCTTTCTCTAGGTTTGGAAAGTTTTCTGTTATTATCCCTTTGAATAAATTTTTCTACCCCTGTCTCTTTCTCTACATCTTCTTTAAAACCAATTACTCTTAGACCTGTCTTTGTGAGGCTATTTTCTAGATCCTGTAGGCACTATTTGTTGTTTTTATTCTTTTTCTTTTGTCTCAAGCCTGTCTTCAAGTTCACTATTTCTTCTGCTTGATCCATTCTGCTATTAAATGGCTCTAATGCATTATTCAGCATGCCAATTGCATTTTTCAGCTCCTGAATTTTTGCTTAATTTGTTGTAACTATTTCAATCTCTTTGTTGAGTTTAGCTGATAAAATTTGGAATTTCTTTACTTTGTTATCTTAAATTTCTGAGTTTTTTTTTTAATACAGCCATTTTGAATTCTGTCTGAAAGATTACATATCTCTTTTTCTCCAGGATTTGTCCCTGGTGCCTTGTTTAGTTCACTTGGTGAGGTCATATTTTCCTGGATGGTGTTGATGTTAGTAGATGTTCTTCAGTGTCTGGACATTAAAATTTTGGCATGCCGCATCATATAAGAGGTTAAAAAAAAAGAATTTTTTTTTTTTAAAAAGGTGAGTATTTATTGTAGTCTTCACTGTCTGGGCTTATTCGTAGCCATCTTTCTTGGGAAGGATTTCCACATATTTGAAAAGGCAGGTGTTGTGATCTAAGTCATACCTGCTTTGGGAGGCACCTTATACCCAATAATTCTGTAATTCTTGCAGACTTATAGAAGTACCACCTTGACAGTCTTGGACAAGATCCAGGAGAATTTTCTGGATTACTAGCCAGAGACCCTTGTTCTCTAACCTTATTTTCCCTCAAAGATACAGTAGTCTTTCTCTATATTCTAAGCCACCTAAAATTGGGAGTAGAATGACACAAACACCCCTGGCCACCACCACTATGACTGCCCTGGATCAGATCTAAAGCTAGCACAGCACTGGGTCTTGCTCAAGTTCTGCCACATGCACTTTCTGACGACTACCTATGTTCACTCAAGGCCTTTGGTCTCTACAATTAGCAGGTGGCAAAGCCAGCTACATCTGGGTTCTCTCCTTCAGGGCACCTGACATTCTAATGCATTCCAGCGGAGCTGGCATTGAAATCACAAGACACAGTCCTTCCTATTCCTCCTTTCCTTTTCCAAAGGCAGAGTAACTACCAGCACCCCAGGACACAAGGAATACTGCCAGGCTACCACCAATGTTCCTTTAAGGCCCAAAGCCTCTTTTCAGGTTGTGATGAATGTTGCCTGGCCTGGGACTTTCCATTTTCAGGCCAGTGGGCTCCCCACTGGCCCTGGGCAGGTTCATACATGCCAACCAAGAATAAAGTCCTAGAATCAGGGATTCCAAAAGCTTTCTTGGTGCTCTACGCTCCTCTGGCCTTGCTGGTACTTAAGTGGCAAGACGAAGTCCCCTTTACTTTTCCCTCTGCTTTTCCCAAGCAAAGGGAGTTTTGCCCTTTAGCCACCACAGCTTGTAATGAGCTGAGTCTCATCTAAATCTAGTAAGTCTATGAGGCTCACCCAAGGCTCTTGATATAGTACCTGGGTATGGCTGCTTGTTATTCAGGGCCCAAAAGTTGTTAAGTTTGCAGGTGATAAATGCTGCCAGCACTGGGTTCTTTCCTTTAAGGCAGCAGGTTTCCTTCTGGCCTGGGTGTGTCTAGGAATGTCCAGGAGCCAGAGCCTAGAAAGGAGGCCTCAGGACTCTGACCAGTGCGCTATCTTCCTGTGGCTGAGCTGGTAGCCAGGATGGAAAACAAAGTCCTCCCTACTCTTTTCCTCCTCTCCTCAAGCAGAAGGATGGTGTTCCTTTTGGAGCCATGAGCTGTGCAGACTGGTATTAGGGGAGTGATAGTGCCAGAACTCCTTTGGCTGCCCCAGCTGCTGTCTCAGTATGTTGCATGCCCTCCCTACCCCAGTTTACTGTTCCTGGGCCCAGTTCAGCCCTAGGCCTCACCTAAGATTTGCAGTCCTGATGGCCTATGCTGCCTTTCAAATTTTCTTAGATACACAGAGCGCTGGAGCCCTCAGTTGCCAGGTTTCCAAATGCTCAAGTTCCAACCACTGGAATCTGATTCCCCTCTGGCTAGGGCTGGTTTAAATGATCCCTCTGTGGATGGGCATTAACTGCATTCGGTCTGGTTTTCCTTTCTGCTCTAACAGGACAGCACAGAGTTCAATGCCTCACAATTGCTGTGTTCTCCCTCCTGCAGAGCCCAGAGTTGATCTCTGCACCACTCTATCACTGCTGGGGGTGAGGAAATGGTGGAACCGGTGATTCAGGACTGTTTTTTCTCGCTTTTCAGTGCCTCTTTCAGTGATATGAAGTTAAAACCAGGTATTTTGAGTATTCACCTGATTTTTGGTTCTTATGAAAGTATTTTCTATGTAGATATTAATAGTTGTTCATCTGGTGTCCTTGCAGGATGGAAGATCAGTGGAGCCTTCTTTCTGCCATCTTGCTTTACCATTACACCCAAGAATCAGAATGCAGAACTTTTAATCAGAAAAGCATTCAGAACTCAGGAAGGACATGGAAGACATCCTGGTTCTCCACGTTTAACATTGGACTGTTTCTTCAACTTAGGTGCATAGCACTGACTAATCAGGGATTATCACCGATAATTTGACTTGGACTATGGAGTTCATTCAAATACTTTATCTAGACAATTTAAGTACTGGCTTATTTGTCATGAAAATCTGACAAAGTAATTTCTTGGTATTCAGTTGATTTTTACTCTGTTTGGGTTAGCAGTTTTATAAACCAGTCAGTCTCTTCATTAAAGTTCTGGGAATTCTTACCTCGTTCAAATGATATGATTCTAAAGTTCTCAAAAATCTGTATTCAAGAATTCTTCTCAGGACCTTTTCCCTCCTTTCATGAAACTCCTTAAAGATACAGTATTCTATAATTTTGCAAGCTTGTACAGTTTTCAGAAACTGCCTCAGAATTAAGCAATTTACAGTGGAAATGATTTTAAATTGTCATAGACACAATTGACAAGAAAATTTTATTATTTACAGGCGTGAGCCACCACACCCAGCCTCTGAAGTTAATTTAATAAAATTTTATAAATAAATTTATCAAATGTGTCATCTTTTAATCCCAGATCTTTGTGAACCTATGCTTTGCATTTCCCCCAGCTTTCTATATTTATCTAGTTTTATCTATTTTTTACTTGTACAATTTGAAACCTTTAAGTAACTTCAAACAAAAAAAAACACATGTTTACGCCTTTATAAGTTTTCTCATCAAAAGTATATCTTCACAAGCCTGTAATCCCAGCACTTTGGGAGGCCAAGGTGGGTGCATCACTTGAGGTCAGGGGTTCGAGGCCAGCCTGGCCAACATAGTGAAACCCTGTCTCTACTAAAAATACAAAAATTAGCCCGGCATGGTGGTGAGGACCTGTAATCCCAGCTACTTGGGAGGCTGAGGCAGGTGAATCACTTGAACTCGGGAGGTGGAGGTTGCAGTGAGCTGAGATCATGCCACTGCATGCCAGCCTGGGCAACAGAACAGGACTCGGTCTAAAAATAAATAATAAAAAAAGAAGGATATCTTGCTTTTTTATACACTCTGTATACAGAATTGTTTCTCTCATATCTAGTAATTAAGTCTTAGTAACCCCAATTTTCAGTGAAAACCCTAAAAAGTGATTTTCTATTGTCTTACAACAGTATTTTTAGATAAAAACCATTTTATAATTTTTAAGAAATATAGTTCTTCAAATTATTGTTTATTAACAGAACTAAAGATATTTAAGTTTTCTATACCATATACAAGTAATATGTCATGGTATATAGACCTAATTTTTAATGGTGAATATTTCATTATTTTAGCTTACAAATGACTCAAGACATTTTATAATTATCTATTACTTAATTTAACATGAAGTTAAGGTTTTAAATTGCTGAACAGAATTTTGGAACTGTGACACAGGTAGCATCCCTAATGTCTTCCCTCAGTAATTCTAGGTCCCAAGTAGCCACATGGCACCCAGGAAAACTATGAAGATCACAGCCTGCCTGAGTCCATTGGGACTAAAGACAGTGCTGTGAAGGCTATACCTGGAGGAACCAATCCTTCCTAAAATAGGCAGGAAGCAAAATAAGAAAAGCATAGAAAGAAGGGGCCAATTGGGCTTGATTCTGGCTTGTAACTGCTGGTCTAGACACTGAGAACATGTCTCCAGACTTCATCGCGGACACCTATCAAGACCGCCTGAATCCAGAAACTCTCAACAAAAGACATAGGCTCACAGTTAAATCAAGCAAGTATCTAATTATATTTAACTGATAATTGTAAAGCTATTTCTATTTTACTAACGATTTAAGAACTAGCTTTATTTACAAAATATCACATACACGTAACACATATAGACATAAAAACACACAGGAGCAGATCTTATACCTTTCATAAAGGATTTTAAATTTTTTTTATTTTAGGTTCAGGGGTACATGTGAAGGTTTGTTACATAGATAAACTCATATCACAGGGGCTTGTTATACAGATTATTTTATAAACCAGGTATTAAGCCTGGTACCCCATAGTTATCTTTTCTGTTCCTCTCCCTCCTCCCACCCTCCCCCATCAAGTAGACCCCAATGTCTGTTGTTTCCTTCTTTGTGTGCATAAGTTCTCGTTATTTCGCTCCCACTTATAAGTGAGAACACATAGTTGCATAGTATTCCATGGTGCATATGTGTGTTCTGTGTGGGAAATGTGTGAGGAGAGAAGAAAAGAAACACACAATACTTTTAAGGGTAAACAGACTTTATCCCGAGTATATGGCAATACAGTTATAATAAGCAAATCATCTAATAAACCAATGATATAATAAACAAATTGCAATGGGAAGGGGAGAAGGGAAAAGACATGTATATAATAAATATACATATATATGTTTGTGTGTGTATGTATGTATGTGTGTGTGTGTGTATATATATATAATACATGTGTGTATATATATATATATATATAATACATGTGTATATATATATGTAGTCACCAGATGATGAAGGATTCATCACCAGATGGGGAAGCAACTACCTGGGCTCCAGAGTTGGCCACTAGTCTGTGCACAGATGAACAGAGGTCCCATGAAGCTTCAGCACAGTCTGGGAAACTAGCTCTTTTTGTAACAAGTTGTTCGACATGAGGCCCAGTCATGAGTGCCTTTCTTGACTGGGCTCAAGGAATACAAAATGGTCATCAAAAGCATACCTTCACAAGCCTGTATTTCCAACACTTTGGGAGGCCAAGGCTGGTGCATCACTTGAGGTCAGGGGTTCGAGACCAGCCTGGCCAACATGGTAAAACCCCATCTCTATTAAAAATACAAAAATTAGCCCAGTGTGGTGGTGCAATTGTTTTTGCAATTGTCTGTTGTTTTTCAATAACTATTTCTCTGAAACAGTGCTGAATGAATGCCTCAAGGGGCTCACACAACCCGTTCCAGGTCTTAGTGACCATTTTTTTAAAATTTATTTTATTATTATTATACTTTAAGTTTTAGGGTACATGTGCACAACGTGACCATTGGTTGTGTCCATGTTCAATTGGGTTCAAATTTAATGTTTAACTTTTCCTCCATAATGTCTCACATTATCTTTATTCAGTCTGTCATCGATGGGCATTTAGGTTGATTCCATGTCTTTACTACTGTGAATAGTGCTGCAATAAACATGTATGTGCTTGTGTCTTTATGATAGAACAATTTATATACATCTGGGTATATGCCCAGTAATGAGATTGCTGGGTCAAGTGATGGTTCTGCTTTTAGCTCTTTCGAGGAATTACCATACTGCTTTCCACAATGGTGGGACCAGTGTACTCTCCAACCAACAGTGTATGTGTTGTCTTTCTCCACAACCTTGCCAGCATCTGTTATTTTTTGACTTTTTAATAGTAGACATTCTGACTGGTGCAAGATGGTGTCTCACTGTGCCTTTGATTTGCATTTCTCTAATGATCAGTGATATTGAGCTTTGTATTCTATGGTTGTTGGTCACATGTATATATTCTTTTGAAAAGTGTTCATGTCTTTTGCCAACTTTTTAAATTGTTTTTTATTTCCATAGGTTTTGGGGCAACAGGTGGTATTTGGTAACATTAGTAAGTTCTTTATCAGTGATTTGTAAAATTTTGGTACATCCATCACCTCATCAGTATACACTGAACCCAATTTGTAGCCTTTTATCCCTCGCCCCCTTTACCCCTTTCCCCGTGAGTCCCCAAAGTCCACTGTGTTATTCTTATGCCTTTGCATCCTTATAGCTTAGCTCCCTAAGTGAGAATATATGATGTTTGGTTTTCCATTCCTGAGTTACTTCACTTAAATTAATAGTCTTCAATCCCATCCAGGTTGCTGCAATTGCTATTAATTCATTTCTTTTTATGGCTGAATAGTATTCCATCCTACTTATATACCACAGTTTCTTTATCCACTCATTGACTGATGGGCATTTGGATTGGTTCTACATTTTTGCAATTGCAAATTGTGCTGCTATAAATGTGTGTGTGCAGGTATATTTTTTGCATAATAACTTCTTTTTTCCTCTGGGTACATAGCCAGTAGTGGGATTGAGGGATCAAATGGTACTTCTACTTTTAGTTCTTTAAGGAATCTCCACACTGTTTTCCATAGTGATTGTTCTACTTTACATTCCGACCAGCAGTGTAGAAGTGTTCCCTTTTCACCACATTCACACCAACATCTCTTATGTTTTTATTTTTTGATTATGACCATTCTTGTGGGAGTAAGGTGGTATCGCATCATGGTTGTAATTTGCATTTCCCTGATTATTAGTGATGTTGAGCATTTTTTTCATATGTTTTTTGGCTATTTGTATATCTTCTAAGAATTGTGTATGACCATACTGCCAAAAGCAATCTACAAATTCAATGCAATTGCCATCAAAATACCACCATCATTCTTCACTAACTACAAACAACAATTCTAAAATTCATATGGAACCAAAAAAGAGCCTGCATAGCCAAAGCAATACTAAGCAAAAAGAACAAATCAGAAGGCATCACATTACCTGATTTCAAACTATATCATAAGACCATAGTCACAAAAACAGCATGGTTCTTGTATAAAAATAGGCACATAGACAAATGGAACATAATAGAGAACCCAGAAATTAATCCAAATATTTACAGCCAGATGGCTGTAATCTTTCACAAAGCAAACAAAAACAAAGTGGGGAAAGTACACCCTACTCAACAAATTGTGCTGGGATAATTGGCAAGCCACATGTAGGAGATTGAAACTAGATCTTCATATCTCATCGTGTACAAAAATCAACATGAGACAGATCAAGAACTTAAATCTAAGACCTGAAACTATAAAAATTCTAGAAGATGACATCGAAAAAAACCCTCTAGACATTGGCTTAGGCAAGGATTTCATGACCAAGAACCCAAAAGCAAATGCAAGAAAAACAAAGATAAATAGATGGGATTTAATTAAACTAAAGGCTTTTTCACAACAAAAGGAACAGTCAGGAGAGTAAACAGACAATCCATAGAATGGGAGAAAATCTTCACAATCTGTATATCTGACAAGGGACTAATATCCAGAATCTACAACAAGCTCAAACAAATTAGCAAGAAAAAAACAAACAATCCCAAAAAAAAGTAGGCGAAGGACATGAATAGAAAATTCTTTGGCCACTTTTTATTAGGGTTGTTTGTTTTTCTCTTGTAAATTTATTTAAGTTCCCTATGTTGAATATTAGACTCAGATACATAGTTTGTAAACATGTTTTCTTATTCTGTAGGTTTTCTCTTCACTCTATCGATAATTTCTTTTGCTGAGCAGAAGCTATTAAGTTTAATCAGATCCCACTTGTCAATATTTGCATTTGTTGTAATTGTTTTTGGCATCTTTATCATGAAATCTTTGCCTATTTTTATGTCCAGGATGGTATTGCCTAGGTTATCTTCCAGGACTTTTATAGTTCTGGGTTTTACATTTAAGTCTTTAATCCATCTTGAGTTGATTTTTGTATATAGTGTAAGGAAGAAGTCCAGCTTCAATCTTCTGCATATGGCTAGGCAGTTATCCTAGCACCATTTAGCACCATTTATTGAATAGGGAGACTTTTCCTCATTGCTTGTTTTTGCCAGCTTTGTCAAACATTATATAGTTGGAGGTGTGTGGTCTTATTTCTGGGATCTCTACTGTGTTCCATTGGTGTGTGTGTCTGTTTTTGTACCAGTACCATGCTGTTTTAGTTACAGTAGTGCTGTAGTATGGTTTGAAGTCAGGTAATGTGATGCCTCAAGCTTTGTTCTTTTTGCTTAGGATTGCCTTGGCTACTTAGATTCTTTCTTGGTTCCATATAAATTTTTAAATAGATTTTCTAGTTTCGTGAAGCATGTCATTTGTACTTTAATAGGAATAGCTTTGAGCAGCATGGCCATTTAAATGATATTAGTTCTTTCTGTCCATTAACATGGAATAATTTTTCATTTGTTTGCGTCTTATCTGACTCCTTTGAGTAGTGTTTTGTAATTTTCATTGTAGAGATCTTTCACCTCCCTGGTTAGCTGTATTCCTAGGTATTTTATTCTTTTTGTGGAAATTGTGAATAAAATTGCCTTTCTGATTTGTCTCTCAGTTTGGCTCTTCTTGGTATATAGGAATGCTAGCAAATTTTGTACATTGATTTTGTATACTGAAACCATGTGGAAGTTGTTTATCAACTTAAGGAACATTTTGGGTCACAAGTATAGGGTTTAGATAGAGAATTATGTTGTCTGCAAACAGAGGTAGTTGGACATCTCTTTCTATTTAAATACTCTATATTTCTTTGTTTAAAATACCCTTTATTTCTTTCTCTTGTCTGATTGCTCCAGCAAAGATTTCTAATACTACGTTGAATAGGAGTGGTGAGAGAGGGCATCCTTGTCTTGTGTGGGTTTCAAGGAGAATGCTTCCAGATTTTGCCCATTTAGTATAATGTTGGCTGTGAGTTTGTCATAGGTGGCCTTTATTATTTTGAGGTATGTTCCTTCAATACCTCATTTATTGAGAGTTTTTAACATGAAACATGTTGAATTCTACTGAAAGCCTTTTCAGCATCTATTGAGACAATCATGTGGTTCTTGTCTTTAGTTTTATTTATGTTATGAATCACATTTTATTGATTTGCCCATGATGGACCAACCTTCCATTCCAGTGGAGAAGCCTATGTTACTGTGGTGGTGAATTACCCTTTTGATGTGCTGCTGGATTCGGTTTGCAAGGATTTTGTTGTGGATTATTGAATGGATGTTCATCAAGGATACTGGCCTGAAGCTTTCCTTTTTTGTTGTGTCACTGCCAGGCTTTGTTATCAGGATGATGCTGGCCTCGTAGAACAAGTTGGGAAGAAGTCCCTCCTCCACTATTACTTGAAATAGTTTTAGTAGGAATGGTACTAGCTTTTCTTTGTACATCTGTTAAAATCTTACTGTTAATCTCTCAGGTTCTGGGCTTTTTTTTTCTTGGTTGTTAGGCTGTTTATTAATGAGTCAATTTTTGGAGCTCACTATTGGTTTGTTCAGAGACTGAGTTTCTTCCTGGTTCAGTCTTGAGAGGGTGTATGTGTCCAGGAATTTATTTGTCTCTTCTAGGGCTTCTAGTTTGTGTAGAGTTGTTCGTAGTAGTTGTTCATAGTAGAGTTGTTCGTAGAGTAGTTGTTGATTGTTATTTTTATTTCTGTGGGGTCAGTGGTAACATTATCTTCATCATTTATAATTGTGTTTACTTGAGTCTTCTCTCTTTTCTTCTTTATTAGTCTAGATAGTGCCTATCTTATTAATTTTTTCAAAAAACTTTGATTAAGTGATCATTTGAACAGTTTTTTATGTCTCAATTTCTTTCAATTCAGCTCTTATTTTAGTTATTTCTTGTCTTCTGCAAACTTTGTGGTTGATTTCTTCTTGCTTTTCTAATTCTTTCAGTTGTGATGTTAGGTTGTTAATATGAAATCTTTCTAACTTTTTGATATGGGCATTACTTCTTACACCCTACCCTAACTTTTCTCCTTCTCCTAGAAAACTTGGAACCATGCTTTCTAAACCAATTCAAACTTTCTCAGTGAATCAACCTGATCTCCCTGAGGCAAAGTTAGCAATTTTCCATTACACATTTTTCTCTTTCTCTGTAATAATATCTAATGCAACAATTTAAGTGTTTCATTCCCTCCTGGATATGCAGGGAACTCCTTTTGGCTGAGACCAAGACTTAAAACTTTGTTCTTTCAATATTAATGAAGATCTATTTAGAAAGTCTCCAGTTTTACAGAAAAGATATATAAATACCAATGAAAATAAATATAAAATTATATGACATACAATTATATTGTGGAAAGATTGAATATATAAGTGAAGTAAGCTCTAAGAAAAAAAAAAGATGATATAAAATGATACATAAATGAAAAACCTGGGCTGCTATGGCATAATTTATGTACGAGTAAAGTGTGTACATTGCAGAAGTGGCAGGAAAACTGCATACAGAGTGAGACCTGACCAAAAGCTTCAAGAAAGGTCAGATCTCTGTATGGAGATTGGTAGGGGAGAAAAGGAGAGTCCAGAAAAATATAAATTGTTTGATCTATATCCTTAAAAGAGATTAAAGTGGACTCAGGAAAACATGGTCCGCTTTAGGAGAAGGACACATGTTCCATGCTGGCCAAACCTCAGAGCCTCCCTACCTTCTCCAGGAGGAAAGGGGAGGAAAAGGAGCAGGCAGACAGCAGTATGGCTAGGTCAGCACAGGGCACCCAGGCCAAGCCAGGTGGGCTCTATTGTACAGGTAGTGAGGAGCCACTGCAGGGTGGGCTTTATTCATTATTTTGTTTTCTTTAGTAACTAAGACACATGATCAAAGTTGACCTTTTTAAGTATTGCTGCAGCTGAACACAGGATAAAATCGGTGTTTAAAAAATTATGTTATATAGAACACTAGCCCCAGTGAGATGTTAGTGGAACACACAGGCGCACACGCACACACGCACATGCACAAATGCACACACTCACACTGAGCCCAGATTATTCTGGCCAATGCTGCGGTAAGTAAACTAAAAGAAACATCTTTAGTGCTGGACATCTCAGAACCTGGAATGTGATTATATGACTCATAAAACAGCAAGGTTAAGACAGAGCATGTGATTTTTTTTCCAGAAATGTTGAAACACTTTTGTTTCCTTGGCTTCACTGTCACCTTCTTCCTCCTAGTTCCCCAGCAACCTCTTTGGCTGCTCCTTCTTGGTTTCCATCTTGACAATCTGCTGCTGCTCACCCATTCTCTATTCATTCCCCATGGATTTCTCAAGTGTGTTTCTATTCCTGCAGATCTTTCCTTGTTTTTCCTGACGCCTCTCCTTATCTGACCCTCCCCAGTTCTAAGGCACATATTCCAGCTATGTGCGATTTGGCATCCTGGGATGCTCCCAGAGTGTTTTCTGCCATACTCCATCAGGTTTTCTCCCCTAGACTCTGTGAGGGCAGCAGCCTTGTCTCCACTGTGGCTTCAATACTCAGCACATAACACAGAAGCTGATTCCACATTTCCTGGACCTACTGAGACTAAATTTATGTTCCTCCAGATCTTAAAAAGTTACAATAATAAACATAGCACAGTAGTCAAAAAAAGTCTCTTCAGTCAGGAGTTCTCCATATGTGCACAATAGTTTGAAGTCATTATGAGGCAAAGTTAAACAGAAACTATCACAAAGTTCCCTAGGATAAATTATTTTGCTTTAATCTTCAATTCCTCATGTGAGATAATCAAGACCATGTGTTATTGTAAATATTTGTAGCTTACAACATAACAACCTGATTTTTATTGTTTGAAATAACCAAAATATAAATCAGTTAACTAAAAAATGCACAAATAATCCTTTCAAATAAAATTCTGCCTAAATTTTACATTATTCATATGTTCAAATGATAATGAGCTCATAGGCTTTTCCAGTACCTCAGTCAAAACATTGTACTGATTCCAGCTATGGGAATAGTATGTGAGAGTTATGTTACAGATGTGGAAAAGGTACTTACGTGACATTGGCCTTTGCACTACTTTGCCCTTTTGGGTCAGGAAAAAGCTGTTCCCTTAAAATTCTAAAATCTCTTCTGTCAGGTCTGAAGGGTAGGTGGGAAACACTGTTTTTTAAATTTTAGCCACAGATGTTTTATTCCTTGCTGAAAGCAGTGAATAGATAAAGGCCACCAGAAGAGCCTCTAATGTTGCATCAGAAGTGTGCCTGAGAGCACTTCCTGAAACACTGCCTTATCTCTGCCTAAAATCACCTTAGGTAGGAAAGTCAAAACTTAGCAGGCTGAGGAAATCCAAGGGGATCACTGAGCTCTGAGGCTTATGAGAGAAGAGAGAGAGGTCTAAGACTTTTTGTGTATAAATTTATGGGTTACATGTTTACTCTGTGTCTGGCTTGTTTCACTTACAATAATGGCCTCCAGTTCCATCCATGTGTCTCCAGAAGTTATGATTTTATTTTTTATGCCTGAATAGTATTTCATTGTGTATATTTTCTACATTTTCTTTCTCCAATCATCTGTTGATGGACATTTAGTTTCATTTATATCAGTTCTACTGTGAATAGTGTTGCAACAAACATACAAGTACAGGTATCTTTCTGATACATTGATTACTTTTCCTTTTTGTAGATATCCAGTGGTGGAGTTGCTGGATCAGATAGAGCCAATTGATGATCAGTAATGGTGGCCAATGATCAACTAGAAACAAAATACTTAGCAGGGCCTGAAAACACCAAAACTCTGAGACAACTGACCTTCAAAAACTTCAACTGCCATGAGTGAAATATCCAAACACATTTATCCACCATTCAAAGACCCTTTATTGCCTGTCCTCTGTGCATCTCAGAAGTCTCTCTTTACCACACTGTCTATATACTGCATTAGCCATTTATATGAAACTCCAAGGCATCTTATACTACATATTCAACCATGTATCCCTAGTACCTAGCACAGTCCTGGCATATAGTTTGCTACGAAACATTTGCAGAATTAAGTAATTATCTTGTATCCAGTTTCCAAGTTTTAAGGTGATTTCTCACTAACAATAAAGTATTACAGTTCACAAATAATCTACTTCCTTTTTTACAAATGGGATCGATTTTAATCTTATCCCCTAATAACATTATTTTCATTTACTTCCAACTAAATATACTGTCCTAAGACAGCAATAAGAAAGAGCGCTAAAGCTGGAGCATGAAGAATTGTACATGGTCCACACTGTGGCCTGACGTGCACTGCTCACCTGAGCTTCATCTGTTTGGTATGTCAGGGAAGATAAACAGGGTGAGAGTGGCCTCAACAGAGGACCCCAGATCTCTGGCTTCCCCATCTGGCAAGTACACCTCTGTGAATAAAGTCTTCAGAGCCAGATGACAAGAATGGCCCAAGCAGTCCACCAGGGAAACCTGGACCCAGTGTACATCAATGCAGAGCATCAAGCACAACGTAACAGGTGTACAGTTGCCTGTTCCTGTTCAGAGATAACTGCATCACACACACTGTAAAATGAAGAAGTGCAGAGAAGCAGATGTAACTGAAGAAGACAGCAGGAGCAAGAAGGAGGGACAACCACGACCTAGGAAAGCACCATGCCAGAGACACCTGGACCCCACACTAGGCTCAGTGCCCATTATACTCTTGGGACCCAGTGCTTAACCTCTCCATCGTTTGGCAAACTTGGCATTTTTTGTTGATTAAAATAATGTTTTTAGTGTTCACCTTTCCTAGGAGACAGGCAGATCCTGTGACACTACAGCTTCTGGCACACAGTAGGTGCATCACAAACATCTGCTGAGTTCACACACTCTTGCCTTCTCAAACTTTCTTGTCAAGTCTTCAGTGAAAAGGAATTACTAATTGAGCAAGAATTAAACTTCTAGAGACTCCTGGATCCACTGAAGTTTGAGACAAGGTGAAATTTGTTTACTGCCATATTCCTAGCTCATAGCAAACTGTAGTCATTTAATACATGTTTGTTAAATAAGTGAGTGAATTGATTCGTACATCTTACTTAGCAATATGTTTTCTGAGTAAAGTTGATAAATGTAATAGTTTACTTCTGGTATAATTTTACTTTACTTATTCAACAAACCTGACAATTCAACTAGGTGGCAGGCACACCGCTGTTTAATAAAAAGAGGTATAAGATGCAATTTTTCTACATGAAAGCCACAGTCTAAAAAGTAGAAACATATGAACAAATTGTAACAATAAATTGGCTAAATTCAAATTAGAGGGGTTTGTTTCTATTTTAAACAGGAAGTGTTAGAAAGTTCTAAACAGGAAATATTCCAACACACCATCTAAGCATGAAGCAGAAGCCACTCATAATTGAGTTTGCTACCACCAACCTCAACAGCAAGAATTCCAATCCTGCTGCTACAAATTAAGTGTCACTCTGATTTTATTACTGCTATGTAACCCAGTTTTATACTCTCTGGTTGTCACTTAATGTTCCAAAAAAGTATTAAAGAGAAAATATTATTATAGTGATGAGCCCATGCACTGCAGCCATCTCAACATTATGCCAATTATAAGGCCTATCATTTAAAAAGAAAACTGTTTAACTCAGTGTAACATAAACATATTTGCCATCAGACTTTGGATTTCTGGGTTAAATAGCATATAAATATGATTAAAGGCTTAAAGTTTACACTTTTCTGGTTCTCTCAAGTTTTTTTTTCAAAATAGCATATGCCTTTCTAAACAATTATTAGTATATTTTTTAAATGAACTTTAAAAGGCATATTTTCCAAAAGCAAAATACAGCTCCCATTGGTAAATGACAATGTTGAGATACAACAGACAACTTCTCTTGGGAACCATTTAATCAGTGCTCACTTTTACACTCTGTCCAGAAATGTCAATGACTTTAAAATATAGAAGTATATTACACAGCTAAATTTATACTAATTCAGTATTGTGCAATATTTAGTACTTGTTCTAGCTCTCTCTTGCTGAATAGTAAGCCATTCCAAAACTTAAGGAATTATTTATTGTTTAATATTTTTATTGTTATTATTTATTTAGTAATTTTAAATAACATTACTTCTCATGGTTTTGTGGGTTGATAGGCACTACAAAAGTTCTCTTTTGGAGTCTTCCTTGTAGCTGCTGTTGGTTGGCTGCTGCTGAAGTTACCTGAAAGCTCAACTAAGCTAAAGAGCCTAGACAGGTTACTCAGATGGCTGGCAGTGCATATTGGCTGCTGTGTGTGATATCTATCTGACCTCTCCATGTTACCTGGAGTCCTCACAACTTGGTAGTTGCTCCTAAGACACACAGGGAAATACTACAAAACTTCTTATGACCTAGGCTTGGAGGTCCTAGAATATGACTTCTGCTGCATCCTATTGGTAAAGCAAGTCATTGTGACCAGCACAGATTCAAGAAATGGGAGATTCACCTCTACCTGTCAGTGTAAAGAGCAGCATGTGCATGCAGGGAGGAAAGAAATTGAGGGCATCATCTTGAAGACTATCTTACCACACCATTATTCCAAGTAATGAACATTTTGTTTTAGATGGATAGTACTAGCTACTCATGTCTACCCCAGAAACCCAAGCTAGGCATTGACATATTGAAAAGAATGTCAGTACCATTAAAAAACTCTAGAAAAATCACATGTGATGACAGGTTAATTTAGTCTCTCAATTACATCACTATAATTCCCTTCTTTTAACCCTAAATATGGTAAAACAGAATTGAATTCTACAAAACTCTTTCATCTGTTTTCCTATGGAATAATTAACAAACCCAATAAATGTTTAAAGAACATGAAGTTCAATTTATTTTATATTTATACCTCTTGATTTCAAAGCTTATAGAAATCCAGAGAACTAATCATCATAATCCATAATGCCTGGACCAGAAGTCATTGTTCTAAGAGTATCCTGTGAGATGCTAAAAATGTATTACTAACTGGGAAATTTAAAACTCTTTTGTTGGTGATTTTAAGAGAGCTGACTAGCTCATCAGCACAATTCACACAGATTAAGAATGGAGATTACTCTGCTGAGTGGATTCATAATGATCATAAAAATAATTCACAAATGAGAAAAGAGATAGAGAAGGGGAAACATACTGTCAATCACTAAAATAAAGGGAATTTTCAAATGGTCTGATTTTGTATTTTTCAAAACAAAGGCAGCTTATTGTGATAGAATAAGAATCCCACTTGTATGTCTTCTTTTGAGAAGTGTCTGTTTATGTCCCTTGTCAATGTTTTAATGGAACGGTTTTCTTAATGTTCAACATCACTAATCATCAGGGAAATGCAATTCAATGTAAGATACCATCTCATATTATTCAGTATGGCCACTATTAAAAAGTAAAAAAATAACAAATTCTGGTTAGACTTCAGAGAAAATAAAATGCTTACACACTGTGGCGAGAATGTAAATTAGTTTAGCCACTGTGAAAAGAAGTTTGGAGATTTTTCACAGAATTTAAAACAGAAGTACCATTAAACCAGCAATTCTGTTACCTAGTGTATATTCAAAAGAAACTTAAAAATTCTACAAAAAGAAACCCCACGTGCACTTGTATATTCATCATATTGCTATTCACATTAGGGAAGGCATGGAATTAAATTATGTGTGAATCAATAATTTGGATAGAAATATGTGCTACATAAACACCATAAAATCCTATGCACACATTAAAAAAAAATACAATCATGTCCTGTGCAGCAACATGGATGCATCTGGAGGCCATTATCCTAAGGAAATTAATACAGGAACAGAAAACCAAGTACCACATGTTCTTGCCTATAAGTGGGCTCTAAACATGGAGTACTGATGAATATAAAGATTTCAACAACAGACACTGAGAACTACTAGATGAAGGAGGGAAGGAAGAGGGCAGGGGTGAGAAACTATGGGTACTATGCTCACTACCTTGGTGATAGGATCAATTATTCTCACAATATATGCTCAATACTGTGGTGATGGGATCAACAATGTCCCACATAGCTCAGCATCACACAATATATCCACGTAACAAACCTACAAACATACTCCCTGAATCTAAAAAATTTAAGGCAGAGACAGAGTAAGAAGGCAGAATAGAAGCCTACACCACTCATCCCCCATACCAAAACACCATATTTTCACAACTTACTATATTCAAGAAGCAGTGTCAAAGGGACCAAAAATTAGGTGAGTAATCACAGTATCTGGTATTAACTTCATATCACTGAAAAAGACATTGGAGAAGACAAAAAAATGACAGCCTAGAAACACCGATGCCACCTCTTTTTCAACCACCAGTAGTGACCACATGGTGCAGAGATTGTATGTTTGGGAGAGGAAGAGCACAGTTTCTGAGGCTTTGCAATAAACTCAGTACTACCCTGTCACAGTAAAAAGCAGAGCCAGATTGTACTCAGCTGACATCTGCCAATAGAGGGAGAATTTTGATTGGCCCTAGCAAAAGGAAAATCTCCCATCTTGGTGCTGGGAGCTTGAGTCTTTACAAGCCTTGCCATCATGAGTTGAAGTGCTATTGGACCCTAAGAGAACTTAAGGGGCAGTCTAGGCCACAAGGACTTCCATTATTAAGCAAGCCATACTGCGGAGCTGGGCTTGGAGCCAGTGGAATGTGGAGGGTGGGGAGAATGTGGCCTACTGAGACACCAGCCAGAGCAGCTAAGGGAGTGCTCACAACATCATTACCCCACCCCCCACCCAGCAGCAGCCACAAACCACAGAGAAACCTGTGAATTTGTGAGAGAGAGAGCACAGTGACTGGAGGACTTAACATTAAAGTCAGTGTTGCCATGTCAGTAAAGACCTGGCAGAATTCATCACCTGCTGACTAAAGAACCCCTGTACCCAAAATAAAAAACAGTGATACCCAGGTAATACACCATGGCTATTGGGCTCTGAGAAGTGCTAACTTCAGGTGTGACCCAGCACATTTCCAGCTGTGGTAGCTATGGTGAAAGACTTCTTCTGTTTGAGAAAAGCAGGGGGAAAGTAAAGGGAACTCTGTGTTGCTCCTCATATACCAGCCTAGCCACAGTGGGGTAGAGTACCAAGCAGATTCTTAGAGCCCCTGAGTCCAGACCTAAGGTCTTGGCCAGCATTTCTGCACTTGCCCTGGGCCAAAGGTCGAGTCCCAGGCATTGCAGAATTTATCACAAGCAAACTAAAGAGTCCTTGGGCTTTAAATGAGAAATTGATGATGATTTGGCAGAACCCTCCCGTGGGCTGGTGGTGTTGGCAGTCATAGAAGAGGCTCCTCTGCCTGCAGACAGGGGAAGGAAGGGTAGAAAATATTTTGTTTTATGCCCTAAGTGCCAGGTTAGCTACAGTAAAATAGAAGATCAGGTAAATTTTGAAGATTCTATACTTTAATCTCTGGCTCCCTAGCACCTATGGACCCACTCATGGCTAGGGGAACTTGCCACCCTATAGGCAGAGACACAAATCTGGCTGACTTTGCCATCTATTAATCCTGGAGTCCTAGGGCTTTGAGTAAACTTATATGGTAGCCAAGTAGTGGTTACAGTGGGCCTTGGGTGAGACCAAGTTCTGTGCCTACTTCAGGTGTGAACCAGCACAGTCTCAGTGGTGGTGGCCACAGGGGTGCTTATGTTACCCCAACTCCAGCTCCTCATGCCTCAGCACAGAAAGAGAGACTCTGCTGGTTTGAGAGAAATTAAGGGAAGAGAACAAGAGTCCCTACTTGATAAATCAAGATAATTTTTCTTGATGTTAATCCAAGGCCGCCAAGGCAGCACCTCTACATGTTTGCATAAACTACTGTGTTATTGTGTTTGGGACCCAAGTCTCTTTGAATACCTGGAAAGCATTCCCAAAAATAATGGGCACAAACAAGCCCAGACTCTGAAGACTACAAGAGACAACTCTTCAATGCCCAGATATAGATGAACATCTACAAGTATCAAGACCATCCAGGAAAACACGACCTCACCAAACAAGCTAAATAAGGCACCAAGGACAAATCCTGAAAAAACAGAGATTATGTGACCTTTCATAAAGGAAATTCAAAATAGCTGGTTGAGGTAATTCAAAGAAATGCAATATAACACAGAAAAAAAATTCAAAATTCCATCAGATAAATTTAACAACAAGATTGAAATAAAAAGAATAAAGCAGAAAATTTGAAGTTAAAATGCAATTGTCATACTGAAGAATGCATCAGAATTACTTAAAAGCATTGATCAAGAGGAAGATAGATTTAGTGAACTTAAAGTCAGACTATTTGAAACTACAAAGTCAGAGGAGACAAAAAAGAATAAAAAATAAAGCATGCCTACAAAATCTAAAAAATAGCCTCAAAATAGCAAATCTAAGAGTTATTGGCCTTAAAGCAGAGGTAGAAAAAGAAATAGGAATTAAATATTTATTTAAAGAAATAGTGTTAAATAATATTAAACAATTCCCCAACATTTGATATCAACATTTGAGTACAAGAAAGTTACAGAACATCAAGCAGATTTAGCCCAAAGACTACCTCAAGACACTTAACTGAACTCCCAAAGGTTAAGGATAAATAAATGATTCTAAAAGCAGCGAGAGAAGAGAAACAAATAACATTCAGTGGAACTCCAATATATCTGACAGCAGACTTTTCAGGGGAAAATTTACAGGCTGAGAGAATGGCATGACATATTTAAAAAGCTAAAGGAAAAATAAGACTTTTACTTTAGAATAATGTATATGGCAAAAACGTCCTTTAAACTTAATGGAAAATAAGAACTTTTCCCAACAAACAAAAACTGAGGGATTTCATTAACACCAGACATGTCCTACAAGAATATGCTAAAGGGAGTTCTTCACCTGAAAGAAAAATAGTGAGTGAGCAATAAGAAATCATCCGAACGTACAAAAGCCACTAGTAATAGCACACGGAAAAATGCAGAATATTATAACATGGTAATTATGGTGTGCAAGATCACATGGACACAGGAAGGGGAACATCACACTCTGGGGACTGTTGTGGGCTGGGGGGAGGGGGGAGGGATAGCACTGGGAGATATACCTAATGCTAGATGATGAGTTAGTGGGTGCAGCGCACCAGCATGGCACATGTATACATATGTAACTAACCTGCACAATGTGCACATGTACCCTAAAACTTAAAGTATAATAATAAAAAAATTAAAAAAAAATCTCAAGTAGAAACAGTAAGCAATAAACCAATAAAAAATAATAACTACAACATATTTCCAAGACATAGACAGTAAAATAGGGAATGAAGAGAAACAACAAAAAGTTTAAAAGAATGGCAATAAAATTAAAGTGTAGAGTTTTTATTAGTTGCTCTGCTTGTTTGTTTGTTTGTGCAATCAATGAAAAATTGTTCAGTCTAAAATGATGTGTTATAAGATATTATTTTCAAGCCTTACAGTAACTTCAAATCAAAAAGCATACCACAGATGTACAAAAAGTAAAAAGGAAGAAATAAGATTGTATTACAGGAGAAACCACCTTCACTAAAAGGAAGACAGGAAGACAGAAAAGAAGGACAAGAGGACAAAAATCAATCAGAAAACAAATAACAAAATGGCAGGAGTAAGTGCTTATCAATAATAATGTTGAATGTAAATGAACTAAATACTCCAATCAAAAGACAAATAATGGATGAATGCATAGAGAAGCAAGACAATAATCTGTGACCTAAAAAAAAACATACTTTACCTATAAAAATACATTTAGACTGAAAATAAAAGGATGGCAAAAGTTACTCCATGCCAATAGAAACCAAAAAAGAGCAGAAATAGCTACACTTATATCAGACAAAAATAGATTTCAACAAAAGACTGTAGGAAGAGATTAAGAAGGTCATTATATAATAATAAAGAGATCAATTCATCAAGAGGATATAATAATTGGAAACATATATGCACCCAACACTAAAGCACCTAGATAAATGAAGTAAATATTATAAGAGCTAAAGAAAGAGACCTCAATACAATAATGGCTGGACACTTCAACACCCCACTTTAGTCATTGGATAGACCTTCCAGACAGAAAATCAACAAAGTAACATCAGACCTAATCTGCACTATAGAACAAATGAACCTAATAGTTATTTACAGAAAATTCCATCCAACAGCTACAGAATACACATTCTTCTCCTCAGCACGTGGGTTATTCTCCAGGATAGACCATATGTTAAGTAACATGTCTAAAAACATTCAAAAAAATTGAAGTAATATCAAGCATTTTCTTTGACCACAATGGAATAAAACTAGAAATCAATTAAAAATGAATTTCAGAAACTATACAAGCACTTGAACATTAAACAGTATGCTCCTGAATAATCACTAGGCCAATAAAAAAGTTAAAAAGAAAATAGAAAAATGTCTTGAAACAAATGATAATGGAAACATAGCATAGCAAAACCTACGGAATATAGTAAAAGAGGTACTATTATAAAACAAAATTTATAACTGTAAGTGCATATATAAAAAACAGAGAAACTTCAAATAAATAACCTAACAGTACATCTTAATTAAATAGAATAAAAAGGCCAAACCAAACTCAAAATTAGAAGAAAAGAAATAATAAATATTAGAGTGGAAATAAAGTTAAAATGAAGAAAACAATGCAAAAGATCAATGAAACAAAAAGTTGATTTTTTTTTGAAAAGTAAAACAATTGACAAATAATTAGACAGACTAACTGAAGAACAGAGGAGACACAAATTTATAAAATCAGAGTTGAAAAAGGATACATTACAAGTAATGCTTCAGAAAATCAAAGGGTCATTAGTGGCTACTATGAGCAATTGTATGCCAACAAATTAGAAAACCTAGAGGAAATTCTTAGAGAAACACAACTTACCAAGATTGAACTAGGAAAAAATCAAAAACCTGAACAGACCAATAATGAATAACAAAATTAAAGCCATAATAAAAAAGTATGTAGGACCAGACTGAAAAATAGAGAAGGAAAGAAGATTTTCAAATTCATTCTTTGAGGCTAGTATTAAACTGATATCAAAACCAGACAAAGACACATTAAAAAAGCAAACTATGGGCCCATATCTGAGAATATTGATGCAAAAATTTGCAAAAAACCTAGCAAACTGAATTAAACAGTACATAAATAAATAATTCATAATGACCAAGTGGGATTTATCCCAGAGGTGCAACGATGGTTCAACATGCAAATCAATCAATGTGATATATCATATAAACAGGATGAAGGGGCCAGGTGCAGTGGCTCATGCCTGTAATCCCAGCATTTTGGGAAGCCAAGGTGGGTGAATCACCTGAGATCAGGGGTTCAAAACCAGACTGGCCAACACAGTGAAACCCCATCTCTATTAAAAATGCAAAAATTAGACAGGTGCCATGGTGGGCACCTGTAATCCCAGCTACTCGGGAGGCTGAGGCAGGAGAATCAGTTGAACCTGGGAGGCGGAGGTTGCAGTGAGCCAAGATCATGCCATTGCACTCCAGCCTGGGTGACAGTGGGAGACTTCATAAAAAAAAAAAACCCCAAAAAAAAAACAAAACAAAACAAAAAAAACAGAATGAAGGACAAAATCCATATAATCATTTCAATTATGCTAAAAAATTATTTGATAAAATTTAATATTCTTTAATAATTAAAAACCCTTTGAAAACTGGGTATGGAATGATAGCTCAACATAATAAAAGTTAGATATGACAGACCCACAGCTAGTATCACTCTAAGTGGGGAAAAAGTGAAAGCCTTTCCTCTATAATCTGGAAGATGACCATAATATCCACTTTTACCACTGTTATTCAGCATAATTCTGAAAGTCCTATCGGAGCAATCAGACGAGAGAAAGTAATAAAGGCATCCCAATTGGAAAGGAAATTAAATTATCTTTTTTGCCGATGATATAATCTTATATTTGAAAAAGCGTAAAGACTCCTCTGATAGAGTTTGAATGTGTGTCCCCTCCCAAATCTCATATTTAAATGTAATTCTCAATGTTGGAGGTGGGCCTGGTGAAAGGTGATTTAACCATTGGGGTGGATTACTCACAAATGGCTTAGCATCATCCCATTTGGTGCTATCCTCATGATAGTGAGTGAGTTCCCCTAAGATCTGGTTATTTAAAAATGTGTAAAAACTCACCCCTCTGTTTTTTGCTCCTGCTTTTTGCCCTGTGATATGCAAGATTCTACTTCAACTTCTGCCATGACTGTAAAGTTCCAGAGGCCTTCCCAGAACTGTATGCCAGTGCTATGTCTTCTCTACAGCCTGTAGAGTCATAAGCCACTTAAACCTCCTTTTTAAAAAATAAATTATCCAGTCTCAGGCATTTATAGTGATGCAACAATAGATTAATACAGAAAATTGGCACCAAAGAGTGGAAAATTTTTATAAGCATACCTGAAAATGTGGAATCAGTTTTGTAATTGGGTAAACAGGCAGAGGTTGGAAGAGTTTGCAGGACTTAGAAGATAGAAAAATGAAGAAAACTTGAGATTTTCTTAGAGACTGGTTGTATGGCTGTGACCAAAATGCTGATAGTGATCTGGAGATAAAAGTTTGAATTTGAAAGTGATGATTTAGGGTTTCTGTTGGAAAAATGTCTAAGTAGCAAAGCATTCAAGATGTGGCCTGGCTGATTGTAACAACCTATGCATGCATGTTGCAGAAAAAAAAAAAAAAGTTGAAACTTACAAGGGAAGCATAGTGTAAAATCTTGAGAACTTTGCAGCCTAGTTATGTGGCAGAAAAATAAATAGCTTTTATGAGAGGAACTCAAGCAGGCTGTGGAGCAACCACTTGTTAGAGATACTTGTATAACCTAAAAAAAAGCAAGTGTTGATAGCCAAGACAATGGGAAAGAGGAATTGAATGCATTTTAGAAAGCTAAAATGCAGCTCCCCATCACAGACCCTGAGTCCTAAAAGAAGAGAATAGCTTCTGGGATCAGGCCCAGGACCTGCTGCCTTGGGTAGCCTTGGAACATGGCTCCCTGCATCGTGGCCACTGCTCCAGCTCCAGGTGTAGCAAAAATTGGCCCAGTTACAACTATAGTCATTGCTTCAGAGGGTGCAAGCCATAAGCCTTGGTAGCTTTCATGTGCTGTTACGCCTGCGGGTGTACAAAATGCAAGAGTTGAGACTTGGGAGCCTCTACCTTTATTTCAAAGGATGTATGTAAAAGCCAGGGTGTGCAGGCAGAAGCATGCTGCAGGGGTGCAGCCCTCATGGAGAACCTCTACTGAAACAATGCAGAGAAGAAATGTGGGGTTACAGTCCTCATGTGGGCTCCCTACTGGGGCATAGACTAGTAGATCTGTGAGGAGAGGATCACTGTCCTCCAGACTCCAGAATGGTAGATCTAGATACAGCTTGCACCTTGGACCTGGAAAAGCCAGAGGCACCCAATACCAGTCCATGAGAGCAGCTGTGGGGGCTGAACCATGCAAAGACACAAGGTCAAAACTTCCCAAAGCATTAATGTGCCCTGGAAATGGGATATAGGGTCAAAAATAATTATTTTGGAGCCTTACAATTCAATAACTCCCATTCTGGGTTTCAGACCTGCATGGGTCCTGTGGCCCCTTTCTTTTAGCTGATTTCTTCCTTTTAGAATAGGAGTATTTACCCAATGCCTATGCCCCATTTGTATCTTGGAAGTACCTAACTTGTTTTTTATATTTTAGGCTTATAGGAAGAAGGAACTAGCTTTGTCTTAGATGAGACTTTTGACTTTTGAGTTAAGGCTGAAATGAGTTAAGACTTTGGGGATTATTGGGAAGTCATGATCGTATTTTGAAATATGAGAAGGATATGAGATTTTGAATGGCCAGGGGCAAAACAATATAATTTGGGTATGTGTTCCCACCAAAATGTTCTATTGAAATGTAATCCTCAATGTTGGAAGTGGGCCTAGTGGGGAGGTGATTGAAACATGAGGGCAGGATTTCCATGAACGGTTTGGCATCATTTCCTTTGGTGCCATTCCCACAATAGTAAGTTTTCATGAGAGGTGGTCATCTACAAATGTATAGCACTTTCCCCTGCCCTTGCACTACCATGTGATATGCAAGCAGCGGATTTATTTTTTACCTTAATTGTCAGTTGTCAGGGGCTTCCCCAGAAGTAGAAGCCAGGGCTATGCTTTATGTACAGCCTATAGAACCATGAGCCAATTAAACCTATTTTCTTTATAAATTAACCAGCCACCAATTATTTTTATAGCAATGTGAGAGTGGCCTAATATATCCACCAAAAAACTATTAGAAGTGATAACTTGAGTAAATTTGCAGAATACAAAATCAACATATATAAATCAGTAGAGTTTCTATATGCCAAGAGTCAACAAACTGAAAAATAATTCAAAAAAGTAATCCTATTTGCAATAGCCACAAATAAAACAAAATGTGTGGGAATTTACCAAAGAAATAAAAGTCCTCAACAATTAAAACTGTAAAACACTGATAAAAGAAATGAAAGAGGACACAAAAAATGGAAAGATATTTCTTTGTTCACAGATTGGAAGAATCAGTATTTTTAAAAATGTCCATACAATCCAAAGCAATCTATATATTTCATGCCATCTCTATCAAAATAATGACATTCCTCACAGAAATAGAAAAAAGTTCTGAAATGTTTATGGAACCACAAAACACCATGATAGTCAAAGCTATGCTGAGTGTATAAAACAAAAGTGGAGGAATCCCATTACCTGGTTTTAAATTATACTATCAAGCTATAGTAATTAAAACAGCATGATGCTAGGATAAAAACAGACATAAAGACAAATGGAACAAAATAGATAACTTAGAAACAAACTCATACAGCTAAACTAAACTTATTTTCAACAAAAGTGCCAAGAACATACAATAAAAAATAAGACAGCTTGTGTAATAAGTAGGACTGGGAAAACTGGCAAGCCATAGGCAGAAGAATGAAACTAGAACCATATTTCTTGCCAGATAAAAATCAAATTAAAATGAATTAAAGATGTAAACATAACACCTCAAACAATCAAACTTTTCCAAAAAAAAACCATGGGGGAATCTCTTTAGGGCATTGGTTTGTGCAAAAATTTCTTAAATAATACCCCATAAGCACAGACAACCAAAGCAAACATGGACAAATGGAATTACAGCAAGTCAGAAAACTTTTTTAAAGTGAAGGAAACAATAAACAAAGTGAAGATAAAACCCACAGAATGGGTGGAAACATTTGTAAATTACCGTCTGAAAAGCAATTAATAGCTACGTGATATGGTTAGGCTTTGTGTCCCCACCCAAATCTCATATTGAATTGTAATCCCCAGTGTTGAGGGAGCGACCTGGTAGAAGGTGATTGGATCATGGAGGTGGTTTTCCTCATGCTGGTCTTCTGATAATGAGTTTGCATGAGATCTGATGGTTTTATATGGGACTCTTACCCCTTTGCTTCACATACATGCTGTCTCGCCTGCTGTCATGTAAGATGTGCCTACTTCCCCATCTGCTGTGATTCTAAGTTTCCTGAGGCCTCTCCAGCCATGTAGAACTGTGAGTCAATTAAATATTTCCTTAAAAATTACCCAGTCTCGCCAGGTTCAGTGGCTCATGCCTATAATCCCAGCACTTTGGGAGGCCGAGGTGGGTGGATCACGAGGTATGGAGTTCAAGACCAGCCTGGCCAAGATGGTGAAACCGTCTCTACTAAAAATACAAAAATTAGCTGGGCATGGTGGTGGGTGCCTGTAATCCCAGCTACTCAGGAGGCTGAGGCAGAGAATTGCTTGAAGCCAGGAGGCAGAGGTTGCAGTGAGCCGAGATCGCGCCACTGCACTCCAGCCTGTGCGACAGAGCAAGACTTCATCTCAATAAATAAATAGATAATAAATAACCCAGTCTCCATTTTTTTAATAGCAGTGCAGAAACAGACTAACACACTACAATATATTGAGTTCAAAAAATTCTATAAAAAATATAGTAATCTAATTAAAGAGTGGACAGAAAATTTAAATAGACACTTATGAAACGAAGACATACTAATGGCAGACAGGAAAATGAAAAGGTGCTCCACATAACTGATCATCACAGAAATGCAAATCAAACCCAAAATGAGATATCATTTCACCCCAGTTAAGGTGGCTTTTATCCAGAAGTCAGTCAAAAACAAATGCTGGTAATAGCCAAGATTTGGAAGAAACCTAAATGTCAATTAACAGATGACTGGATAGAGAAAATGTGGTATATATACACAATGGAGTATTATTCAGCTATAAGAAAGAATGAAAGTCTGTCATTTGCAATAACATAAATGGGACTGAAAGTCTTTATGTTAAGTGAAATAAGTCAGGCATAGAAAGACAAATATCACATGTTCTCACTTATTTGTGGGTGCTAAAATTTGAAATGATTGATGTCATAGAGATAGAGAGTATAAGGGTGGTTACCAGAGGATTGGAAAGGCAGTGGGGGGAAGAGGAGGATAGTGGGGATGCTAAATGGGTAAAAAAAATTGTTAGAAAGAATGAATAAGACAGTATTTGATAGCACTACAGGGCAATTATAGACAAAAATAATTTATACATTTTAGAAAAACTAAAAGAGTATAATTGGATTGTTTATAATGCAAGCTATAAATGCTTGAGGGGAAGTTTTTTATTATGTATTACTCATTGTATGCCTGTATCAAAGTATGTCATGTACCCCTGTAAATATATACACCAACTATGTACCCACAAAAATAAATTAAAAATTAAAATTAAAACCAAAGGGAGGAGAGTATAATGGGGCATGTGTGACCCGTGGCTTGAACTAGCTTTTCAGGTTAACTTTGGAATGTCCTTATCCAAGAAGAGGGGTCCATTTAGTCAATAGGGGCTTAGAAATTAATTTTTAGTTTATGAGTAGAAAAAAGAAGAATTTTTAATCCTGAGCCGTAGCTCTCAGTCAATCAATCCCTGCAGGGAACCCTGTTCTTTACTCTGGAGATAAACACTATTTTTCTTTTCCACTGAATAACATCACATTTCAAAATGATGGAAACATCTTGAAACTAAAAGGTACAGCCTTATTAAATTTGATTTGGTTTCAATTATACTTAATTTAATCACATGTGTTCCAGAGTTTGTCCTCAGTCTTCTCCTACTTTAGGCCCATGATCTGTTGAATTTGCTCAGCTCCGTGCTCAACAGCAGGAAATCAGTTAGAATTACTTACAAATCTCATTGTGTCTGGGAGCGGTGGCTCATGCCTGTAATCCCAGCAATTTGGGAGGCCAAGGTGGGCAGATCTCTTGTTGTTAGGTGTTTGAGACCAGCCTGGCCAACAGAGTGAAACCCCATCTCTACTAAAGATACAAAAATTAGCTGGGTGTGGTGATGCATGCCTGTAATCGCACCTACTTGGGAGGCTGAGGCAGGAGAATCACTTGAACCTGGAAGGCAGAGGTTTCAGTGAGCCAACATGGTGCACTGCACTCCAGCCTGGGCAGCAGAGAAAGACTCTGTCGCAAAGTAATAATAATAATTAATAAGTAAATAAAAATAAAAATCTCATTGCATTTCAAACAAAATTTCTTTTGAATATCAACTGTATCAACTTGCATATTAACTTTAATTATTTTGTTTACTTTATATCCATTCCTGAGAAATCTTTGAGAAGTAATTTCACTCCTTTCTGCCATTTTGGTAAACATGTCAAATTCCATCAAACAAAATGCACAAAATTCCTGAGAAATAAATTTTATCCTTGAGGAATAGACTTGCCGTGTTAGAGGAACTCATGGTTACCAAGCTTCTAGTTTAATAAACATGACTAGAATACTGTATCTTAATATGAGTAGCTAGTTACTCACCAGGCATCTAGAAGATTAATACTTATGGTCTGAAAATAGCCATATTTTTTAGCTGGACACAAATTAAAATTGCAGAATATTTATGGCCATACAAGACATCTTCCACCAAGCCTGAAAAATGTATAAATGTCCTAAGAGTGCAGCATTTTTTCTGAAAGATAATACTAATGAGCTAGCTTAGGTCAACTGGTTAATGGTCATTGTTAAAACCAATAACCCCTTACTTAATAACTACATCTACACCTTCCAAGTTTAATAATAATTCTTTCTCTTTATACTTACTTATAAGTAGGGACACTAACAAAAGACAATGCATTCCTGCTCTTGTTTTCTGAGTATGTCCAACTCTGTAATGGAGTCAATTCTAATAAACTTGCTTCTTTCACTGTGCTCTCTGACTCATCTCAAATTTTTTCCTGCACAAGATCTAAGAATCCTACTTTGTGGTCAGTATCAGGACCCTCTTTTCCAGCAACATCTTTCAGCAACACCATGAAGGGACACAAAGACAAGACCCCCACTCCAAGGAAAACAAGCCATACAGAATCAGTCAGCTGGCAAATGGGCCATCTTTTAGAGTCGTGAAGCCATTCTGGTGGGCAAGAATGATTATCCACTACTACTTAAGTGAGAGGTCCTAGGGTATAATGTTAGGGGGAGAGAGCCCAAAAAGTTAGAGACCTGGGGGTGTCATACTCAGATTAGAAGCCAAGCTCACAAGGTTAGAGGACATGGGGTATATTGAGAAGAATGGATTTGGCTAAACAAGATGGTTGCCACTTTCTGTTTTTGGACCGTCCACCTTGCACTCTCTGTCCTTCACCTGAGTGCTCTGCATCTTGTCACCTTTCTGCTCACCGCCTCTGTTTTGTAGTAGCCTATAGGCTGCCCCAGGAAAGAGGCTCCAAACAGTTTAGCTTTTACTTTCCTCAACGATCCTCTGACTTTTAGCTGATTGCTTATTTAATTTGCCACTGCTCCAAGTGACACTGAAAAAAAGAGATATCTTGGAACCTAGTATTTTTGTACCTTAATTATCAGAAAAAAATCAGCAATAACCTCTCCATCATTATGACTAGAAGTTGGAATGTGGTATTTAACAGCCCTACATGATAAGTTCAGATATGCCTGTTTAGTGACAGCCTCTTTTATGACAATCCCCTGCAATTGATTAGCCTCAAGATGGAGAACATGAGACTTTTTCTTAACAGTTTTCTCTCATTTCCTAACCGTAAGGTCATCTTTGATGAGCTGGTATAGCACAGCTGGACCCTACTTTCTAAATCCAACACGTCACTTTTTCCCTGAAAGAGTTTTGTCAGTTTTGTCACGGCAGTGCGAAAATGGACTCATACATTACAATATACAAGTTACAGCCTTCCCATTTCTCCTGTTTGGTCTGACGCCTTTCTTTGCAGCTTAATTAGTTTTATAGAAGAGAAACTAAGTGGGAGGAAATACATTATATACAGGCTTCTCTGATGCTTGGTCAGGATAAAAAATTAAAATGGGCTTCTATATGTTTGATGGAGGAAAAGACAAAATAGGGATGGCACGTAATTGATTACCCTTTTAATGCAAGTGCCTCTTAATATTAGGATTTTCTTAGCTAGGGCTGAACTCTCCCCTGCCAGTCCAAGCACCCCATAAGAACACAGTCAGACTCCTTCAAGTTCTGGTGAGATGTGCAACATGTTATTAATTCCTTCTAGTTTTCCAGGGTTATCTAGTGTCCAGTCATCATCTTCTCCCTGCCCTTCGAGTCGTGTCTTACATACATACCCCACTCTCGAAACACCCGAGCTTCACTATAACGACATGCTGTAGGGCCTCTTATCAGCTGACAAAGTTGAATTTTTGCCCTCTCTGGGATGTGACAGATGATAATAGGAACACTGTATAGATATATATACCCTTTTCTATGTCTGAATTAGTCATACGCAAGGAAAGACTAAAATAGTTTTCAGAGGTTCCAGGAAAATTCATAGACAAATTTAACCAGGCAAGGTTTGCATATATTTATGTTTACCTGCTGTGTGGTAGAAAAACAGTGTATTATGGGAGTGGCTAGAGGATGTGCTAATAGGGTGGCAGCCTGCAACCAGAGACGTGGCACCTATCAAGTAGGAGGCACAGCAAGGCCTGACAAGGACCCAAAAGACAACTAGAATCTGGAAAAGAGAAATGAATTAGGAAGAAAGTAGGATATATAGAGAAAAAATTATGATTGACTCCCTGAAGGAATAAAAAAAGTGTGATAAAACTTTTTAATTTTTATAAAATCTGGAAAATTACTCAGGGAAAAGATGAAATCCTAGCCTTATTACAAGGGTGGATAATTTAGACCTTGAGGAAATACACTAACACTGCCCCTGACTCCAAGAAGGGACAGGCATTGCGACATTGCTAGGAGTTTATTTTATAGCCCAGGCTGCTTCTGATATCTGCAGGAGGCCGCCAAAAGCAGCCTTAGGCTTCCAGACTCCCATGGATCAGCTTTTAGACTTGGCTTTTGCAGTTTTCCATCACAGGAATAGGACAGAGAAAACATAAAATAAAGCAAATCTCACAAGAGTCCCAGCTTCTAGCTGCAGCCTTGTGCTCTCCACCACTTCAGAGGCAGCCTCTTAACCCCTGGCCCTCACAGAGGAAGTGAGAAGGTGAAAGTCCCAGTCTGTGCCTCTGGGCCACTATGCCTTGGATATAAATCAATGTGCCCTCTGTAAGAAGGTCGGCCACTGCCGAAGGAAATGCGCTGTGCTTCCAAGGGAGACATCATCAGAGCCCAGCATACCCAAAAGTGGTAGGGCCTGATACTTCCTGCCTCCACTCCCATTAGACTATTAGCTATTGAGAGATGGAGGAGCCTCAGGTGACTCTTGAAGTGGCAGGTAGGAGTATTAACTTCTTATTAGGTGTGGGAGCAGATGACTCTGTTCCTGATTCAATACAATGGGCTCCTGTTATCTCATGATGGACATGCCCAAAAACACTGCTTTTCTTATCTTCTAAGTTGTCCTCCAAAGCCTCTGGATTTCTCACCTGCCTTTTTAGTACTTTCTGAGTGCCTGATCTCTTACTGGGGAAAGGCTTACTGACTCAGGAGACCAAGTCATGGTCACCTTCACAGATCATAAAGCAGAGAAAGTTTTCCTTTTGTTCCTGACCCTTCAGGGGAAAAAATAAGTTAAGAATGAGCTGTCACATTTACCACCTGAGTTGTTCTCTCAAGTAAATCCTGAGGTTTGGGCCACACAGGCTCTGGGAAACGCACTAAACACCTATTCAAATCCAACTTCAGCCTAGTGCTCCTCACCCTCAGAAGAGACAATACATTTTAAGGCAAGAAGCATAAGAGGAAATTCAAACCCTTATTTTGCTTTCTTTTTTTTTTTTTTTTTTTGAGATGGAGTCTCACTCTGTTACCCAGGGTGGAGTGCAGTGGCATGATCTCGGCTCACTGCAAACTCTGCCTCCCAGGTTCACACCATTCTCCTGCCTCAGCCTCCTGAGTAGCTGAGACTACAGGCACCCACCACCACGCCAGGCTAATTTCTTTTTTTTTTTGTATTTTTAGTAGAGATGGGGTTTCACCGTGTTAGCCAGGTTGGTCTCGATCACCTCACCTCGTGATCTGCCTGCCTCGGCCTCCCAAAGTGCTGGGATTACAGGCGTGAGCCACTGTGCCCAGCCTCAAACCTTTATTGCCAAATTCCTGCCATATGAGTTATTAAGGCCATGAGAGTCTCCTTACAATACTTGCATGTTACCAGATGAAAAGCCTAAAGGCAAGTGCAGATTTGTCAGAAACCTTAGAGCATTAATAAATGCAGTTGTCTCCATACACCTCATTGTCCCCAATACTTACCCAAGTCCCAGGGAATGCAAGCTGGTTTACATTCTTAAACCTGAAAGATGCATTTTTCTGCATCTCTTATGCATCCAGATTCACAATATGTTTGCCTTTGAATGGACTGATCCAGATACGCATTCAGCCTCAAAACTAACCTGGACAGTCATCTCTGAAGGGTTCTGGGATAGCCTCTGCTTATTAGAAAATACTCTAGCTGAGGACTTAAGAAATCTACAATTGGAAAGGGACACAATTATTCAGTATGTAGGTGACTTGCTCATTGCTAGCCCAACTAAAGAAGACTCAAATAATAATACTGTTAAATTGGTAAATTTCCTGGGAACTTGCAAATATAGGGTATCACCATACAGGGCTCAGATTTTGACTGAAAGACTTAAATATTTGGAATCTGTCTTAACCTCTGGAACTGATCAACATCCCTAGAAGATAGAAAAGTTATTTTAGTCATCCAAGGGTCCCAGTCCAACAAATGACTATGGGTTTTTTTAGGAGATGGCTGGGTACTGCTTCTTATGGGTGCCCAGATTTGGACATGTAGCCAAGCCTTTATACGATACACTAAAGGGAAAGATTTAGAGCTCCTAGAATGTAATTAGAACTGCAAGCAAACCTTCAATACTCTAAAGGAGAAACTGGGCTCTGCCGCAGCTGTGGGAGTCCCCAAGTTGGATGAACCATTTTTTCTTTATGTAGCCAAAAAGCAAGGCACAGACCTTGGGTAATCTTGTCCCAAAACTGGAGAACATTCCAAGGCCAGTAGCCTAATTTTCTAAGCAGATAGACCAGGTGGCCTCAGGGTGGCCTTGATGTCTTAGAGCTATTGCTGCTACAACTTTTCTAGCAGGCAAAGCTAATAAACAAACATTAGGACAGCACCTACAGGTTTTCGACCCCACACCAAGGGAAAGTGGTCCTGGAAGATAAAGGGCACCCGTGCATAATAGGAGAATATTTATGAAAGTATCAGGCCTTATTGCTAGACAATCTAGACATAACCCTTAAAGCCTGACAAACCATAAACCCAGCTACTTATCTGCCAGAGTCCACAGATTCTCCCAGCCTTTCTGGCATACAGGTTGTATTAGTCTATTCTCATGCTGCTAATAAAGACATATCTGAGGCTGGGTAATTTATAAAGAAAAGAGGTTTAATTGACTCACAGTTCCACATGATTGGGGAGGCCTCACACTCATGGCAGAAGGCAAATGAGGAGCAAAGTCACATCTCTTACATGGCAGCAGACAAAAGAGCATGTGTAGGGAAATTCCCCCTTATAAAACCATTAGCTGTAATCCCATCACTTTGGGAGGCCAAGGCGGTGGATCACCTGAGGTCAGGAGTTCGAGACCAGCCTGGCCAACAGGGTGAAACCCCGTCTATACTAAAAGTACAAAAATTAGCCAGGCATGGTGATGGGCACCTGTAATCCCAGATACTTGGGAGGCTGAGACAGGAGAATCACTTGAACCCAGTAGTCAGAGGTTGCAGTGAGCCAAGATCATGCTACTGCACTCCAGCCTGGGCAACAGAGAAAGACTATGTCTCAAAAATAAATAAATAAATAAATAAATAAAACCATCAAATCTCATGAGGCTTATTCACTGTCACAAGAACAGCATGGGAAAGACCTGTCCCCCAATTCAATTACCTCCCACTTGGTCCCTCCCATGATATATGGGAATTATCAGAGCTATAATTCAAGATAGGATTTGACTGGGGACACAGCCAAAGCATGTCACAGGTTATAAAACAAATTTATTCTAGGAGGCCAGACTTAAGAGAGATGAGCCTCTTGACCATCCCAAGGAAGAGTGGTTAACAGATGCAAGTTGTTTTATGCATCAGGAAAACAGGAGGACTAGATATACTATTATTAGTCAGCACAAGAGAATCAAGGCACAAGCATTGCTGTCCTCTACCTCAGCTCAAAAAGCTGAGTTAATTGAGCTTACTAGGCCCCTGCAGTTGGGAAAGGATTTTTAAAAGTTCTCCTGGATAATATTCTGCAGAGTGTTTTCCAACTTGGTTCCCTTCTGTTCTCGTTTTCAGGTACATCAATCAGACGTAGATTTGGTCTTTTCACATAGTCCCATATTTCTTGGAGGCTTTGTTCATTTCTTTTTATTCTTTTTTCTCTAAACTTGTCTTCTCACTTCATTTCATTCATTTCATCTTCCATCACTGATACCCTTTCTTCCAGTTGATCAAATCGGCTACTGAGGCTTGTGCATTTGTCACGTAGTTCTCCTTCCTTGGTTTTCAGCTCCATCAGGTCCTTTAAGGACTTCTCTGCATTGGTTATTCTAGTTAGCCATTCATCTAATTTTTTTTCAATGTTTTTAACTTCTTTGCATGGGATCAAGCTTTCTCCTTTAGCTTGGAGTACTTTGATCACCTGAAGCCTTCTTCTCTCAACTCGTCAAAGTCATTCTCCGTCCAGCATTGTTCCATTGCTGGTGAGGAGCTGCATTCCTTTGGAGGAGGAGAGGCATTCTGATTTTTAGAGTTTCCAGTTTTTCTGCTCTGTTTTTTTCCCCATCTTTGTGTTTTTATCTACCTTTGGTCTTTGATGATGGTGACATACAGATGCATTTTTTGAGTGGATGTCCTTTCTTTTTGTTAGTTTTCCTTCTAACAGTCAGGACCCTCAGCTACAGGTCTGTTGGAATTTGCTGGAGGTCCACTCCAGACCCTGTTTGCCTGGGTATTAGCAGCGGAGGCTTCAGAACAACAGGTAATGGTGAGCAGCAATTGTTGCTGCCTGATCGTTCATCTGGAAGCTTTGTCTCAGAGGGGTACCCGGCCGTGTGAGGTGTCAGTCTGCCCATAATGTGGGTTGCCTCCCTGTTAGGCAACTTGGGGGTCAGGGACCCACTTGAGGAGGTATTCTGTCCATTCTCAGATCTCCAGCTGCATGCTGGGAGAGCCACTACTCTCTTCAAAGCTGTCAGACAGGTACATTTATGTCTGCAGAAGTTTCTGCTGCCTTTTGTTTGTCTGTGCCCTGCCTCCAGAGGTGGAGTCTACAGAGGCAGGCAGGCCTCCTTGAGCTGCGGTGGGCTCCACCCAGTTGGAGCTTCCTGGCTTTTTTGTTCACCTACTCAAGCCTTGGCAGTGGCAGGTGCCCCTCTCCCAGCCTCACTGCCACTTTGCAGTTTGATCTCAGACTGCTGTGCTAGCAATGAGCGAGGTTCCATGGGCATAGGACCCTCTGAGCCAGGCACAGGATATAATCTCCTGATGTGCCATTTGCTAAGACCGTTGGAAAAGCACAGTATTAGGCCGGGAGTGACCCAATTTTCCAGGTGACGTCTGTCACCCCATCTTTGACTAGGAAAGGGAATTCCCTGAACTCTTGTGCTTCCCAGGTGAGGCGATGCCTCGCTCTGCTTTGGCTCAGGGTTGTTGTACTGTACCCACTGTCCTACACCCAGTTTCCAACACTCCCCAGTGAGATGAACCCAGTACCACAGTTGGAAATGCAGAAATCACCCATCTTCTGCATCACTCATGCTGGGAGCTGCAGACTGGAGCTGTTCCTATTCGGCCATCTTGGCTCCACCCTCGACATATTTTAATGCCTGAAAACAAGTAGTGAAATTGAATGAGACAAGAAAGCTAAGGGATATTCCTGAAATGTCCTTGAGGAGTAGGAATGGGAGGAGTGTTGGCCAGTGATGCTCAAACTTTAATATGCATCAGAATCACTTGGAGGGCTTGTTAAAACACAGAATCCTGGTCCCACTCCCTGAGTTTCTCCTAGAATCAATTGTTAAAGAAATTGTTTATTAGTATGTGAAAAATAAGTTGACCTTCAGGGAGCATCATTTCTTACTTACTCAAAATAAGTAACAGTAAAATAATTTTGATCATATTAACTTATCCATTGATTAGGGAAATGTCAGAGAGAAATATATCATCACTTCAATAAAACAGTATGATATGGTTTGGCTGTGTCCCCACCCAAATCTCATCTTGAATTGTAACTCCCACAATTCCCATGTGTCATGAGAGGAACCCGGTGGGAGGTAATTGGAATGTTCACTGTTCTTGTGATAGTGAATAAGTCTCATGAGATCTGATGGTTTTAAAAAGAGGAATTACCCTGCACAAACTCTCTTTTTGCCTGCTGCCATCCATGTAAGACATGACTTGCTCCTCCTTGCCTTCTGCCCTGATTGTGAGGCCTCCCTAGCCATGTGGAACTGTAAGTCCATTAAACTCTTTTTCCTTTTTAAATTACCCATTCTCGGGTATGTCTTTATCAGCAGTGTGAAAACAGACTAATACAGTAAATTGGTACCAGTAGAGCAGGGCATTGCTGAAAAGATACCTGAAAATGTGGAAACAACTTTGGAACTGGGTAACAGAAAGAGGTTGGAACAGTTTGGAGGGCTCAAAAGAAGACAGGAAAATGTGGGAAAGTTTGGAACTGCCTAGAGACTTGTTGAATAGCTTAACAAAAATGCTAATAGTGATATGAACAATAAGGTCCAGGCTGAGGTGGCCTTAGTTGGAGGTGAGGAACTTGTTAGGAACTGTAGCAAAGGCGACTCTTAGTTAGCGTCTGTTTGTTTCAAATTAAAGAAATCTTTTCTAATATTTCTTATAAGGCAGTTCTAATGGCAGATTAACTCTCACAGCTTCTATTTGCCTGTAAAAGTCTTTATCATAGTCGCACAGCTAAATAACATCCTTGCTTGGTATAGTGTTCTTAGTTTACAGGGTTTTTTTTTTTTTCCTTTTCAGCACTCTGAATATATCATTGCACTCTCCACTTGTCTGCAAGGTTTCTACTAAGAAATCCTCTGATAGTCTTATGACTGTTCCTTTGTATGTGATGAGTTGCTTTTCTCCTGCTTTCAAAATTCTGTTTTTAATTTTTAGAATTGATAATAGTGTGCCTAAGGGAATATCTCTAATTTATTTGTGGTTATTTGGGCTTCATGGATATGGATGCTCTTTTTCTTCTCCAGATTTGGGAAGTTGTCTGTCATTATTTTTTTAAATAAGCTTTCCTCTCCTTTCTGTCTCTCCACTACTTCTGAGACCCTCATAGTTTACATAATGGTTCACATGATGGTATCTTATAAGTCATATATGCTATCTTCACTTTTTAAATGTTTTCTTTTGCTCCTTTGAGTAATTTCAGATGTCTTGTCTTTAAGCTCACTAAATTTTTCTTCTGCTTGAGTTTGCTGTAGAAGCTGTCTGTATAATTTTCATTTTAGTCATTATATTCTTCTGCTACAGGATTTCTGATTGCTTTTTAAATAGCTTCTATCTTTTTGTTTGAATTATTTTGTTTATGTATTTTTGTGGGGTTTTTCTATGAGTTTTCTACCTGTATTCTCTTAATGTCTTTAAGAGGATTATTTCTACCTGTATTCTCTTAATATCTTTAAGAGGATTATTTTGAATTATTTGTCAGGCAGTTTGTGGATCTTCATTTCTTTAGGGTCAGTTACTGGTGATTTATTATGTTCCTTTGGTGATGTCATGTTTCCCTGATTATTCAATTTTTTATGATCATTATGGCTTTCCATTGGGTCTGCACGTTTGAGGCAGACAACTTTTGAATTTTTTACAGATTGGCTTTGCAGCAAAATCCCTTCACCAGTCACTTCATCCAGAAATTCTTGGTGGGCCTCTGTTTGGGTTTGTGGGTAAGATTGCTTCTGCAGTCCTTAGGCAGGGTAGCCTGATGTCTTGGGGGGATCAGTGAGTGGTTGAACCTGAAGCCTGAGTTGCATGGGCATGCCATGGTTCTGGGTCCATGAAGACCTATCTGGAACCTAGATCTACAGGGGCCAGCCCAGCATCAGGATCTACCAGTGTACACCTGGACTCTGGATCTGTTGGAGCCTGTGCCTGTGGGAACTGGCCTAAAGCCTGGCTCTTCAGAGGCTATTCTGAAAGATGAGTCTGTGGAGGTTAGCCTGGAGCTGGGTTGGTCTAGAGGCATGGTTCCAATTGGCACACCTGAGTCATGGGTACATATGAGCAGTATTAAAACCTGGGTTTGTGGGGGATGGTCTGAGACTGGAGTCTACTCATGTGGCTCTGGACCCTGGGTCTGCTGGAGCAAGCATTTGTTGGGGCCAGTGTTAGGCCTGTGACCAAAGGGACCAGCCTGGTGCTGGGAGGATACAGAATGTAGAGCTGCAGGGGCTAGCTTGCAGACTAAGTCTGCAGATGTCAGCCTGATGCCTGAGCCTATAAATGCTGTCCTGGAATTTGTGTCAATAGGTGCCAGCCTGAAGCCTGGGGTCAGAGGAGGCAGCCTAGCATTGTGTTTTACTGGGGCATGTCTGATATTAGGGTCCATAGCACTTCCCTCCACTTCTTCAAAGCAGCAGGTATGTCTCTCCATGCTGTGTTGCCTGCGATTGTGGGGAGGATGATGCAGATAATGTGAAACTGTTCTTCCTACTCTTACTCTCTTTAATGTGATGTTTCTTATTTCAGTGCTATACCCATATTCCATAATCTCTTACATGGATTTCTTAGCTCTTGTGAAGGTATGCTTATACATTGTTATTTGTTCAAATTGTTGTTTTCATGAGTGCATAAATGCTGTAAGGTTGTATTCTGCCATCTTGCTGATGTCACTCTCTGAAAGCTCTATATGATTGTTAGTTAACCATAGATGTAATATAAATTAATAGCAGAATATAGATAGTAAGAAAGCTAGCACATTAGTTTCTGATATGGTTTGGATCTGTGTCCCCACCCAAATATTGTATAGAATCATAATCCTCAATGTTGAAGGTAGGACCCGGTGGGAGGTGACTGGATCACAGGGGAGGTTTCTGAGGAATCTCAGCACCATCTCTCTAGTGCTGTTCTCCTTATAGAGTTAACATGAGATCTGGTTGTTTAAAAGTGTATAGTATCTCCCTTCTCACTTTTCTCTCCTGTTCTCCAAGTTCTGCGTTTCTGTTCACCTTATTCCATGTTGTAAGTTTCCTGAGGCCTCCCTAGAAACTGAGCAGATGCCACCATGCTTCCTGTGGGGCCTGTAGAGTCATAAGCCAATTAAATATCTTTTTGTATATAAATTACCCAGGCTCAGGCATTTATTTATAGCAGTGAGGGAACTAACACAGTTGCCAAAAATAGAAAATTATGTTTATCATAGGAATAAGTATCCCATTGTATTCTATTCTAAATAAACCAAATCAGCTTACAGACTTGTTTCTCTCATGTGCTTTTTAAAGAGACATTAATAGAAATATGATACCTGTGAGGGGGCATTTTGACTTGTTATGAAAAAGAGAAAAATGTAATATCTGAATGAGCTGGGCATGTTTAAACAAAAGGAAATTTTTTTAAAAAATGACAAGATCTTAAATATTTAAACTATAATCATTTAAGAGTGGCTTTACCATGTGTTGTTTCTAAAAGTAAAACTAAAATTAGTGAATGAAGGTCATGTAGTGGTAGATCTCTTGTCAAGATTCAAAGAACAATGGGTTTTTATGAGGTATTGAGTTTCATACTATAAAATGAATTCATTTGTAAGATCACAGAACAAAAATAATACTGAGAAAGATAAATCAACTTCTCTTTAATGTCAAGCTTCAACAAGTACAGCTATATAATAGAGGTTGAGAGATTCTGGAGGCAAAGTTCCTGGGTTCAATTTCCATCTTCCTTACTCATTTTCGATATTATTTTGTGCCAATTACTTAATATCTTTGTACCTCAATTTCCTCACCTATAAAATACATGTCCCTCAAGCACAATTATAAAATCCAAAATTTTTCAAAGTTAAAAATTTTTTAAGGTTATAGCAAACTTATTTGACAAAAAATATATCTGAAAAGATATGAGTTACTTATAGCCATATTTTCTCATGTAGTATGAACATTTACAAGTTTCTTCATAAAAACGTTAATGTGTTTGTGTTGTGCTGCCCCCAGACCCTTCTGGGGGTAATACATATCTATAATATATGCACTGTATTATTTTTCTGAATGTTTAAAACCTCTAATTTTTTAAACACATCTGTCCCTAATGATTTCAGCAAAACTGTACACCTGTAATACCTATGACCTCATAAGGTTATATTAATTAAGTATACAGAAAAATGCCAGGCACAGATAAATGCATAACGTATTGTATTAGTCTGTTTTTATGCTGCTGATAAAGACATACCTGAGACTGGGTAATTTATAAAGAAAAAAAGATTTAATGGACTCACAGTTCCATGTGGCTAAGGAAGCCTCACAATCATGGTGGAAGGCAAAAGGCATGTCTTACATGGCAGCAGACAAGAGAGAATAAGAGACAAGTGAAAGGGAAAACCCCTTATAAAATCATCAGATCTCATGAGACTTATTAACTACCAAGAGAACAGTATGGGGAGTATGGGGGAAACTGCTCCCATGATTCAATTTTCTCCCACAGGGTCCCTCCCACAAAACAGAGGAATTATGGAAGCTACAATTCAAGATGAGAGTTGGCTGGGGACACAACAAAAACATATCTCATATGTTAGCTACTACCGCTACAAAAATTATTTTATTTTCCGTATCCCTTGTATTCAGAATAAAGTCATAAAAAGGAAAAATATTTCTTTATCACATAAAAAAGTGACACCATGCACATTGGTACTTGTAAACTTTTATAAGCAACACTTTTTAGTAGTGCTCTTAGAAAAGATTTCAACTTATTAGAAATCTTATAATCTTTAATTTCTCATAGTTGGAGAGTGTTAACAAATTACTTTCATGGAAGAAGTTTAAGCCATCTTCTGTATATAAATAGAACAAAAATTGAGAACATATACTTAAAATGGTTAAACTTTTAAATGCATTTTCATCCAAGACAGAAAACAAAATGAGTGATGAAATGCATTTCTGTGAAATACATTCCTGTGTTCTTTGCAATTCTAAGAATTTTACTTCTTAGAGAATATGATTTTTGTATGTGTGAAGAGTTCATACTAACTAACTTTTAGAGTAAAGTTTTTTTTTTGTTTGTTTGTTTGTTTGTTTTTTTTTTTTTTGAGATGGAGTCTCGCTCTGTCGCCCAGGCTGGAGTGCAGTAGTGCAATCTCGGCTCACTGCAAGCTCGGCCTCCCAGGTTCACGCCATTCTCCTGCCTCAGCCTCCCGAGTAGCCACAGTCTAAGAACTTGTAACTTATAAACTAAGAACCTTATATTTAAAGTATGACTTTAAATCCTTACAAATCTTCTTTCTTTATAGACCTGGATAGCATCCATTTATTTCACAAGTTTCAAAGATGTATGTACACTCTACACATACTTTTGAACAATCCTGTTCTAGTAGTCCATTTTCTGTTGGTATAAAATAATATCTGGGACTGTGTAATTTATCAAAGAAAAACAGGTTTATTTAGTTCTACAGGCTGAGAAGTTTGATGGTATAGCCTTGGCTTCAGGCGAGGGTTGGGTTTCGTCACAGTATGGCAGATAAGTCAAAGGGGAAGTGGATACCTACAAAGAGGGAGGAGGGGGAAACAGTAGAGGAACTTTGCTTTATAACAACCTGCTCTTGTGGGAACTAATTCATTTCTGAAAGAACTAGTCCAATGTCCAAGAGCAAGAACTTATTATTGAGAGAATGGAACCAAGTCATTCATGAGGTATTTACCCCAATAATGCAAACACTTTCCACTGGGCCCCACTTCCCAACACCACCACACTGGGGGTCAAATTTCAACATGAGCTTTTGTGGGGCCAAACAAACCATATCCAATCATAACACCTGAATATTGTATACTATCAGAGACAAAGAGATTATCAGTCAAGTAGAAAAAATTGAATTCTCAAAAAAATAGCCAGCTCAGAATGAGACTGTAGAGTAGAGCAGAGGGTTGGATATTGCAATGGTAAATTCATGAATACCACATCGTCGAATAATTGATGACAGCCACAGAGTTAAATAGCATCATGAAATTGTAAAATACCACTTGCTAAAAAGTGATATTGTTGTGAAGAGGAATGTACATCTTTCTCTATTTGTAGTATTTTAACACTTCCTAGAAGATATCAAGAAATAATAGGAATTGCATATTTCTGTCTTATCCTCATTCTCAGTTTAATAACTGGAGGATGATTATGTTCACTGAGTCAGTGAGCCTAGGAGGAAAAGCAGCCTGAGACTTCACAGTAAAATGAAAGGCTGCAGTTTTGTCTATCAAAACCCAAGTCCCTTTAGGATATCCAACTGGAGAGCACTGGTAGAAACTTAATTCTCCTTCATGTTTTCCTTAAAGAGAGATAAGTATCAGAATAATACTATTCTGTCGCCCTCATTACTTCTTTCTCAAACATCTCTCCATGTGTGTGAAAAAGCAACTAATCTATTTGCCAAGTTAGAGAGACTTTGGCATCCATTGAGTGAAATTGACAGATTGGGGCAAAAAAAAAATAATTTAGTGAAGATTTATCTCTTTTCTCTCTCTGTTGTTCCTCTGCTGCATGGAATATGAGAAAGGTCATAGTTTTCTCTTCTAGCCTGAAGGCAAGAAAAGGGAGAGAGGGGGGTGAGGGAGAGAGAGTATATGTGTATGTACTGAGGATGGTTGGCAGGAAAGTGAAAAAAGGAATGGGAGTTTTGTCACGTTCTCCAACTCAGAAATTACCAAATAGCTCTAATCTAAAACTAATATTTCATTTTCATCTCCACATGGATCCTTATTTTGTTTTCCCCCTCTGGATGAAACCCAAAAAATAATGATCTAGATTATTCCAATATTTATCTAGGATAAGAACCTGGATTACTCCAGTCTCCAAGAAATACATCCAATAGGTGGCTGGAGATGCAGGTATACAACCTGTGAGAGATAAATGCTTGGTAATTAGCAAATAAAGGGTCATTGAAGCCACAGGATCAAATAGGAGATCATTTAGGGAGTGTGAGTTAAGGAAGAGAAGACTTCTGAGACTGGAACTTGAATGAGATGACAAAGAAAAAGACAACTTGTTCATGATAGTGAAGGGAAACAGATATGTGGGAAGAAATTCAAAAGGTTCTGGGAATCAAAGTCAAAGTATTTCAAGAAAGTGAGTCATCAAAGGCATCAAATCCTGCACAGGCCAGATGAGAACACTTACCCTGTGGCAAAGGCAGAATAATGCATTTTATTCAGACTGACTTGGTGGTGAGTGTTTTATTTATTTACAGCACAAATCCCAGCTTCAGAAGAAAATGGGTTACACACTTGCCTGGGTATGTACTGACTGAAGAGAAAGGCTTGTTAGAAGCCTATTCTAAGTATGAATTACAGAGTTTCCTGTGGAAAGAAAGAAAGAACCAGGCAAGAAATCTTTATTCAGTAAAAAAGATGACTTTTGTTTGGTGGGGAAGTAATAATAAACAATGGCATCAAGTAGGATCTGTAGGAATTGGTCTAACATTTAAATATTTGGAGAAAAACTGTAAATACTTAACAAGAAAATGAAGATAGGAGACAATTAAAAGTATTGTTACTACTACTACAATATTGTTATGCCCATAAGTTTTCAGGCCTAAAAATTTGGGATACTATATAAGAATATTTTGTTTTCCTCACTTATAACTATTTATATATTTAATTTGTTCAAAATATTTATAATAAATAAGAGCTTAGTGTAGTTCTCTGTAATGGACCTGTATAGATAAAAAAGATTCCCTTTGTACCTTCAAGCATTTATTATGTTTGTAGATGAGAAACTAAATATACAAACCAACAATGGCCAACCCATACATAAAAATAGAACTCTAACACCAAATCTGCAGTAACCAGCCCAGAAAACAAACTCCTTACCTATAATAAACAGCTTAGGATGCCAACCTACTATATGCAAGTCAGACTTGTAAGAAATCAGACCACTATTCATAGTAAATGGTCTGGGAAGCCAAATGATAACCTTGTAACATGTGGCCCCAAATGCCCTGGACTTAATAATCGATGGCTTCCCCAATTTTTGCATGACTTCAGGACCATCTAGAGGCATCCAAATATGTTCTCCAAGCCAATCACATAGGATGCCTCACTTCTAGTTTATCCCACCTATGGCTTTTGCACGCCAACACCCCTAATCAAGGCACACCTGAAGGCTTTCCATTTCCCACTATAAAGTATTCCTATTCCTTTGCCTGCCTTTGAGTCTGTACCAAACACTAGTGATGGTGGCTGACCCCATTGCTATAGCAAGCTCAGAATAGCCTTTGCTTGTTCTCATTTGTTCCCACTCTGGTAAGACTAAAATATAAATCTTTGACCTGATGATTTATTGAATGCCATTTATTAGTAAACTTTTCCAATAAACGGGCTGTTGTTAAATAGGTTTTTCTAGGCAAACAAAAGTATACAATTTAGCCTCCTCATTATACACTTATTATTTTCTTTTATCCTCAGACAGCACTTTTATTCCACAAGCAACCATTTTAACCTTTGTCCTGATTGCAACAAGAATACTCGCCAGCGGTGCTTGCAGCTGCAGCATTTACCTAGAGATAACTTTGCCATGAAATATCTCGCTTTTATTATTATTTTCACGTTTCTCTGGTATATCAACTTTGGAAACAAAAGACATCATTCTGTTTATAGCATTCTGTGTTTATTAGTGTTCTGTCCATTTAAAAAATATATAGTAATTCTCGATCGCTGAAAATGTCAAATCCTAAAAAATGTCACATGCCTACATGTTAACATCATTCTCAAACATTTGTTGGCTGAAGATTCATTTGATGAATACTATTTTACCAAAATAAACAATTCTGATAATTTAGATGATTCTGATGTTAGTTCGGTTTAGAAATAACTCCAAGAACATTTTTATATTTTATTTTCACATTGAAAATCAGTCAGATTTGCCTCAGCCTTGAAGAGTAGGTTTACGTAAAATTAAATGAGAGCTGGCAGCAAGCTGTACTTTTTTTTTCTTTTCTAAATGGGAAAGGGGTTAAATTTAAAATATATCTATTTGTTTAATTATTATCTTGCAAAATATAGTACAAAAAATAAATGTTGTTTCACTGAAATCTTTTTAAATTTATAAAAATTATGTTTATCATCTTACCTTGCATTTATCCCTTTTATGGGTTCCAAATGACCACACAGTTTTATTGAATCTCACATTACATTACCATGTATACATCTTACTATTTCTCTACTTTCAATTTTTTTTTTTTTTTTTTTTTTTTTTTTTTTTTTTTTTTGCGGGTGAAAATGCCTTTAACTTCTTTACCTGGCAAAAATGACATGTCCTTCAAGGTACAATTAACATGCCACGTTGTTCATGAAAACTTCATGGTCACTAACATAAAAAATGATTTTCAGTTTTCCTGAACTTCTATAATGCTGGTTTCTCTTATAAAATATTTCCTTCTCTTGAAATTATTATTCTTGGCTTTCCCCTATTACTTGGAGCTCTTTGAGGACTGTATCACTATTAAGTGCTTAAAATATAAAGATAAATTAGACAACCCACTAGTCTTTGAGGCACTCACACTGTAATGAGGATATTTACGTGTGTTCTGTATAATTAGCAATATTATGATATGATGAGTTCTAAAGGCTCACAGAGAGGAATAACAAATCCTACCTGGCAGGAGTTTGAATATGCTTTAAAGAGAAGATAAATGCAGGCATCCTGACCTACATAAACTCTTCCTAGCCCTGCATCCTTTTCTTCCCATCAAGAGGTGGCCCTGAAGATATGTTTGAGTAAATATCTATGCTTCTCCTAGCCAAGGCTGATCCTACAGGAGAAGCTTGGCCCAAGCTAGAGTAATTTGACAATTTTTTTCAAAAAAAAAACAGTACTTTGGAAATAAAAATTCTAAACCATTATGTTATTAACTAAATTGAAAGAAAACAAAGCCTGTGGTAGCTATTTTCCATCATGTACATGAAAAAAAAAAGAACCCAATTTCAGAGAGATAGAAGAATGAAGCCTACAGTGAAGGAAAGATAACAAAATGACATTTAGCTTCACAGAAAGAGACAAGGAGAGCAAGAAAAAGAGTTTTGATTCCAGGCTATTTTCCAATTTCTGATTCTAGTCCTCCTGAGGCTTGACTGTAGTTCTCGCCCTTAGGTTCTGTTGGATAGCCTTGTATGTCCTTCCATTAAATTCACAGTTTTTATAAAATTTAGCTTAAGGTGATCTCTGGTACTACATCCAAACAATCTCTGTCTAAGACAGCTATGTAATAAAGGGTAAATAACAATTTGACAGATATATAAAGGGAAAGAGCAGGACACTCCAACAAAAGGAAAAATTACCAAATATATGGAATACGAAGTTTATGTTTGAGAATTATCAAGTAGATCAGAATAGTTAAAACATGTGATGATTGACAGCATCGTTGAAGTCTCATTAAAAACACACTTAAACATCTTACTATCGAACTTGGACATTATCCCAACAGCAGTGGAAAAGAGAATGTGGAAACATTTCAACACAGATGTTAACAATAAAAGGCTGCAATTAAAATAGATTAGGCTCCCTGACAGCCACTCTGTGGCCTCAGATGACTTTCTTCCTCTTTATTCTCCTCCTCCAATTAATGATAGTAATAATAATAGGCAATACTAGTAGCAAATATTCATTTAGTACTTTGTGCCAGACAACCTAGTAATTAATTTATATGTAGTATCTGATTTCTTTATAGGAGCCCTGAGCTAGGGACTATTATTATCCTCATTGTACGTTAAGAACAATGAAACACAGAGAAATTAAATAACTTGTCTTACGCCACTAGCAGGAAATTCGTATTTAGAGAGTATCCAAGAGAAATCTTTGGATTAGTTTCAGGTTTTGGGTTTTTTTCCAACCTTGTTTCCTCCTTTTATATATTCCTTGTTTTTCACTGTTATTATAAAATTAAGCCAAAAACATTAAATATCAAAAGCTCTACTGAAATTGTAGATTAAAAGTCTTAATCTGTATTGAGAACACCTGCATTGAATACTTGCCAGCAGTGTTTGTAGCTGCAGCATTTACCTAGAGATAACTGGTGGTAGGAAGCCACCCACCCACACACACACACACACAAACACAAACACCCCCCCCCACACACACACACACACACTTTAGTCTCCAATATCTCTAATAGGGGTTTATACATGTAATCTCTGCAAATAATCCTTTCACGCAAGATAATGTTTACAAATGTCAGGCTCTCTTTTCTCCTAACCAAATTTTATATCATCGAAGTCACATCCTCATTTTGCAAAACTAGAACCAGTTTTGACCAGTTTCTAAGCATTTCTGAGAAATATCACTGTATCCAGTTTCCAAGGCCCTAAAAAGTCTATTGTCTTGAATTTGGTACTCTTTTATGATCTGGATGGTTCTGACAGTGAGTGGTCTGATGACTACAATTATATATTCATTTTCTCCAACAATAATAGTTGCAAAACATTAAAAAAAAACTTCCTGCTAGTCATAAATATTGTTCTTCTGACCCCCAAATAATCCTGACTGCTCTTGACCTACATATATAATTGACATAAATGTTGTCACAACCAATTGAGTAGTAGATAGGGCATTGCACCCAAGAGAGTCTTACCTTCATAGCTCAGCTGTAACTTATAGAAATAACATTAGAAAGAATATAGTCCTCTACTAAGTATCACAGCTTAGATAAACAGAAGAAAGCTTATTTTGTTACCAAATTGTATTTCCTGCAAAACTGGCTTCACGTTACCAAGTTGGCTCCTTCTCTAGGTCTTCCTTGGTGATCCCTAGACTATTCAGTTCAACTGGGATATAGAATAGGTGGACATTCAGAATTAATGAGAGGTTATTACATTAATAGCCTTTGCTAGCTTCATCATCCCTTTCAATGTAGCATACAGGGCTGCAGGAATTTTGAATTCAATTCATGAAGCTACTAATAGTATCCATTGCCTAATTGTAGTACAGATCATCAAAGGAACTTAAGTCTGAGAAAGGCCCTTTCTGGCACCTTCACCCAAAAGCCCATGCCTATAATCAATAGATGTAATCAATGGGAATAAAATGGTTCTATATAGCATTTATAAAACTTGTCTCAAGGTTCAATCCTATATTAACCTACTTATATCTGTCTCCCTAATAAATGAGTCCACCCAGACTCTACCTAAAAGTCTCACACATTCAAATACATTGAATATTTAACTATATTGTCAGATAATCCCTATGTACCATGGCAGTGCTAGTTTATAGAAGGAACAACTGAATAGCCCATTTTATTAACACATTTAGCCATAGGTGTTGGGTTACATGTCATGAAAATTTACGGTACTTCTTTTACGCCCAGTTTTATACTGCCTTACTAGTGAAATGAATATCCTGGTTGGAAGAAGTGTAAGTTCTATATCTTCATTGTTTTAATTGTTCTCTAACAATATCCCCCATTTCTATATCTTCTTTATCTGTAATCCTTTGTGGTGATAACTGGGGTGGCATGAGCTAGTCTGAATCCTAAATAGAGAAGACCTTCTGTCTTCTGTATCACTCAGAGGCCAGTGAGGAAACATAAACTACACTTGTTATTTGTATAGAAAAAGTTTAATATATAAAAACACAATAATTAGGATGTGTTTTCAACAGAGTAACCGAAAAGGAAACATAACAGTGAATTTTTGGGGGGATAGCAGTGATAGGAGGCAGCAATCATCCCTAAGGCTGAAGAAACAAAGGCAGAAGTTTAAGATTAGTAAAACTTAAAAGTGAGGATAAAGAGACCTGTAGATTTAAAACACAAGCTTTGAGGATGGCATGCTTACCTGGTGCTGGTTTCTCTAAACACCAGAAGGTGCCCAACAGCAACTTTGACTCAGATCTCTGAAGAGGGGGTGCCTGTAAACTTACTCTGAAGGTAGTTCTTCACATTAAAGAGTATTTGCAAATTAGACACCTCTGCTGCTATGAGAAGGAATTGTACTCCTGGAGTGAAAAATCGTTACTAGAATGAAACACGCAGGAAAAGAAAGCAGTCATGAAGCAGATAAATGCACAGGGAAGAGCAAGTTTCTTCTTCTGCTTCTAGGCTTTCAATGTCTCTCTAGCACACCCTATCAACAAAGCCTAAAGAATACCAGCTAGAAAAGTAGAACTGTGGTGTGTAGAGATTGAGCCCTAGTAAAATAGAATATGGAACAGTGTGTTTGGAGCTCAGAGACAATAGCTTCATGAATGGCACAGCTGTTCCCTTGTCTAATGGTCCCTCCTGGCCTTATGGGTTTCATACCAGTTAGATTTACACTGGTCCCTATTTCTGTTAACAAATAAAGCACAGTTTAATAGCACTTAAGGATTCAGGAATATTAAGAAGAAAATGATTGATTATTGGTGCTGGTTGCCTGAGTGGTAATTAGGTATGTATTAGTCAGGGTTCTCCAGAGAGAGAGAACCAATAGAAATGGCTCATCATACATATATACATATACACATATGCATTTATTATAAATGATAAATATATTAGTAATATACATAAGTAATATATACATTAGTTTTATATATATACATATATGTATATATACACACACATATATACATATATATGTATATATACACACACATATACATACATATGTATATATACACACACATATACATACATATGTATATATACACACACATATACATATGTATATATACACACACATATATACATACATATGTATATATACACACACATATACATATATGTATATATACACACATACACATATATGTATATATACACACATATATATACACATATGTATATATATACACACATATATACATATATGTATATATACACACACATATATATACATATATGTGTGTGTATGTATATATATATATATTTGAGAGGGGATTTATTAGGAAAATTCGCTCACATGATTATGGAGGCTGAGGAGTCCCATGACAGGCTGTCTGCAAGCTGGAGACCCTGGGAAGTCAATAGCATGGCTCAGTCCAAGTCCAAAATCCTAAGAACCCAGGAGGACACTGGTGTAAGTAAGTCCCAGAGTCCAAAGGTCAGAGATTCTGGAGTTTTGATATCTAAAGTTAGGAGAAGAAGAGTGTATCCCAGATCCAAGAGAGAGGGAGAGAGAGGGAGAGAGAGAGAGAAAGAGAGAGAGAGAGAAAGAGAGAGAGACACCAATTTACTTTTCCTTTGTTTTTGTTCTATCTAAGTCTCCAGCCATTGGATGGTGCCTGCCTACATTGAGGAAGGATCTTCTGCACTTGGTACACTCAAACTCTCAGGATTATTTCATCTGGAAACACTCTCACAAGCATACTAAAAAATAATGCTTTACCAGTTCTCTAGGTATTCCTTAATATAGTCATGTTGACACCTAAAATTAACCATCACAAAGTATAAGCTCTTCATAAGGGGTGTGTGTGTGTGTGTGTGTGTATACACACACACACACACACACATATATGTAAGAATATGTTTACGTGTTTGAAATGTGATTGATATATACATGGTTTGTCCCCATACCTCTTAAATTCATTCAGCCATCTATGAGTTCATCTATGAGGAATATATAAAAATATCAAGCTGTCAATTCCCCATCTGAGGATCACATTAATGGGATTTCTCATGTTCATTTTGAAATTAGGCATGATTGGAACATTTGTCTATAATTAATTACTCCCAAATAGGCATACAACAACCAGTTCTGTCCACTTGCTGTACCACAGTACAAGTCACTGGTTACAACTCTTGTGTTGGTGTACACCAAGCAAACAATATCTGTGTGATGCTGATTAGTCATGGCTAGGCAAACTACATGCATTTCAGCCTCTTACCATGACCATTCTTATATTGCTTCACTCTGTTACCAGTTTTGGTCACCTATAGTAGAGCATCTTTTCAGTGGTAGCCACCAGAATACTTGGCATTATCACCAGTATATCAAGCTCTGTTGTGTTGTTCTTTAACAATATTCTTAGAACAGTGGGATTGTAGACAATCTAATCCTAAAATGGGCAAAATAATGAAAAAAAATCTAAATAGCTAAAACACATGAAAAGATGATATATTTTCTTAGTCACCAAGGAAATGCTATAAAATAATCTTACTTCACATGCACCAGAATGACTACAATTCTTTTTAAAAGCTGATGATACCACGTATTGGGGAGATGTAGAACAATTAAAATGTTCCTACTCTGCTGGTGGGAGTACAAGTTTGTGCAACAAATTTGGGAACACTGTCTGTCAGAACCTACTAAAGTTAACCACATGTATATCCTATGACCCAGAGTGCCACATCTAGTTATATCTGACAGAATTGTGTGTATGTACAAAAAGATGAACAAGAAAGTTCTTTTTCAGCACTATGAATAATAGACAAAAACTAAAAACAATGTGAATGTGTATTAACATTGAAATAAATAAATTGCAGTCTTTCACCAAAAAACTTTGAAAATTAATTGCAATTATAACTAACAGCATAAATCAATATCATAAAGCTAATGTGGAATTCAAGAAGCCAAAGACAAGAATACATACTATATTATCCTAGTTATGTAAAGTTCAATCACAAGTAGAATCAACCTATGGTGAGAAGCTATGATAGTAGTTGCATTTGGGTCTGGTATGGGGCTAAGAAAAACTTCTGAAATAGTAGTAATATTCTGTTTCTTGATTTTTGTGCTGTTACATGGGTGTGATACCTTCATGCAAACTTACTGAGCTGTATATTATAAGTTGTGCACTTTTCTGCACAATCTTTAAAGTTTTCAAGTAGAAGGGAAGAAAGTGGTGAAACCTTTGTGCTTTATCTGATACAAGTTCCCCAGAAGACACTGGAACTATCCACACTGTAGCTTCTACTGCTACATGTTCATGGTCCTGATATACTCTGCCTCTACCTCAACCTTTGGCATGTTCTTGGATATAACACCATTATCTAATGAGAAAGCAAACTCTGCTCAGCAAATGTTTTTACATAAATGTTGCTCTAGTATAACTTAGGACACAAATGGAATTTCTAGGGGCAGAGTAATCAAATGATACTCAATAATATAACAAGCATTGTTGTTCAAATGGAGGTGGACTGGCCAGAATCTACATACGAGCGCTATACCATTCTCACGGTGTCTGTCATACCTCCAGTCAGGGTGTATTATCATGGTAGATAACTCAAGGATCATGGGAGCTTATGAGTCATTCCAGGCACAGTCAAGTCAGTGGGAATGGCCCTGGTCACTCAGGTCTTCACACAAAGTTAGTCTAAATTGGTAGGTAATATGAAAGATTTTCATTCTGCCTATATTATCAGAACCTTGATAATTACTTGGTTGTTCACTTGTTATTTTAGTGGTTGGAGCCATGGCCATACATGAAACACTTATGTACTAGTGACATATTCAGTTAATGGAGACAAAATTACCTCAACCTTGTGGAAGGCTCCATACCATTCAGCATGAGGTCATTGTTCTGCCTTATCTGAGAAAGGCCCTGTGATCTCTCCCAGGTGGAGAAGTTCAGGAAAGCTTGGCCGCATTCTCAATCTGCTTCAAAATGAAACTCTTTAGGCATCTGTTTCGGGTTCTCACCCTTATGAACAGTTTTCTACCTTATCCTGTGTTGTCCACTCTACATTGTACTCTTTCTGTACAGGATTTGGAAAAACATGGCTTTTCTTTATATTTAAAGAATGTCAGTGGAAGACTCTCTAGGGGTATACTCATCTCAGGAGCCAGTGTAGCCATAACCTCAAGCAAAGATTAAAAGAAAAATATAAATATAACTAGATATAAATTCTTTTTCAAGATACCCATCTTGGGAAAGAATGTTTTAATAATTATTTTTTCAGGCCTGTTATCACTCTCCAGTTTTATTTCAACTAGTTTAAACCAACAAGATGATCTATTTTAAATAAAATGATTTCTGAAACATAAAATATTACACCAATGTAAGCTTTATATATGTCAATTAAATGTGTTTGATTTGTACTAGAATTTGATATTCTCCTAGTAGAAATAGCAGAAAATTATTTCTGTGACTGTCCCCTCTGAGAATCATAAAAAAAAACCCACCTCAATTAGCTTATACTAAATTTTCACAAATCACAAAGTTCCAAGACACAGTTCTTTTCATAATGTTAAATATCTTATTGTTAAGAATAAATATTTTAATTTTACATTAAAAAGTTGTTCAGAATATTATATGATCTTAACATTTACAGTTAATTATTACCTTTGTCATCTTGCATCTTTTAAAAAGCCATTCCTATAGTGTGGTGGGCAGAATAATGGTCCCCCAACGATAGCCATGCCCTAATTTCCAGGATCTGTCAACATTTTATACTATATGGCATGATTTTGCAGATGTTATTGAGGTAACTGGATCTTGAGACTTTATGCTTGATTATTCAGGGGGACCCAGTGTAATCACTTGAGTCCTTAAAAGCAGAGAGCCTTTACTGCCTGGATCAGAAAGATGAGACAGAAGAAAAAGAAGAGATTCAAAATGTAAGAGAAACTTGACCCACTGTTGCTGACACTGAAGGTCGACGAAGGGGACCACAAGCCAAGGAAGCCCCTGGAAACACGGGTAGCCTCTAGAAAGGAGGCCAGCCTTCAGCTGACAGCCAGCAAGAAAACAATAACTTAAGTCCCACAACCACAGGAACTGAATCCTACCCACAATCCATGTGAGCAAGAAATAGACTATCCTGTAGAGTCTCCAGAAAGGAACACAGCTCTGCCAATACTTTGATTTTACCCCAGTGAGATATATGCCAGACTCATTACCTAAAGAACATTAAGATATTAAATCTGTACTGTTTTAAGCTGCTAAGTTTGTGGTGTTTCCTTTTTTTTTTTTTTTACAGCAGCAATAAATAACTAATACATGTAGAGAAAGTTTTATGATGTAAGGTAAAGATTTCTCAGACCTTCCCTTTCCATAGTTAAAACAGGCATTGATGAATTTTTAAATTGAAAATTACTAGTTATTTCCTTGAAGAGGCTTCTCTGGCCTCCTATATCCTTTGATATTACTCGTTAAGAGTCAGGAGAAGAATTGTATAGCATAATTGGGCAATGAGCAAAAAGCTCAGGCCAATTCTTCAATTCCCGCTGAGGAATTAGCTCTTCATTACTTTTACAATATTTATTGAGCATCTTAAGATTTCTGCACTGTTCTTCATGCTGAAAATACAGAAATGAATAAAGTTTATATCATTGTAAAGATTACTTTCTAGTATGGGAAAGGGAGTCAGATTTCAAACCAGTAATCTAATAAACATGTAATATATCAGGGGAAATACATGCTATGAGTAAAAGTAAAGCAGTTTAACCATTCAAGGGCACAAATGAAAATAACCAGTATGCTGAAATTAGGATAATCTAAGATGACGCTGTGGTTCCAAGAAAATGGGGCATTTTTATGCTTCCTATTCTCCCATCAGTTGGCCATAGACAGTTGGCTGGTGCAGTTGTAGGAAGTGTGCCACAGAGAAGGGCAGCTAAAGTTCCAGTTTTCTGTTTGGAAGACCAGAAAGAAGATCACGCCAGAGAAGAAGAAATTGCTGGGGAAATTATGAAGTAAAAGGAGCCTGGGAAAACAACCTTATAAATGTATGTTCTCTTGGGCTCAGCCCTGTAATTCTTCAATTTATTTAGGCAAGGTTAGAGAAACATCTCAGAGCAAGATGGCCAAGCAGAGAAGGCGGCAACATGTGATATCTTGGATACATTCCGGCAGCCTCTTTTGTTTTCTGTTTTCTAAAACCCCAGCCTCCAGACAAGCCAACAAAGGCAATGGTTGTAGAAGTGACACAGGTGGCAGTGAGGGCAGCAGGCCCTTAAAAATGGGAGATGGCAGAATTTATTTTCTCATCAAAGGAGCTATGGTCTTAGGAGGATAGGTGAATACCCCTGCCCCTTACCTTTTTTTCTCTATCTTTCTGTTTTCCAAATAGTTGTCCCCAGACGTGGGCACAGTCACAGCCAGGGCAGACATTAGTCACCAAAACCCCAGATTTCTGGCTGCAGGAGCAAAGAAAGGAGCGCTAGGGATTTATCCAAACTGAACAACAGAGAGGAAAAAAAAAAAGGTTTTAAAAAGTGCATAGAGCCCCAGGAGCCTGTGGGACAAAACCAAAAGATCAAACACTCTGGACATCAGAGTTTAAGAAGAGGAAAAATAATGTAGTGCAAAAAAAAAATTAAAGAAATAAAGGCTCGAAACTTTATAAATTTGGCAAAAGGCATAAACTTACAGTTTTGAGAAGCTCAGCAAAACCCAAACTGGATAAACTCCAAAATATTATGTATAGACATACAACAATTAACTTCCTAAAAACTAATGACAAAGGAAAGAAAATCTTAAAATTATAGAAAAACAGCATGTCACTTATAGGGAAAAAAATGACTTGAATTTCCATTGATTTCTGATCGAAAATACGGAGGCCAGAAGAAATAGAACAATATTTTCAAAGTATTGAAGGAAAAGAATGGTAATTCCAGAATTCTATATACAGACAAAATGTACTTCAGTAATAAAAGTTAAATGAAGACATTCCCAGATGAAAGAAAACTAAGAGAATCAGAGACCTATTCTAAAAGAAATTCTTCAGTTAGAAGAGAAATAATGCCAGTAGAAAACTTGAACTGTCTGGAAGAAGGAAGAGCAAAGAAATGGTAAATATCTGGGTAAATATAATGGATTATCTTCTCCTTTTGAGCTCCTTAAAATATGTTTATAGTTGACGCAAAATTTATAACATTGCCTGGAAAGAAGTTCAATATATGTAGACATAATACAAAGGAAAAAGTGCCAAGAGTTATCATTCTACTTGAATTGGTAAAATATTGATTCTAAATAGACTTTGAAAGTCAAAATACTAAAAATTCTAAAGAAATAATAAAAATACAATTGAGAAATTAAAATATAATAGAAAATGCTAAAACATTCAAAATAAGGAAGGAATGGGAGAGCTGTGAATGGAAATGGCAGCTTCTGTTTCATATGAGAAGGAAATGAACTACTTTTCTTCCTTTCACTGTTACACGAGAGAATGACAAAAAATAGAGGTATAAAATTAGAATGATAAGAAATTGAAACAGTAGCTGCCATAACATAGGAGGCATACACTCCCAAGAGAGAGACAACAGTGGTGGGTGGGGCAGTGTCAGGGGTGGTTTCACAGCATAATAATACTCTCAGATGTTATTTAAATGACAGAAGAGAGTTAACTCGTCCAGTTAGGACTATAAATGAGGAAAAGGGAAGAATTATTGAAAGAAAAAAGTTGAGAAAATAATATTTGGTGTTTTGTTTGAAATAATTCTAAATTGAAAGATGAGTCAGTGATATCAAGGATATTGAATGAGGGAGGGATAGGCTGGTAGGAGAAGCTATAGACAATATAAAGGATGTGACAGAATGAGGCAGGCTCTGTAGGGTAGCTCTGTAGGGTAGCCCATTGAATACTACCCTATGCAGTGATCACTTACTACAATGCTATTTTTTCATATCTTTGTCTCTCCTGCTCTTGCTCTCAACTCTATCTTCCAGTATACTTGATATGTAGATTGTGGATATATTTTGTATACACAAACACATACCCAAACACACAGGCTCTGGGTATAATTGAATGCTCTTACCTTATATTCTCTCAGACTGCATGCTACACTCTGAGACCGTATTTGTACATCACACTTAAAAAGAGCTCCAATGACTGCTGAAGTACACTAGTCTACATGGAATGTGCTTTGTAATATATGTAGTTTACTCCAGTAAAACTTGTTTATCACAATCTAAGTTGTGCATTGTCCAACAGTTTTGACCCATAAACCAGTTGTCAAATAGTACAGAGATGACAGTGTAGAGATGATACAGTCACAAACACTCCAAACCACCATAAAGTTTTCCTTTTAATGCCCAGTAAGGAGTATATATCAATATTTAATTAGCACGAAAAATAAAGAGGAATTAGAAGGTAAAGTTAATGGGAAATTAAGAATTTGGTATATTCAAAGAACAAAAATATATTTCTTAAAACTCATGATAATGGGATGACATCTTTAATGCTTTTCCCACTTAGAAAAAAGAAGTGCAGCTCTCTGCCAGAGTTCATTTAATTTTACATAAACATGATCTTTGAGGCTGAAGCAAATCTGACTGACTTTCTATGTGAAAATAAAATGTAAAAGCTATTCTTGGAGTTATTTCTAAACAGAACTAACATCAGAATTGTCTGAATCATCAGAATCATCTATTTCAGAAAAAAATAGGATTCGTCAAATGAATCTTTGGCCAACAATTGTTTGAAAACGATGTTAACATCACACATAGGAATGCTACAGTTTATAGGATTTCACATTTTCAGGAATCAGGAATGACTGTATTTTGTAAATGGAAATACCACTACTAAAAGCAGAATGCTGTACATAGTATGATGTCTTTCGTTTCCAAAGTGGGCTATACTAGACCAATGTGAATATAACAATAAAAGTGAGATATTTCATGGCAAAGTTATCTTGGGGTAAATGTTGCAGCTGCAAACACTGTTGGCAAGTATTCTTGTGGCAAACAGGACAAGGGTTAATGTTACTTCAAACTGCATAGTGCCATTAGTAAAAGATTAGAAGTATCTGTGACTAGCCATTTGAAAAGCTCAAAATAAGTGGTCATAAAGAGTTGAAGGTTATACAAACATTAACTTAGAACTTTAGAACTGGAAGATATCTTAGAGAATACTTGGTCTGACCCTTCAGTATACAGATAAAGAAACTCAGTTACTAACCTAAGATCCCAAATTAGAAAATGGAAGAGCCAGAGAAAATTCAAACTGAGTCAAAGATGACCCAACATATCTGTCCTTTAATTTTTTGAGGATATAACTGTAAACTGAATGTCTTAAAACTCATATGACTATAACAATAAAATGGCATGCCTTTCTATTCCCCAATTATTTTAATAATTTCGACTTTTATTTTAGATTTAGAGGGTACATATGCACATGTGCAGGTGTTTTTTGTTTTTGTTTATTCTTTATACAGGGTCTTTCTCTGTCATCCCCACAGGAATGGTATGGCAAGATCTCAGCTCACTGCAACTTCCACCTCCTGAGCTCAAGCAATCTTCCAGCCTCAGCATTCTGAGTAACTGGGACTACAGGTGTGTGACACCATATCCAGCCATTTTTTTCATTTTTTTTTTCTATAGAGATGAGGTTTGACTGTGTTGCTCAGACTGGTCTCAAAGTTCTGGGCTTAAGTGATACCCCCTCCTCAGCCTCCCAAAGTGATGGGATTACAGGTATGAGCCACCATGCCTGGTCAATGCAGGTTTGTTATCTGGGGCTATTGCAGGATGCTGAGGTTTGGAGTACAATTGGTAGTGCCACCCAGGAAGCGAACAAAATAACCAATAGTTTTTCAACACATGGCCCACACTCTCCCTCCCCTCTTCTAGTAGTTCCCAGTTTCTACTGTAGCCAACATTATGTCCAAGAATAAACAATGTTTAGCTTCCACTTATAAGTGAGAATATACAGTATTTCATTTTCTGTTCCTACATTAATTTGCTTAAGATTATGGCCTCCAGCTGTAGCCATGTTGCTGCAAAGGGCATGATTTTGTTCATTTAATGACTGCATAGTATTTCACAGTGTATGTGTACCACATTTTTTAATCCAATCAACCATTGATGGGCACCTAGGTTGATTTGATGTATCTGCTCTTATGAGCAGTGCTGCAATAAACATATGAGTGCATGTGTCTTTTTGGTATAATGTTCTATATTCCTTTATGTATGTACCCAGTAATGGGATTGCTGCATCAAATGATAGTTATATTTTAAGTTTCTTGAGAAATCTCCCAACTGCTTTTCACAGTGGCTAAACTAGTTAACACTCCCACCAACAATGTGTAAGTGCTCTCTTTTCTCCACATCCTCACCAGATATGTTGTGTTTGACTTTTTAATCAGATACATTCTGACCGATGTGAGATAGTATCTCATTGTGGTTTCTACTTGCATCTCTCTGATGATTAGTGATGTAGAAGGGTATTTTTTCATATGTTTGTTGGCTGCTTGTATTTCTGCTTTTTAGAGTGTACTTTCATGCCCTTTGCCCATTTTTAAGGGAGGTATTTGTTTTTTGCTTGTTGAATTAAGTTCCTTATATGTTCTGGATGTTAGATCTTTATTGGATGCATGATTTGTGACTATTTTTTCCCATTCTGTAGGTTGTCTGTTTACTCTGTTGATAGTTTCCTTTGCTGTGCAGAAGCTCTTTAATTACCCCATTTGTCAATTTTTGTTTTTGTTGCAATTGCTTTTGAGGACTTAGTAATAATTTTTTCCCCCAAGGCTGATGTCCAGGATGGTGTTTCCTAGATTTTCTTCTATAATTCTTATAGTTGTAGCTCTTACATTCAAATAGTTAATCCACCTTGAGTTAAATTTTGTATATGGTAAAAAGTGGACATCCAATTTCATTTTTCTGCATATGGCTAGCCAAGTATCCCAGCACTATTTATTGGATACGGAGTCCTTTCCCATTCCCTACTTTTGTCGAATTTTTTGAAGATCAGATTACTGTATACGTGCAGCCTTATTTCTGGGTTCTCTATTCTGGTCCATCAGTTCATGTATCTGTTTTTGTACCAGTACTATACTGTTTTCGTTATGGTAGTCTTATAGTTTTAAGCCAGGTAATGTGATGCCCCCAGCTTTTTCTTATGATTGCTTTGGGTTATTCTGGCTCATTTTTCATTCCATATGAATTTTAGAACAGTTTTTACTAGTTCTGTAAAAAACAATGTTGGTAGTTTAATTGAATAATGTTGAATCTATAGATTGCTTTGAGCAGTATGGATATTTTAATGATATTGGTTCTTCCAATCCACAAAGCATGGGATGTTTTTCTGGTTGCTTCATCTATGATTTCTTTCAGCAATGTTTTATAGTTCTTGCAAAGGTTTTTCACCTCCTTGATTAGATGTATTCCTGGGTATTTTATCTTTTTATGGCTATTGAAAATGGAATAGCCTTCTTAATTTGACTCTGCATGAACATTATTGAAGTATAGAAATGTTACTGAAGGCCCAGTGTGGTGGCTCACAACTGTAATCCTAGCACTTTGGGAGGCTGAAGCAGAAGGATCACTTGAGCCCAGGAGTTGCAGACAACCCTGCACAATAAAGTGAGACCCTA